>NC_072376.2:66920000-67545000 GCF_028885625.2 Pongo pygmaeus | reverse complement strand
ATGAATACAATATTAATACCTCTTTTTTACTGTAAAAATATGTATGACTATTTGCTGTTGCATGAAAATGATAATTGCCACAATGTGTTGACTATCTACCTGTTTCAAATACTTTATATATTTTATCCCTAATAGTTATAATAATCCTGGGGTGGCAGTATCTCCATTTTATAGAAAGAGAAATCTAACAAAGAACATCAGAGTTGCTCCAGTTTATAAAGTTATAACATCAGGGAGTCCAGACTCCCAGCTGGGTGTGTTTAATCCCTGGTTCATTTGTTTCTGTAGGATGAACAGAGGGGGCAATCATTGTACGAATGGAACAAGAAATTTGGATGATGTCCCTAGTTATGTGACTAATTTGTGGATTATTTTATTAGTCCTTTAACCATGTTTGGTGAAATAAAAACCATGCTATGCCCATCAATTTCTCCTAAAGGGATGTTATAAGACCAACGTGCCACTATGGATAAAGCATCCTAAGGAAAGATGATGGAAATAGTCTTATTAACAGAATAACTTCAGTTTTGTCTCTATTCATACCATAATTTCCTTTAATATTATATTATAGTGTTTCCGTATTTGAAATGTGATAGCTTAGGAGTTCAACTTATGATAAAGACACTGTAATTTTCCCTGGTGTGCCCATTTCAAATATATTGCAAAGAAAGAATAGAATGCCCGTGGAATGCTTATGGTACTGACTTCAAAGGAGTTCAGAAATTTCTATCACACAAAACCTTTGCTCCCTTGTTTACATAAAATCGACATCATCTAATAATATATGTTTCCCACTTTGACATTGGATTCTATTCACCTTGATTCCTGTTTTCATTTCTTTCATTCTACTTTCTTCCCAATCTGCCTGATGCATTTTGTTTTCTCAAAATTCTGCCTTTTCTGTTGGTTGCTAATGAGTTTTCCCCCTCTGTTCCCTTCTTTCCTTTTACCTACTGATGCCCCCTCCCACCATCTCTGCTTACATGTTTCTAGTCCTGCTGTTCACCTCCCTTTATTTTTCCTTCTTTGACTCTCTTCTTCTGTCTACACTCTGCACATTCTGGCATCATCTCTCTCCTTCCCTCCCTCCCATCCTTCATGCCTCCTTCAACTTTTCCTCATTACTGCTGCATGTATAAATAGGCTCGAGGCAATCTATCATTTATGCACATGCTCTCAGATAATCTCCTGCTGCATCTCACAGACAGTAGTTAACTGCAGCAGCAAATGTAACATGCTCATTTATTATCTTTTTAGAAGGAGTGCTGAAGCAGGGGTCAAAAATGAAAGAGACATCTCACATGATTCAGTGGCTTCTGAAGAATGAGCTGGTGATAAGAAGAAAGCTGTTTTCTTACATTTAAGATCGACTGAAAACATGTTTCTAATGAGACAAAGCTGCTGCAAAATACATAAGGCTCTGAATGATATTAATCTGTCTTCCCAATGTGTTCTCATTAGTCTCATTCCACTATTACAATTAATAATGTTATTGCTAGAAATTTACAATGTGTCAGGCTTTCAGTGTTACTTTTTAAGTATTTAAAGTGAATTATCTAATTCAGGGATCTTCCTATGGCTGTACCATTTGTGTACTACATTAGGGAGACCAGCCAACGGGGAGAGCTGAGGCTGCTTGCAAAGCCATAGGTGGAGGCTAGCATTATTCCCATTTTTCAGATGAAGAAAATGAGGTGCAGATGGTTTAAGCAACTTGCCCAAGTGGAAGAATCATGTAAAGTACAAAGTTAAAACTGGGCATTTTGAGACTTGAAATGACAAATGTATAATATACTGTCCAGTACAGTATTCTCTTACTAAAGCATACACAAATTGAAGGCAGGTATTGTGTCTATCTTGTTCATCCTGGTAGCTACTAGTTTTAGAATAAAGAAAAAAAAATAAGGGTAAAAGTCATGAAACATTTAAAGGATTGGTCTTTCCAACAAAAGAGAAATGCAGTGATGATAAAGAAACTGTCCACTGTTGTAACTCTTACGCATCAGTTTTATCTTCACTTCCATCAGACCCCAGGCTGAGGTGGTGGTGCAGAATGTGGGAAAGTCTGGACTGACCCACCTGGACGTGGAACACACCTGGCTGTAGGTGGACAATGTGAGTTCAGATTGTTTTATCTGCCGGTATCTGTCCCAAAGCGATCTTGAATCCTTTTGGAATGAAGTAGGGTATAAATTTAAAAAGTGTACATGTCTATATAGTGGATACATTTCCCCAAGCAGCCTTAAAATGTGTGTGTATATTTTTCTTAAGTATGTTTTTTAATTTAATTGAATATTTTATTTATGTGAGGCAACTAAATCATCAAAGTACTTTCAGTGGCTCACTAGGATGCATACCTAGAAGCAGCTCCACGTTTTAGTCTCAAGTGTGTTTGCAGGTTCCATATAATTTTTTATGTATATTGTTTATCTCTTCAAAATGACTGCTTCAAGAAAACTGAAGAAACAAAGACAGTGGCAAGGGGCTGGCATACAGGGTGAAATAAAAATGCCACTCCACTCATACCAGGCAAAAGTTGGCAATATTGCTGGATTTCCACCCCAAGTTTCCAAACTCCAATGATAAAAATGGTCATAAAATTAATTGGAATCATTGTAACTCTCTAGCACAGGTACTTTTCTTTTGACATGAAAATTATTTATAGACTGTTCTGTACTTAGTAATAAGTAGCCTCAAAAAAAGGCTCTAGAGACAGAGGGAAGTGTGGCAGATATTGAGATTGTCAAAACGATGATTGGGGGCGTGAACTGCAGGTCTTGGCAGTGCCATGGCAAGAGGAACAAGGCGCAGACCGCAATGCTTGGACCCCAGCCCTCCTCCCAGCCCTGAGGCTGGTCCCGCTCTAGACAGCTGGGTTTGGAGCTGCTCCTGTTGAGGGGTAACTCCCCACAGGCCAGGAGTGGGGCTGTTCCTGGGGCATCCTCAGGCCAGCAGTTCCTCTGAATGGTTGGGGGAGAAATGAAAAGACACCTGGAGGGCTGTGGATCACAGCTGGGTATTCTTGAGGGAGCTCAAGCACTCTGGGCAAGTCCTGGATGAACCCTGACCAAACCTAGAGGATCCCCTGTTTTTCTTAATTAACACTGCCTTGCTACTTCAGTTTTCTTCAAAACTCTAACATTTCACTAGCCTCTTATACTGCCTTGGACCACCCTGAAATTATGAGAGGGGAAGTGGAAAGAGCAGGGGACTTGGTGCCAGAGAACTGGATTCTACTTCTAGCTCTGCTGATCTTGACCTTGAGCAAGTCAATTAAACATTGCCCAAGTCAGTGCCATCAGTGCCCTCACCTGTCAAATAGAGGGTGGGCGGCAAGCCCCACTGTTCAGTGAGGGATCTGGAGATCATCTGGCCCATTTGACACAGGGACCTTGTTTTAGAGATGAGTAAACCAAGGTATCAAACAGCCTCGTGCTCCCCTGGACTCTCAGGTGGTGTGGGGATTACGCTTGAACTCCAGGGCTCTCGCCCTTCCTCTACTCCACTCGACAGATATACCACACTGTTGGTGATTAAAGTCTTGTCTGTTGTGAGACTCCATGGAGCAATTTAGACCAACACTGACATAGTTTCTGTCCTCACTGTTTGCAATGCAAAAACATTCCCTCATTAACAACATGAAAAAATGAGAGTATCTACATCTGCATAATATCATACACTATATTTATCATCATTACCATCATCATCATCATAAAACAAAAGCCTTGCAAACACCTACTATGTTAATGATACCAACCAACATCTGTTGCTGGAGAGGAAATTAATTTACTTACAAATAATGGCTATGTAGGAAAGAAAGCAAACTGATACCACAGGGCAGCAGGGATCAGTTTCATGGAAGACAATTTTTCCATGAACCAGGGGGGTGGGGTGGGGATGGTTTTAGGATAATTCAAGTGCATTACATTTACTGTGTACTTTATTTCTATTATTATTACATTTTAATATATAAGGAAATAACTATATAACTTACCATAATGTAGAATCAGTGGGAGCCCTGAGCTTCTTTTCCTGCAACTAGATGGTCCCATCTGGGAGTGATGGGAGAAAGTGAAAGATCATCAGGCATTAGATTCTCACAAGGAGCGCGGAACCTAGATCCCTTGCATAGGCAGTTCACAATAGGGTTCGCACTCCTAAGAGAATCTAATGCTGCTGCTGATCTGACAGGAGGTGGAGCTCAGGCGGTAATGCTCTCTTGCCCACTGCTCACCTCCTGCTGTGCAGCCTGGTTCCTAACAGGCTAACAGGCCATGGACCAGTGTCAGTCTGTGTGGCCCAGGAATTGGGGACCCTTGCCCTAGAGCAACTATTGTGTTTACTTGTGTCTTCTCTTCTAGATTCAGTTTCTTAAGAGCAAGAACTGAGTCATTTCCATTTGACCAGCATGTAGCATCATGCCTGGTCTGGGTAAGAGAAATAAAGATTATGGATAATCCAAAGGCTTTCAATCTCCTTTCATGTCTTTCACAATAAACCTTTGTTGAAGACTGCTGTGGAAGTAATGCCTACTTTGAGGAACTAAAACCTTTCTTGACACCATCACAAGGAAAGGGGCAAAGAAAGAGTGGCAGAAGGAAAAGGAGATGGGGAGGGGTTGAAAATTCTAAACAGCAGGGTGGTTATAAGTGGATCATCGTGGTATTCCATGTGCATTCCACTGCTGTGTTATGTCCCACATATGAGGTCTGAGGGTGCCCTATTACCTCCTGGTCTAAAATCCAGTAAAGAACAAGAGTCCCATATTAGCCTGCGGATCCTCAGTGGTGGCAAAGAGGAAGACTGATCCTGCTGATGGCAGTAAAACGGGGCTCTCGGTCAATGCTAGATCTATCCAGAGTGTCACTCTCTGCCTATTCAACATGAAACAAATGACTGAAATCTTGGTACTGCCTTTTGAGTCACTTTCTTCCTCAATCTCTAGTTCAAAGAGAATAAAGCCTAAACAAAAAGTCACCTCGATTATGGAAGTTTTTTCCTCACACATTTACTCCCCCTGAGTCAGTCAGGGACCAGACTTACTTGAAATCCCATGTGCTGAAAGAGACAGGCGGATGCACAAGGTCATGCCTTTCCAAGTCTCTCTAGCCATAAGGACCCCACTGCCTCCCAGAGCTTGAGCAAGGAGGTCTTGGCAACTGTATGTACAGACGATAACAGAGCAATGATAAAAATCCTCCAGCTGGAGTGGAGTCGCCTGACCGTCACTGGAGCCTCCAGCCCTGTTTCCTGTGCAGGGCACATTGGAAACACATTGGTGTTATTTTCCCTTTTTAAAAGCTGTTTTATGTTTCAGCTTTCAAGTTGTCCCAGTTACTGCGTCATGGCATCATCACATACCAACTCAATGTGTTTCATGTTCATTTGGAGAGAACATTCCCTCCCTTCCCCTTCTGCGAAATAAAAAGTAAGATGCTGGTGTTGTGGATAAGCAGCTATAGGAGTATATGGGGCTTGGGGTGAGAAGAAGGAGAACAAAATGAAATTCTAACTAATCTGGCCCATCTCATCTCAGAAAACCAGAACCCTATGAATGATTTATGATTCTCCTGACCCTCACAGCAATGCAGATTGTGGCTCTTGCCAAGAACAAATTAGGCTGTCTGCATCTGTTACTTTTCCCAACTGAGAAAATCTCCTTGTGTGAGGAAGGAGCAAGGTCAGCAGCCAGGACAAATGATCAACCCAAGAGAAGGAAAGATAAGGCTGCATTCCAATGCTTCTATTGGAAACACCACTCACTGGAAGCAAAATCAAGTCTTCTTTCAAAACTCAGAATGGTTGCATGTGTGAATCTAAAATACTCAGAATAAAAAACAAAATAGAATACTCAGAATAGCAGTGCCATCAGGCACATTCCAAATGTTTAACCCTTATCTTGCTTCAGGGGCATGCATGACTCCAGGCCAGCTATTGACTAGGTTTGGCTCAGGTAACCTTGACCTTATTTCCCCCAGACTGAGGGTACCTCTCCATTGCCACAGCCCTGGAAATCTTTAGGACTGAACCCCTCTGCGCCCACTTCAGAACTTTTCCCTTAGGCTCCTGCTGTGTCCGATGAGTTGTTATTGTTGGCTGCATGTGTAGCTTTGGAAGGGAGCTTGAGGTTTCCCTCCTCCCACTCAAGCCCCGAAAGAAAGGCCCTCTGCACTTGGATCAAGGGATCAAAGAGCTCTCAGGAAAACACAGGAGAGCCCTGGTGTTAGGGGCAACTGGAACTTTCCGTGGCAGGAATAAAAAGGCGAAAAAGCCTATTGTCGTGTGTCTTCTCATCCTTCCCAGGAGCACGTGCAGAAAGACAAGCCTCCTACTTGTGGGGGGCCCACTTTGGAGTAGAACCAGGGGATGGGAGCTCTGGAGTGGATAAGGCCATTAGGTATGGTCTAATGTTCAGAGAAAGGCTTTCTAAGATTGCTTTTTCATTTTATTGCTGGCCTGGGGAATGGTAAAGCATCAAAAAGGCCAACCTCAGGGTTTAGGCCTGGGGAAAACAGGTTCCTTCACCTCAGAGAAAATAGACTTTAGGCAAAAACAGACCCAGAGGCTTCTATATGGTATAACCCCCTCACCAATCTAGGTAGTCAGATAAGGAATTAGGGTCAAACCCCAGCTACTTGATGAGGAGTCTGTCTTTGCCCAGAGGGTCTTCTATGCTTATATCCCTGGCAGCCCTTGGACTCTGGGATTTGGCATGGTGGTAAAAATATCTTCTCAAGAGACACACAATTAAAAGTTAAGATAGTATAGCTTGGTCTGACTACTAATCAAGAGTAGTAACATTATTTTCCTTATATTCTTCCTTATTAGATGATCTAATTCTTTCAAATACCTCGTAGAATATTGGTATAAATGCAAGGGACTTTTGAGTGGATGAAACCCAATGCCTTCATTTTACAGATGGTTAAGTTAGGATCCAGAAAGATTATTTCTCTAGGCTAGGTCACCCTGCTAGTTAGTGGTGAAACTGAGACTAGTGCACAAGGAAAGCTGCAGTCATTGGCAAGGCCTGGGATAATGAAAAAAACATGTGACACTGAAGGGGTAAAATCTTGGCAATCATCCATCAGATACTCAGTAAAGTCCTACTATGTGCCAGGCACTGCAAGGCTGAAGTGTGAGGTCAGACAGACATAGCCACTGACCTCGCAGGAGATATAAAATACTGTAAGTACCAAACAACAAGAAATGGAAGCAAGGCCAGTTTTACTTCAAAGAAGAATGAGTGCTTTGCATCCTGAGAAACTTGTAGGTACCTTGGCCAACTGCATATTCAGCCATCAGAGTACTTCAATGATAAGAGATTAAATCCTTCCTGTTCATATACATGAATGTATTATTTCCACATTCATGAAAATGAAAGGGAAAGTTAATTTCAAAAGAACTATCCCGACTTTGCTAGTGCCAGCCCCTTTAGCCCCAGCTGGAGAAACAACTATAGGTGTGGAGCCACACTTCTTTGTAGTCAGGAGGAACTCCCTCCTGGTAAGATCACCCAAAAAGAAGACTGATGCTCAACCACAGCTGACATGAACGACAGAGTCACAAATGGACTGTGCATTTACTCCTGACTCCGCAAAAATGAAAAACAAGAGTGATGCTTCAAAATACTAAAGGAAATACTTTTGAGTAATAATCAATAATAATAATAATATTAACAATAATGACATGGTATGCCATTAAAATACTGTTTAGACTAAAACACATTTTGGGGTGTTACGATCCATTCCAACAGTCCCTGAGCTATAGGGTTGGAGAACAAAGTTCCATGAAAATAAACCCTCATCTGGGGCAAAACCCACCTTATCCTTTTCTGTAAATCCAGCCAAATGTATGTTTCCTACTATTTCCCTCTGAAATTTAATTTCAGGGCATTTTGAATTAGCAATAAGGGTTAACACATGGAGTTGACTTTTAAAGAATTGGATGATTATTACTTTCAGGAACATAAGATGAGCCTTCAAGAGTGTTGGCGAGTAAAATCCCTGGGGACCTGCTTTAACAGATTGACAAGGACTACATATAATTAGCACCCTGATTGCCTATACCCTAAAACCTTGTTTACACCAATCAATTGCTTTGACTCCCTAATTTCACAGGACAAAAGAGACTTCAGTCCAATACCAGTGTGAATGACCATGAATCTACTCAAAATTAGTAGACTGTAATGAATTCATTTGTATTCCATTTAATAACTCTCATCAGATTGCAATTCTCTTCCTCTTGCCCAGAGGTAGTGTGTTACTAGAACGGTTGGGGGCAGGAAGGAGGTGACACAAATCAGAGGGAACTGTGAGAGGTATCAACATGAGAGGGGCATTTATTTTTCTTTGTTTTGGTTTTTGCCTTGATGAAAAATTTGTAAAAACAAATTGGACTACGATATTTCACATTCAACTCAGCTGACTGTGTGTCTGACAGGACCTGGTATGTGTGGAGGGCAAGGACATCAAGGTAAAATGTGCGAAGGGTCATGTTTCCCCTGCCAACCCTATTAAATACTGTTTGACATTCTCATCCATTTGACTATTAGCTTTACGCTTCGTGCCTGCTTCTTCTATAATGTTGTTTTTGGGTAAACCACGACTTCTTTGAAATCACCAAAAGAGAAGACCACCTGTTGCATTATGATCATCATGGTTCAAGGTCAGGTCACTGTGAGAGTCTAAAGAGGTGTCAGAGATGAGTTCCTTGTTGTCCTCTCTGATCCTCCTGGGCTGTTCTGTGCAGTGGGAAGGATGGCAGTCGCTGAGCTGCTGGGACACTGGGCAGCCTCCTCTGGTCGGCGTTTCTCCTGTGGTCTATTTATTTACCTGTGTGTTCCACACAAGCCAGGGAGCTCCTCAGGGAATGTATCTTCCTAATCTTTGCACTCCTGTCCAGCGAGCCCCCAGCACAGTGCCTGGGGCATAGCAGATGCTCACTAAATGGTGGGACTGGATGATGGGATGTTGTGGGAGGCAGGGACTGCAAACTCAAGTGCTTTCACAGGGTACTGCCTTTGCTCCCTTTGGTATCCAGTCTGAGGAGAGCACAGGTTGAGAAAGGCCAGAAAAGCCTCGTACCTGGAACGCCCATTAGGTGGCCAGGTGATGGTAGACACCTGAATTCTGCTGGAGGCCCCAAACAGATTTTGCTCCCTATATCTAAAAATCAAAAGATTTCATATACAAATAGAGACTTCCAGCTTCTCTAGAAAAACTAGATACTACAAAATTCGGCCCACATTCCAACTCAGCAACAAGTGGCTGGAGCTGCTCCCTTTAGATGGGACACAGTCTCCAACCATCCACCATTCATGTTTATACTATCTGTGTGGCTCCATGAGGCATCTGACTTTGCACCTATTCTACTGGAGGAAAGGTTAGAAATCCAGCCAGATTGTGTACAGAGGAGCCAGGGGATCCATAAGCTGAGTCCTGAGTTCCAAAGTTCCCAGGCCATAGCACCAAGCATCACGTTACCCAGAGTCTTGGCCTATCTTCCAGGCCAGCCTGCTGCCCCTGGTCCTCGCTGTGGGTATCCTTTGAACAGGTTTGGTAGATTAGTACCAGCAGAGAGAAGCAAGAGTCCCTCATGGGAAGGGCACTTGTTGTTGAGGACCTGTTACACTAACATAGCAACCACTCAACATGTGCTTCTTGATTGACAGGAGGCGGAGCTCAGGCGGTGAAAAAGGGTCTTTGCCTACCACTCACTTCCTGGTATATGGCCTGGTTCCTAAGAGGCCACAGACCTATACCAGTCCATGGCCCGGGGGGTTTGGGGACCCCTGCTGTAGAAGGATCTAGCATTCTTCTAGCATTGAAGTCATTAATCAAGAACAATGAATTAGATTAAACACTATGACACTGGCTGCTTTCTTTGTAAAACAACACTAGCAATTTTGATACTTCTCAAATATAACTTTGCAATACAGTAATCAAAGCTAACTGCAGTTATGTAGCACAGTGTAGCTACCTCCATAGAACTAAGTTTGCTGAAGGGCTGTTTAGTGCTCATGTTGTCTTTGGGGAGGGAGCATACAGTGGCTCCAGAGAACTGAAGATGTCTCCCGCAAAGGGAGGTTCTACAGTGAGAATTTACGTTTGTAAATTGTTGTCCTTTCTACCAGGACAGTCAAGAGAGCACACAGCAGCATGGGAATTAACCCTAATTACACTGAAGAATTTACACTGGAGGTACAGTTCTTTCCTTTTAGCGTTACTGATTTGCCTTTTACTGAATTGTTTTTCCAGTATTTTGTTTCTCTTTGTTTATTTGGCTTGATTAGGTGGTTTGCTTGATTTGTAATTTAAAAAATATAAAAACATGGCTTTTTATTACTTGTAAAAGGAATTTCCAACTATGTTGCATGGCGACAATGCTTAGCTTTACTAATAAACTAAAACAAACTAGTTTTCCACATGAAAGGTAGATAGTAAGATTATTATTTTAGTAGTTTAATCTTTTAACAGTGAAATAGGTGTATAGGACAATACAAAACGGTGAAGTGTGATTAAAATTTGAACACTCGAAATTGACGTTAAATTCCTATGTATATGTTTGGGAATATGTATATGTTGGTATATTTAAGGAGAGAAGAAAGCTTACATTTTTTGCACACCAAGCACTGTGCTAGATACTTTACCTACAACGTCTCACTTAATCCTCAGAGTAAATTTATAAGAGATGCATTATTATGCCATTTTACAGATGAGGACACTGAGGGTTTGAGAGTTTACATAATTGGCCCAAATTAATCTAAGTAGTAAGCTGTAAAGCTAAGACTTGAATCCAAGGTGTCCACCTACAAAGCCAACATTTTTTCCACTATTTGCTATTAAGTGATCTTGTGGTTTACTGAATAATAAATAATTATTCAATAATTATTGGATGTCCTGTAATAATCTGACAGCTTGGTCATGGTTGTCAAGGAGAAGGGAAGAGGAAGGTCAGAATGATACGGTTCAAAAAAGTAAGCATCAGAGCAGAGAGAGGCACCAAGAGAGGCCCCTTGTGAAAAACACACGAATAAGGGGATGATGGGGACAGGGCTTAAAGGTGGCATAATAAATAATCATGACTACCTCCCTTTCTCTTTATAAAGGATTTTAGTGGTAAGTAGCTGGATTTCCAAGCCAAACAGGGAGCAAGAGGTGAGGATATGTCAGAGAAGGCAGATTTGCTTGATAGACTTGGAAGGCCTGGAGAGGATACCACCACCAAACGGCACCAACATTGCTTGTCTGATATACAGCACTGGGTGGGGTATCTTTCTTCCTCCTATTAACAACAGCAGCCTTGCTTAATATCACTGGGGAAGGGTAAGTTTTCTTCCTATTAACAACAACCACTACTAGGATTACTATCCCCACCACTACCAATCTTGCATTTATTCAGCATTGGTTTCAACTCAACTAACATTTCTTGAGCCCCTCCTATGAGCCTTGATATAGTTTTAGGCAATGGGTATAAGGGTATGGGCAAAGAAAAGACAATCCCTGTCTTTGGAACTTAAAGATCTGTAAGCAAATATATAAACAAATGGGTGTCTACTACATTTAAGCTCTACAAGGTCAGAGACCTGTTGTACCAGTCTGTTCTCACACTGCTATAAAGGAATATCGGAGCCTGGACAATTTATAAGGAAAAGAGGTTTAATTGGCTCATGGTTCCACAGGCTGTACAGGAAGCATGGTGGAATCCGCTTCTAGGGAGACCTCAGGGAGCTTTTACTCATGGCGGAAGGCAAAACGGGAGCAGACATCTTACATGGTGGGAGCAGGAGGAAGAGAGAGAGGTGGGAGGTACTACACACTTTTAAATAAACAGATGTCATGACAATTCACTCGCTCACTATCAGGAGAACAGCACTGAGGGGACAGTGAACCCATTCACGAGAACTCTGCCCCCATGATCCAGTCCCCTCCCATTGGGCCCCACCACCAACACAGGATTACAATTCAACATGAGATTTGGGTGGGGACACAGATCCAAACCAGATCACCCATCTCTCTCTTTTCCCTCTCTCCCTTCCTTTTGTCCTTCTTTTCTTTCTTTCATTCATGCCAAATGGCAGGCACTGTTCTTCGTCCTGGGAGTAGAGTGATAAACACAAGACACGGATCTCTGTCCTCATCAGGCTTATGTTTTAGAGCTGTGCTGTTCAATACAGTAGTCAGTAGCCACATGTAGCTATTTACATGTACATATAAAGTAATAAAATTACACATTTGGTTCCTCTGTTGCACTAGCCACATTTCAAGTGCTCAATAGCCATCTATGGGTAGCAGCTATCATACTGGGTAATGCAGATATAGGACATTTCCATCCTCACAGAATGTTCTACTAGATACCACTGTCTTCAAGTTTTATTTTCAGTTAGATTTTTAGAATCTACCACTGTGCCTGGCACATAGAAAGCAGTATTAAACTGTCATTAAATGTTAGAGTAGAGTGGTAAGGACAACAATAAAGTTATGTCCCTGTACAGAAATTGCACAGAGGGAGAAGAACTTAATGGGATGGGGTCAAGGAATATCTCCCAGAGGAGACAGAAACAGGTGATAGGATTTGAACTATGATAAAAAGTTATGATGTACATTTGGTCAATGAAGGCAGCTTGCTACAACTCTAAGGAGGACAGTAGAAAAGGATTCCTTTCAAAGTTAAATCACAAACTTCATGATAGCACTGGTCAGATGCTTCTTGGATGGGTAGGCTGAAACGTGGAGGAAGACGAAAAGGGCACAATAACAGTTTTCAAACCCCTGAGGAATTCTCATTAGGAGGATGTAAACAAAAAGCATGCCCTCCTTATTTTAGGAAATAAACAGTTTGCAATAAATGTCTGAAATAGTCCTGGTTCTTAAGTATTAACTATGCTCTTCAAAATGAATGCTCTGTGAGGCCTTCCTTTTAATCAGCAAATATGCTAGTCAGAGTCTTCTATAAAAAGAAGCAGTACTTAGGTGTCCATTCCTTAGCCACAAAAGGAAACCGAATAAGAACATGCACACGATATGTGGTCAGTGATGGAGACCTCTGCAGCCTGATTCAGAATAGCTGTAGTCTAGAGCTGCCCATTCCAGTGGGTATCTCAGCTACAGGAAAACCAGAAGATTGGAGAGCATGGAAAGGAACGTAAATGCGGGCCACACGGAGGACATGGTAGGTTAACTTCAATTACCCATGTCTGCTTACCAGAGAAATAGAAAGGCAATTATCTTGCATAAAGGTGATCTGGTGGCTGGCCAGACACCCACTGTCATTGTAATCAGAATAAGTCCCATAGCTAACATTCAGATAGCCCTTACACATGCCCGGCATTTACTACATTTAATTCCTATAATGACCGTACGAGATAGGTATTATTATGATTCCTTTTGACAGAGGAAGGAACTAAGGCACGTAGAGGTTAATCAGCTTGCCCAAGGTCACACAGCTAAGTAGTAAGTGGTAGAGCTAGAATTTGAAAGCATTGATTATATGCCAAGTGTGGCTGGGGACAGAGGGGCCAAAGGAGGTTAGGTGGTGAGAGGGTTAAACACTTGCATATACTGTCAGAGGCATTCTAGAAACTTCCTGCGGTCAATCCCCACCCTGACACCCCGAAGACAGATGGTGCACCACTGGAAGTAAGGAAGACAGTCAGGGAAACTGCTTATGGTTGGGGGTATTTTTAGGGGTAAAGTATCCATTCCCCCAGCACCCACGAAACCTCACTGCTCTCAGGACAGACAGGAATTTCTATTCTTTTTTTTAAGACAGAGTCTCGCTCTGTCGCTCAGGCTGAAGTGCCACCAGTGGCGTGATCTTGGCTCACTTCCACCTCTGCCTCCTGGGTTTAGTAATTCTCCTGCCTCAGCCTCCCCAGTAGCTGGGACTACAGGCACGTGCCACCACACCTGGATAATTTTTGTATTTTTAGTAGAGACGGGGTTTCACTATGTTGGCCAGGCTGGTCTCGAACTCCTGACCTCAAGTGATCCACTCGTCTTTGGCCCCCTCAAAGTGTTGGGATTACAGGTGTGAGCCACTGTGCCTGGCCAGGATTTCTACTCTTAACTTTGGTCATGACTCCACTCCCCAAGTCCATGAGACCAAGGTAACAGATGTTGGAGAGAGCTGCTAATTCTGTACTTTTCCATAAAGTTGCAAGGAGAGTAAATAGCAGTAACCCACCACTGCTGATCTCTGCTGATAGGCATTTGACCCTGCTCAGCAAAGAACAAGAGCCCCAAGTTTTGGCCAATTCTGCACCCTCAACCACTTCCACTTTTTCATAAGGAGAAGTTTGTGAGGTTTCCCTCTCCTCATACATTAAACTAAAGAGACAGCTGTAAGCACTATAAGATCTTCATGTTCCTTCATCGATAAGTAAGGCTGATTATTCCATTAAAACAGACTCCTGTTTTGGGAAAGATGATTCATTTTCTTAAATTTGCATCTATTTCCTGAAGTCCTTTGGCCCCTTAAAGAAGGGTCAAGCTATAACAAGATGGAACAATAAAACATTCAATCAGAGAGACACAAAGAGTATTACATTTAAAAAAAGGATTATATGCTCTTACCCTGACTGAAGCATGCTTCATAGTTGTACTTTAGAATAACATCTAGATTCTACTGAAACCTTCTACCTTGAGTGTGCATTCACAAAAGTAAAGCCGACATTCACCAACAGGGCTTTCTGCCACATACTTCATTGTACTAACTGGAGAACTTGCCCTTTAATAAGCCCTACTGAGTGTTATGCACTCCACTCCACACTCCAGGAGAAAAGAGGAAGGAGGGGGACCCAGCACTGTGTGTGTTCCTGGCAGAACCTCTCCCTCCCCCACTCCTGCCTCTCCTTCAACCCTCACTGCCTCATGACTGCAATCTGCTTTGGGAACCATCAGGACTATCACCAGCATGTCCTGCATCCCTTTGTACATCTGTCACTAGAGGGACCCAGTCATTCCTCATCACTCCTGTTCCCAAGATGGGCTTTGCAAATTCCTGCTCTCCCTCCTTCTCCCCTTGCCCAGCCCCCAATCACTGTGCCTTCTGGACTCATGTCCATCACCAGCAAAAGCCTCTATGTTCTCAACTTCTTTGAAACTTCCCTTCACCTTGCTCCACCTAAAATTGGCTCTTCCCTCTCCCATAGCTCTCTGAAGCAGCAGTTGTTTTCTCTCCTACAAACTTCATACCATTGGGCCTGGAGGTGAAGTAGATATTCACCTTTCATTAAAAATAGGGGCAATATTGCCAACAGCAGCTATCTTCAAGAATACCCAGAGATTTTACTTGTTTGGCTTTAGAAGCAAACTGCTTTAAGGGATTAACTCCAGTCCAAGAATAAGGATGCCTCTCTTGTCCTTGCTGAGTTACCTAAGTTATTAATAGCTTACTTAGTTAACTGAAGCAGGTTGTTTTCTTCAAATTCACAGGTTTTTTATTGAGTATAACCTGTTCTGTTTTAGGTGTTGAGGCAAGCTTAAAATATAGACTGTCCTCCCTAAACCTAATCTAGCTGGGGAAACAGAAGTTCATGTGGGAAATGACTAAAGGCATGCAAGTGGTTTCCAAAGACCACATGTAAAAATGATTTTCATGCAGAGATCCCAGGCTCAAGGCCTCTGGAAGTCAGGAAGGAGCATGGATTCAGGAACAGGCTGGGCAGAGGCCCTCACAAGTGAAGGGCATGGACCCCACCTGAACAGGGCAGCTCCTGCTTGCTCTGGCCAACTGTTGCTGTGGCCTATGGGTCCCAACAGCCAGATCTTCCATTTTTTCAAGAGACACCAGAAATGCATGTTTTAAAATGAAATATGGGCTGGGCACAGTGGCTCACGCCTATAATCCTAGCACTTTGGGAGGCCGAAATGGGAGGACTGCCTGAGGCCAGGAGTTTGAGACCAACCTGGGCAACGTAATGAGACCCTGTCTCTAAAAAAAAAATTAAAAATCAGCTGAGCATGGTGGTACGTGCCTGTAGTCCCAGCCACTCAGAAGGCTGAGGGGGGAGGATTGCTTGAGCTCAGGAGTTTAAGGTTACAGTGAGCCATGATTGTGCCACTGCACTGCAGCCTTGGCAACCGAGTAAGACCTTGTCAAGAAAAGAAAGAAAGAAAGAAGGAAAGAAAGAAAGAAAAAGAAAGAAAGAAAGAAAGAAAAAGGAAGGAAGGAAGGAGAAAGAAAGAAAGAAAGGAAGAAAGGAAGGAAAGGAAGGAAAGAAAGAAGGAAGGAAGGAAAGAAAGAGAAGGAAGGAATTTTTAATGATAATTGTTAATTTGAAAATTTAAAAGCACTGTGAGAGGTAGCTTAGCACAGAGTTAAGAGCATGGATTCTGGAGCTAGACTGTCTAGGTTCAAATCCTAGCTCAAGCACTTATAGGTATGTTCTGGGGCAATCTACCTCACTTCTCTATGTGTCAGCATCTGTACCTGTAAAATGGAGGTAATAATAGTATCCAACTCTAAGTGTGGCTTAACAGCACCTGGAAGTACTCTATAAAAGTTTGGTAACTGCTAATTGTCTGCCAAAAGTCAGGCTGCCAATTGGCAACCTCTACTCACTAGCCACCCTTCCTACATATCCATGAAACATTATTTATAAGCATGAGGAGCATTGGTCTCAGTGCATTTAAGTCAGTATATGAGAGAGCATTTTTAGGTGCTTATGAGTGTGGCAGACTGTAAGAGCTAGGAGATCTCAAGAAGAGCTTCATGCTGAACAGAGAGACTTCCTTAAGAAGATGAACATGAGTTGGGCTCTAATGAATGATGTTCCTGGCTGGTGAGCAAAAAGGAGAGGGTTACAGGAAGGTGAGTATATCAGTCAAAGTCTCTGCAGGAAACAGATAACTCACTCAAACTAGGTAATTTGAGGAGAGTTGAATAAAAGGACTATGTACAAACATGTGGGCAAGGTTAAAGGAAACTAATGAGTGGAGGGCTAGTAGTCCCGGGCCATGCGTAGGCCCAAGGAGCCCATGCAGGAGGCACTAGAATACAGAGAAAACAGCTCCATGGAGAGGGTGGCCTCATTCTCCTCCTAAAACCTACAGCTGATGCCTCTGCATTAGCCAAATCCATCCAGAAACCACAGGGCAAGAGAGCCTACTGGTGCAGTCCATGTAGAATGACACCCTCCCTTCCCCTCTCCCTCCCCACCGTGGCACACAGCATCATGGAGAAGCATGGAGAAGGCAGAATAATGAGCACAATGGGAAAGATGAAGCAAAAGGAGAAGAAACTAAAATGTGCTTGAGAGAAAGAAAACTATTGTAAGACTTAGTTTTTAACTTATCATATTCATTTGCCCTCCCTAATGTCCAATAAATAACAACAACAACAACAACAAAACTCTTTACAATGTTGGAAGGACACTGTAGCTATGTAAACTTGCTCAGTGAGGTGGGGAAGAGAAAGGGTAAAAAGTCAGCCAGGGTCAGGGAATGGAGAGGTGCATGTATAAAACACTCTTCAAAATAATGAAAGGTTTCTAGAGAAAAAAAAGCACAAGTCTACAAAACTGTTGAACTTGAATGCTTAGCCAGGTTTTCAGAGAAAAGCTATAGAATCCAGCTGCTATTATTTTAATGGGCATGAACTGAAACTTAATAGAATGTGACTGGCCTCAAAGTTCTATAGAAGTACTTTCCAATTGTCTATAATCTCACTATCATGCAGAACGATCTGCTTGATTCAGCCAAAACTTAAATGAGTTTCTTCTATGTACTTTTCTCTTTTGATGGTGCAGAAGAGATGTGTGATCCTGACAGAACAATCTAAACCCTGATGTGGAGATCTGGGTCTTAACAACTCCTCTAAAAGCACTGTGGGGACTCTAATGGCTTTCCTTTGGATGGTCAGCCACACTTCCCAACTACCTTTGATGAACTTGCCATCTTCCATAAATGACTGTAAATTCCTACTACTTGCAAACTATTAGTCCTCACTCACTATCAGCCCCTTTATTATTTTCATCCAGTATTGATTGGCTCTAGAAGTAATAAATTTCACAGTGTTGGTAGCGCTTCTTCTGTCATGGATTAACTTCCTTCCAGGGACCTTAATAATCTTAGAGTCCTATCTTCCCAGAAGCATTTTCCAAAGTCCTCATAGGCACTAAATGAACAAAGGATTACATGGTCAAATGAGTTTGGTAAATACTGGTTGAGATCCACAAAGTTAAATAAGTTTTCCTTAAGAACGACCTTTTGAGATCTTTTAATATCAAATGTAAAGGGAGAATCTACTGGAAGAACACATGGTATGAAGAAATTTTCAAACTTACTTGGCTAAAGAATACCTTTTTTTAGCAAGCACCTTGTAGGACAGATGTGCTGCTGAACATATTCTGGAATCTGGATTACAAAAGAAGAAACTGGAGTCGAACAAAGTGGCATGTCTTACTCAAGACTTCACAAATGATTATGGCTTTCCCTTGGTTCTCGTAATTCTGAGACTTAGTGCTGACCTTATATATAACCTCCATTTATAGACACACATAGTCTCAACCTCCATTTCTACAGACTGAAGAATCCTAACCTTCTTGTTTTTTCCTATTATGGCATCTGAGCTCTCCCACTATCACCCCCTGCTTCCCTTTATCATTTTAATTGCATTTCTCAGAACTCTGTCCAATTTGAAGCTATCTTTCTGGAGGAACAAGTTTGGAAGCAGCACACACATTCCAGGTGGGAACATGGATGGCCCTGTAAACACCTTCAGTCTGGTTTCCTGCAGCTTTCCCAAAACCCCTTGCATTTCACTGGCCTGTTGGCCTACCAGAGCTCTGTGCTCACTATACTTTCTCGGGCTGCACTGACAGCTTGGAGCACATCACCTTCTAAGTCAAGGGCTTGTTTCATTTCCTCTCTGAGATTAGATTAGAGACCATCTTATTCTACCTCATATCCTCCACAGCGTCCAGCCTCCTACATGATAACCGAGTCCTCAAAGTCTTGCATTTGTTTTGCTAAGTTAATATTTTAGAAGTTTCTTCCCGAGTTATTATCTTGCTCCGGCCTCAAAGAAAACATATTCAACACATTTCTATAGCTTTACAAGATCTTGTTTATTCCTGACAGCTTCGCAATTACTCTACATTTACAGGTACTTTCTTCGAATTACTTAAAACTATTTTCTATGAACTGTTTCTTAGGGCTTTGTACTGCTTCTTCAAGATATGACAAAAATTTATATTCAAAACATGACTTTTACACAATAGTAAATATGTTGGCAATGACAAGAACAGTCTAGCAAACAGGTTTGTGCTTTTAGAGGCAGACACGCTAAGTTCTGCTGAATGTCAAGGCTGACTTGGGAATCCAGCTGCTTCTTACACTATAGCAATGAGGACAGAACATTCTTGGCAGAAATCCCTGTCCTTGTGGGCAAGCTGCCTTTAAACTAGACCTCCCAGTACCTGGCACAGTTCTGGTCTCACATTAGATACTCAATAAACTTTTCTGAAATGAATAAATCATTGAATAAAGGATGAATAAGTGAAGAAAGAAACATTTTGGAAGAGAAACATCTTAGGTATGGTATTGGTCACCTCTCTCAAGTGAAAGTTTTCATTCCTTTTGCTTCTTTTCCCATTTTGGGGCCGGGTGGGGGGGGGGCGCGGTCCAGCCTCTCCAACATATGTCTTTACACTCTCAGGACGTTCCTCAGATCCCAAATACAGCAGCAGGTAGTCTAATCAGTCATGTCCTTAGAATGGTGACAATTTAAAATTTCTGTACCTCTTTTGTTCCAGAAAATTCATGCCTTAAAAGACCAATGGCAAACTTTTCAAAATGCCTTCAGGAAATAAAGGTGACATTTGTTTCTATAGCGTACCTTGAAAAAGCAGCCAGTTCAAACACTGTTCTAAAGCACTAGCTATGTCTAATTTCATATTTTACATTTGGACTTTATTTTCCCCCTAAAAAAGGCAGACATCAGAATATTATGTTTGCCAACTCATGAAAAAATTGTTACTATTCTGTATTCTTTCTATGAGGATATTGTTATGAGGCTGTGCTCATAATAAAACCTTCATCCTAAATCTCTGTGCACCTTATGAATTTCACTGCATCTTTGCTTTTTTTTCCCAAAGAAGTCATTCAGGTTCCTTTAATAATACCAGTAAATAGCTCCAGCCTTCCACAGCTGCAGAGGTTTACTGTCCTGAGAGATTTTTCAGTGTTACAATTCATGCTTCCAATCAAAACAGTGACAGAGTTGACATGATTTAGTGAGAAGAAGGACTTGATTAGGAACCAGAACACTACTGAGCAAATATTAAACAACTACAGGGAATTTTTAATATGCAGTGTTCTCTCTGTTCACAACAAAAACAAGCCAGAAACAATTTCCTGTGCTGCAGCTAAGTGAAATGGAAGTTTGTTTTTAAGGTTCCTTGTAGTGTGTTGTGTACATTTCAGCAAAGCCGATTTCACCTATGAGAGGCACTGGCTCCTTAAATAACTCCATCCTTCTCATTTCAAATAGAAACCAGCTGCACTTCTAAACTGTAACAAGAACACCTATCCAGGAGGTCAAAGCTGGAAGACACCTCACTGTGAAACGCTTCAAGCTTCTTTATCTGGGTTACAAGTTTGGTCTGCAGTGAATTGTCAGTGACAACCTGTAGCCTGGAATTTAATTCCTTGATGCCTTAATAACACTATTATTTCTTCCTCTCTAGAGGATAAACAAGCACATAATATACTATGAATTGGAGGCTGAAACCGACATTGATTGTGGGGAGAGGAAAAGGTTCTGGGAACACAAATCCGGGGATTTTTCATTGAGAATAAGTAATTTTGAAAAACCAGGTTATAGGCTTTTTTTTTTTTTTTTTTTTAAATAACTTAACTCCTTCTATGGGATAATTTGAGAGGACTCTATCCCCCTACTCTCTGCCCCACAAATTTCCAAAAATAACAGCAAGAAAGATCCTGCAGAAGTCAAAGGGTCAATGGATCCTAAATAGTTTTCAGGTTCAAGTATGCACCATCAACAATGAGAAAAGCCCAGCCGTGTTACAACGACTCACCCCTTGACAAGAGATTCCAAACTGTGAAATCGAACAACTGCATATTTAGCCCTATGAATTGCATGGCTTACAAGTTACAGAGGGGTAAATTTGAAATAGGGAAAGGCTGGGATATCTTATTAGCATAAAATATCTCTCTCTCTCTCTCTCTCTCTCTCTTTCTATCTCTCTCTCTCTCTCTCACACACACACACACACACACACACACACACACACCCCAAAGGCAGGGAAGTGGATGCAGAGGCTGCACTGTGATCCTGGTCAAATAGGTTGGTCCTCTGTGAAGTGCCCATAATTCCAGAAGAACCCAGGGCTGGCTATTTGGTCTGAAGGGCACTCTCATGGCCTGTTTGAAATAGTTCTCCTAACAGCAAGATTCAAAAAAGAATATTCTTTTCTTTCTCTCTTTATTTTTCTTTCATTCCTTTGTTCATGTAGGATAACATTTTTACCTTTCTCTACCCCATTTCATTTTCTTAGCATTTCAGGAGAGATGAACCAGTGCTTTTCTGGTACTGCTCATCAGCATATTCTAGCCAGTTGGCAAAAAAGGCATCTGCATTTATGGAGTTAATTGACATCTTATTAATTTTGCTCAGATTCTTTCTTTTACCTCCCTCTCCCCTCCTTTCTGTTTTTTTTTTTTTTTTTTTTTTTAAGAGAGAGAAAGCTAATGAAAACCATGTTTATGTGCTCAAAGGCACAGAGGAAATTCATTACTCTGAGGAATAGCACACTCCACAAGTGAAATGAAAGTAATCTTATTTATGACAGGAAGGGGCCCTAGCTAGACTGAACTCCACCACACTTCCACTGTTACATAGAAAAGGAGCTGCAGAGCTCCTGCACCAACTCCAAATGGCGGCCTCGCTGACAACAAACACATTTGCACTCTGTGTTTGAAAACTGTTAGAAGCTCCGGAAAAACAGCCATCTGATAGAGACAAGCAAAGAAAATCTGCTTAGAATAGGCCATTCTTCCTTTACACCTACAGTACTTTCCCAGGACTCCTTGTGACTAAATGTTACAAAGATATGTCATCAAATCATTAGGTGATGACATTTATCAAGTACTGGTAAATACAGCTATGTTAGTTTCATAGCCTTAATTCCCTTATTAGAAGAGTTTTTCACTGTAAATTCATGGGCCCTTTCCTGTGTAAATAAATAATGTAAGAACTTAAATAATTCCTTTCACTGTAAATGTCAACTTGTACCCTTGCAGACAATTCTCCCTTTCCTTCTTGAAAATTCCATCAACTGTGAGAATATTTCCCTTTTTATTACTTGGGTTTTTGCCATGTGGCTTTTTTTCCTCATTCATTCAATTAGTCAATGAAAATCATTTAGCTGTTATGTTCTAGAGGTTGGTGGGGAGATAGTCTCTACAATTTCTGTCAAAACTACTCATGAGTACTCTTCTAAATCTTAACATTATGTGAAATGTTGGCAGTAATAAGATAGTTTTATAATATTTATTATGTGGCTTCTGAGAGTAACTTTTGCTGGAAGGTCCTCTGAGATCATTAGGCCCATCTCCTCATTTATAGATGAGAAATCAGGCTCAAGGGCAGATCCCAGACTGTATATCTCCTTATTAAAAAATACTTTTTTAAATTCCAAGAAGCTTCACATGTTTACCACTGAAGGAAAGGTATTACTGCTTGGATTCTGTGCAGAGGAGGGATTTTATAGTCCTCCCATCTTATGAAAAGGCTTCAGTATAAAATAAAAAGGGTCAACTAAAAAATATCTGGTATTTTGAAGTCCCATACAGAGATGCTATATGAGAGAGCAACTTGGAATTATATTAACTAATTTGAGTTAACTCATCTTTATTAAGCCTGAGGTGCTGAGCATGTGTTGGGTCCCGGAGAAAAACAGACATACACCCTTTGCCATGTATAGGGGATTCAGGGAGGTAAATGGGTGGACCTGTTTACATTATGGTATGGTAGGCGCTATGACGTGGAAGTGCAGAGTGCTACGAAACAGAGGAGGCTTCCTCCAGGGTGAAAGGAGTTGGTATGGAGATGGAGTGGCAATGATTGTTCCAGGCAGAAGAAACAACTTGTATAAAAGCCTGGAAAAGAAAGTTCCAGAGTTTTTGTAAAAACAGTGTCAGTTATGCACTGAAGGGGAGGTTAGAAAGGGATTATAGTCAGAGTCTCTGATTTTCACTGGCCACACCTAAAATCCATGTGTTTCTTACTTGCCTTGTCCAAGTTGACATTTTTAAGTGTGGTATGTAACATTTATTTGTGCAGTTATTCTTCCCTGTCATCCAAGACACTATTCTTAGTTTTCCTTTGCAATACACAAAGGTGATTCACTCACCTTGAGAAGGCCCTGAATTCAGCTTATTCAGCATTTATCAAGAACCTCATAGGCATGACCCTCTCCATGTGCTGCCTCAGCCCTCTGTGTTTACAGTCCTTGTTATAACACAGATCACATGACATTAGGGCTCCTTGGGCTCCCCCCTGAGCTCCAGGAAGGACTGTCTTAGCCACCTCCAGAACTCCAGCACAATGCCAAGCATATAGCAGGAGATAAATGCTTCTTGAATAAATACATGAGTTTGGTGGGATATACCTCAATTCTTAAAACATACTTAAATGCACCTTTTGAAAACAACAGTGTCCTACATAGCTTGCTTTGGTACAGATGGTAAGGGGACAACTAAAAAATGGTTAGAGAATCTCTGTTTTGTGAAAAACGCATTAACTCAGCATTCCCTGTTATAACGGTACATAGAAATATTTTTGAATTTATAATATCCACTAGAACATTTTACTGGTGTAGTACTTAGTAGCAGTTGTTTTGAATAAAAACTAGACATTACAAGGTAATGATTTAGCAAAACAAACCAAAAGTCAGTGAGTCAGGAGGAGAAAAGGCACTGTGTTAAAATGACCAGCTGTATTACAGGGTCTGCTATTTGCTACATCAGTTTCTCATTAAGCAAAGCTCACTACATTTAAGGTAATTTTAACAGAGTAAATACAAAAAAACACAGTAATAAAGACTAACCATATACTTGGATGGTCAGGACACAGGCCAGGATTATGGATTTTATTCTTCTGATCCACCACAGTTGGTCCTAAAACACCTGTCATTCATCTAGTGTTACTGGGGACCTGCTATTTGCCAGCCACTGTGCTGTGCATTGAGAATACAAAGGTAAGACAGCAGCTCTGCCCTGAAAAATTTTTAGTAAGGAGTACAGGAAAATAAGCAAAAAAACAAAAACAAAAACAAAACCCAAAAAACAAAACGAACCTTTGGAAGAAGCAGCAGGAGAATCAGGGCAAGCTTCCCAGGAGAAGCAAAATCTCTCAAACGCACGTTGTCAGTCATCAGACGGTTCAGATAAGACTTTGAAAACTTATCAGCACACGTCTTCCATCACTATTAGAAAAATAACTTGAGTGTACCCAACCCCAGCTTATCTTCCAAGTTGGTAACACATCTCTATGTGTTCCTGGAAGCTTTGACCATATGGCATGGTCAAATAATATATTTATTAAAATATATTCTACCTTTAAAACTGATTAAGTTTGGGGAGGAGAGAAATAGCAAATTGATAAACGGTCTTCTGTAGTAACATGTTTGGGCCACAAAGAGGCACTCTGGATTCAAGAATGAGTGGGCTTCTCTTATTGTACAGTCTCTTCTCTATGAGGGGCTTTCAAAGAACAAAATGCATTTATCTAACATCAGGAAGGCCAGCAGCTCTTGTAGGAAGGCAGATGTTTGTCCTGTACAAAGTACAGATGTTTTTGACTGAAGTTCCAAAATAAATCTTATTTGTGGAAGAAGAATTAAATGAAGGCAGAAACTGCTTAACAGAGGGGCTTCTAACATCTAAACCATTTTCCTACACGGTCACCTGGGGTGGAGGAATAAATAAAACAAACAAGCACATCAAATTAAAATATTAACCAACAACAACAAATGATAAAAACCCTCACAAAATAAAACAAAGCTCTCAGAATAATGAGAACATTTTTGAAACGACACATCGCTGGAAGCAGCTCTGATAATATTCCCCTTGGTGTTGGTTTTGGAGATCCTATCCAAGGAGGAATCTTCCTTAACCTTCATGCTGAACTAGCCAGTAATCTCATGTTTGTAATATTACAATCAGTAGCCATGGAAATAAAACTGATGTCACAAATTTTGCTTTTTGATTAACACTCCTGGATTGTACAGGAGCAGAAAGCAAGAAAATCACATCTGACCTGTGCTATTTTGTTTTTAGTAGATTAAGAAAAATTGGACCAACGGTATACTGTTATAATATGAATCTTTAAAAAATCTTCAAAATCTTTATGCAGATTTTCAAAACTCCAATGCTTCAAGATTCTTATTTAGCTAGAACTCCTGAGCTCTTTAGTCATGAGTATTCAAAATATTCTTTGTACTAGACAAAATAAATGACTCGTGCTAGAGATGAGTAAGAGGCTCTAATTAGAAGACAGGTGAAAGAAAACTTATACTTCTCACTGTTTAGAACATTTAGTTTTAGCTGAGCTTGTAGGGATTTTTTTAAAAACTGCTTCGAGATCTTGAAAAAATATGAATCTTTCAAGATTTCCCAAGTATTTCAGGACATTTAAAAATGATCAAGATCTGGCCAGGTGCGGTGGCTCATATCTGTAATCCCAGCACTTTGGGAGGCCAAGGCAGGCAGATCACAAGGTCAGGAGTTCGAGACCATCCTGGCTAACACAGTGAAACCCCGTTTCTACTAAAAATACAAAAAATTAGCCAGGCGTGGTGGTGTGCACCTATAATCTCAGCTACTTGGGAGGCTGAGGCAGGAGAATTGCTTGAACCCAGGAGGCAGAGGTTGCAGTAAGCTGAGATTGCAACACTGCACTCCAGCCTGGGTGACAGAGTGAGACTCCGTCTCAAAAAAAAAAAGAAGAAGATTTATCCTTCTTCCTGCTCGTACCCTCGTTCCCTCCCCTAAAAAGGAAAAGAAGAGCTTGAACCCAGGAGGTGGAGGTTGCAGTGAGACGAGACCGCACCACTGCACTCCAGCCTGGGCAACAGAGCGAGACTCCGTCTCACTCACACACACACAAAAAGAAGCAAAAGTTCTTGCCATAGTAATCATATTTGGGTGGGCACCGGTGGCTAATTATAACACAATAGGCTATTTTCTGCTTCCTAAAAATAAGGAGGACAATTATCCAGGGGTGGAGGTAGTTATGCAATGGTACCACATATTTCTTCACTCACTAGAAATAAACGTGCAAAACATTCAAATCACATATGAAAAACAAGGAGAGAGAAGATGAATAAAAACAAGTTAAATGAAAACATACTGTGTGAAACAGTGAGGTAACTCACCCAAAGTTCTGATGCTGCTGCTGTTTTATATCTGTAGTAAAGATGACAGATGAAATAGTAGGTGCAATATGGGTTTTATAAACCTAAGGAAAACATCTTAAAGTATTTGACCCAACTATGCTTTATCTTTTAAGTTTCAATTTCCATCTAGATTCCATGAGAATATGGACTTTAAAATATCCCACATTAGTAAGATTAAGTTCTTTTAAAATTAACATTTGGGAAAAATAATGACCAATTTGTTGTAGTATAAAGACCACTGGGTTGGGTCTGCCCAAAATCCTCTGTGACACACTTCTCACACAGAGCCAAAATCCCCATGAAGGCAAACTAGGTCCTACCTGCGCTGAGCTCTGCCACCTCTCCTTCTCCTCCCACTTGCTCATTCCACCCTCCTGGGTATTGTTCCTTGAAGAAACCCAGCAAGCCACCACTTCAGGGCCTTTGCATTTGCTATTCTCTCTACCTGGTAGGTCATTCCCTAAAGTATCCAAACAGCTCACAGCCCAGTTCTCTGTAGGTCTGTACAAATGGCTCCTTAAAGTAGGGCTTCTCTTGACCATCCTATATAGAACAGCACACCGCTAAACCACTCTGTATCCATCCTGCTCTCTTTCCTTACTCTATTTTTCTCCAGAGGTATCATCAGCATTTGACATACTATACGTTTGTCTGTTGTCCTCCCATACCAGAAGGTAAGCTCCATGATGGCTTACATGAGAGCTTTGTTGGTTTTATTTACTGTTTCAACCCCAGGGTCCATGATAGGGCCTGACACTCATATTTATTTAATCATTTAATTGATTTCTGTGACATTGTTGAGCAGTTAAGAAAAAGTTGATGAAAATTTGATATTGTTACAGAATAAACCAAGCATTATAAACCATAACTATCATAAATCTATTATTCATAGATTACTAAAATGGAAAAGGAATTGATAGAACATGTACACCCAGAAAAAGATAGATCTAAATCTTACGGCAAATCCAATATTGCTCCAAATAACATGATATCTGAAATAGGGCAAAAATGCAATGTTCCTGACAAGTATTGCTCCTGACGGCAATAATCCAATGTCTCACACTTCAGAGGCCAATTTCCTTCTGGTGATTTCTTTCCAGTTCATCCTGAGTGGACAGAATCACTCAAGTCAGAGTGATTTATATTTAGTCAATCAATTCTACATCAGCAGGAAAACTCCACTGGGCCCATGAAGTGCAATTTTCACGCTTGGAGTTTCCTTTATTGCTGGACCAGACATTTCTGGGAAAGAGACACAGCATATCAACCCTGAAGACCAAACACAACCCTCCCAAAGGATGCTTAGGACATCTAAATATAACAAAACTTACGCCAGCCTGACCTTGCTCATTAAGAACAAGACAGTGCATGTGTTCATGCAGGATGCATCAACGATGGTGTGTACGCTCTTGTTCACCTTTAGACTAAGGATAGCCATAATAAGGTTTGTTGTGATAGCCTCTCACAGTGTATACTCAAGATGGCCAGTTAGGAAGCAAAGCAGCCCGTAAAGCTATAGAGGCCCTAACGTGTCCAATTTCTACTTGATAAGTAAAGAATAATAGTGTTGGAATGATTTTGGTCAGATGGGTCCTCTCATACCCAGATGATAGGAATGAACTGCAGCAAATTTCCCAGGGTGCAATGTGTTCCATACATATTAGGAGCCTTAAAAAGGATTATAATCTTTGACCTAGTAATTCCATTTCTAAGACTTTCTCCTAAGGAAGTAATCAAAGATAAGGACAAAGATTTATGCACAAGGATGTTCAAAAGCTGGAAACAGCTGAAATGTACAAAAACAGGAAAATGGTTAAATAAAAAACAGTAAATCTTATAATACAACATTAAAAACAAATTTTTGAAAATGAATAATTTGGGAAGTACCTTTCATATAAAGGTTAACTTGTATTTAAAGCCCTGTTTATGCAGATGTATACAGATAGATAGATAGATAGATACTTATACATATATGCTTATGAATTGAAAGAAATTTATCAAAATATTTACAGTGATTATCTCTAGATGGTGAGAATAAATTCTATTTAAAATGTTTATCTTCATAGTTTTCTACCATAAATAGATATTACTTAATTTAAAATAATACCATTGGCCTGATTATAAAAGGACACTTACTACTTCAACATCAGGAGAAGAAATAAGGAGTAAAAGTTCCTCTTGGATTCAAAGGGGTTGGACAACCCTGACACTTGTAAATGTGTGATTGTATCAATGTTGTTGAAATTCTTTCCTTCTATGAGACATATCACTTAAAAAAATCACCTCCAAACAGACTTACAAACAAACAATATATAAAGTTATGCAGCTGAGTTTCTCAGCTTCCCACCTTCATTTTCCCAGTGGGTTCTCTGGTGGTAACTTACTGATTTAATTTAGATTAATATGGTAGGTCTTAGGTGATTACTCTGCTTTAGATCCCAAGCAATGCTAATTATTATCATAAAGGACAAGCTACTCGGAGGTTTAAAGTTCAGGCACAGAGACCTTGTCTACATTTCTGTTATCTGGCTCACCAAATTACAAGCGTCTGGTGAGTCAATATGAAAGATTCCAAACACAAAGGTCAACGCTGGGCTACTGATCTTCCTGACCCTAACTCAGAGCCAAGAATTGCAATGCAGTTTTCTCCTCCCACACTAAAACCATTAGCAACCAGCTTGTCTTGGCTGATTCTTTTCTTTTACAACTATCTTTGAATAGGCAACAGCTCTTCCGGTGCCCACATACTAAATTAGCATGTCATTTCATGACTTTTCTTCTCTGTAAAGCCTTTAATGTGTCTGTAACAGTACTGTACTTGCTAATGTTAATTCACATTAATTAGATGATGCTCTTTCAAATCAAACTATGGTCCCTCTGAAAATTCACATGATCTAGAGTGGATGTGGAAAGCCAGTTTATACATATCTTGTGAGTTAATCGGTTACTGTTTCAGAACAACTTTGCAACAGACAACTATCCAGAACCTGGTCCAGTTGTTTTTTAGAAATAATTTTCAGACATCCTCAAAAGGACAGAGATAGGGAAAGGTTAAGAAACTGTCAGTCCTATCATCTGTCTTTCGACATCCCCATCCAGTCAGTCACTAAATCCTAATCATTCAAATAGCTCTGGTGTTGGTATACCCTCGTCGACTCCCATGACTCTATGCCTGAAACAAGGTATCCTGTGAGATGCTTTCAGATCTCAGAGACTAGATAGCTGTTCAGCACACTCCTTTCCTTCCTGGGTACACAGTAGCCCACATTTCCCAGCCTCCCCTGCAAATAGGAAGAACCATGTGACTGACTGAGGGTACAAATGAAATACACCACCGCCACACATGGCAGATAAAGACTTCCCATATATAGTCTTTATCTTGGATTAAACAAGATGGAGCTAGGGTGCCTAGGTTGTGTTCAAATGAGAGCAAATCATGACTACCTGTTCCTGCCCTTTGATGAAAATTTGGTGTGAAGGGTCTTAATGCTAGGGTGGGTGGTTTTGGCTTCTGTTCAAGTGAAATTTTTGCCCCACATTCTTCCTTCCAGAATTGCTCCTGTGGCCACCTCATCACGTAACCCTAAACTGTGCAAGCCATCACTGAAGCGGTAGATTTTTTTAAAAGTGTTACATTCTTTTAGAAATGAGTTCTACCTTGACTAAGCATGTACATCTTTTAGATGACAATATACTAATAATGTGAAATTTTCAAGTAAAGCAGAAACCCATTTTAGAATGATAAGCACAAACTTATTGGGCCTTTTAATTCATGACAGAGTTGCCAAATGTCTGAGGTCAAATCTAAATGACCTGAATAATTTTACATGTCCTGTGAGTTTCAACAACACAAAATGGCAATTGTTTTTAAAAATGTATCTTTAAAAGGATAACTTGAAACCCAAAACAATAAACTTCCTATTTCTAACATTTTATAGAAGGAAAAACATTTTAAAGTACTTCATTTTTAATAATAGCAACTTTCAACATAATTTATTCCTGTAGGTTTAGTTTAAAACTAACAGATTACTAATTTCTTCTAAACTTGCAAATCATTTCCTCAACGGAAACATACTGTATGTTACGAACTTTAAAAGATACAGTGGCTACTCTCCTTTGAAGAGTTTACTGTCTAGTGGGAGAGAGGAAAATACAAATAAATAATGGCAATGCAATGCGGTATGCATTAAGTTCTCCAGGGGCGCAGCGGCAAGTCAAGGGTGAGGGTGTTGGGAAAAGCTCCTTAGAGAAGGTGACATTCGAGATCTATCAGGATTTGAAGATGTGGGAGAGAAGAAAGGAAGAGAGATGGTAGAAAAAAGCATTTCTGAACTTTTTGACTAGACTTTTTTTCCTCCAGTAAATTTATTTTAGATACTTCAGCAAAACCTTGTTTTGTTCACAGTGCCGACAGAAGAATATGTAGTTGTTCTTCTGTAGCATCCCTAACCTTGGCCCTGGAAACTGTAAGACAGAATCCAGGTGACACTCTATGATTACCGGTGCCAAGCCAGCAGATGGAAAACATTACTGAGCCAGTTCTACCCCAATGACTGGATGCCAGCATCCTGGTGTGAAAAATGAGGAGGGGGTCACAGGTCCACGTATCATAGAGCATGATGGTAAATGCCAATGGGGATGTTGTCAGGTGATTTGTGTTGTTGTCAGAAACACTTCCACTATAATTTCTTGTTCTTCAAGGCTTTGGGAATAGGGAAAATATTATCCCTGGCAAGTTAGGAAAGGAGGCTGAACTGCAAAAGGATGTCAAATGTTAACTATTGAGAGATGCATGTAGAAAGGAACAAACATGGAAAAATGTTATTTTCTCTTACTGGGGGACTTAATTTACTTTTAAATTGATAGTGACAAAGAATAAGGACACAGTATCTTTCTATTCCCCTCCACCTATAAGTCAGCCCTGAAAATATGCCTGAGCCCACATCTAGGGCCTCTAAGGTCATTGAAAGCTCACATTAAATCAGGCAGCAGTCTAAAAATAACCTGTGTTCCGATTATTCCTTTTTACTTGCTTGGTTTTCTGAGAAATCTGTATATCTGTATTTATAGTGTCATAAAGAGCTGCTTATCCTTTTCCATCTAGCAAATTGGAGGTCAGAAAATGAAGGGAAAATGCCTAATTGGGAGAATAGTCTAAGAGAGAAAGTTTAGGCCTTAGAGTTGGGAGAACTGGTTTTGGATCCCTGCTCTGCGTGGCCTTGGCAAGTTTTAAACTTTCTCCTGATCTCTAAAGAGGGATTAATTCCTGCCAGACTACCTCACAGAGTAATTTAGAGATCAAAATAGAAATGAGATAATACTTAAGAGGCTGGTTGGTTGGCTAGAAGAAAATGCAACAAGAGTTAAGTTTCTTTCTTAATAACAAAATAATAATTATAACTGTAGGGGTGTGGAGATTGACATTTTTATTCATTGCTTTATCCCTAGTGATTGGCACAGTGCCTGGCACATAGTTGGAGTATGAGAATTATTTATTGTATAAATGAATGAATGGGGCCAAGGTAAATCTATAAAGCAGTGCTTCTACAGGCATTTTGAAAACTATCCAAAAGGCTAAAAGAGCCACATTAAACCTCTTTAGTGCATCACAGGCAATTGATTTAATTTATGGTGATATGAGTGGTTGTTATCTTCTTGAGACCTTTGTGCATAGAGAGTTTAGTAAATACTTAGACTCATGGGTACATGGGTCTAAATGTAAAACTAGACTCCAGGGAGGAAAAGTCCTTTCCTGTGATATTATATTTAATTTCGGAGCTACATCTCATTCCTTCATTCTGATTTGAATTTGCTCCCCCAAAGATGAACATTGCTAAGATGAGGAGTTGACATCTGCAATGGGTTATGACTCCAATTCAATGAATTCTCTACTCCAAAACCGCACTTTGGAAAATTTGGATATCAGTTTCCAAAGGTACATTTTGGAAAAAGGAATTATGAACCCATGTGAACCTGGCCCTAAAAATATTGGTATAGCTGTAGGAGGTACCAAGAATTCAGGAGGCTTAGCCCCTACTCACAGAGTGGAGTCTGGGTGGGCAGATTGCTGTGATATTAGACCCCTTCATCTCCTCACAATCCCAAATTCTAACTAATCTTAGTTTTCACTTTTCTTTGGCTGCTAGGAAGCTGTGTCAAATCTAGATCAATCTCATCTATATAGGACCTATGAATTTTATTTCATGAATTAAAGTCCATGATTTTCTTTACCATACCTTTAGCTTCATGTTTTCTATTCTCTTTTGCCCTGGTATTATCACTGTTTTTGTAGTCTGTTTCTCTGCAAACTGCTTTGGATCTCTTTTGGAATGAGGCATAGTATTAATAAATGCAACTGCAAGTGCTAGTCTCAGAGGTTTCTAGAGTGAAACCTGAAGATGGACAGTAGCTCTGCTCAGTATGAGCTCTGTCACCACTGGATGACATACTCTTACCACGTGCAGTTAATCATTTGAGGGAAAACTTCATCTCGACATTGAGAATGTGGGAGATTGGGGGTGGTGGTGGAGGGAAGCCCCACTGATGACAAGCCAGAGTTCTAGAGACACTGTAATTCAAATGAATCTGAGGCTGGCTTGGAACATAAACTCCCCAGTCAGCAGCAGCCTTATTCTTGGGCATCTAGAAACAACCAAGCAATGGAAACCTGCTGGTTTCAAGATGTCTGCTTTCATTAAATTCTTGTGGCTGCACTTCTAAAACCCTAACACCAAGTCCTAGCCATCACAAGGAAACCTGAAGCCTTGAAGATTCACTTACCTCCCCAATAAGAAGGATTCTAGGCTAACATTTGGCCCCAGAAAAATCTTCCAAAGAGGTGGTGGCTGGCTCAATCTTTTCTTATTTAACTCAAACTGGCTAACAAACACTGAAGACCAAAGGCTTTTCATCCAGCTTGTCCCAGGTAATAGGTTGAGAGATAAGATTTAAAGCCGTTTTTAAGATGGCATAATCAACTTGGAGGAAGATATTGAAGAAATGGTTGTAGAGATGAAAAGAAAAGAAGGTTGAGGGGAAGTGACATAAAGTAGGCAAGCTATAAATAGCTGATGAATGAATAGTTGCATGAATAAATGGTAGGCTAAGACACTATTGGTTCTTTCTAGATATTTGGTTTCACTTGTTTTGAAGACTGGCCATCCAGTGCCAAATTGAGACCACTACCTTCTGCCAAAATTCTAAAAAATAGAAATAAAATATTCCCATGTTTTTTTCAGCAATCATTAGGGATAGTACTTTTATTGAAAGGTGTTTATGTCTCAGGCCATTTTTTTTTTTTTTTTTTTTTTGCCTTCAGCCACTCCAAATAAGGTTTTCACCTAATCCATGGGTTGACATTACTCTGAAGCAGTTCCAGAGTTCCTTTAACTCTGGTCCTGTCACCACCTCAATCAACACACATTGGCTCAAATTATCCCAGGGCCCGAGCATTTTGAAGAAAGCAGTCCTTGGTAACCTGAAGACATTGACACAGCTTCTAAACCCCTGTTGACTCCCCCTAGAATATTAGCTTAGGCGCTGTGAGTATCCACTGCATTTGTCCCACTGGTTATACTCTACCTTATCTATTCACAGATAAACAGGGCACACGTGATTAATCCAACATGTGAGGATCTCCACAGCCCCTCTGTGTTGCTCTGCTGAAAGTTTCCATTACTATAGTTACGAAAAAAAGGAATGGAATGAACAGAAGAAGGGGGTAAGAAATAGAGGGGAAGGTGGCTTAGCCCTTCTGGGTGGCCACGTCTGAAACAGAAATCTATACTTGGTCATATAATACCACATTCAGTTTTTCAAACTCTCAAATCACACTTATACAAATAAAAATATCTTTATTTCCAAGTTATCATGAATGAAGCACAGATGGGGATATCCTTCTTACAACGAAATTAGAAAATAAACATTAAAATAAACATTCTTGTTAATCCATGAGAACATCTTTTAGTTTAATTGATGCCAAACAACATACATACTTCCAAACCAAAAAACACATCAAAGAAAACATATATTCTCCATGCTGCTGATGGAGAATGCCTAGTAAGTACAATTTAGAGATCACACAGTAGGCAGATAGTTATTTCCCAATCTCTATCAGTTTATCAAAGCACAATTTTTCACTGCCGTAGTAGGACTCTTATGCTAAATTTTCACTCTTATGCCATCTCAGCATGTTCTGTTGTGATCTACCTACTATCCAAGGGCAGAATATTTCCATTATAAATTCTAAAAATTTGAGTTAAAAAAAGAGATTTTGAAAAAGCTATTCAATTGATGTGGGAAAAACTACCACAATGTGAGCTCCTGGAGGATGAGGCCCCTGTGGCCTGCTGCTGTGCACCACAGCACACACACAACATTTATTTAACTGGAGTCACCTCATGGATCTATGGACTGGATTTTTAAATAAAAGTTTGTCAAAATGTAACCTCTGTTAAATACATGTACAAAACTAACATACTTGATTTCCACAGGGATAATTTCACATGTTAAAAGTTTCAAGAAATCTTTTTACTTAGACTGAATTATGTTCTTATCATGTACTTTCATGAACATGGATATGTAAAAGACTACGGTTTTTCTTTTTTTTTTCTTTCTCCTTCTCAGGAAAAATTTCATACACTTTTCTAGAAAAGTAAGCTATCACCACCAGAAAAACAACAACAACAACAACAAAATAAGACACAAAAAAACTAAAATTCTTTTTGTTAAACTGTGATTACAGAGTTTCTTCCACACTGTTTAAGTTGCCCCTCAGTTCCACTCAGAGATTCTAGGAAACTCGCTGCTTTCAGGAGTAGAATATTCCCATTGTGAAAGACGTTTCAAGAATATCCAGTCCAAGTCCTGCATTTAGAAAGGAAAACTTGCCCAGAGCCCACTGCTAATTAGAGGCATAACTTAAGTTCCACCAGGGCAGGAGTTATCACTGTGCTTCCGATGCCTAGCACAATGCCTGGTACATGGTTGACATTCTATAGGTATTTGTTGGCTAAACAGATGACTTAACATGAGCTAAGAATGCTGCCTCCAATTTCCTAGTCCAGTCCTGCTACAGCAACATAGCCACAGGGCCAGTTTTTAAATGATGCACTAAATGAGAAACAAGGATATCAGAGCCATGTTTGAAGATTAGCATTTTCAGGGCTGAATTAATCTTGCCAGCTAGGGACATGTAGATAAAGTTACATTGAGAACCCTGCAAATCCATACTGGCTTATCATCATGCAGCATTTTAGGCAATCACTCTAGGAGCCAGACCCTTTTGGGTGTCTGAAATACTCCATAACTTCTAGACAGCTAGAGTAGTAGTACTGCCATTACTTGAAGGTCACTCTAATAGGGTACAGTGCAGGGCAAGCAGAAAAAACATAAAATGCAAACTTTTAAATTCAAACCATCATTTTTTCTTAAAAGGAAAAGGCAAGAAATGGAGAATGACAAATTCCAAAGTTGACAATGGTTACTAAACTCTTTCAGTTTTTTCCCTGCTAGTGAAAGTGTAAAAGTTATTAATTAACTTCTCTGGCCAAATGATATGTGTACAAATTACTGTTTTGAAACAGCAATGAATTGCCTGTCACCCTAGTGACCTGATAGAGTTAATATACACCAAGGTAACAATCTCCTTAAGTTCCTAATTGACCACATTATCAGTGAGCAGACCTGTCTTTAGTTGAGCTAGCCTCATCCAGAATCATGGGCTTGTTTCCCTGAAGGGTTCTAAACTCCAGAGTTCTGCAAACACATCCTCTAAGCTTACCCTGTTCTTCCCATCCTTCCAGGCCTTGTTTGTCCACCTCCTTCATGAGGTCTGCTCAGTTACCCAGCCCCACACACTTCTTTTTCTTTTTTCTTTTTTTTTTTTTGCCACAGTCTGAGGTACTTTCAGGAAAGAACTGGTCCAGCTCTGAAGTGCCCTGCGCAGTAATGTAGGTAAAGTGGGCTGACCTGCCCAGTGTTGGTTTTCCAACATGCTTGGATAGGGTGATTAGAGAAATCTCTCCCAGCCCCAAGAGTCTATAACTCCACCTACTCTTTGCATTTGTTACTCTGGCAATTCTTTAAGTTCTTCACCTGGAAGTCTGGGAGTGATCTACAGAAGAGTATGAACAATTAATATACACATATTTAATAAAAAGTAGGCTGGTAGCATTGGCTCATGCCTGTAATTCCAGCATGTTGGGAGGCAAAGGCAGGCGGATCACTTGGGACCAGGAGTTTGAGACCAGCCTAGCCAACATGGCAAAACCCTGCCTTTACAAAAAATACAAAAATTTGCCAGGTGTGGTGGCACCCACCTGTAGTCCCAGCTACTCGGGAGGCTGAGGTGGGAGGATCGCTTGAGCCCAGGAGGCTGAGGCTGCAGTGAGCTGCATTCAAACCACTGCATTCCAGCCTGGGTGACAAAGTGAGACCACATCTCTAAATAAATACATAAACAAAAACAATAAAGAAAGAAAGTAAAGTAAGTACATTTTTGTATTAATTAAGATTTTATTATTTTTCTTTATGGGATAGACTATGGTAGCAATATTAAAGTTTTAAGAAAAATATATGTGGGCGGGCACGGTGGCTCATGCCTGTAATCCCAGCACTTTGGGAGGCTGAGGCGGGCCGATCACTTGAGGTCAGGAGTTTGAGACCAGCCTGGACAATATGGTGAAACCTTGTCTCTACTAAAAATACAAAAATTAGCTGGGCATGGTGGCGGGCTCCTGTAGTCCCAGCTACTTAGGAGGCTGATGCATGAGAATCACTTGAACCTGGGAGGCGGAGGTTGCAGTGAGCAGAGACTGTGCCACTGTACTCCAGCCTGAGTGACAGAGCGAGACCCTGTCTCAAAAAAAAAAAATAAATAAATAAATAAATAAATAAAAGAGAAGAAGAAAAATATGTGAGAGAAATGCTTAAAGTTTTATTCTTTAAATTCTTTTTGTTGTCAAATTAGACAAAAGACTGCCAATATTTTATTTTATTGATAACAAATATAAATATCCCTTGGAAAAACTAGGTAAAATTATCTGTAGGCTAATTCTTTGTGAATCATACTACAGTACTCCTTCTCTGTCCCATGGATATATGTTCTCTATTCAACACAATCAAGGAGGAACTATGTCTTATTTTTTCTGTGATTTCCTCATATTATGGCTCAATGCTACTTATTCAATAGAGATGGAAGAAAAGGGAGAGAGGGAAGGATAGAGGGAGACAGTAAGAAGAAAAAAAGAAGAGGAAGAAAGCTCTTTCCCGGGGTTTTAAGTTTTCCCTGGTCAAGTATTCTATGAGTTAAGTATAAAGGGGGAGTGACTACCAGGCTCTTTTCAAACTTGCCAAACTAACTTTTTTTCTGAATTCTACCACAAAGTTGAATCAGTTACTTGATGAAATGTTCTCAGGACTTTTGAAGGTTAGGTAGGACCACTGCATAGTAAGCTGGCACACTGGAGATGAGAGACAAGTAGGCAAGCAGGTTATTTTCTGAACCATTTCATTGATAAATGCATGTTACACATACTTTGTAGCTTGCTTTGAAATCTTGCTGGTTGGAACCAAAAAGATGCCAGTTTCTAGTACTCCATTCCAATACAAGAAGGCAAGCTTTTAGTAATAAAAATAATTCTATTCTTTTGGGCTTAAACAAATATCGAGCTGTAAAATTTTTCTTCTGATGTGTGGTATGTGTGTGTATTGAAGAGGAAATTATTCTGTAATTTCACACTTCCCCTTTTAGGAAGAATCTGGAAAAGTTTATGCCAATCTTCATCTTTGGAAAAATCTTACCAAAAAAAAAAAATTTAAAACAAGGTGTGCAAAAATTGCTTTTCCTTAACTTTGTTCTTCTACCCCGTCCAACCCTGGTGAGTTCCACTTCCTACTAAACTGCTCCAAGAGGCAAGAGGGGAATGAGGCAAGGCCTTCTGGTAAACAGGTGGTCAGAGGCCCAGAAAGCAGGACAGAAGCTCTAATATTTTCTTTCTTTAGATCATATTGTACATGCACTCCACCTTGAAGACCTGTGCCTTAAACAATTCGAGTTTTTATAACTTGAATTTAACTATAAGATGTGTTCATTTTGACTTCATTAAGCTATAAACAAGAACATGGTCTAAAGGGATTTGATAACTTCATTTCTTGGGTAAATTTAGAAGCACTATGGTGGATCTTTAAAATTCTTAACTCTGGAACAGAATACAGTGTTTAGAAACATATCCACACATATATGATCAACTGATTTTGATAAATGTGCAAAGGCAGTTCAATGGGGAAAAATAATCTTTTCAATAAATGGTACTGAAACTACCATCTGTAATCCAAAAAATGAACCTCAACTAACACTTTGTACCTTATATGAAAATTAATTCTAAATAGATCATAGATCAGAATTTATTTATTTATTTATTTACTTAAATTTTATTATTATTATACTTTAAGTTTTAGGGTACATGTGCACAATGTGCAGGTTAGTTACATATGGATACATGTGCCATGCTGCTGTGCTGCACCCATTAATTCGTCATTTAGCATTAGGTATATCTCCTAAAGCTATCCCTCCCCACTCCCCCCAGCCCACAACAGTCCCCAGAGTGTGATGTTTCCCTTCCTGTGTCCAGGTGTTCTCATTGTTCAATTCCCACCTATGAGTGAGAACATGCGGTGTTTGTTGTTCTTGCGATAGTTTACTGAGAATGATGATTTCCAATTTCATCCACGTCCCTACAAAGGACATGAACTCATCATTTTTTATGGCTGCATAGTATTCCATGGCGTATATGTGCCACATTTTCTTAATCCAGTCTATCATTGTTGGACATTTGGGTTGGTTCCAAGTCTTTGCTATTGTGAATAGTGCCGCAATAAACATACATATGCATGTGTCTTTACAGCAGCATGATTTATAATCCTTTGGGTATATACCCAGTAATGGGATGGCTGGGTCAAATGGTATTTCTAGTTCTAGATCCCTGAGGAATCGCCACACTGACTTCCACAAGGGTTGAACTAGTTTACAGTCCCACCAACAGTGTAAAGCGTTCCTATTTCTCCACATCCTCTCCAGCACCTGTTGTTCCCTGACTTTTTAATGATTACCATTCTAACTAGTGTGAGATGGTATCTCATTGTGGTTTTGATTTGCATTTCTCTGATGGCCAGTGATGGTATTTTTTCATGTGTTTTTTGGCTGCATAAATGTCTTCTTTTGAGAAGTGTCTGTTCATATCCTTCACCCACTTTTTGATGGGGTTGTTTGTTTTTTTCTTGTAAATTTGTTTGAGTTCATTGTAGATTCTGGATATTAGCCCTTTGTCAGATGAGTAGGTTGTGAAAATTTTCTCCCATTTTGTAGGTTGCCTGTTCACTCTGATGGTAGTTTCTTTTGCTGTGCAGAAGCTCTTTAGATCTGAATTTAAAGGTAAAATTATAAAACTTCCAGAAGAAATCATACAAGAGACTCCTTGCAGTTTTAGGTTAGGCAAAGATGTCTTAGACATGGCACCAAAATCATAATCTCTTTTAAACTGGTAAATTGAATATAATAAAAATTTAAAACTTCTGATCTATTAAAGACACAGTTGAGCGAACAAAATGAAAAACACGGTCTAGGAGAAAATATTTGCAAAATAATATCTGTTAAAGGAATTATATCTAGAAAACATAAAGAACTCTCAAAATTCAATATAGGAAACAACCCAATGAAAAAATGGGAAAATATTTGAACTGATACTTTACCTAAGAAGATATATGAATGGCAAATAAGCACATGAAAAGATACTCAGTGTCTTTATGAGTGGTAGCTACAAACCTACTGGAATGGTTCAAAAAACAGAAACAAAAAAGGAAATCCTGAAAATACTAACTGCTGGTAAGGATATGCAGAACTGGAACATTCTTATATTGCAGAATGCAAAACGGTATAGACACTTTGGAAAAAAATCTAGCCCTTCTTTTTTTGAGACAGAGTCTCATTCTGTCACCCAGACTGGAGTGCAGTGGCACGATCTCGGCTCAGTGCAACCTCCGCCTCCTGGGTTCCAGCAATTCTCCTGCATCAGCCTCCCAGGTACCTGGGACTACAGACGCATGCCACCACGCCCAGCTAATTTTGCATTTTTAGTAGAGATGGAGTTTCACCATGTTAGCCAGGCTGGTCTCGAACTCCTGACCTCAGGTGATCCACCTGCCTCAGCCTCCCAAAGTGCTGAGATCACAGGTGTGAGCCACCACCCCCGGCCAATCTAGCAGTTTTTTATGAAGATAAACACACACTTACCTATATGACCCTGTAATTCCAATCTTGAACATTCACCCAAGTGAAATTAAAGTTGATGGACATATAAAAGCCAATACATGCATATTTATAATGGCTTTATTGATAATTTCAAAAACTGGAAATAATTCAAATATTCACCTGGCTAATGAATAAATACATTGGTACTTCCACACAGCAGAAGACTTCTCTTCTATAAAAATAATTAAACTCTTGACACACATAACAAATGCATTATGCAAAGTGAAAGAAGCTATATTTAAAAGGCGACATCCAGGAGAGCCCTGGTTAGCATCTGTCAGGTGCCCCTGTGGGATGAAGCTTCCAGAGGAAAGTCAGCAATCTTTGCTGTTCTGCAGCCTCCACTGGTGATACCCATGCAAACAGGGTCAGGAATGGACCTCTAGCAAACTCCAGCAGACTGGAAGTAGAGGGGCCTGACTGTCAGAAAGGAAACTAACAAGCAGAAAGGAAGAGCACATCCACTCAAAGACCCCATCTGAAGGTTGCCAACATCAAATACCAAAGGTAGATAAATCCACAAAGATGGGGAGAAACCAGTGCAAAAAGGATGAAAATTCCAAAAACCAGAAGGCCTCTTCTCCTCTAAAGGATCACAACTCCTTGCCAGCAAGGGAACAAAACTTGACATAGAATAAGTTTGACAAACTGACAGAAATAGGCTTCAGAAGGTGGGTAATAACAAACTCCTCTGAGCTAAAGGAGCATGTTCTAACCCAATGTAAGGAAGGTAAGAACCGTGACAAAGACAAAAGGTTAGACGAACTGCCCACTAGAATAACCAGTTTAAAGAAGAACATAAATGACCTGATGGAGATGAAAAACACAGCATGAGAACTTCGTGAACCGTACACAAGTTTCAATAGCCAAACTGATCAAACGGAAGAAAGGATATCAATGATTGAAGATCAACTTAATGAAATAAACAGTGAAGACAAGATTAGAGAAAAAAAGAATGAAAAGGAATGAACAAAGCCTCTAAGAACTATGGGACTAGGTGAAAAGACCAAATCTATGTTTAATTGGTGTACCTGAAAGTGACGAGGAGAATGGAACCAAGGTGGAAAACACACTCTTCAGGATATTATCCAGGAGAACTTCCCCAACCTAGCAAGACAGGCCAACATTCAAATTCAGGAAATACAGAGAACACCACAAAGATACTCCTAGAGAAGAGCAACTCCAAGACACACAATCGTCAGATTCACCAAGGTTGAAATGAAGGAAAAAATGTTAAGGGCAGCCAGAGAGAAAGGTCGGGTCACCCACAAAGGGAAGCCCATCAGAGTAACAGTGGATCTCTTGGCAGAAACTCTACAAACCAGAAGAGAGTGGGGGCCAATATTCAACATTCTTAAAGAAAAGAATTTTCAACCCAGAATTTCATATCCAGGCAAATTAAGCTTCATAAGTGAAGGAGAAATAAAATCCTTTACAGATAAGCAAAAGCTGAGAGATTCTGTCACCACCAGGCATGCCTTACAAGAGCTCCTGAAGGAAGCACTAAACGTGGAAAGGAACAAACAGTACCAGCCACTGCAAAAACATACCAAATTGTAAAGACCATCGACACTATGAAGAAACTGCATCAAGTAATGGACAAAATAACCAGCTAGCATCATACTGACAGGATCAAATTCACACATAACAATATTAACCTGAAATGTAAATAGGCTAAATGCCCCCAATTAAAAGACATCGACTAGCAAATTGGATAAAGAGTCAAGACCCATTAGTGTGCTGTATTCAGGAGACCCATCTCACCTGCAAAGACACACATAGGCTGAAAATAAAGGGATGGAGGAATATTTACCAACCAAATGTAAAGCAAAAAACAAAAACAAACAAACAAAAAAACAAAAACAAAAAACAGGGGTTGCAATCCTAATCTCTGATAAAACAGACTGACTTTAAACCAACAAAGATCAAAAGAGACAAAGAAGGGTATTACATAACGGTAAAGGGATCAATGCAGCAAGAAGAGCGAACTATCCTTAATATATATGCACCCAATACACAAGCATCCAGATTCATAAAGCAAGTTCTTAGACCTACAAAGAGACTTAGACTCCCACACAGTAATAGTAGGAGAGTTTAACACCCCCCTGTCAATATTAGACAGATCAATGAGACAGAAAATTAACAAGGATATTCAGGACTTGAACTCAGCTCTGGACCAAGCAGACCTAATAGACATCTACAGAACTCTCCACTCCAAATCAACAGAATATACACTCTTCTTAGCACCTCATTGCACATATTCTAAAATTGACCACACAATTGAAAGTGAAACACTCTTCAGGAAATACAAAAGAATGGAAATCAGAACAAACAGTCTCTCAGACCACAGTGCAATCAAACTAGAAATCAGAATTAAGAAACTCACTCAAAACTGCCTAACTACATGGAAACTGAACAACCTGTATTTGAATGATTACTGGGTAAATAACGAAATGAAGGTAGAAATAAAGATGTTCTTTGAAACCACTGAGAAAGAAGACACAACATACCAGAATCTCTGGGACACATTTAAAGCAGTGTGTAGAGGGAAATGTACAGCACCAAATGCCCACGAGAGAAAGCAGCAAATATCTAAAATTGACACCCTAACATCAAAATTAAAAGAACTAGAGAAGCAAGAGCAAACAAATTCAAAAGCTGGCAGAAGACAAGAAATAACTAAGATCAGATCAGAACTGAAGGAGATAGAGACACGAAAAACCCTTCAAAAAATCAATGAATCAGGAGCTAGGTTTTTGAAAAGAACAACAAAATAGATAGACCACTAGCCAGAATAATAAAGAAGAAAAGACAGAAGAATCAAATAGATGCAATAAAAAACAATACAGGGGATATCACCACTGATCCCACAGAAATACAAACTACCATCAGAAAATACTATAAACACTTCTATGCAAATAAACTAGAAAATCTAGAAGAAATGGATAAATTCCTGGACACAACACCCTCCCAAGTCTAAACCAGGAAGAAATTGAATCCCTGAATAAACCATAACAAGTTCTGAAATTGAGGCAATAATAGCCTACCAACCAAAAAAAGTCCAGGACCAGACAGATTCACAGCCGAATCCTACCAGACGTACAAAAAGGAGATGGTACCATTCTTTCTGAAACTATTCCAAGCAATAGAAACAGAGGGAATCCTCCCTAACTCATTTTATGAGGCCAGAATCATCCTGATACCAAAACCTGTCAAAGGCACAACAAAAAAAGAAAATTTCAGGCCAATATCCCTGATGAACATCGATGCGAAAATCCTCAATAAAATACTGGCAAATTGAATCCAGCAGCTCATCAAAAAGCTTATCCACCGTGATCAAGCTGGCATCATCCCTGGGATGCAAGACTGATTCAACATATGCAAATCAATAAATGTAATCCATTACATAAACAGAACCATAACCAATCACACAAACAATCACCATATGATTATCTCAATAGATGCAGAAAAGGCCTTCAACAAAATTCAACAACCCTTCATGCCAAAAACCCTCAATAAACTAGGTATTGATGGAATGTATCTCAAAATAAGAAGAGCTATTTATGACAAACCCACAGCCAATATCATACTGAATGGGCAAAAGCTGGCAGTATTCCCTTTGAAAACCAGCACAAAACAAGGATGCCCACTCTAACCACTCCTATTCAACAAAGTGTTGGAAATTCTGGCCAGGGCAATCAGGCAAGAGAATGAAATAAAGAGTATTCAAATAGGAAGAGAGGAAGTCAAATTGTCTCTGTTTACAGATGACATGATTGTATATTTAGAAAACCCCATCATCTCAGTCCAAGATCTCCTTAAGTTGATAAGCAACTTCAGCAGTGTCTCAGGATACAAAATCAATGTGCAAAGATCACAAGCATTCCTATACACCAATAACAGACAAAAAGACAGCCAAATTTTAAGTAAACTCCCATTCCCAATTGCTACAAAGAGAATAAAATACCCAGGAATCCAACTTACAAGGGATGTGAAGGACCTCTTCAAGAAGAACTACAAACCACTGCTCAACGAAATAAAAGAGGACACAAACAAATGTAAGAACATTCCATGCTCATGGATTGGAAGACTCAATTTGTGAAAATGGCCATACTGCCCAAAGTAATTTATACATTCAATGCTATCCCCATCAAGCCTCCACTGACTTTCTTCACAGAATTGGAAAAAACTATTTTAAACTTCATATGGAACCAAAAAAGAGGCCACATAGCCAAGACAATTCTGGGCAAGAAGAACAAACCTGGAGGCATCACGCTACCTGACTTCAAACTAGACTACAAGGCTACAGTAACCAAAACAGCATGGTACTGGTACCAAAACAGAGATATAGACCAATGGAACAGAACAGAGCCTCAGAAATAATAACACCACACATCTATAACCATCTGATCTTTGACAAACCTGACACAAAATAGCAATGGCAAAAAGACTCCCTATTTAATAAATGGTGTTGGGAAAAACTGGCTAGCCATATGCAGAAAACTAAAACTGGATCCCTTCCTTATACCTTATACAAAAATTAACTCAAGATGGATCAAAGACCTAAACATAAGACCTAGGACCATAAAAATCCTAGGAGAAAACCTGGGCAATACCACTCAGGACATAGGCATGGGCAAAGACCTCATGTCTAAAACACCAAAAGCAATGGCAACAAAAGCCAAAATTGACAAATGGGATCTAATTAAACTAAAGAGCTTCTGCACAGCAAAAGAAACTATCATCAGAGTGAACAGGCAACCTACACAATGGGAGAAAATTTCTGCAATCTATCCATCTGACAAAGGGCTAATATCCAGAATCTACAAAGAACTTCAACAAATTTACAACAAAAAAACAAACAACCCCATCAAAAAGTGGGCAAAGGATATGAACAGACACTTCTCAAAAGAAGACATTTATGCAGCCAACAGACATATGAAAAAATGCTTATCATCACTGATCATCAGAGAAATGCAAATCAAAACCACAATGAGATACCATCTCACGCCAGCTAGAATGCTGATCATTAAAAAGTCAGGAAACAACAGATGCTGGAGAGGATGTGGAGAAATAGGAATGCTTTTACACTGTTGGTGGGAGTGTAAATTAGTTCAACCATTGTGGAAGACAGTGTGGCAATTCCTCAAGGATCTAGAACTAGAAATACCATTGACCCAGCAATCCCATTACTAGGTATATACCCAAAGGATTATAAATCATTCTACTACAAAGGCACATGCACACGTATGTTTTTTGTTTTTATTTTATTTTATTTATTTTATTATTATTATACTTTAAGTTCTAGGGTACATGTGTACAATGTGCAGGTTTGTTACATAGGTATACATGTGCCATGTTGGTTTGCTGCACCCATCAACTCGTCATTTACATTAGGTATTTCTCCTAATGCTATTCCTCCCCCAGCCCCCAAACCCCCGACCAGCCCTAGTGTGTGATGGTCCCTGCCCTGTGTCCATGTGTTCTCATTATTCAATTCCCACTTACGCGTGAGAACATGCGGCGTTTGGTTTTCTGTCCTTGTGATAGTTTGCTTAGAATGATGGTTTCCAGCTTCATCCATGTCCCTGCAAAGGACATGAATGTACATGTATGTTTATTGTGGCACTGTTCACAATAGCAAAGACTTGGAACCAACCCAAATGTCCATCAATAGTAGACTGGATAAAGAAAATGTGGCACATATACACCCTGGAATACTATGCATCCATAAAAAAGGATAAGTTCATGTCCTTTGCAGGGACATGGATGAAGCTGGAAACCATCATTCTCAGCAAACTATCACAAGAACAGAAAACCAAACACCGCATGTTCTCACTCAAAAGTGGGAGTTGAACAATGAGAACATATGGACATAGGGAGGGGAACATCACACGCCGGGGCCTGTCAGGGGGTGTGGGGCTAGGGAAGGGATAACATTAGGAGAAATACCTAATGTAGATGACGGGTTGATGGGTGCAGCAAACCACCATGGCACATGCATATCAATGTAACAAAACTGCGCATTCTGCACATCTATCCCAAAACTTAAAGTATAATAATAATTAAAAAATCTACATCTACATGATTCCATTTTTATGATATTCTGGAAAAGGTGAGATTATAAGAACAGAAAACAGGTCAGTGATTGCCAAGGGCTGGTTGTGGGGTAAAGGGTTGATTACAAAGGAGCAGTAAGGGGAAACTTTTGGGATGATGGGAAGTTCTGTATCTGAATTGTGGCAGTTACATGACTGCATTCATTTGTCAAAACTCATAGCAGTTCACTTTAAAAAGTGAATATCCCTGTATTTAAGTTTAAAAAGTAAATGAAAATTAACACCTTACGTAAATGTCTATCAACTGAGAACTGTTCAAATAAATTATAGGCCACTTCCCAAAGGAATATAATATTCCTGTCAAAAATGAATAAAGTAGATTTATATGTAATAGCAGGAAAAGCAAGTTGTAGAAGTTTAGGCATATGGTGATTCCATTTTAAGGACTATATGCACAAGCATGTTAGGAATTATATAGGAAAAATTATGGAGAAATAGTCTCCAAATACTAAGAGAAGTTGCATAAGAGACTTTCATTTTCTGTGATTTGCATATTAAAATAATGTATGGAGTTTTTAAACAGATTTTTTTCATAATACAAAATTTTAAAGCTATAAAATCTTATGTCTCAAGCTGAAGACATGCATGTATTTTCCCAGTAAAGCACAGAATTTAAGTGATTTCATGACAGGTTCTTAAAAATGAGTTTCAGCAATAATTTGAAATGGAAACTTGATTCTGAGTACATTATAGAAGCATTTGTGTTGCCAATCAGTAACTGTCTGCCAAGTTGGAATATTTTATGTAACCAATGAAAACAGCCAACCAATATGACACACATCCTGTAAGCACAGGTGCATGTAAAAGCGAAGCTTTTATAGCCCCCCAACCTTAACTCTTTTTGGACACTATGTTGTCTCAGATCTGAAGTTGTCTTTTCACAGAAAAATGTCTAATCTCTTTAAAACCACATATATCTGTTATATTTATGAGACCTGAGAACTCATCCTGGCAAAGCAAAGCCAAGGAAAAAAATCTATTGATAAACATGACAACAATCCAAAAATGAACATAATGTCACAGTTCAACCAAACCCTGGGGAATACAGATCTTGGATATCTGCTTGGAACATGACACTTCATTGCAAGCCAGAATGTGAAAATTTTTATTAAGTCTGCATTCAGTGAAAAGAAAATAGTGGTGCTCTGGATCTTTCTAAGAGGGTTGGCCAATGTTAGGCTGTAAGTGTAATACTTTTTGAATAATAATTGGTAACACAAATTGGCTCTTGAAATATCACATGCTCCCAGAATTTTCCTTAATAAGAACAGCATGTTAGAAAGATAATTCTGAAAAGAAAAACGAATACAAGTCTAGAAGAAGTCATGTTTTCTGATTTACTGAGCTCTTTACTGGCATTTACTGGAATCCCATAGAACTCCAGCCTCCTGGAGTTGGCAAATCCTTTCATGAGTCTGAAGAGGGTTCCATGAGGCAGGAAGTCTGCCAAAATGAAATCACCTTTCTTTGGCCCACCCTCAACTGTAAAGACAACTGGATTGTCTTGGATACAACTCTTCAGATTGATAATTGGGCTCCTGTATATTTCCTTACAGATGTTCAAATGTTCACAGAAGAGTTTGTTTTAAACAGTTTTCATTGTAAAACAGTTCGGTTTTAATTAAAACAGACTTTCATGGAGAGTTTTATGAACAAATCATGCCTTATATCTGAAGCCTCTGAGCCTTGTCCATTATGAATTTTACTCTAAGTACAAAATGATAGGGAGAAACAACATGGAAAATAAAATGCCAGGTTGTTAACAGAAAAAAGGAGACATTTAAAGTTTTTTTTTTTTTTTTTTTTAAGACAGGGTGTTGCTCTGCATTCATAGTGGAATACAGTGGTGTGATCACATCTCACTGCAGCCTCAATCTCCTGGGCTCAAGCAATCCTCCCACCTTCGCCTCCCGAGTAGCTGGGACTATATGCGTGTACCACAATGCCCAGCTAATTTGTTTTTTTTTTCTTTTAGAGATGGGGGATCTCACTTTGCTGCCCAGGCTAGTCTCGAGCTTTTGGCTCAAGTGATCCTCCTGCCTCAGTCTCTCGAAGTGTTAGAATTATAGGCGTGAGTCACCATGCGTAGCCTAAAGTATTTTAATACTGACAAAAATATTTCCTTAAACAGGATTTGAATTCTGAGCTTTCCTTCTACCAGCACTATATATTCCCTTTCCAGGTAGCAGTTTGGCTACTCTAGTCTAGTGCCTTCAGAATTCTAAAAAGCTCTTCTGGGCTTTCACTTTCCATTTCATCAAAGAGAAAAAGAGATTCAGTCTTCCTTTATGGGAACCCCATTTGGGATCAGAGTTTGGCTCTTAGGCCACGGTCTAAAACATATACATACCATATGTGTTCAATAAATGTTCATTTTTTTCTTTCTCATTCTTTATTCTCTACTCTCTCATTTCCAATCCAGTTTGCATGTCCAATTATCAGGTCTATCAGAATAAGCCTTAAAGTACCAATTTCATTAGGTGACTTTCTTGCTCAAAAACTTCCAGTGACTCCCAACTGCCCATAGAATGTAGCCTGAACTTCTCTTCCTGGTATTCAAGGCCCTTTGTAATCTGACTACAATATACTTTAAAATTTTCTAACACACTTTAAAGACAAATTTCTATTGGGCCAATCTTCTCACCAATTCCTGCCTTTAAGTGCCAGGCCCTAACCAAAACTTTCACTGGGCCTGAGTTTAGGCATATCTTTTGCAAGAGGACTGGCTGCTCCACTCCTGCCCGGATAGATCACAATAGCCTTAGTATAGCTACCAGGTAATGGGTGCCTCCTGTACATCATGCACTTTTCATACATTACCTATTTTTATCATCATAACAACTTATAAAGAGGACATTCTGATTCCATTTTACAAATAAGGAAGTTGGAGCTCAGTGACATTGTGACATAAGACCATGTTGCTGTTATGAAGTGGTGAAAACAGGATTCTCTCCTAAGACGGTTGCTAGAGCCATTGCTCTGCCCCTGCCTCTATGCTGACTTCATTCATCTCTTCTGCTCTGAACCTTGTCCAGTTTTATCTTTGGAATCACTTATTTGACACTTACACTCCTTCTGTCTTGAACTGGTAATTACATGATCCACTTGTGCTTATCTTCCCAACACGGCTGTTAGAGGGCAGTGGCTTCATGCTATTAACAAATCACCTCCATCAGCATTGAGCACAGTGCTATGGCATAGCAGAAATGCAGTGGGTGAGTATGTTCTGAAATCCTACTTATAAACTTCTTTTTGAGTTGAATTCTCCCTCAGACCTCCTGTTTTTGTTTAGAGCGCTGTTGCTCTTTGCTGAGTTAATGTTATCAAATGAAGCAATATATCTTTATCTGAGCCCATGCAACTACCGCAGCATGTAACTCAATATGAAAGAGGGAGGTGAGCTTGACTCAAACATCAATTTTCTAAAATTAACAAAGTATTTATGAATGAATGAACTTACATGAGTCATCTGAAGAAGGATCTTTCTTTATAAAAAATCCACATTGGAATTTGATTTTTTTTCTCTAACCACACCTCAATTTTATATGATGGGGTTCATTTAAATCAAAATTTAATTTCCTACAATGCAATAAAAATGAAACAATGTGAGATTCCATATGTTTCATCATGGAAGCTTGCTAGTCTGTAAAATGGAAAGTACCTAGCCATGTTTAATGTAGATACTTTGCTTTGCTCTATTTGTCTAAAAATCTCTGAGGAATGCCCTGAATTATGCAACTATAAATATCTCTGTTCTTTGAGTTTCCTATCTTTTCTGCAAACTCCACCTACATTAAGTTCTTCCAATGCATGCTTCTTACTCATTGCCTTTTAGCAGTGGATTCATTATAGAACTTCCAGCATTGTCGATAAGAACTGTACTTTTTTGATGGTTCATGCCTTACCAAAAAATTTGTGAAAGACCTTTACCAAGAGTGAAAATGATAACTAATTTTGAAAACAAAGGTTAAAAGATTTTAAACTTGTTGATAGAAAATCTTTCATGAATGCGATAAAACCTCTGTTGAACTTAAATAATTGCCTAGGTTTTAAAAGCTTATTCATTTCCCTTATTTGGTGAAAGAAAAAGAAAAAGAAAACCACAGGGACTATTCAGTCTATAAATCTGATACTAGACATATGCTATGCATATTTTCATAAAGACTTTTATTATGTGATCCTTAAGCAGCATATCCGTGCCATATGGGTAGACTGGAATATAAAACACATCTCTCAGAAGAAGCTATTATTGGGTCAATAATATGCTAATTAAAAGGGTTTATGCAACCATCTGTGGGATCCCCAATGGCAGAGGTTTGTTTCTACAACTTATAGTGCTGCAGCATCTTATGGTGCCTCCTACAGTGTTATGGATGCTTGAGACAGTTTCACTGATGGTGATGGGAACAGAGGTGTTGGTAAACCTGGTGAATTCATAAGGTATGTTTTACACTTAACAGAGATTTACAATCACTGCACGTAACTTGGTAGATTTAAAGGCTTTCTGTGGAGCTAAGTTCCTCTAACTACCATTCTATTAAAAATAAATCAACATTACATTTACCTGTTTACCATACTTGCACACAGTAAAACAGCATTTAAATCAGGAGATGAGATGTCCAATGAGAGTAACTAAGTGATTAACTGTGCACTCCAGTTACCAGCTTTTGGGAAGGGTAAAAAGTTAGTTTTGTAAAAGCACTGGGTAAGGATGAGAGAAAGAGAGAATGAGCCACATTGTTTCCTCAAAATGCCTTTGAAAATGGAAGCGTTCACCTTGTACATGTGGTTTAAGGATGGTTTGATGTAGCCCTTAGGAAATTCACACATTACTGCTTCAAAAACCATGCTTCACTATTTCAGTGGTAATATAATCACTTGTTGTTGGTGTTAAAATACTTGAGTTTTATTCTTTTCAGGCATTCCATAGCACAGCTCTGTTTCCCAGAGTGTATCCACTTCTTCCATCATTTGCTACCCTCAAGAGTTTCCTTATTTTTATATTCATCCTCTTTTCAGTAGTGATAGCATGGAGCATAAATGTTCCACTTTGTTAAGACAAGCTGAGGGACAAATAAGCTATGTCAAAAGAATAAAACATATCTCAAATATACCCAAGAGCCAAGACCTGGTCTCATGGGTCTAACAAAGGGGCACATACACTTCTCTCAGCAGAGCTGGAAAATGCTTCTGCTGACTCTGGGCCCTTTAGTAATCAACAACTCTGATGTGGTTTACAAAGCTGGTCTCGTTGGAGACTGCAACAGGGTTTTCTCTCATTCTCTACACACCATGGTGGTGGATTTGCTATCTATTCCTCAATCCAAATCTGGAAATGCATAAAATCATTTCACTGTTTTCAACCATCTGCTATTATAGACATTTACTTCTATGTAAGTAGTATAAAGCTTCTTCTAAAAAATGTGTGTGTCTGTGTATATATATATAGATCATCAAAAGATCCAAGAACACTGGACCTTCATTCCCACATGGATGCAATCAGCCAAGGCTGAGCAAAGGTGTCCCTTCCCTGTGGTATAATTTCGCATGGTTCAACACACCATGTTCTTTGCCTTTCTCAATCCAGTAGAGAAAAAGGAAATATGTACTGGACTTCCTGGAAATTGGAACTTTAAGGCTGGATCTAAATATTACAATACACAAAGAAATAAAATATACATTTTCTTGTGACACATCTGGAAAATGTACATGGAGGATCTGGTATAAGATAAAATATTCTCAAAAACAAAATCTCTACATATTAATTTCCTCCTTTTCTTCCCCAACCTATTTTTTTTTGTTTTTTTTTTTTCAGCGAATTCAGCCATTTTCTCCTAATGTCCTCCATTTACACACGTTAGATTTCCAAGTGAAGTAACAAAATGGAGCCTCAGAATCCCCTGGAGCTGACCACCTTTCTTGGAGCAGTCTCCTGTAGTCTCTCCTTGGGACCATGGATTGTCATCTAAATGCTATCCCTGGTTTGTCTTGGGGCAAGTTTGGGCTGAATCTTCACAGCCGGAGGTATTAGGACTTACTCTACTTATTCTGTTTTTTGGAAAAGGGAAACCAGAAAGCACATGAAACTTTATAAGTTAGAAAAATAACAGGGCCACAGACACTACTTCTAAAAACAAATACCACCTCGCCATTTCTGACCATGGCAGTGGGTTCAGCTACCAATAAAATCCGATTACATTATGTATTAATTGAGTGGCTTTCTATTAAGAGAAGCAGGGGTGAGAGGGAAGGAGGTTAGGAAAACATCTCAATAAAGCTCAGCTTCACAATGCTGAAGGCAATAGCAAATCAGATGGAACCAGGAAAGGCACTGTGGGGAATCTGATGAAGCCCACATCAGTGACAAGTGAAAGAAAAGGGATGGCTTTGAGCCAAAAGGAGGAAGAAAACAGATGGCAGCAAAATTAAAGCATCTGATTAGGCTGGAGATCTTAGCTAACTGTCAACTAACAAATATAAATAAATTAGGGAGACTTGACATATAAAAAACAGTGTTGAGAAAAGAAACCAGCCATGCTTAATTTTAAATAATTGGTGACCATGTTGCTGTGAAATCCATGCATTTGTCAACAAAGATTAGTTAAATTGGGGAAATATAAAGTGAAAAAATAATAATTATCTGGAAAAAAATTTCTAGATAATTATAACAAAACATGAGGGTCAGAGCAGTGGAAGGCGTTAAAGTGTGCTAAAAATCCTATCTTGTTGAATAAAAAAAGCAACTTGCAAAACAGTATTACTTTTAATATCGTTCCACTTTTTATGTACCACAAGAAAAGACTTTGTGAGGATACACACCAGATTTTTCAAGTGGTAACTGGAAACAGAGGGAGAATATTTGGGTACTTCTGTATTATTTAAATTTTTTAAACAATGAACTTTTAAAAAATATTCTTTTAAAATAAACACAAACCTTTAAAAAATAATATATTTCCCAAAGTATGTTTTCAAAATATGAAATCTCTTTTATTTTTTGACATTGATATACTGATTATTTGCTTCCTGTGTTTCAATAGTAAAACATGTCACAGTTAATGTTAGATGCTGTGGTAACCCTGGAGTTCACTGTTCAAACTCTTTCAAGAAAGAACTTGCCTTTGAGCTGCAAGGAGTGCAATTAGTAGACAGCTGCCAGCTGTCACCCCATTGGCATCCACCTTAGCTTTTGAGACGGGGCCACAGTCCTCCTGGTCAGTACCAGCCAATAACAGAAGATGGTGAGGGCACTAGGACCTGGCCATTTCCTCCTAATGAAGTCTTCTGTAATAGTCAATCTTTAATCCCCAATTCCCCCTGGGGTTGGTACACTTGTCAGACCTGCATCAGAGTCTGAGGCTCTACCTCCCCAACCCTGCTTCCCCCACTGTCCTTTCACAGTTGTCAGGTTTACATCACAGCCCAAGGCTTTCCCTGCTTAAATTGCAATCCTGCTCCCTCCCCCTTTTATTTTTCAAAGCCTTTATCGCCTCCTCCCACCTCCCATAAAGCTCTTGCACTTCGAACTCTGTCTCAGCACCTGGTTTCTGGAGAACCAAATCAACAGACACCTTTTGGGGTTCCACATACTTTACAGGAACTTCCTTCCTTCCTTCCTCCCTCCCTCCCTCCCTCTCTCCCTTTCTCCTTCTATATACTTTACAGGATTCCTTTCCCTTTCCCTTTCCCCTTCCCCTTCCCCTTCTCTTTCTTCTTCCTTCCTCCCTCCCTCCTTTCTTTTTTCCTTTTTTCTCCTCCTCCTTCAAAGGGGAATTCCTCTCTCCACTCCAACCCTGTAATTCCTTGCCAAGCCTTTAAAAAAAAATCATATAGCTCTGTCCTAAGATTATTGGCAGTGTAGGAAGCAGACACATAATCTGTCTCCATCTTTACATAGTGAGTCAATTAGGATGCAAAAGTATTTCTGTTTTTTTTTTCCTTTTTGTCGGTACATAAACTGTATCCACTTAACTCCCCACCCCAATTCCCACCTCCACCCCCAACCCCCCACCCCACCCACAAAAAACTTGCTTTGAGTCTGGGGTGAGCCGTGGTAACTTATAGTCACTTAGTAGCTACTAAAAATATTCTAAAAATAAGCAATGCTACTGCAATAGAAAATTCAACTAACAAATCTGCCATCTGCATTCAATGGACAATAGTATAGGAGAATAGCAATGTTGCCCTGATGACAAAGTGTGATCCCCAATACATCACAGCAAAGAGGTGAGTTTCACAAATATTCAGGTTACCTGGAAGAGAATTCACGTACATTTATAGGATTTTACTGTTTCCTTTGTACGAGGTTTTACTAATATTGTTGCTTTTGATTGCATACACTCTACTGGAATTCATTTATTATTTGTTTTATAGTGTGGATTTTTAGTTATTAGTATTCAACAAAATATAGTACTTGTATTTGCTTTTCTAACCCCATAAGTATGGTATGGGCACTTAATTTGTAAATGCAATTTGTGTTTTATTGCCTGCTGGGTTCTAGTATTCTACGGCCATTGTATTTCTTTTTGGGTATGTAATTTAGCTTTAAAAGCATAATTCTAAAGGTTTGAATACTACTATATATCCAGAACTTATGATTTCATATACTATACAAATAAATTTATAAATAAAAATAGCTTTTCTTATTCTCTGTATAATAAGACATACTTAAATTTTTAATTTCTCCCAAAATTTCCTTATAAAATTAGATTGCATCTTACATATCTGAGTATATCTTATATTCTGCCAAATAAGGGATTTTGTGTGTGTGCTTAGCATATAATTCTTGGCATAGATAGATAGAGTGGGTGTTCAAAAATGCTTATTTGATGACTGAATGAATTAATCTACCAATTATTTACATATTTTGGAAAATAGAAAATAGTCTGTGGCTATCTCAACTTAAGATCCTGTCAACTAAGAAAAATTCTAATATGCCATAAAATGTTCTTCATATGCTAATTATCTCATAGTTGTAATCTAACTTCTTAAAATATAAATGTTTACTAACTATTTGTGAAATGAAAAAAAAATTTATAGCTTTGTAGAGCTGGAAAGAGATCAGTTTGCTAACCATCCCATCTTAAAGACGGGGAAACTAAAGATCAGAGGTCACTTAACTATCCAGAGGCTATACACAGCTATGGAGGTGCAGAAGTGGGCCCAGAATGCGGCTCTCTAATATTTTCAGCTTAGTTTTCATTTCTCTTCTACCATGAGGTTGAAATATCCATACTAAAAAATCTTTTCAAAACAAATATTCAGTACCTATGAGGATGGAGTCAGCAGTGGTATAAATTAAAGTGAATATTTTAAATTTTATTTTTATTTTTTTAGAGATGTGGTCTCATTCTGTCACTCAGGCTAGAGTGCAGTGGTGTGAACACAGCTCACTGCAGCCTTGATCTTCAAGCAATCCTCCCCTTTCAGCCCCCAGGTAGCTGGGACTACAGGTGTGTGCCACCACACTCAGCTAATTTCTGTACTTTTTTGTAGAGACAGGTTCTCATTACGTTGCCCAGGCTAGTCTCAAACTCCTAAGCACAAGCAGTCTATCTGCCTTGGCCTCCCAAAGTGTTGGAATTATAGGTGTGAGCCACTGTGCCTGACCTATACCATTTTTTAAAGAGCACAGATTTTTTTTTTTGGTGATATCCAGAAAATCATAAAATAAGATATGCTCTGGAAAATGTTGCAAAAGTAAGTAGAAAGTTCTGGTTCAATGGTACCTGACACTCCCACTTCAACAAAGCTACGTGTTTTTGTTGTTGTTTTTTTCTTTGAGATAGAGTCTCGCTCTGTCGCCCAGGCTGGAGTGCAATGGCATGATCTCGGCTCACTGCAACTTCCACCTCCCAGGTTCAAGCAATTCTCCTGCCTCAGGCTCCCAAGTAGCTGGGATTACAGGCACGCGCCACCACACCCATCTAATTTTCTTTTGTATTTTTAGTAGAGACGGGGTTTTGCCATATTGGCCAACCTGGTCTCGAACTCCTGACCTCAGGTGATCCACTTGCATCGGTCTCCCAAAGTGCTGGGATTACAGGAGTGAGCCACTGTGCCCGACCAAAGCTATGTGTTTTTGTGATGTGTGTAGTAATTATTTTCCCAAGTTTTGACTTCTTTTCATATTTCAGTAACAAATATTTACTGAATGCCTACTATATTTCAAAAATTGTTCTATAACTTGAAGATCATAGATTTAAAAAACACAAAGTTTTTTTAAATCTGCCTGCCATTCTCAAAAGTGTGAAATCACAATTCTCACTGAGCACAGTGGCTGATAACCTATAATCCCAGCACTTTGAGAGGCTGAGGCAGGAGGACTGCTTGAAGCCAGGAGTTCAAAACCAGCTTGGGCAACATAGTGAGACCCAGACTCTACAAAAAATTAAAAAATTAGGCAAGCATAGTGGCATGTGCCATAGTCCCCAGCTACTTGAGAGGCTGAGGTGGGAGGATCACTTGAGCACATGAGGTTGAGGTGGCAGTGAGCCATGATCACACCACTGCACTCCAGCCTGGACAACAGAGTGAGACCCTGTCTCTAAAACAAAAAACAAACAAACAAAAAGCCCCACAATTATCTTCCAAGTATTTTCTTTGCAGGCTGTGTCTTCTTGACCCCTTAATTATCTGTTCCTCATGATATCTTCCTCTCACCTGTACCACGCACACTAATGCACACACACATACACACATACACTTCTATCAGGTGACTGACATGCATGTTACATCTTACGATTTTGAAATTCAGAATGACTTTACTCTTTTCCAATTTTTGGCTCTGTGGTTCCACTTAGGTTGTTTCTATCCAAAGAAAGCCATGAATGGCATATTTATTTCTTCCCTCAAACTCCAAGGTGTGCTTTGCTTTGCTAGTTTGTTTTCCTTAGAGAAATGAGGTTTAAACTGTCTCAGAAATGGGCATCTCCAGTGGGTAACCTTCTGGACTTCAACTGATAATACTTTGCAGGGGTGTCTAATTCTTCTGAAAATGTGACAGCTCTTTGACCCGACAGGCCTTCTGCCCTGACTGGTCACATGTGAGGGAATGTGTATACTGTCTGGTGACTGCTAAATGTGGCCCAGGCATTCATTTACCCAGTGCACAAGACTCAGCAGCATCATCAGCAAGGTAGCTTGAAAAATCTTTTAGTTAAATATTCTAGGCTACACGCGGTTGCTCATATCTGTAATCTCAGCACTTTAGGAGGCCGAAGTGGGTGGGTCACCTGAGGTCAGGAGTTCGAGACCAGCCTGGGCAACATGGCGAAATCCTATCTCTACTAAAAATAAAAAAATTAGCTCGGTGTGGTGGTGTGCGCCTGTAGTCCCAGCTACTTGGGAGGCTGATGCATGAGAACCACTTGAACCTGGAGGCAGAGAATGTAGTGAACTGAGATCGTGCCACTGCACTCCAGCCTGGGTGACAGGGCAAGACTCTGTCTCAAAATGAATAAATAAGTACGTACATACATACATACACACAGACATACTCTAAAACTTAGTGAGTCACTTTAACCTTTGCAGTATTGTCTTGACCTAAAAAAATGAAGATAGTAGATGTAGTGGCTCATGCCTGTAATCCCAGCATTTTGGAAGGCTGAGGCAGGAAGATCCCTTGAGCCCAGGAGTTTGAGATCAGCCTAGGAAACACAGGGAGATCCTGTCTCTACAGAAAATAAAAATAAAAAATTAGCCATGGGTGCTGGTGCGTATCTGTGGTCCCAGCTACTAAATAGGTTGAAGTGGACAGGTCGCTCGAGCCTGAAAGGTCAGGGCTGCAGGGAGCTGTGTACCTCAAATGTTTTATTTCGATGGCCCTCCAGGCCCTGGGTCATCTGGCTCCTGCCTCTCTTCTCTTTGGGCTTCAGCCATGCTGCCTGCATTCCTCCAACTCCCAGTGCCCCTTCTTGCTTCCTCTAAAGCTGCTCACATCTTCTGTCTTCCCATTTCCTGTCATCTGTCAGGTGGAAGCTTAGGGAGGCCTTCTCTGGACTCCCACACACCACTACACTCCAGCCTGGGTGACAGAGCGAGACCTAGTCTCAAATAAATAAATAAATAATAAAAATAAAGCATCAAAATATTAATCTTAGGAATCTTTCTCAGCTTGTGGAGTAAATCAGATGAACAGTGTGTGAGAATTGGAAAACATGTCCCAAAGAATAAGCACAACAGAATGGCGTACCTTCTTTCAACCCAGTTCAGTTTAACACAAGAGACTTCACACGGTTAATTCCATGTGGGAAGGACATTTTCTTGCTGGAAACAAATTTTAATCTTTGTGAGTCTGGAATTCACTAGGAAGAACACAAGATATGATACCAAGAATGTCTGTCCAGCCTTGCCATTAGAAGTCTTGTGACATGGAACTCTGTCTGGCACACTCATAACCTTAATGCAAGGGGATGGTAAACAGGAATGTTTAGTGACCTGACTGTAGATTATTAGTACTAATAGTAACAATCACAGTAACAACAAACAGTGGTATAGTGCATACCATGTGCTATTCACTGTGCTATGCACTCTTCATAACCTATATTAACTTATTTAATCCTCACAAGAGACCTAAGGGTCAGTCTACAGAGGTTAAATCACTTGTGCAAGCTTACACAGCAGAAGTAGGATTCAAACCCAGGCAGTCTGGGTTTCTAGTGCTCTAAACCACAATGTTTCACTGCCATTAGCTATCGTCTCCTCCTTGTTTTGTTCCCAAATGACAGAATAATGTTAAAGAGTGAGCAGAGAGGCAGCAGGGCATAGTGAATGGAAGGCATGCATCAGCTGGAATCATGAATCTTGCCTGGTTCAGCCTCCTGCACCAAGCTGCCTAATCTGAGTCTGAGTTTATCTCTTTAAAAAATTTCTGATAATGGTAATGACTACCTTATGTCAGAAAATTAGATAAAATGCACAGACAAAATGCTCTCTCTCAGTGGAGGGGTTATAGGTCATTTTGTTGATGTTTTTGTTTTATTTGGGGTCATTTTAATTTTCTTCTTTTGGCTTTTCAGTATTTTAAAAAATTCTTTGATTGGCATGTATTCATTCATATATTCAGCATTCAGCAAATGTTTATTTACTCCTGTTACAGGCTATACGGGTTAAACAGGAAAAAATAAAACGCAATAGAAAATATTTTGATATGTGTACATGAGTCCACAAACACTCTAATGTCACATGCAAAGGTAGTCATATAAAGGAGGTAAGGAATTTCTTTCTCTAAAATTCTATGTTTAATGTTGTTTCTATGGCCACTTTTGACATCAGCAAATAAAAAGAAGTCTTAAAAACACCCTTAAGTACTTAAGAGAAGCAAGATCTTACCAGGATACCTTATTCTCCCAATAATGGTGGACAAATGAGGCGTTGATTACACATTTTCAAAATGGCACAAAAGGCAGTCATGAGCACTGCTTTCTAACAGCTCCAGATTAAGTGGCGGCAAACCTCACCAGCAACAGTCTGGCTACATAGCTGTCGTGATTAAACGAATCAAGATAGGTTGTAGAGGAGGCCATGAGGAATATTTCAAGATGACAAAGCTCAGAATTGGATTGGATTATTCTAGTTCAATAAAACAGATAACATCTCTATGTCTGGAACTGAAAATTACAGCCATCCCCTTGAAGCTGGAGAGTTTTGCACACAGTGGTGGGAGGCTATGAAGAAAGAACAAAAACCATGAAAAAGCCAGGCAGATAATGCACCTGATTGCCGACACCATCTCTGGCCTCACTCCAACCCATTCTCCACATTGAGGTCAGTGTTTTATAAAACACAGATATGATCAAGTTACTCATAGGTTGAAAACCCTTTCATGGCTTCTCACTGCTTTGTTACCTCAAATGTTTTATTTCGATGGCCCTCCAGGCCCTGGGTCATCTGGCTCCTGCCTTTCTTCTCTTTGGGCTTCAGCCATGCTGCCTGCATTCCTCCAACTCCCAGTGCCCCTTCTTGCTTCCTCTAAAGCTGCTCACATCTTCTGTCTCCCCATTTCCTGTCGTCTGTCAGGTGGAAGCTTAGGGAGACCTTCCCTGGACACATCTTGATTAGGTCAGATCTCCTGGTAGGCACTCTCTCAAAACATCAGGTTATTTTCCTTCATAGCCTTTATTACAATTTCATAATTAACATTGTGTGATTGTTTTATTTCTGTCCATCTCCTGGCTAAACTGCAAGCTCCATGAGGGCAGAGACCACATCTAATTTGTTCCTCACTGTATTCCTAGTGCCTGGCACAGTGTAGGCATTTATGAAGATGTATTGAACACAATAATGAATAAATATACTTTACAAAAAGCAACAAAGGTTTGAGAACATCTTCTATCACTATGGCAGACTGGTTAGACTCTGATCCCTTAAATTTTCTTCTTCTTCGTACTCTGGGAGACATCGGTCAGCCTCCCTTTCAGCCAGGTTCTGGGGGGCATGCAACTGTGCCCTGGCCTGTATGCAGAAGTGACATGAGCCCCTTCCAGGACCAGCAACAGAGCATCTCCAATCTTCTATACCACTCTTTTCCCCAGGAGTATGGTCAGAAGTTAAAGATCCCAAGGTGTGGAAGCACCTAGGGGAAGCAACCCAAGCCCCTGAGTTACCTGTTGGTTAAGTGGGCTGCTTGAACCACGCTATGCTTGGCTTGAGTGAGAAAATAAAATTTTATTAGGTAAAGCCACTTTATAATTTGAAATTTTTATTACAGTGGCTAGAGTTAATTACATTGGTTAATACTACTGCTTATTTCACTAACTTGTTTTTCCACCTGGATATAAAGTGGCACTAACTGCACTAGCAATGCTGTCACTCATCTGAAGTTAAAGTCCGGAAGTTTACCACCAATCAAAGAAGGCTCTGATTAAAGAAGAAAGTAAGGATTTTAAAATTAGTTCTACTGAGTATTTCTCCTCATCTTTTAGTCAAAGAGAAGGAATTTCTAAAAGTCAAAGATGTAATAAAGAAAGAAGATACAGAAAAGATCTGAACATATTAAAAAATGAGATGAGGCCATTAAAGAATAATGACTGGTCCCTCAATTAGATCTAATTTTTCTAAAGAGCCCAAACCTACAGGTCAGACATTCAGCACCAGACCTCCTTTCTTGTAAGAAAAGCACAATAGGGAATCTAATTATTTTTAAAATGCAAAAATATGACATTATTCCCCTTCTTAAAACCTTTCAGAAGCTTTCCATTGCTTTTACTAATAAAATCTAAGTTCCTTCATGCTGCAGGCCCACACATGATTAGGTCACTACCCACAACTCAACTCTGCCTCTCTCTCCCCTTACTCTCTTCACTCCAGATACACTAACTTTCTTTTAGTGTCTGGAACTTTGAGGGTTTCCTCCACCTTATGGCCTCTGCACATGCTGTGCTCCCTACCTAATTCCTGCTCATCTCTCAGTTCTCAGCTTAACAAGAAAAATTAAAAACAAAATCTTTCCCAGTCCTCTAAATTAGCTCAGAATCTTGATTGCTCGTTACAAACTTCTTGTCACATGTCCCAGTGACTGGCATCTAGTACATTCTCAACAATCATTCATTCATTGATGAGTCAAAAGGCCATTGGAGATTAAAGAATAACAAGAAAATAAAGACTGTGCATTATCAACTGGAATACTCTTGATCTTCCCTTGAGATGTTTGCGATCTTAAATTTTCCAGCTACTGACAGATCCTTGATCCCTTAGGTGGGACAGTGGGGCAGTCTTCAGCTTAAAGCCCAAATGGTAATTGAGACTTATACAATGAGCATTTTGTAAAGATGGCTAAAATGAAAGTGGAGAAGTCTGTTCTTGGTTCACTTTCAGGTGATTTTAGGTCAACAATTGAAACAAAATTAGTTACAAGTGACCCTAAAGGTATCTCCATACAATGCAATACTACACAACAAACAAAGCTACTGCGACATGCAACAACATGATGGATCTGACAGACAAAATGTGGAATGAAAGAAGCCAGACACAAAAGAGCACACACTGTATGATTCCAGTTACATGAAGCTCAGAACTGGCAAAACAGGCCAGGCGCCATGGCTCATGCCTGTAATCCCAGCACGTTGGGAGGCCGAGGTGGGTGGATCACTTGCGGTCAGGAGTTCGAGACTAGCCTGTTCAGCAACATGGTGAAACCCTGTCTCCACTAAAAATACAAATGGTAGCACATGCTTGTAATCCCAGCTACCTGGGAGGTTGAGGCGGGAGGATCGTTTGAACTCAGGAGGCGGAGGTTGCAGTGAGCCAAGATCATGCCACTGCACTCCAGCCTGAGCAAGTGAGACACCGTCTCAAAAAAAAAAAAAACAAAAAACAAAAAAAAACTGGCAAAACAAATATATAGTAATAAAGGTCAGAATGCTGTTTACCTCCAGGGAGACTGATGGGAGGAGGTACAAGAGAGCTGCTTCAGTGCTGGGAATATTGTATATGCACTGGGTCCAGACATATGAAAATTTCATTAGGCTGTAAACTTATGATTTGTCCACCTTAGTAGATAAGTGATATCTTAATGAAAAAGAAAACAGAGATTCCACTGGTCAACACCCTGCAATGATTCTATCACAGCCTATAGAATAAGGTCTAAATTCTCAGCAAGGCATACAAAGCTCTTTGTAATCTACTCCCCAATCAGATGCCCTCATCTCAACTCCCGACGCTCAGCACTTGCACACCGTGCTCCGATCATATGGCTCTCCCTGAAGTCCTCTAGAAATGCCATCCCATTGCTCATCTCCATGCTTCTGCATCCGCTTTCCCTCTGCCTAGAGAGGACTCAGTCTGCTGTCCACCCAACACCCTCCTGTTCCTCAGGGAATGGCTCTACTTCTCTGGGGCTGAGTCAGGAGCATCTTCCCCTTGTTTCCCTGTCTATTTTCTTTTTAAAAATTTTTAAATTAATACATAATAGATGTATATATTTTCAGGGTACATGTGATAATTTAATGCATTCTGATAATTTTTAAAGATCAAATCAGTATAATTGGAATATTTACCACCTTAAATATTTGTCTAATTCTTTCAAAGAATTAGAATTATTCTTTGTCACTATTTTGAAATATACAATAGAGTATAATAAACTATAGTCACCCTCTGGTCTCTGAAACACTAAGTCTTATTTCTTCTATCAAGCTGTATATTGGTATCCATTCATCAATGTCTCTTCATCCTCCCCTCCTCACTACCTTTTCCGGCCTCTGGTAACCACCCATCTATTCTCTGTCTTCATGAGATCCACATAAGCTCCCATGTATAAGCGAGAACATGTACTATTTGTCTTTCTGCGCTTGGCTTATTTCACTTAGTAACCTGCAGTTCCATCCATGCAAATGACAGGATTTCATTCTCTTTTATGACAGAATAATATTCCCCTGTGCATTTTTCGTACGTCTTATAATTTACAACCAGAATTAGCATTCTGCATTTTAGTTGACTTTTTACATGTCCGCTTCTCCCCCTAGACTTAAGGCTTCTAGAGGGCAGAATTTTGTATTAATCAGCTCTATACCCTTAGGTCCTGTCATGGTGCCTATCACACAGAAGGTACCTGACAAATATTTGCTAAGTTTGAATTGAAAAATATGCAGTAAGACATATAACAGGTAGTAAAGAACAAGAGGACATTTTAACTAATGATTCATTTAAAGAAACTAAATCCTTCTAGAATATAAGAAGCCAGAGATAGATGAAGTAAAGAAAGAAAATGATTAGCTTTGGAAAAAAAAAAAAGGTTTGTTTTTTTTTTTTGTTTTTTTTGAGACAGAGTCTCATTCTGTCACCCAGGCTGGAGTACAGTGGCACAATCACAGCTGCTTAGCAGCCTTGACCTCCTGGGCTTAAGCGATCCTTCTACCTCAGCCTACCCAGTAGCTGGGACTTCAGGCATGCATCACCATGGCTGGCTAATTTTAGTATTTTTTGTAGAGACAAGATCTCCCTATGTTTCCTGGACTGGTTTCAAACTCCTGGGTTCAAGCAGTCTGTCCACTTCGGCCTCCCAAAGTGCTGGGATTACAGGTGTGAGCCATTGCCCCTGGCCTGAAGTCCAACTTTTAAAAGTTAACAGATTGAGGGGAGAGAAGCAGCCATAACAATAATGAAGGAGTTTGTGTTTGTGGGTTGTAAGGCATGAGCTAGACCAGGATATTCACCATAATATCAGTAATAACACCTAATTGTGGTACCTAACATTTATTAGGTGCTTCCTATCTACTAGGCAATTTGCATTCATTATTAGATTTAATCTTTATGGCAGCCCTTTGAAGGTCTGTCATTATTCTCCATTTTATGTATCAGGAAACTGATGTTCCAAAACGGTAACTTGCTAGGGTCACACAGACAGGATGTGGCTCAGCTCAGATTTTAATCCAGGCCCATGAGATTCCAGTGGGACTGTGATCAGTGACACTCTCCAAAGAGCACCTTGGAAGCCCACATAATGGTGGACGACAGGCAGAAAAGTGGCATGGCCTCTCTCCACTGTGTTCACTTATAGCATTTAAACGTTCACAGCTGGAGAGCTACCCTTGGGAAATGATGCCTGGGAGTCCTGAGGGTTTGGAAAGTTGCCTAAAAACAGGCCCATTACAAAACCACATATGAAGCTGTGTGGTGATTTCCTGTAAGGTATTCATCCCAGCACCTACTAGGATAAAAAAGAACCACCCTGGAGGAACCCACAGGTTGACAGATCTGAGGGAACAGCTACCAATGTCTACATGCCAAAAATAAAAATAAAAAGGAGAGAGAAAAAAGAATGAAACAGGACTCACCAGAGTCTTATGATGGACACATGGCTCCCTCTGCAACCCACAACAAACATTAGAGTAAACGCCCTGGCACACCAAATGCCATCTGGTTTATTTTAGGCAATCTTGGGCACAGTATATTTAGTGTGGCTTCCTAGGGTCTGGGTATTGGAGTGTGTGCGCACTTGCTTAGCCTCTCTCCTGACTGGCTGCAGTGAAAATAAGCTCGCTGGCCAGAGCAGACCACCATCAGAAGAGCCACCCGCCTCCTACAGATGCTTCATGTGGTTCTCTCCTAGCCCCAGCACTTAACTGCAAAGGAAGGAAAATAAAGTACCCCAAAATGAACATGTGTATCCTGGGCACTTTTACCAAATTATGCTGCCAGATTTTTTCTATGTTATTCCTCAAGATACCTTCCAAAACCAACATTTCCAGGGTGTCCTGTGACTTTGTAACGCAGCTTTTTTTTTTTTTTTTTCAGGTCATAGGGGAAGGCAAACAGACACATTTTTTACATTGACAGGCCTAGAAAAATAACAATGACTGCCTGTATTATACAATGGGGCCTTGTATTTTTACAGCTAAGCTGCATTAAAATACAGCCAGTGGACCTAGACTAAATCAATTTAATGACCTCAGGTGAGGACCCGGGGGAATGTCCATTCTCATAGTAAATCCCAACCATTCAGCCTCAGCCTCAGCCACAGTTTAGGACTGGGCTTCATCAAGTCTCAAAAATGGTAATGTGAGATATATATGTTTTGCCTCTCAAATAAAGGACCACTCCTGGAAGTAAGGAAAGAGTAGATTTTATAGGGAGAGGCTAATTATGTTTTATCCACAACAAATTCATTTATATATCTAACTTTTTTTTTCTAAGTATTGTTCAATCAGATTACAAAATCATACATGAAAATTAGCTTAGACAAAACTAGTAGAGTAGGGTGAACTGTCATGACTTCATTCTAGAGATAGATTTTCCAGAATATATTGTACATTTCTTTCTAATTGTTCAGTTTCTCTAGTAAAGCACCACTTTTAGCCACCAATAACTTATGTTTCGACATCCCCCACTCTTCAGTTTTAGATCCTTGTATAAATTGGAACACAGTGTTGAAAGAGGAAGAGGGATAGGGGCACTGAGTGGGGAGACCAAAGGATGAAGAAGGAAGAGTAATAATGAGGAAGGAGATACAGGGAAAAGGAGGAAAGTCTGACAAAGACAAAAATATCACAGGCTGGGCACCGTGGCTCATGCCTGTAATCCCAGCACTTTGGGAAGCCGAGGTGGTGGCTTGAGGTCAGGAGTTGGAGACTAGTTGGAGACTAGCCTGGCCAACATGGTGAAACTCCGTCTCTACTAAAAAATACAAAATATACAAAATACAAAATACAAAAAAAAAAAAAAACAAAATACAAAATACTCTGTCTCTACTAAAAAAATACAAAAATTAGCCAGGCGTGGTAGTGCAGGTCTGTAATCCCAGCTACTCTGGAGGCTGAGGCAGGAGAATCACTTTGAACCTGGGAGGTGGAGATTGCAGTGAGCTGAGATCGCGCCACTGCATGCAGCCTGGGTATATACCCAAAGGAATATAAATCATTCTACTATAAAGGCACATGCACACATATGTTTATTGCAGGACTCCCATACTAGCAAAGACATGGAACCAACCCAAATGCCCATCAATGATAGACTGGATTAAAAAAATGTGGTACATACACACCATGGAATACTATGCAGCCATAAAAAGGAATGAGATCATGTCCTTTGCAGGGATAAAGCTGGAAAGGGATAAAGCTGGAAGCCATCATCCTCAGCAAACTAACACAGGAACAGAAAATCAAACACTGCATGTTCTCACTCATAAGTGGGACTTGAACACTGAGAACACACGGACACAGAGAGGGGAACAACACACACCACGGCCTGTTGAGGGGTGCGGGGTGAGGGGAAGGAACTTAGAGGACGGGTCAATAGGTGCAGCAAACCACCATGGCACACATATACCTATGTAACAAACCTGTACATTCTGCACATGTATCCCATTTTTTTTTAGATGAAATAAAGGAAAAATAAAAGACAATTATCAGGAACAGGGTGCTTGCTTATAAAAGAAAGAAGTAGGTATGTGCCATTCAAGATAGGGAGGGAGAATAATTAGAGCCTGTCATTACTTTTCCAAATGTGGTAGAGCATAAAAATAAAGCTATGCATACCTTGTGCTGTGTTAGCAGCCAAAATGTAACGTTACCAACACCAGCATGTGGCAGGGAAAGGGCAGTGCAGAGATCAGCAGGAACTTGATGCCAGCTTACAAGAAGAGATTGCTTAGAGGGTAGAAAAGTACTGAGCACTCTCAATAAAAGCCATCTCGGAAAGTCAAGCAGAAGGGAATCTCCCCTTCGTCCTCGGCAACTTCCATTGTAAATAATGCTATCAGATAAAATCTGACCATTCAATAGACAGCTGCATTTATTACTAACTTAGCTAATTATAAATCTAATTACAAATATGATTAATTTTAACATTCTATCTTAAATAATTTTAAGGCAGAGGTGATAATTTTATTATGTGCTATTATAGAGATTATTATTGTTTTGCTAAATATAACATTAATTCAAATATTTTCTTTTTTTATGCCTATGAGTTGGGGAATTAATGTTATATCCCTAATTCATATAGGCATAAAAAAAGATTTGAATTAATATTATAGTTAGTAAAACAAAAATAAGATATATTTTTAATATATCAGACAGTCAGACGACTACATAGTTAACTGTATATTTAGCTTCAAATACATATAATGTCTCGGGGAAAGTAGCCATTTTAAGTATATGCAGAATTTTAGGACCAAAGTCCATATAGCAGTGGGCTGGCTGCACATTGGTATCACCTGGAAAGCTTTAAAAATTGCTATTTCCTAGGCCAATCCCTGTCCACTGACACCAGAATCTCTGAATCAGGCACTGATAGTTTTAAAGACTGATAGGAAATTCCAATTTTCAGTCAAAGTTCAAATTTATTGTTAAAAAGGAAAGCAAAATTGCCCCTAACAATCTGTCCCTTAACTGAATCTTTTGGTTTCGATCCCCGGGTTTGGGTCCTTTATCAATTGCTTAAGACACAATGGTTGAGAACTCTCAGATAAGTGTGGAAGACTGAATATACAAGTTTATATCTGCTTATCCCCAGAACCCCAGGAAAACTGACAGTAAAGCAGTAAAAATAGGTACCACAAAGAAAATACGACAGGAGATATACTTGATGCAAGATAAAACGAGCCTTTTGGAAGATGGAAAGCACACAGACAAGTGGCAAGTAACTTGGAGCTGAGAAAACCATCAAGTAGCATGCCACTCAGTGCCACAGCATCTCAGAATTCTCCGGAATCGCGGTACCAGGAGCTGACGGCAAGGGTGTAGAGTAGAGCCAAGTGAGAGAAATGATTCTAAGTTTCTACTAGAAGCAGTTTAGAATATCAAATTTCTTACCCTGATGAACTCCAGCCAGGTGACTGATCTCTCCCTTGCCTCAAAGGAAATAGGAAATTAATCCTGGATAAAATAAAACAGAGACCTCGAAACTAAGGACACCAGAAACAGCAAAGGCCTGTGCTGGTTAAATCCTCCCACAACTGTGAAAGAGAGGTGTCATTAGCCCTATTTTACAGATGAAGATCTGTAATGAAGGGCAAAGCCAGCATTTACAACTACCATGGGCCTGGCATAATAACAACTTGCCTCATTCAATCTTCAAAGCAACCATAAGAAGTAGATACTTTTAGCTCCATGTTAGAGATGAAGAAATCATCGTTTAGAGATGTTACGTATCCAAGGCCCTGTATGTGCCAAATAGCCCAGCCGGAACATGGGTCTTGGCTGTGTCTGACTTCAGAGCCTGAGTACTTAAACACGAATGTAAAAGCATAAAGCAGAGCCTGGTTTAGTGATACAGTATTTATTTTGCAAATGTCTTTTGGTAAAATCTCCTTTCTCTTTTTTTTTTTTCCTGACTGTGGCTAGGAAGAGGTAATCTGCATTCCCCTTCTTCCGTATAGCCAACTTTCAAATACTTAATTAGTGCAATTTACCTCAATTCAAGCCTCCTTGATATGTCAGGAGGTTGACTGAGATGGACTTCAATAATTCTCAGAACAAAAATATAAGTGTACTATATTTTTCTTAAAAACATTAACCAAGTACTTTTCTACAAATAGCAATATAATATACATTACATTATTTCTCCTTGCAATTTTGTAGTCTGAAATTTTATGCAGTAAAAAATCTCCAGTGCTACAGTAACTAGACACGTAAAGCAAGTTCTTCCTTCCTTTTTAATGATACTCCTCTCACTCTAAGTGGGAAGAACAGAATCTCACATTGAAAAGATTCTTGGGCTCATTGGTCCAACTTTCTCATGTGCTTACTACTGGGAACACTTGGTTCCAGAAAAATGATTCTCTCAAATGAGCAAATAATTTTCCATAATACTTAGGCCAAGACAATATGTCTTGCTCATGGAGTGTAGAATGAATAAAGAACAGTCAGGGTTTAAAAAGAAAAGAAAAAAGTTATAGCATTAGGTCAGAGTGCTAAGGAACTAAAGGCCCCATTAATTCTACTTTCTCTACGAAAAAAGTACTTTCTTCGTGTTACTCTGATCACGAAGGTAACTGGGCTGGGGTAGGTTGGGAGGTGGAGATTTGGCCCAAGCCTCTGATCCATGAATGACCTCCAAATGTGGATATGTGGCATCATCTCCAAGTGAGGTTTACATGTAAGTTGAAACAGAAATGTCCTCAAGAGGTTGAAAGATGCTTATTCTACACATGAAACTTAGATCTCTGTACTGCAAAGGTTCTCAAAGTGTGGTCTGGCTGTCCACTAGGTTAATGCTATTTTCATTAGAATACTAATACATTATTTGCCTTTTTCATTCTCATTTTCTCATAAGTACATAATGGCTACCTTTGGTGTGATATCTCAACATACTGAATGCAAAAGGAGATAAGAGAATCTACCTATCTTCTATTTAATGAGACATTAAGGAAATCTGGAAAAATAGAGAACAATGCCACTCATTCTATATATATATGTACTTCTGTTGTTTTTGAAAGTATAATTTAAAAATATAAAGATATGTGACTTTGTTAACATGTAATGAGTTTATTATATTCAGGTTTAATTTCTAATAGATAAACAGCAATAGATAAAATCCATATAAACAAAAGCTTTGAGGAGCTTATTACTATTTATAAAAGTATAAAGAGGTCTAGATGATCATAAAGTCTAGGAACTGCTGCTTTACTGGGTCATAACATCTACAGTGAATTATAAATTTAGAATTCATCCTGTAATTTTCTTGTGAATTACAAAAATGCAGTGCATTATATTTTTGTTAAAAGTATTAACCAAGTAATTTTCTATAAATAGCAATATAATATACATATAAATAATAGAAATATAACTCTTTAAAATATGCCACAATTTTTATAAACCTGCTTTGACATCTCTTTAATTAAAATATGCTAAGAGCTTAAAAAACATCAGGTCTTTCTTGAGTTCTGAACATCCATTAGTGAAGAAAATGCAAGATTGAACTTATATTTTGGCATGGCAAATACTAATGCTCATATTCATGGAGCTCTTACTCTGTGCTAGATGCATTTCTAAGTGCTTTCCACTGGCTCTCCTCACGGAGTCCTCACAACAATGCTCAAGGATGGTACCGAAGCCCAGAGAAGTTCAATAACTTGTCCAAGGTCAGACTGCTGGTAAAAAGCTAGGATTCGGACCCAGGTAGCCTGTATCCAGAGCTCCTGCTCTAAATCATAGGGACCACCATGATTCATCCAGTCCATTCCTGTCTTAGGAATCTTCCTCTCTTACTTGCCAGAAGGCACTTTAGTACAAACGAGGAGAGGAGGACTACAAATCAGAAGGGCTCTTAAGAGTATGGCAGGCCCTCACTCATAGATGGGAATTGAACAATGAGAACACATGGACACAGGAAGGGGAACATCACACTCTGGGGACTGTTGTGGGGTAGGGGGAGGGGGGAGGGATAGCATTAGGAGATATACCTAATGCTAAATGGCGAGTTAATGGGTGCAGCACACCAGCATGGCACATGTATACATATGTAACTAACCTGAACATTGTGCACATGTACCCTAAAACTTAAAGTATAATAATAATAATAAAAAAAAAGAGTATGGCAGGCCCTTAATGTAGATTGAGGTCCATGGTTCTGCCTTCTGTTGCATTTACGTTGCGAGTTCCTTTAGGGTAGAGTTCTGCTTACTCTGTGTTATTTATTCATTTGGGAAACATCAGCCTATGTGTGAAGCGCTTCAGGGCTGGGAGATCAGATGGTAGTTTTAAAGGACTTTTTCCCTGGGGAGTTGTGTCACAAGAAATTCTCATAACAGCACTATGTCCCCCTATTTCCATTATGCAAATCTGATTGCCTTAATCAGTCCTCCTTCAGCACCTGAAAAAGAAATGTAATACTAGGACACAAACTGGTGCAACAGAAACAATAAGTGATTTTTCCCAAGTCCACGATTAGACAGAGGGTGAGAGAGCTAGCTGGCCTGATGTTATCACATCCAGATGTGATGGCAGCCTTTAGTCTAGGGAGGTAACAAGATGCTATTAGGTGACTTAAAATATATATAATTATTGTTGTAATTATATAACATAATATGTAACATAGTAATAGTAATAATAGGCCGGGTGTGGTGGCTCATGCCTGTAATCCCAGCAATTTGGGAGCCTGAGGTGGGCAGATCACTTGAGGTCAGGAGTTCAAGACCAGGCTGGCCAACAGGGCAAAACCCCGTCTCTACTAAAAATACAAAAATTAGCCAGGCCAAGGTAGTAGGCGCCTGTAATCCCTGCTACTTGGGAGGCTGAAGCAGGAGAATCACTTGAACCAGGAGGCTCAGGTTGAAATGAGCTGAGATAGTGCCACTGCACTCCAGCCTGGGCTACAGAGACTCCGTCTCAAAGAAAAAAATATGTACAATAATAATAATAATAGTCTCTCATTAAAGAGTTTTGTTTGCTTTCATTAGACCCATACTTCCTTGTAGACAACAGTTGATTTAGAAATTTTCCTCTGCATTTCTGTTCAAATGCAAATTCTAGTTATCAAAGAACCAAACAAAGAATGACAGGCATTTTTGTTTAAGTATCATGATTTACATACCTACTAGCAGAAACGTTATTTCTTGTCAGCTGGGGAGCCTGGGAGTGGGGAGAACAGTGCTCTGATGGAAAACCCAAATCAGGTGTTCTTCCTACCTGTGTAAATTTTTAATAATTTACTCAGCTCTTACAACTTTTATCCCATCGTGATATAAATGTAACACCAGGATAAAATTATGGCTGAATAGTGACACACAAAAAGAGTGTTTTCATTTCAAGTGAGAGGAGATGCAAATCACATCTGTGATTAGACATTTAAAAAACTGTTTTTTTGAGCACCATCCAGGGATTTAGTCTCTTGAGTAACAAAGCTGGCTTTATTACATGGAACCCATATAATTTAATAGGTGCACAGTGATACAAAAACACTATTACAAATGTGAAATGACCTGGCCCTACCAAAATAAAAACCATTCATCTAGTAATTTCTTGAGTTCTTTTCACATTCAGATGACAAAATAGAAGCTTCAATTATAAATATAGGTTTATATTTAAAATACCTAAGACAAGGTTTTGCATACAAAAATAGGAGCTTAGCATATGCTTGTTAATACATGGCAAACATTAATTTAGAAATTTCATCTTCTTCATAATTGGAAACAGTATTTGGAATAATGCCTTTGTCAGACTTTATTCAAAATTTATATACAAATAGTGATCTTAGGACTTTGACCTTTCAACATGTAAAACTGGGTAATCAATCTTTATATTAGAAGTTTTAATTTTAAAAACCCATAATAATTATTCTATATACAACTTATGCCCCAATGTAACATTTCTCCAAAGCTAATAAAAGAAACATAGTTCTTTAAAGGAAAGATATCATAAATACATTTAAAATAATAATTCCCATTTTAAAAGGAGATAAAAAGGGGAGGAAGGAGAAAGGCCTGATTTCACTTTCATAAATTCATTTAATGATCCTAATGAACAAATAAATGCTATCATCTCCTTTAAGAGATAAGGAAAGTGAAGCTCAGATGCTGCTGCTGCTTGCCAGTCTCAAGTCAGATAAACAGGGAAGTTAGGATTCAAACCCAAATCTGTCTGACTCTAGGACAACAGTGCTTACCTCTACTAAATGAGAAGAGTGAAAAGACTACTATATAACTTGAATAAGCTTCACTGTTATTTGATGAAGGTCCCCAGAATTTATTCAAGCTCTCTCCATGCTAAATGACCTTAATCACTAAAAGTAGATTCACTTGATTAAAGTATCCCTCTAGAACCACTTCAGATGAACATGGCCAGTTCTTGGTTACCACTGGCAGAGTCTATGCTTATCAGAATTTTTTTCTAGCTAAGCTCAAGGCATCAACTGTCTAGCCCGGGTTTACTATCATTTGTAGCTAATTTTGAGGCAAATTGCAGTCTCCACCTTCCCTCCCTCTCTCCTTCCCTTCCTTCTTTCTTTCCTTCCTTTTTATATAAAATATCAGTATTATCTCAAATTTACCTTCATTTTTTTTTTGGTAATGGCTCCCAACACATCCATGTTCTAAAAATGTTGTTTTCTTTTTAATTTATCTATTATTTCAACTTTTATTTTAGATTCAAGGGGTACATGTGCAGGTTTGTTACATGGGTATGTTGCATGATGCTGAGGTTTGGGGTACAAGTGATCCCCTCACCCAGGTAGTAAGCATAGCACCCAGTAGTTTTTAACCCTTGCTCTCCTTCCACCCTCCCCCTCTAGTAGTCCCCAGCGTCTATTCTTCCCATCTGTATGTCCACCAACACATACCATTTTGATTAAATACTTGAATGCAATAGTCTGCCATTTAAAGAAATGTCTAACAATATCCTGTAATGCAAATGACCTTTAGGCAATTGGAAATGGAAGGGGGAGACTTATTACTTGGGTAACTGTCCTGAAGACACGATAGAGCCCATTATGCCTCATTTCCAAAGCTACAGGCAGCATTACTTACTTTCAATACCAATCTCTTGGAAACTGAGGACAATCCAAGTAACAGTCCTAGATCACTGAAGGTGTTTAAAAGAGGAGAAGAAACAGTAACACACAATGGTTGAGGGGAAAGGCTCTGTTATTGAATAAGCTCACTTTCAGAGGTACCCTAAGGCAATTAAGTGTGACATTATTTGTCTTAAACAATCATAGTCTTAAAATATTTCCTTATGAGGTCTGAATTCCAGCTCCACCAATTTATAACACTTTGGACAAGTTTCTTAACTTACTTGAGCTTCAGCTTCCTCATCTGAAAAAACAGACATAAAAAGGCAGTGACTTCATAGGGTTCCATGAGATAATACATGTAAAGTACTTAGCTCAGTGTCTGGCATGTAGAAAGTACTCAATCAATTATGACTTATAATTAATCATGTTCTTAATATTTTCTCTTGGGACATCTATAGTTTTTCACTAGAATGTGTGCTTTATTTTTGAAAACATGTTGCTTTTTAGAAAAGAGCCAAAGTTTTTCCAGTAGTTATACAAGGCAAAAAAATTTAATCAGAAAAATATAGAAAGTAGACAGGAAAGAACTCCAGTCATGACAGCAGATACCTTGAGAGTGGCAGGAAAACTTTCAGCAGATCATCTCAGTAGAATAATAACTGCACAAATGACAGGCATATAACTAGCAGTGGTCATAGATCACTTATAGCAGTTAGCACAATAAATTCAATATGGCTTATGAGTTAAGAATATTTATACCATATATAAATTACTTCAAGGATACAGACCAGGGAAGTAGCCTGGGGGAAAGGATAACAGAGACAAACTTTAGTCTAAATATGAAAGGAAATCTGGAAAGAAAATGAATACTTCTACTGTAAGAACACTTACAATACAAATAATAAGTCAGATGTCAGATTAGGAGAAAGCAAGGAAAATCTCTGAAATCCTGCTGAGAAACTAGCATAGCAAACTGTCAATAACACTCTGGTTCACCTAAAAGAATTTGTTATTTTTCTTAAACTGTAGTCATAGTTAAAGACATTAATTGTTATTCTGTTTTAATATTAATAATATCACACTTCAAAGTATGTCATAGTATCTTTTAGGTCAACATTATCCAAAAGCATTACTATTCTATTCCAAAAGTTTTATCTTATAAATAAAATTTATAATTTTTTTCCCATTTGGTTTCTGTTACCATGTCTTATCAAAATAAGAGTTTGGCTTTTTTAACTTAAAAAATTAAATACACATAGTGCTTCCTGATGCCATTCCACTACCATACTATGTATTTGTCATTTTTCAACAGTTTTAACACATGCACAGTACAATCCCTTATTTTGGAGAAATAAGTAAGACTGCTGACTGAGGTTTAAAAAAGAAAATGATCAACTGAGCCCTTAAATAAAAATACCACATGTTTTTCATCCATTTTCTCACTACGGTATTCACTGAACAGCTCTTATAAGAACAAAACTTAAAGGAATATGAACTTGTGGCAAGACCAGAAAGAATATTCTGGAACTACGCTTTGAAGTAAAATGATTCCCTTAACATCAGGAGACTTAATACTACAATTTCACCGTGAAAATAATCACAGATGAATGTTCTGACCAGGACTAATTGTCTTTGAAGTTCTCTAAATTCAAGTATTAAAAACAGTGCTTGAAAAAACTCTTTACCTTATCAAAAAGTTACATGAAAACAACTTGTGGGCAAGGCTCAATCTACTTTGGCTTGCATATAAAATCAAACCTGTAACATTAAGCAAAATTAAAAACTGTACAAGAATCATGTTACTAAGGCAATGTAAATTTGAGAGCCTGACCTTTGGTCCTTATTTCATAGTTACCAAGGTGACAAAATAACTGCTGGGTGACAGTAGCCACTTAGCAATCAAAATCAGAACAGTCAATGTATGTGCTCTTTCCTTGTGATTGTTTTATGGTATGTGTTCAAATTCTGTACCCAAAAGTACAGCTGTAAAAACAGATTTTATGGTGAAACAAAACATACAAAAAATAAATATCGTAGGTCCAGCAGAACATTCACTTGCACCTGTATGGGTCCTATGAGGTGTTTGGGAGTTGTAATATTAAAAACTGAAGGCTTTTTTTAGTGATCTGGGCCCCCACCCAACCAACAATATTAGAGTTTTAGCACATTCTGTTCCATCTGCCTAGAAAACCTTTCACTTTCCCTGCGTATTTCATGCCAACTCATCCTTCAGATGTCAGCTGAAGTGTTATTTCCCTGGGGATGTCTTTCCTGACTCCCTAGATTCAAACCCTCTCCATAATATGTGGAGATATGTTATTTCCTCTCCTCCGTAGCACTTGTCACAGCAGCAACTTTACATTTTTATACATAGCAGTTATTCAATCCGTGCTCTCTCATTCGAATGCAGGCCTCAGGAGGAAAAGGGGCTGATGATGCTCGTTCCTGCCATTAAAACCCTAGAACCTAGCACAGAGCTGGGCATGCACTTATGCTTGTTTATGGAGAGATGAAAGGAAGAGGAAAAGTAATTATAGTTAATTGGTTTGCCAGTTACTACTGGTTGGTTAGGTAATGATAACTAGCATTCTACTTCAGGCCAAAGTAGAATGCTACCTTCTCCACTAATCTTACTTGGTTTCTTTCTACCTTTTATCTTCTTTCTCCCTGTAGCCTCCTGCTATAGGGACCATGGAGCAAAATGTACAAGATTGGGATGGAGATCTCAACCCTGTGTATCATGGCCTTGTAGCTCCTGTACTCATTTCAAACATGCTTTACTCATCCTGGGCCTCACACCTTTCTTTTGGGGAATGTGGTTAGTACTCAATCATACATTTCAATCAAGGCTCTCTGGGGTCAAGATCATACCAAAAGAGTGGCTGTGATGTCACTGTGGCAGCCTTTCAGAATGGGCATGTGCATTTGATATGGTTTGGCTCTGTGTCCCCACCCAAATCTCACCTTGAAGTGTAATAATCCCCATGTGTCAAGGGTGGGACTAGGTGGAGATAACTGAATTGTGGGATGGTTTCCCCCATGTTGTTCTTGTGGATAGTGGGTAATTTCTCATGATATCTGATGGTTTTATAAGGGACTTCCCCCTTCTCTTGGTTTCATTCTTCTCTCACCTGCTGTCATGTGAAGAAGGACATGTTTGCTTCCCCTTCCGCCATGATTGTAAGTTTCCTGAGACCTCCTCAGCCATGCTGAACTGTGAGTCAATTAAACCTCTTTTCTTTCTTGGGTATGTCTTTATTAGCAGCATGAGAACAGACTAATACAGTGTTGAACACAACAAAGGCTCTGAGAACAGAGGTCATAGCTAGAAAATACAGGAATCTAGCAGGTGAATAGTCTGCCTGGTCTATGACTAGGAGAGAGATGAAGGCTGACAGAGTTTGGGGTTCAAGAGGACAGGAGGAGCCAGCCAGAAAAGAAATCTATAATACCAGATACAACAGAGTTCAGAGTTCTTAGCAAGTCCTTGCTTCTTTCCAGACTACAGACAGAATCATCTTGCTCATAAGCACTGCCCTTATGACTTATTAAAACTCAAATGTTAACATAACATGTTAACTGACATCACCTATGATCATGAGACAATAAAAGATGGCCAACTAGTGAAAATGTAAAGGGTCTTTCAAAATTTTCATAGATATTTTTAGAGATTTACGTTTACAGAAATATTAAGAAGAAAGCACAGAGTTCCTCTATACCATCACCCTGACCCACTCCACAGTTTCTAAAGAGTCAGTTTAAAATATACATAAATTTAACTGTCAGAAATAAAACGTTCCAAAATCTGTTCCTCTTGTTTCAAATTAATTGGCAATTTTTCTATTTTAGATAAGCATTAGCACCAGTTAACTTATTTAAATGACTTAATGTTTAGTTTATTTTGAAAGAAAATTTAGTACTGATGAAGGAAAGAGAGAGAGAATAAGATAGAAAGGAAAATTCAGACCTAGTCTTTGTACTCAAAGGTAACTACAAAAATGTGTTGGTGCATACCTTTCAATACTTTTTCCTGTGTATATATTTTTAATTTTTAATATTCTACATAGTAACCAAATATTCTGCATATTATTTTGGTTAGATGATAATTATCCATATAATAGAATATCCTGGTCATATTTGTACTTTATTAAGTATTCTTCAGCCTTATTTTTAAAGGCAGCATAATATTCCATTTTATGAATAACCATACTTTATTTAACCAATGTCTCCTAGCTTTGGACATTCAATATTTATTTGTAAAATTTCAAGCATCTATCTTCCCCAATTCATTCTTTTACATATATTTAAAGAACAGTACTTTGTAGGGGTGGAAAACCCTGCAGTGAAACGTCAGATAATTTATTTTAATCTTTATACAAGATACTTGTTGGCAAGGCAGGAGAGAAGAAAAGCTCTTCCTATGACGCTTGTTTAACTTTAGACGGATGTGCACAGTCCAAGGCCAGCAAAGTGATAAATGGGTTTTGGCAGCTCATTCTCCCTACCTTAAGTAATATTACAGTGTGTCATTGGAGTGGGTCATTTAGAACAGGAAGCCAGGGACACTCTGTGGTATTCTCCCAGGGTAAATTCACAGATACCTCATAGAAGGCTTTGGCAGGATTCTCAGTATGCACAGAGAGGCATAGAAAGTGGCTTTATTTTTAAGGCTCAGATTCAGCTGAAGGATCCTGCTAGGGAATCCAGAGAAGGGAATGCCTGGGCTTGGGTTAAAATAGCTGGTTTATTCCTGCCTTCACAGTGCACAAAAGCTTTACTGATTTGCCCAGCAGTCATCTGCTAATCTCACACCTTGGGATGAGTAAGTAACACACACACATCCTCATTATGAGTGAGTCCACGACTCTGAAGGGAGGGATATTCAGGAGACTGCAATTCTAATTCACATTAATTAACTACATTTTCATATCTGATTGGAATTCAGTGTAGATATTGCAATTCAGCCCACCACGGGCTGCATACAGACTTCATCAGCAAAAGCAGCAAAATTTCAAATTTCCCGTGAAATTTCCTAAATGCTATGCTTCAAAATCACAGTAGTCAGTCATGGGGTATACAATTTTACTTTCGAGGTGGCTCTTTGATTTTTAGATGATAGAACTCTGCAGTGGAAAAAAGAAAGAATGCTACTTTTGTTTATCAATTTTCTTATAACTTGTCTCCAAAATGGAAAAATGTGCCAGTTTGTTTTTTCCCCAGTAATAAAAGTAATGCAACATGGTACTATAAAAATCTATACAATATAGAAAAGAAGCTCTAGACAGTAAAAATCGCCTTTAATCCCATCATCCCAAAATAGCTGCTACTATTCAGTTGGATAACTGGTGTGTATTGTTAGAGATTGTTTTCTCCCTGACACTTAAATATTTTAAAAACCATATTAGACATTCTTGCTTTGTAACTTTCCTTCCACTTTAATAATATACATATACATCTTTCTGTATCAATCGATATTTTTATAGCTTCATAATTAACTTTTTAATATTTTTTAAAGTCCTGACATATTTTTTAGATTGACAATTAAATTAGTAAGACCATTTTGAGGGAAGGGGTCATGTGTTTCAATGTTGACATCTGGCTTTCTTCCAAAGAGAGAAACTTCTTAGTAGTCACTAATTAAAATAAAGAAACCAACCATTTATAGCTACAAATTTCTGCATCAGCAAAGAAAACTATGCACAATAAAAACAAAAATAAGACCATTAAAATGTCTAAAAACAGCTTGCTTTCTTAGAGTTGGTTTTATCAGTTGTTGATTTTTGAAATGAATTAAATTAGGATTTTTGACATTTTATGTGTTGTTCAACATGTGCTACTTAAAACTAGGTAAAAATTAAAAGATCAGATGATTTGTACAAAGCAAAAGCATTAAAGCAGAAATTCAATTAAACTAAAAAAGATGTTCACTAGGCTTTATTAAATTGAAATTAAATTAATTATGAAAAGCAAAAGTTAATTTTTAATTCTCAAAAAGAATCTTAATTAGTATCCAAAATGATGAAGGAAAAGGGTAGATAAATTTTAAATTGTTTAGGAATCATTTAAGTAACAGATCATAAGTAGATGCATAAGAAATAAGTCATTGACTTATGATGTGTAAAGTGATTGATTTAAGAGAGCAAATTAAAATGATAAACATTATCAACTGGTGTCTATGCTGTGTACATAATAGCACCAAATCTGCACTTACTGGTTGGCTGATTATGTCCTACTTTTCTGTTCACAGCACAGGTAGAAGATGATCTAGAAAGATGCTTTAGTCTATAGGTTTACAGAATAAAACGCCTGATTCCACTTTGAAACGGTGTTTTCTTAGGTTTATACATTAAAATACATCTCTTTGAGATTCTGATGAAAGCCATAGATTCCTTTTCTCTCTATAAAAATATATATCCATATTTTATAGACATAGAACACTCTCCCATTAGGCACTCTTCTTTCTTGCTTACTAATGAAACTCTGAGAATAAAAACTATGTTTCCCAGTTGCTCTGTTAGCTAGATGTGCCATGTGGCTAAGTTTTGGCCAATGACATATAAGCATAAGTGTCATACTCAACTTCTACAGAGTGTCCTTAAAGGTCAGTAGCATGGCCTTCTTTCACTCCCTCCTCCACTTCATCTTTATTGTTGGCTCGAATGTAGATATGACAAGTTGGAGCTTGAGCTGTCATGCTGAACTATGAGAAGGAAGCCATAGGCTTAGTGAAGTAAAACAGCAAGAGAGGAAGAGCTTCAGTCCTTGATGATTATGGAATTATTGTACCCATCCTGGATGAATTTTCTCTGGAGTCTGTATATTTGAGAGGGAAATGAACTTATATTTTATTAAGCCACAGTTCCCTGTAGGTGTAGGCTCCGCTGTGAGCTGAGCCTAATATTAGGTGATACAGGTGTAAACACATACAAGGTTACATATAATTTTTTTGGAGGGAGGTGGTCCATGGACCCCAAATTAAGAATATCACTTTAGAAATATATATAAAAGGATAACCATTTAATGTTTGTACTTTGTAATTAACAAATTTTTCTTCACATCCATTATCTTTCTTAATCTTCACAATCATCAGAGAAATAAATATCATTTTTAATACTATCTGTTTATTAAGAAACAAACAAAAAAATCCTGAGGCTAAAGGCATATATCTTGCCAAAAGTTAACAATGCAGTAAAAATTATAACCAATGTGAATGATTCTAAATCCCATGCTCTTATCACTATTCCAATGACTGTAGTACATGTACAGGTATCCTCCAGTTTTGTAAAAAAATAAAAATTAAAAAAAATTATTCTTAAAAAACATGTAAGAAAGGCAAATGTATGCAACTTAAATGTAAGAATTATATTCTAAAAGGGGGATTCCATTTCCATATAACTAGAAACAGTTTAGCTATTATAAAAGCTTTATTTTAATAAAATTGCTTCTACTTTTTGATACCAGATAGTAATATAATTTGCACATAATTATTTAAAATACAGAAGGCAAAAACAGTCCTTGTTTAATGTGCAGTGCTTCACTACCACCACCACCCTTTCTTCTGGTGACAGATCCTATCATACCTTCAGTGGTGTATACCCCACGTGCTTCCATAACAACTTTACAACTAGAGCTGGTGGGACAAAACTGCTTCTCTGATGGATGATATGAGTCCAGAATCTCAGATACTTAAAGAAAATCTCATGTGCAACAGATCATCACCTACACCTAAGAAGAGGCCCAGATGAGAGACAAAGATGGAGAGAGAAAGGGTACTGTTAGCAATCCAGGCTCTGGTGTTAGTGATACTGGAGCTAGAAATAAATTATTCAGGCAGATAGTGAGGATAAAAGAGTCCTCAGCAGAATTTCCCTTTTAACAAAAGGCAGCCCCAAATCATTTCCTTTCTAACAAAGAACAGCCTGAAATATCGAGCTGCAGACATAGATAAGCAACCTGGAAGCTTGCACAGGTGAAGGTTGGCAGCTGTGCCAACAGAAAAGGGCTACCTGGGGTTCGAGTATGTTCAACCTGGAGGCTCCATCTTCCCTTTTCTTTGTCACCTCGTGTACAGTGAAGAAACAGGCAACATGGCACTAACCAGGCAAAGAACCCAGAGAATAATAAAAGATTAGGGTGGGGAAAGCCAGGTTTTCACACCCTATGCAAACAGCACACTTAGTCCTAACTAGTTTTTTGTGCCCAATGCAAATGACACACCTGGTCCAACCAATCTTTGGCACCCTATGTAAATCAGACACCGCCTCCTCCACCTCATCTGTAAAACTCACTGCATTTCACCAAGGAAGTGGCAACCGATTTCCCTGGGACCCTTCTCTGTAGCAAGAGAGCTCTTCTCTTTCTTTCACCTAGTAAACTCCCACTCCTAAACTCACTCCTTGTGTGTCCGCATCCTAGTTTTCTGTAGCCATGAGACAATGAATCTCAGGTATTTACCCCAGACAGTGATGTCGCTTCATTAGTCCCTGAGATGTCCAGGGCTACCCTCACTTTTATATCCTTTGATTAGACTCAGTCTTCTTCTAATTAAACCACCATTGATGGGTTCTGCATCTATGGATTCAAACAACTGCAGCACAAAAATATTCCAAAAAATAGTGCCTGTACTGAACATGTACACACTTTTTTTCCTTGCTATTCCCCAAATCATATAGTATAACTATTTATATAGCATTTTCATTATATTAGGTATTATAAGTAATCTAGAGATGATTTAAAGAATACAGGAGGATGTGCATGGGTTATACGCTAATACTATGCCATTTTATGTAAGGAACTTGAGCATCCACAAATTTTGGTATCCATAGAAGGTCCTGGAACCAATTCCTGAGGGATGATTGTATGTGTTATTTTTCTCTCTGGAAATGCACAAGGCTTTGAAACTTTTTCACTTTCTATTGCTTGGATAAAGCTAATTTTACAAACCCAATACAGTTGATCGGGTCCCTATAATTTACCTGAACCATGTTTAGCCCCCAGCAGTAAATACCACCTGAATGTGGCTAGCATACCAAGCATTCCAAGCCCTGCTGACCCTCTCAACATTGCATTTGGACTATCCTCTGAAAATGAGATCAAGATGCTGAAAAGAAAAGGTGGAAGACCTTAGTTTCCCTGCCAAAAGATCTGCAGACATGAGTGGGCATGATGACATACAGACATACTTCAGAGATACTGTGGGTTTGGTTCTAGACCACTGTAATAAAGTGAATATTGCAATAAAGTAGGTTGCATGAATTTTTTTGATATAAAAGTTATATTCATAGTATGTTTTAGTGTATTACATATGCAATAGAATTATGTCTAAAAACAATGTACATACCTTAATTAAAAATATTTATCGCTAAAAATGCTAATGATTATCTGAGCTTTCAGTGAGTTGTAATTTTTTTGTTGGGAGAGACTTGCCTTGATGTTGATGGCTGCTGACTGATCAGGGTAGTGGGTGCTGAAAGTTGGGATAGTTGTGGCAATTTCTTAAAATAAGACAACAATAAAGTCTGCCTTATTAACTGACTTCCTTTCATAACAGATTTGTTTGTAGCATGTAAGCACCACAGTAGAACTTCTTTCAAGATTGGAGCCAATCCTCTTAAACACTGCTGGTACTTTATTACCTAAGTTTATGTGGTATTCTAAATCCTTTGTTGTCATTTCAACAATGTTCATAGCATCTTTGCCAGAAGTAGATTCCATCTCAAGAAACAACTTTCTTAGCTTATCCATAAGAAGCAGCTCCTTATTTGTTCAAGTTTTATGGAATTGTAACAATTCAGTCACATCTTCAGGCTCCGCTTCTAATTCTAGTTCTCTTGCTGTTTCTACCACATCTGCAGTTACTTCGTCTGCTGAAGTCTTGAACCCTTCAAAGTCATCGATGAGGCTGTTAATGATATTTTCACCTCCTCCCATGAATCACAAATGTTCTTAATGGCATCTAGAATAGTGAATCCTTTCCAGAAGGTTTGCAATGTACTTTGCCCAGATCCATCAGAGGAATCACCACCTCTGGGAGCTATAGCCTTAAATAAATGTGTTTCTTAAATAATATGACTTAAAAATCAAAATTACTCCTCAATCCATGAGCGACAGAATGGATGCTGTGTTAGCAGGCATAAGAACAACATTCATCTCCTTGTACATCTCTGTCAGAGCTCTTGGGTTACTAGGTGCATTTTTAATAAGCAGAAAAAAGGAACTTTTTTTCTGAGCAGTGGGTCTCAACAGTAGGCTTAAAATATTCAGTAAGCCACGCTGTAAACAGATGTGCTGCCATCCAGGCTTTGTTGTTCCACTGAGAGAACACAGGCAGAAAAGATTTAGCATAATTCTTAAGGGCCCTAAAATTTTCAGAATGGTAAACGAGCATTTGCTTCAAGTGAAAGTCACAAGCTGCATTAGTCCCTAGAAAGAGAGCCATCCTGTCCTTAAAAGCTTTGAGGCCAGGCATTGATTTCTCTCTACCTATGAAAAGTCCTAGATGGCATCTTCTTCCAATAGAAAGCTGTATCATCTACACTGAACATCTGTTGTTTAGTGTAGCCACCTTCATCAATGATCTTAGCTAGATCTTCTGGATAACTTGCTGCAGCTTCTACAACAGTGTTTTCTGTTTCGCCTTGCACTTTTATGTTACAGAGACAGCTGCTTTCCTTAAACCTCATGAAACAATCTCTGCTAACTTCCAACCTGTCTTCTGCAGCTTCCTCACCTCTCTCAGCCTTGATAGAATTGAAAATATTTAGGGCTTGCTCTGGCTTAAGCTTTGGTCTAAGGGAATGTTGTGGCTCATTTGATTTTCTATCCAGACCACTCAAACTTTCTCCATATTAGCAATACGTCTGTTTCAGTTACTTATTGTTTGTGTGTTCACTGAAGGAGCACTTTCAATCTCCTTCAAGAACTTTTCTTTTGCATTCACAACTTGGCTAACTATTTGGTGCAAGAGGCCTAGCTTTCAGCCTGTCTCAGTTTTTGACATGCGTTCTTCACTAAGCTTAATCATCATTTCCATCTTTTGATTTAAAGTAAGGGACATGTCATCTTTTCACTTGAACACTTAGAGGCCACTGTAAGGCTGTTAATTAGGTTAGTTTCAATATTATTGTGTCCCACGGAAGAGGAAAGTCCAAGGAGAGGGAGAGAGATACAGGAACAGCCAATTGGTGGAGCAGTCAGAACACACATATTTATTGATTAAATTTGCTGTCTTACATGGGGGTGGTTCATGGTGCCCCCAAACAATTATAATAGTAACAAAAAAGATCACTGATCACAGATCACAATGACAGATATAAAAATAATGACTAGTTTGAAATATTGTGAGAGTTACCAAAATGTGACACAGACATGAAGTGAACATATGCCGTTGGAAAAATGGTGCTGATAGACTTGCTAGACACAGGGTTGCCAGACACAGGTTAATTTGTAAAAACAAAACCATACAAAAAAATGCAATATGTGCACAGTGCAATAAAGTGAAGCTCAATAAAACAAAGTGTACCTGTATATGTGTAGGGATTATTTGCCCAAAAAAAAGTAGTTTTATAGCAAAAGGTATAATTTCTTAATGACATTTAATGAAATCTGAGCCTAGAAAGGATTGTTCTCCTCAGTCCTAATTTTCATATATTACAAGAAAAAATTTCTATCACAGTTACAACTTTTCACTTGGACATCTGGGCTGGTTATTCCATCCCCTTTTGGTCTTTTCTAAAGAAACCTTTTATATACAAAAACATTCAGTTATTTTCTTTTGGCTAAAAAAATCCAATTTTATAAAGTAGGTGTTCTCTACAGCATCAAGGTTGATGAAAACCATACCCTTGAACAGGAAGTTCAAAAGACAGAATGGCAGGCAAGAGTGGACCCATCTGCTATGGAAACATGTTACCATCCTGCGAGGCCCAGAACCCCTGACAAGAGCACACCATTATTTATGAAAAGCCTCTGCTGCCTGGCTCTTGTCAGACTCATTCCCAAGCCACTCTGGGGCTGAGCAAATGTGCTGATATCTAGTTGGCCTTGTGTCCTCGTAACTGTCAGGAGCAGAGGTGTTGGTGAAATATTAAGAGGAAAATGAGGTGGACGGACCAATCAGTGGCAAAAGAAGTAATTTTAAAAGCTGTGAGGAAAAAAGGACCTGCCAGGTCTGAGCATTGAAATATAATTCTCCATCAAATTTAATGAACCTTTAAATGGTGATGAGCAGGAGCTCCCCAGCAGCCTTTCTCTACACTGGCTCAGAGTAGGCTGCCAGCCACACTTGCATTTATCCAACACGGGCTGCTTCCCCTTCCCTCTTCTTTGAGAACAAATCATTTCTTCATTCAACAGCAGAGTAGAACTTGGAGAAAATATGCTTGGTAACTGCCCTAATTTAAACGTACCAGAGGTCATTTTACATATTGCTCACTCAAAGTATGCCAAGTAAAGGTCTAGGAATACAGTTCAGTTATAAGATGTATATCTTGTATATATCCTTTAAGCACCCAATGGTATCATCATAGAACTTGCATTGTATTTTCTTCCTATAAGGAAGAACACTCCTTGTTCTCTGGAGAAAATCTAGCTTTGGGGGATACACATGTAGGTTATGAGCCTAAGTGTGATCACATTTAATTTTAAGATCTCACAGTGTGACAAGAAAAATAACAACATAAAAATACAAGTTCTCTATTTGATCAGTGCATTCAAAACTTTATTAATAGAATTCCTTTAAGTGCTTGTGTTTTATGGGTCATATTTCAGTTTTAAGATCTAATTTTTACTTCTCATTTTTGCATATACACAAGTTTTCTGGAAAAATCACGGGAAATTCCAGTAATATTTATACCCTAGTTTGACAAATGCTCAATCATCTTTACTGTATTAAAAGCTTATTCTATCTTTCCTGGACTCACAAACATTTATTTTTTATTTATTATTTTTTGAGAGAGAGTCTCACTCTGTTGCCCAGGCTGGAGTGCAGTGGCATGATCTTGGCTCACTGCAACCTCCGCCTCCTGGGTTCAAACAATTCTCCTGTCTCAGCCTCCCAAGTAGCTGGGATTACAGGTGTGTGCCACTGCACCCAGCTAATTTTTGTATTTTTAGTAGAGATGGGGTTTCACCATGTCAGCCAGGCTGGTCTCGAACTCCCGACCTCACGTGATCCACCTGTCTTGGCCCCTCAAAGTGCTAGGATTACAGGTGTGAGCCACGGCGCCTGGCCTCATGAACATTTATTTCTAATAATAATAAATGAACATTTATTAGGTCATCTTGTCCAATCCTCCTATATCAAGAATGAGTCACAGAACAATTCAGTAACTTGCAGTAGATCACATAAGCTGTTGCTATTACTTTACTGGATTTTATGTCTAAAATACATAGCACTTTTCTTGGTGATAAACTGTCAAGTTTTTCTCTTTAGGCCAAAATTCTACGTGACAGCTTGGTGTAGTATGATTAATGTTAAGCTCCAGCATATTTTGGAGCACTGTAAGATCAAGACCACTGGAACCATCATAAGACTTTGCTGATTTTTCGAAATCCTCTGGCATGGTCAATAGGAACTAGTTATTGGTTAAATTACAGGAGCAATTTTTTAGCACCATCATTTGCCTTATACTACAATAGATCAATTGCCTTATTAATCTTACTTTATAGACAAGGAACTGAGGCTCAGGGAAGTGAAGTACTCGCCTGGGATCAGAAAGCAGCAGACAATGGGATAAGATTTAAAAACCCAGTCTATATCTCCCAAGCTCACATTCTTTCTACTCTACCAAATTGACTTTAATCGCTATTTGTTGTAGGAAACATTCAAATTATTAAAGCATTCATAGGTAAGAAATCCATTTTAGTTCTAAAAATGTTAAGAGCACAGCCATAATTAATTAATAAACAATTTGTGGCAAGTTCAATTTTAAAGATTTCACTTTGACAAAGACACAATCCATAATTTAAAAAGTGTGCAATGTGTGCCTTTCTAAACAACAGGGGCTGAATTAGAAGTCTTACCTTCTGTAACAAATCAAGAGGCATTTCCTTGGGCATTGACTCTATGTGCTGGTAATGTTCTAAGTGGTTCAAATATATAATTTCACTTATAATGCTAATAAGGCAGGTGCTATTGCTAGCCACACATTCTAGGTAAGAACCCTAAGGTACAGAGAGGTTAAATAACTTGCCCAGTCGCACAGCTAGTAAACTACAGAATTAGAAATGAACCCATGTGATCTAATTCCAATATCCATGGTCTTATCCACAATGCTGTATTTACTAATATAATTTAAAAAAATCTATTAAATGGTTATGTCTTGTTCTTTTACTTGCACTTACTCAGCGTATTAGTCAGGGTTCCCAGAGGAACAAAACCAACAGTCTATACAAAATGTTCATTTTACCCCTAAACACAGAGTGATCCTGGTAATTACAAATGGTGATATTTTGTAAAAATCTAAACCAAGAGGTTTAGATTAACTCTGGTTTGTACAAGAACCAAGAGGAGATCTATTATAGGCAGTGGCTCACATAACTATAGAGGTTGAGAGGTCCCATGATCTTCCCTCTACAAACTGGAGAACCAGGAAAGCTGGTGGTGTCATTCAGTTTGAGTCTGAAGGCCTGAGAATTGAGGTTGGAAGAGGAGGGGAGACAATGGTGAGGAGGGCAAATGGTGTAAGTACCAATCTGAGTCTGAAAGCCCAAAAATCAGGAGCACTGATGTCTGGGGGGCAGAAGATGGATGTCCCAGCTCAAGCAGACAGCTATTCTGTTCTATTCAGGCCCTTGAAAGACAGTGCCCACTCCCATTGGTGAGGGTGATTACACAGTCTACCAATTCAAATGCTAATTCTTTCTGCAAACAACTTCACAGACAAACGCAGAAAAAATGCTTTACCAGCTCTCTGGGCATCCCTTAGCCCAGTCAAGTTGACACATAACATTAATCTTCACATGGAGTTAAGATGAAACAGAATGAGGTGTAAATCAAAGAAGAACATAGCATTCTCTTGGATCCAAATTTTTTTTTTCATAGAATATTCTGCAATTACTCTGTGTGCTATCACTGGCTACAATGTGTAGGCAGAGGGAACTAGGAAGATACAGCACTGAGTTTATTGATTTCTTGTGGCTGTCCAAACTAAAAAGTAACAGTGCTCACAGCACCCAGTAATTACCATTAAATGGTTCCTGGCACAGTGATTAGACTCTTGATAAATGCTTACATTCCCCTTACATTGTGCTTTATAACCTGAATATACTATGCAATTGCAAGTCCTCAACCAAAAGCATGAGAAAGTCACTCTCTCCATTATAAATCATCATTGAGCTAAGACTGCAGAGGATGTTTGGTGACTATATGGCATATACAGATACATATCTGTGTGATATAGAAAACATATATAAGATTTATGTGCATAAATATACATTTTAATATATACATGAAGAAATTCCTTTCTTCACTATGGGAATAGTTACATATTCCTGTTGTGTAACACATATAGACAGATGGTAAGGATTCATATATTTCTTTAAAGGTAATTCCAGTGAAGCTTTGCCTTTGCAAAAGGATAGCAACATACAGAACCAAGTGCTCTAACAACGACACATTACCCTCTGCCTCTACTCCCCTTAACAATTGCTTCTTAGCCTAAGAATGATGAGTTCTCATCTCACGTTTAGATTTTTACAAAATATCACCATTTGTAATTACCAGGATCACTCTGTGTTTAGGGGTAAAATGAACATTTTGTAAGTTATGGTTTAATAATGTCTTTCCAATCTCCACTCAGGAATCTAAGACTTTCTGGCTTAAAAGGCATTAGAAGAGATACTTGTGCAAAACTTTAACTTTGTTGTTTTATAGGATGTTTTGATATAATTAGAATGGGTCATAGCAATAAAAAACTATTAAATTATGTCCTGTAATATAAACATTGAAGACTTTATGCTAAAAGTTTGAAGTGAAAATAACATATATAGAAACAGGATTTTTAAAATGCCTGATTATTTACAGGTTGCACTTACTCCTTAAAATGACCCAGGGTGACAGAAGGGTTTGATCAGCAGGGAGAACACCTTGATAGGCCTTTCTCTCTCTGGCCCAAAAAGAAGTAAAGAAAGGCAATTATTCTTATACTCACAATACAGCAAACAGGGAGGGGTTGTGGGAAATCTTCATTTAACCCCTAAGAACTATTTTTCATGCAATTAGGAGATATGTCAACAACCAGGTTTCAAAACCTCAAAATAAACATAGCACTGGGGGTGCACTGGAAATGATGTTTTAATATAAATAGCTGTTTAGGGAATAGTAAAATTAATTTTACACAGCTAACTACTGTAGAAAGACATCTAAAGCAAACACACATGATACAAAACTGCCATATTTAATCAAATCTAAGACATCATTAATTGTGAAATATATCTCAGATGTTAAAATTGGAAAAAAATTGTACATCTTAAAGTAGATGAAATACATTAAGTATATAATAATTCTGACTTCAAGAACTACCCAGTACATTATTTCAATTACTTGTTGCAAACTACGATCCACCTCCTAATGCCCCGTAAATGCAACACATGATTAAATCTATACTTGAGCACACATGAAGCAGAATTTCAGGCAATTATCTTAGTGTGTGTGTTTGCAACATCTAGGTAATTGTTGTATAATCTATCCTTTATATCCTGGGAGAAACACTTGCTGTCATAAACAACTCATCTTCTTTTTCAAAATTTTTTTGTTTCAACTTTTATTTTAGATACAAGGAGTACGTGTACAGGTTTGTTGCAAGGGAATATTGTGTGATGCTGAGGTTTGGAGTATGGATCCCATCACCCAGACAGCAAGTATAATACCCAATAGGGAGTTTTTCAACCCACCTCCCTCCACTTTCTACTAGTCCACAATGTCCATTATTCCCATATTTATGCCCATGTGTGGTCAATGTTTAGCTCCCACTTATAAGTGAGAACATGTGGTATTTGGTTTTCTGTTTCTATGAACCACTCATATTCTTAAGTACTTTTACCTTTTAATAATAACTTAGGGGGGAAATCAGAACTCTGGATAATTATAACATTGCTTTATCATGATGACTTTTAGTTTGTTCATTGATTTTTATAGGTTCTCTGTGTTGATTCTTAAAAATTGACACATAATTCACATATAAATTGATTACTTTAAAGTGTGCAACTCAGTGGATTATATTATATTGACAAGATTGTACAAGTGTCATGACTATCTAATTCCAGAACACTGAAATCACCCCTTAAAGAAACCCAGACCCATTAGTTGTCATTCCCCATGTCCCTCCCTTCTCTACTGCCCACTCCAACCCTCCTCACTCTACCGTCAGCCCTAGGCAATATTAATCTTCTTTCTAATCTGTATAGATTTGACTATTCTGGACATTTCATATAAATGGAATCATACAATAAGTGGCCTTTTATGTGTGGCTTCTTTAATGTAGCATAATGTTTTTAAGGTTCATTCATGTTGTAGCATGTGTCAGTACTTCATCTATTTTCATAACTGAATATTGTATGGATATAACACATTTTGTTAAACCATTCATCAGTTGCTGAACATCTGGGTTGTTTCTATTGAGTTACTATGAATAATATTGCTATGAACATTCATATACAAGGTTTAGTGTATAAAAACAGAATCTTATTTCTCTTAGGTATAGGAGTGGAATTGCTGGGTCATATGGCAACTCTTATGCTCAACTTTCTGAGGAACTGCCAAACCATTTTCCAGTCTGGCTCCACTATTTTATATTCCTATCAGCAATGTATGAATGTTCCAATTTTCCCAAATCCTCATCAGTATTTGTTATTGTCCTTTTTAGATGATGATGATTATTATAGCCATGCTAATGGCTATAAAGTGGTATCTCATTGTGGATTTGATTTGCATTTCCCTAGTGGCTAATGAATCTGAGCATCTTTTCATGCACCTACTGGTTATCTTCTATGGAAAATGGCTAGTTAATTTTATGTGTCAACTACACTAGGCTAAGGGATGCCCAGTGAGTTAGTAAAACATTATTTTTATGTTTGTCTGTGAGGGTGTTCGCAGAAAAGATTCACATTTGAATTGGTAGCCTGAGGAAAGAAGATCTACCCTCACACATAGGGGTGACCAAGATTTAATCCACTGAGGTCCCAAACAGAACAAAAGGCAGAAGAGGACCAAATTTGCAGGTCTCAGAGAGCAGAGAGCAAATTTGAGATATCCATCTTCTCTGGCCCACAGACATCAGTGCTCCTGATTCTTAGGCCTTCAGGCTCAAACTAGAACTTACACCATTGACCTTCGTGGTTCTAGAGCCTTCAGGTTTTAACTAGAATTATACCACTAGCTTTCATGGGCTTCCGGTTTAAGACAACAGATTATGATATTTCTCAGCCTCTATAATCACATAAGCCAATCCATTATAATAAATATCTATCTCTCTTTCTCTCTCTCTTTCTTAATATATATCCTATTGGTTCTATTTCTCTGGAGAACCCTGACTAATATAGATTTTGGTACTGGGAGTGGGGTGCTACTATAACAAATACCTAAAAATGTGGGAACAGCCTTGAAACTGGGTGATGGGTGAAGGCTGGAAAAGTTTTGAGGTGCATGCTAGAAAAAAGGTATATTGCTTTGAACAATATTTCAAAAGCAGCTCTGGTGAGGTCACAGAAAGAAAGAAGAAGAACTGTAAAGAAAGCCTCAATCTTCTTGAGAATACTTAATTATAAACAGAATTTTGGTAGAAACATGGATGGTAAGGGCCATTCTGATGAGGTCTCATATGGAAATGAGAAACATCTTATTAAACATCGGAGGACAAACATTTAAAGGAAAACTAATACCAGTCCTACTCAAACTATTTTTTTAAAAAAAGAAGGAGGGAATACTTCCAACCTTATTCTGTGAGGCCACTATTACCCTGATACCAAAACCAGACAAACACACACAAAAAAAGGAAAACTACAGGTCAGTATCTCTGATGAATATTGATGCAACAATCTTCAACAAGATACTAGCAAACCAAATTCAACAATATATTAAAAAGATCATTCATCATTATTGGGGGAACCCACCCTCAATATTTCAACATAGGTTCTTTCTATTTTCCACAAGTGTCAGCCAGCTGAGAAATAGAGAGAGACAGTACAAAGGGAGGAATTTTACAGCTGGGCCACAGGGGGTGACATCACATATCAGTAGGACTGTGATGCCCACCTGAGTCTTAGACTAGCAAGTTTTTATTAAGGGTTTCAAAAGGGGAGGCGGCGTAAGAACAGAGAGTAGGTATAAAGATCACGTGCTTCAAAGAGCAAAAAGCAGAACCACTAATAAAGGTCTAACAAAGATTACATGCTTCTCAGGGAACAGGACAAAGGGCAAAAGCAGAACCACTGATAAGGATCCAACAAAGATCACAGGGCAAACGGCAAAAGCAGAACCACTGATAAGGGCCTGTGTTCAGAGGTGCACGTATTGTCTTGATAAACATCTTAAACAACAGAAAACAGGGTTCAAGAGCAGAGAACAGGTCTGACCACAAATTCACCAGGGTGGAGTTTTTCCCCACCCTAGTAAGCCTGAGGGTTCTGCCGGAGACCAGGGCATATCTCAGTCCTAATCTCAACTGCACAAGACAAACATTCCCAGAGTGGCGTTTATAGACCTCCCCCCAGGAACACATTCCTTTCCCAGGGCATTAATATTAATATTCCTTGCTAGGAAAATAATTTAGTGATATCTTTCCTACTTGCATGTCTGTTTATAGGCTCTCTGCAAGAAGAAAAATATAGCTCTTTTTGCCCGACCCCACAGGCAATCAGATCTTATGGTTGTCTTCCCTCATTCCATAAAAATCGCTGTTATTCTGTTCTTTTTCAAGGTGCACTGATTTCATACTGTTCACACATGTTTTACAATCAATTTGTACAGTTAACACAATTATCACAGTGGTCCTGAGGTGACGTACATCCTCAGCTTACGAAGATAACAGGATTAAGAGATTAAAGACAGGCATAAGAAATTATAAAAGTATTATTTGGGAACTGATAAATGTCCATATTAATATGAAATCTTCACAATTTATGTTCCTCTGCTGTGGCTCCAGCTGGTCCCTCCGTTCAGGGCCCATGACTTCCCACAACACATCATGATCAAATGGGATTTATCCCAGGGATGCAAGGATGGTTCTGCTTATGCAAATCAATCCATGTAATGTGTCATATCAACAGAACGAAGAAAAAAATATGATCATTTCAAATAATGCTGAAAAAGCATTTGATAAAGTTCAACACTCCTTCATGATAAGATACCTCAAAAAACTGTATAGAAGGAACATACCTTGACATAACAAAAGCCATATATGACAGACCTACAGCTGGTATCATGCTGAATGGTGAAAAACTGAAAGCCTTTCCTCTAAGATCTGGAACACAACAAGGATATCCACTTTCACGACTGTTATTCAACATAGTACTGGAAGTCCTTGCTAGAGCAACCAGACTAGAGAAAGAAGTAAAGGGCATCCAAACTGGAAAGAAAGAAGTCAAATTATCCTTGTTTACAGATGATATAATCTTATATTTGGAAAAACCCAAAGACTCCACAAAAACCATTAGGACTGATAAACAAATTCAGTAAAGTTTCAGGATAAAAAACCAATATACAAATATCAGTAGTATTTCTATATATCAACAGTGAACAATCTGAAAAAGAAATAAAAAAGTAATCCCATTTACAAAGGCCACAAATAAATTTAAATAATTAGGAATTAAGTTAACCAAAGAAGTAAAAAATGTCTACAATGAAAACTATAAAACATTGATGAAGGAAATTAAGGAAGAAACATAAAAATGGAAAGATATTTCCTGTTCATGGACTAGAAGGATCAATATTGTTAGTATGTCCATACTACCAAAAGCCATCTGCAGATTCAATGCAATCTCTATCAAAATACCAATCACATTCTTCACAGAAATATAAAAAACAATTCTAAAACTTATACGAAACCACAAAAGACCAAGAATAGCCAAAGCCATCCTGTTCAAAAATAACAAAACTGGAGGAATCACATCATCTGACTTCAAATTTATTGCAGAGCTGTAGTAACCAAAATAGCATGGCATTGGCATAAAACAGACACACAGACCAATGAAACATATTAGAGAATCCAGAAACAAATCCATACACCTACAGTGAACTCATTTTCGACAAAGGTGCCAAAAATATACATTGAAGAAAAGGCAATCACTTCAATAAATGGTGCTGAGAAAACTGGATATCCATATGCAGAAGAATGAAACTTGACCCCTCCCATCTCTCATCATATGCAAAAATCAAATCAAAATGGATTAAAGACATAAATATAAGACCTACAACTATGAAACCACTACAAGAAAATACCGTGGCAACTCTCCAGGAAATTGATTTGAGCAAAAATTTCTGGAGTAAAATATCCCACAAGCACAGGCAACCAAAGCAAAAATGGACAAACAGAATTAGTTTAAAAGCCTATGCACAGCAAAGGAAACAATCAACAAAGAGACAACCTACAGAATGGGAGAAAATCTTTGTAAACTACCCATCTGACAAGGGATTAATAATCAGAATATATGAGGAGCTCGAACAACTCTATAGGAAAAAAATCTAATAATCTGATTTAAAAAGTGGGCAAAACATCTGAATAGACATTTCTCAAAAGAAGACATACAAATGGCAAACAGGCACATGAAAAGGTGCTCAATATCATTGATAATCAGAGAAATGCAAATCAAAACCACAATGAGATATCACCTCACCTCAGTTAAAATGACTTTTATCCAAAAGACAGGTAATAACAAATGCTAACAAATGTGGAGAAAAAAAACCCTATACACTGTTGGTGGGAATGTAAATTAGCACAACCACTATGGAGAACAGCTTGGAAGTTCCTCAAAAGACTAAAAACAGAGCTACCATATGATCCAGCAATCTCACTGCTGGGTGTACACCCAAAAGAAAGAAAATCAGTATGTCGAAGGGATATCTGCACTCACATGTTTGTTGTAGCACTGTTCACAGTATCCAAGATTTGGAAGCAACCTAAATGTCCATCAACAGATAATTGGATAAAGCAAATGTGGCACATATATACATTGGAGAACTACTCAGCCATAAAAAAGAATGAGATTCTGTCATTTGCAAAAACATGAATGGAATTGGAGGTCATTATGTCAAGTGAAATAAGTCAGACAGAAAGACAAACTTTGTAGGTTCTCACTTATTTGTGGGTGCTAAAAATCAAAACAATTGAACTCATGGAGATAGAAAGTATATGGATAGTTATCAGAGGCTGGGAAGGGCAATGGGGGGTTGTGGGGTAGTGGAGATGGTTAATATGTACGAAAAAAAGATAGTTGGAAAAAAGGAATAAGACCTGGTGCTTGGTACCACAACCAGATGACTATAGTCAACAATAATTTAGATAGCTGGAAAAGTATGACTGGATTGTTAGTAACACAAAGAATAAATGCTTGAGAAGAGGAATATCCCATTTCCCATGATGTGATTATTGCTTATTGCATGTATAGAAGTATCTCATGTACCCCATAAATATATACACCTACTATTACCCACAAAAATAAAATTCTTTTTAAAATTGAAGTAAAAGCTATCTTTGCTCTAAAGAGGCAAAGAACCTGGCTGAACTGTGTTCATGTTTTAGCAAAACACTAAAACATAGAAGATAGAACTTCTACAAAACATAGAAGGTAGAACTTATGAGCAAATAAATAGAATATTTAACTAAAGCTATTTCTTTTTCTTTTGTGATGAAGTCTCACTCTGTCACCTAGGCTGGAGTGTAGTGGCACAATCTCAGCTCACTGCAACCTCACCTCCTGGGTTCAAGTGATTCTCCTGCCTCAGCCTCCCAAGTAGCTGAGATTACAGGCATCCGCCACCACACCCAAGTAATTTTGTATTTTTAGTACAGACAGGGTTTCTCCATGTTGGTCAGGCTGGTCTCGAACTCCTGACCTCAGGTGATCTGGCTGCCTTGGCTTCCCAAAGTGCTGGGATTACAGGCGTGAGCCACTGTGCCTGGCCAAAGCTATTTCTTTTTCTTTTTTCTTTTTTTTTTTTGAGACGGAGTCTTGCTCTGTCCCCCAGGCTGGAGTACAATGGCATGATCTCGGCTCACTGCAACCTCCGCCTCCCAGGTTTCAAGCGATTTTCCTGCCTCAGCCTCCCGAGTAGCTGGGATTACAGGCACCCATGACCGTGCCCAGCTAATTTTTATATCTTTAGTAGAGATGGGGTTTCACCATCTTGGCCAGGCTGGTCTTGAACTCCTGACCTCATGATCCACCCACCTCAGTCTCCCAAAGTGCTGGGATTACAGGCATGAGCCACCATGCCCGGCCCTAAAGCTATTTCTAAGAGAAGTGTTGAAAGTGAGGCTTGGTTCCTTCCGACTGCTTATAGTAAAATAACAGAAGAGAGAAATGACTTAAATATGAAATTGTTAGGTAAAAAAGGAAGCAGAACATAAAGGTTTAGAAAATTCTTAGCCTCTCCATATTGCAAAACAAGATAACAGTAAAGGTGTGACCAAGCAACCATTTGCTAATGAAATTTGTATGGATCAGCCATCTCAACAGAAGCCAGGTATGATCCTCTAAGACAATGGAAGAATGACCCCAAAGATGATTCCAGAGATCATCAGGGCTGCCTTCCTTGGTTTCAAAAGGGAAGAACATCATTGCACAATCAGCCAGATCTCCTCCACCCAAAATAGTGAGAGCAGGACTGCCAAAAGGCTTGGAAACTAAGCCCTGCCTGACAGAGCCGTGGGAGCAGAACCTCTAACCCAGCAGTTCTTGAAGGCAGGAGTCCCACTGTAGTGGGCCTGCAAGGAGCATCAAGCCAAAAAAGATTTTTCTCAAGCCTTAAGATCTCATGGGGGGGAGGAGCCAAGATGGCCGAATAGGAACAGCTCCGGTCTACAGCTCCCAGCGCGAGCGACGCAGAAGACGGGTGATTTCTGCATTTCCATCTGAGGTACCGTGTTCATCTCACTAGGGAGTGCCAGACAGTGGGCGCAGGTCAGTGGGTGAGTGCACCGTGCGCCAGCCGAAGCAGGGGCGAGGTATTGCCTCACTCGGGAAGCGCAAGGGGTCAGGGAGTTCCCTTTCCAGGGGTGACAGACGGCACCTGCAAAATCGGGCCACTCCCACCCGAATACTGTGCTTTTCCGACGGGCTTAGGAAACGGTGCCCCAGGAGAGTATAGCCCGCACCTGGCTCAGAGGGTCCTATGCCCACGGAGTCTCGCTGATTGCTAGCACAGCAGTCTGAGATCAAACAGCAAGTCGGCAGCGAGGCTGGGGGAGGGGCGCCCGCCATTGCCCAGGCTCGCTTAGGTAAACAAAGCAGCCAGGAAGCTTGAACTGGGTGGAGCCCACCACAGCTCAAGGAGGCCTGCCTGCCTCTGTAGACTCCACCTCTGGGGGCAGGGCACAGACAAACAAAAAGACAGCAGTAACCTCTGCAGACTGAAATGTCCCTGTCTGACAGCTTTGAGGAGAGCAGTGGTTCTCCCAGCATGCAACTGGAGATCTGAGAACGGGCTGACTGCCTCCTCAAGTGGGTCCCTGACCCCTGACCCCCGTGCAGCCTAACTGGGAGGCACCCCCCAACAGGGGCAGACTGATACCTCACACGGCCAGCCAGGTACTCCAACAGACCTGCAGCTGAGGGTCCTGTCTGTTAGAAGGAAAACTAACAGAAAGGACATCCACACCAAAAACCCATCTGTACATCACCATCATCAAAGACCAAAAGTAGATAAAACCACAAAGATGGGGAAAAAACAGAGCAGAAAAACTGGAAACTCTAAAAAGCAGAGTACCTCTCCTCCTCCAAAGGAATGCAGTTCCTCACCAGCAACGGAACAAAGCTGGACGGAGAATGACTTTGATGAGCTGAGAGAAGAAGGCTTCAGACGATCAAATTACTCCGAGCTACGGGAGGATATTCAAACCAAAGGCAAAGAAGTTGAAAACTTTGAGAAAAATTTAGAAGAATGTATAACTAGAATAACCAATACAGAGAAGTGCTTAAAGGAGCTGATGGAGCTGAAAACCAAGGCTCGAGAACTACGTGAAGAATGCAGAAGCCTCAGGAGCCGATGCGATCAAATGGAAGAAAGGGTATCAGCCCTGGAAGATGAAATGAATGAAATGAAGTGAGAAGGGAAGTTTAGAGAAAAAAGAATAAAAAGAAACGAGCAAAGCCTCCAAGAAATGTGGGACTATGTGAAAAGACCAAATCTACGTCTGATTGGTGTACCTGAAAGTGACGGGGAGAATGGAAACAAGTTGGAAAACACTCTGCAGGATATTATCCAAGAGAACTTCCCCAATCTAGCAAGGCAGGCCAACATTCAGATTCAGGAAATACAGAGAACGCCACAAAGATACTCCTCGAGAAGAGCAACTCCAAGACACATCATTGTCAGATTCACCAAAGTTGAAATGAAGGAAAAAATGTTAAGGGCAGCCAGAGAGAAAGGTCGGGTTACCATCAAAGGGAAGCCCATCAGGCTAACAGCGGATCTCTCGGCAGAAACTCTACAAGTCAGAAGAGAGTGGGGACCAATATTCAACATTCTTAAAGAAAATAATTTTCAACCCAGAATTTCATATCCTGCCAAACTAAGCTTCATAAGTGAAGGAGAAATAAAATACTTTACAGACAAGCAAATGCTGAGAGATTTTGTCACCACCAGGCCTGCCCTAAAAGAGCTCCTGAAGGAAGCGCTAAACATGGAAAGGCACAACCGGTACCAGCCACTGCAAAATCATACCGAAATGTAAAGACCATCGAGACTAGGAAGAGACTGCATCAACTAACGAGCAAAATAACCAGCTAACATCATAATGACAGGATCAGATTCACACATAACAATATTAACTTTAAATGTAAATGGACTAAATGCTCCAATTAAAAGACACATACTGGCAAATTGGATAAAGACTCAAGACCTATCAGTGTGCTGTATTCAGGAAACCCATCTCACGTGCAGAGACACACATAGGCTCAGAATAAAAGGATGGAGGAAGATCTACCAAGCAAATGGAAAACAAAAAAAGGCAGGGGTTGCAATCCTAGTCTCTGATAAAACAGACTTTAAACCAACAAAGATCAAAAGAGACAAAGAAGGCCATTACATAATGGTAAAGGGATGAATTCAACAAGAAGAGCTAACTATCCTAAATATATATGCACCCAATACAGGAGCACCCAGATTCGTAAAGCAAGTCCTGAGTGACCTACAAAGAGACTTAGACTCCCACACATTAATAATGGGAGACTTTAACACCCCACTGTCAACATTAGACAGATCAACGAAACAGAAAATCAACAAGGATACCCAGGAATTGAACTCAGCTCTGCACCAAGCAGACTTAATAGACATCTACAGAACTCTCTACCCCAAATCAACAGAATATACATTTTTTTCAGCACCACACCACACCTATTCCAAAATTGACCATATACTTGGAAGTAAAGCTCTCCTTAATAAATGTAAAAGAACAGAAATTATAATAAACTATCTCTCAGATCACAGTGCAATCAAGCTAGAACTCAGGATTAAGAATCTCACTCAAAACCGCTCAACTACGTGGAAACTGAACAACCTGCTCCTGAATGACTACTGGGTACATAACGAAATGAAGGCAGAAATAAAGATGTTCTTTGAAACCAACGAGAACCAAGACACAACATACCAGAATCTCTGGGATGCATTCAAAGCAGTGTGTAGAGGGAAACTGATAGCACTAAATGCCCACAAGAGAAAGCAGGAAAGATCCAAAATTGACACCCTAACATCACAATTAAAAGAGCTAGAAAAGCAAGAGCAAACACATTCAAAAACTAGCAGAAGGCAAGAAATAACTAAAATCAGAGCAGAACTGAAGGAAATAGAGACACAAAAAACCCTTCAAAAAATAAATGAATCCAGGAGCTGGTTTTTTGAAAGGATCAACAAAATTGATAGACCGCTAGCAAGATTAATAAAGAAAAAAAGAGAGAAGAATCAAATAGATGCAATAAAAAATGATAAAGGGGATATCACCACCGATCCCACAGAAATACAAACTACCATCAGAGAATATTACAAACACCTCTACGCAAATAATCTAGAAAATCTAGAGGAAATGGATAAATTCCTCAACACATACACCCTCCCAAGACTAAACCAGGAAGAAGTTGAATCTCTGAATAGACCAATAACAGGAGCTGAAATTGTGGCAATAATCAATAGCTTACCAACCAAAAAAAGTCCAGGACCAGATGGATTCACAGCCGAATTCTACCAGAGGTACAAGGAGGAGCTGGTACCATTCCTTCTGAAACTATTCCAATCAATAGAAAAAGAGGGAATCCTCCCTAACTCATTTTATGAGGCCAGCATCATCCTGATACCAAAGCCTGGCAGAGACACAACAAAAAAAGAGAATTTTAGACCAATATCCTTGATGAACATTGATGCAAAAATCCTCAATAAAATACTGGCAAACAGAATCCAGCAGCACATCAAAAAGCTTATCCACCATGATCAAGTGGGCTTCATCCCTGGGATGCAAGGCTGGTTCAATATACGCAAATCAATAAATGTAATCCAGCATATAAACAGAACAAAAGACAAAAGCCACATGATTATCTCAATAGATGCAGAAAAGGCCTTTGACAAAATTCAACAACCCTTCATGCTAAAAACTCTCAATAAATTAGGTATTGATGGGACGTATCTCAAAATAATAAGAGCTATTTATGACAAACCCACAGCCAATGTCATACTGAATGGGCAAAAACTGGAAGCATTCCCTTTGAAAACTGGCACAAGACAGGGATGCCCTCTCTCACCACTTCTATTCAACATAGTGTTGGAAGTTCTGGCCAGGGCAATTAGGCAAGAGAAGGAAATCAAGGGTATTCAATTAGGAAAAGAGGAAGTCAAATTGTCCCTGTTTGCAGACGACATGATAGTATATCTAGAAAACCCCATTGTCTCAGCCCAAAATCTCCTTAAGCTGATAAGCAACTTCAGCAAAGTCTCAGGATACAAAATCAATGTACAAAAATCACAAGCATTCTTATACATCAATAACAGACAAACAGAGAGCCAAATCATGAGTGAACTCCCATTCACAATTGCTTCAAAGAGAATAAAATACCTAGGAATCCAACTTACAAGGGATGTGAAGGACCTCTTCAAGGAGAACTACAAACCACTGCTCAAGGAAATAAAAGAGGATACAAACAAATGGAAGAACATTCCATGCTCATGGGTAGGAAGAATCAATATCATGAAAATGGCCATCCTTCCCAAGGTAATTTACAGATTCAATGCCATCCCCATCAAGTTACCAATGACTTTCTTCACAGAATTGGAAAAAACTACTTTAAAGTTCATATGGAACCAAAAAAGAGCCCGCATCACCAAGTCAATCCTAATCCAAAAGAACAAAGCTGGAGGCATCACACTACCTGACTTCAAACTATACTACAAGGCTACAGTAACCAAAACAGCATGGTACTGGTACCAAAACAGAGATATAGATCAATGGAACAGAACAGAGCCGTCAGAAATAATGCCACATATCTACAACTATCTGATCTTTGACAAACCTGACAAAAACAAGAAATGGGGAAAGGATTCCCTATTTAATAAATGGTGCTGGGAAAACTGGCTAGCCATATGTAGAAAGCTGAAACTGGATCCCTTCCTTACACCTTATACAAAAATCAATTCAAGATGGATTAAAGACTTAAATGTTAGACCTAAAACCGTAAAAACCCTAGAAGAAAACCTAGGCAATACCATTCAGGACATAGGCATGGGCAAGGACTTCATGTCTAAAACACCAAAAGCAATGGCAACAAAAGCCAAAATTGACAAATGGGATCTAATTAAACTAAAGAGCTTCTGCACAGCAAAGGGAACTACCATCAGAGTGAACAGGCAGCCTACAAAATGGGAGAAAATTTTTGCAACCTACTCATCTGACAAAGGGCTAATATCCAGAATCTACAATGAACTCCAACAAATTTACAAGAAAAAAACAAACAACCCCATCAAAAATTGGGCGAAGGACATGAACAGACACTTCGCAAAAGAAGACATTTATGCAGCCAAAAAACACATGAAAAAATGCTCACCATCACTGGCCATCAGAGAAATGCAAATCAAAACCACAATGAGATACCATCTCACACCAGTTAGAATGGCAATCATTAAAAAGTCAGGAAACAACAGGTGCTGGAGAGGATGTGGAGAAATAGGAACACTTTGACACTGTTGGTGGGACTGTAAACTAGTTCAACCCTTGTGGAAGTCAGTGTGGCGATTCCTCAGGGATCTAGAACTAGAAATTCCATTTGACCCAGCCATCCCATTACTGGGTATATACTCAAAGGACTATAAATCATGCTGCTATAAAGACACATGCACACATATGTTTATTGCGGCATTATTCACAATAGCAAAGACTTGGAACCAACCCAAATGTCCAACAATGATAGACTGGATTAAGAAAATGTGGCACATATACACCATGGAATACTATGCAGCCATAAAAAATGATGAGTTCACGTCCTTTGTAGGGACATGGATGAAATTGGAAATCATCATTCTCAGTAAACTATCGCAAGAACAAAAAACCAAACACCGCATATTCTCACTCATAGGTGGGAATTGAACAATGAGAACACATGGACACAGGAAGGGGAACATCACACTTTGGGGACTGTTGTGGGGTGGGGGGATGGGGGAGGGATAGCATTGGGAGATATACCTAATGCTAGATGACGAGTTGGTGGGTGCAGCGCACCAGCATGGCACATGTATACATATGTAACTTACCTGCACGTTGCGCACATGTACCATAGAGCCTAAAGTATAATAATAATAATAATAATAATAATAATAAAAAGAAAAAAAAAAAAGAGACAAAGGAAAGCCTAGAATTATACTAATTTAGCTTCCTTTAGAGGAACCTACCATGAATGATATATTGCAAGTGAGAAAGTAGTGTTCTCCTTCATAATAAACCTTCTCTGTTTTTGTTTACCTAAAAAAAAAAAAAAAAAAAAGATCTCATGGAGTTTGGCTTGTAGTCTGGACTTACATGGGATTTGTTATCCTTTTCTTCTTTGCTATTTCTCCCTTTTGGAATGGATATGTCTATTCTATCCCTGTCCCACCACTGTATTTTGGAAGCATATGGCTTATTTGGTTTCACAGTGTCACAGCTAGGGAGCAATTTGCCTCAAGATGAATCATATCTTGAGTCTCACCCATATCTGATTAAGATGATATTTAGGTGAGACTGTGGGTTTTAAATTTTAGGTAGATGCTGGAATGAATCAAGATTTTGAGGACTGTTGGGATGCAATGTCTTTTGCTTGTGAGAAAAACATAAATTTTGGGAGGCAAGGGGTGGCAGGCTATGGATTGAATATGTATCCCCCAAAATTCATATGTTGAGATACTAATCTCCAATGTGCTGGCATTAGGAAGTGGGCACTTTGGTAGGTGATAAGGCCATGAGGGCAGAGTCCTTATGAATGGAATTAGTGCTGTTATAAAAGAGACTCTGGATAGCACCCCTACTTCTTCTATCATGTGAGAACTTAGCAAGACACTGTCTGTGAACCTGGAAGAAGGCCCTCACCAGACACCAAATCTGCTGGCACTTTGATCTAGGAATTCCCAGTCTCCAGAACTGTGAGAAATAAATTTGTTACTACAAACTACCTAGCCTATGGTAGTTTGTAATAGCAGTTCCAACAGACTAAGGCAAATGTCTATTAAATTCTTTGTTCATTTTTTAAATGGTTTATCTTTTTATTGTTCAGTTTTAAGAGTTCTTTATCTATTCTGAATACTAGACTGTTACCTGATATACGGTTTACACGTATTCTTCCAGCTCTTTTAATTGCCTTTTCGCTTTATTGCTAGTGTCCTTTAAGCAAAAAAGTTTCTAATTTTGATGAAGTCCAATTGTGCTGAACTGCTTTGAACCACAAAATTTCTTTATGAAAATTTTCATTATGATACAGGTAACTAAAATTAAAATGCAAGGCTTTTTACAATTATTCATTTGACAAATAACTGAATATGGAATCAGCTTACAAATTCTCTGCTGGTACAAAAGTCAAATTTCTTTAATTTGTAAAAGAGACAAATAACTATAAAGTGGGCAATTAAATATTTAATAATCAAAAGATACCAAATTAATTTTGTCATGAGGCATTCATAACAAAAGATTTTTTTCTATACAGGTTAGGAAAAAATTGCTTGAAAAGGGATCAAAATAAATATAATCAATTTCTTGCCAACGGATAGAGGTTAAGGCCATCTCTAGATGTCCCGTTTGTAGAATTTCTATATTCTTAAATTAGTTTTGGAATCTACATCTGGACTAAATGCTAGTCTTATTAATTCACAGAACATGTTTGCTTGCCATCATTTCTTAAGATGTGAAGTTATACAAACATATTTCCCCTGCAGCATTTCAAAACATACTCAACCATTAAAAGGAAATTAATTTTAAAGACATCTGTGCCAAAATGTATGATATATTTGCTTCTTCTGCAGAGAGCTACAAAAGACAGAACTTTGCTTTGGTAATAATAAAATGTGTTGACTTCCAAGCACTGTATAGTTTTGCAATGGAAAACAAGCTGGAGAAGATTTTGAAGGTTTGTCAGGAACTATGATGTCTGGGTGGCAAGTGGGATTCCACTAATCCCCAGGGACATTGCAAAACTGTCTTCCCAACCATCTGTTGCCTGTTGCTTTGTATCTGCAGTTCTACTGGACTCTAGTCAAAAAGAGGATGACAAGTGAAAACTATTTTGGCAACAGAACAAAAAATAAGAAACCCAAAACAAACCTCTCACAAACAGTTGGGCTTTCTATTAGATTCAAATCATACACGACCACATTTTTAGAAATGTACATATTCAACTCACTGAAAATGCCAAAAGACATAGAATGGAAAAGGAAAGGTAACCAGGAGGGGACACCTCTTCTGGAAGAAACTTGTCTATTAATACTTGTTCATATGACAGAAAAGTTCATTGAGGGCAGTGATTGTATTCTTAGAATGTCAGTGCTGGCTAAATGAATATGTGAAGAAAGAGTACAAGAAAGGATCATAAGATCCAGATAGGAAAGAAATGAGCTTGAAAATATCCACAGTATGTGACTTGGGATAAGGAAAGAACACTGAGCATGGCAGTGGTATGAAGAGACAATTGAAGTTTACATAAAGGGACTTGTTTACGTCTGAGAATTGATAACAAACACACTAACCACTAACCACTGAAACTCTAATCTTCACCACTGCACAACTCCCCTCACAGATTCATCATATGACTCTACGATCATACTTCTATATTAATAACTGCTATGCCACGTTGTTTATTTTTGGATGGCAATTACGCAAATGGGTGTTATACCATTTCATACTATATTATACTATTATAGTCATTCACAGATGAGAGAAAAATCTTCCATATTGGTAAAGTTTAAATCTATGGGCTGAAGAAAGGAAATTTTTTGTCTCTGAAGACTGCTGAAAGAGGAGACAGTGAGGAGATACAAAGTTAAAACAGATGCACATAGCAGAAAGGAATAATGCTATGAGTTTTTCTAAGATGGAAGAGAGCTGTCTCCCACTAGAGATAAAGAATTAACTCTCAGCACCCAGGCAAAAGAGGAAAATAGGTTAAAGAAAAAAAAGAACTCTGGCAACTCTGTGCTAGGATGGTGTGTAAGTCTTAAAGTAATTATTAATGAGATTCAGAATATTAAAAAACTAAGAAAATCATTTGAGTATATATTGTCTCTGATGATTTTCCAGTAATTCAGAATCTAGAAAATAACATATAAAATATTAACATGACCCTCCAGGGATATCTACATAAATCTTATTGCTAAATAAGTTAATTATGACTTATTATTCCATAAAATGTCAATTTAGCTCAACTATCAACTGTTCAAATTCAGAACACCTAAAGTCTCTCCAGAGTCCTGTAGATACAACTTTCATAGAAACTGCTTAGGTGACCTGTGATATAACACAGGCAGATATGAAGATTTCTGGGAGGAGAGATGCACTCTGAAAAATAGGGCTATGGAGTCTGGTCCTTTTACATTCATTTTAGCAACGTTACATCTTCACTATTAGACACTCTAGATCATGCTCACTTCCCACTTACAATAATTTATAGCTTTTCCTTTAAAAATAATTTTATTAATTGATGTTCTGCTGGAATATCAAAACTCTTAAAAGATTCAATTACTAAACACTTAAAGAAATATAAATCTTCCAGAGCCAATATCATTATCACTGTGAGTTTTTAGGCAGATGTGACAGAAAAGAAGACGTCAAAATTACAACAGGATGCAAAATAATCTCATTAAATCAAAGCTATATTAGAAGTTGTCATATGACATATTGTACAAATTACAGTGCATATTTGCGTTTCATTTCATTCAATAAATATTTACAGAATACAATAGGTCAAGCCTATTGTATTCTATGCTAGAAGCATATATACAGGAGAAAATGATACAGTCTGAGCTTTTGATGGATTTACAATATAATTTGCCTGAAAAAACACGTCATATGACACATAACAGGTCATATTTTTTAACATCTTGTAAGAAAAAAATTTTAGGTCTAAGGAAATAACCTCAAAATTGTTAGTTGAAATGTAAAATGGTACAGCCACTCTGAAACACAGTTGGGCAATTTCTTTAAAAAATAAACATACACTTACCATACAAACCAGCAATTACACTCTCATGCATTTAACTCAGAGAAGTAAAAATTTACAACTCCACAAAAACTTGTACATGAATATTCATAGTAGCTTTATTTTTAAAGCCCCCAAATTGGAAACAACCTACATGTCCAATAATAGACAAATGGTTAAACAAACTGTGCTACATATATACCATCGAATACTACTCAACAATATAAAGGAACTGATTGATATATGATATAAAAAGAACTATGGATATATGAAACAACCTTGACAGATCTCAAGGGTATTTAAGGGGAAAAAAGCTAACCTCAAAAGGCCACTTAATGTATGATTCCATTTATATAACAATATTGAAACGACAAAATTATTAAGACAGAAAACAAGTTAATGATTTCCATGAGGTAGGTAGGGATGATAAAAATACAGTATGTCAGATGGTAATAAGTGTTATCAAAAAAATAAAGCAGACTAAAAAAACAAAACAGAGGGCCCAAATGGGGAAGGAGATTATTGCTACTTTACATAGGTTGGTGAGAAAGACTGCTCTGAAGGAGGCACAAGAGTGAGTCACGTGGCTATTCGAAGCAGAGAGGACAGAAGAGTAGTGTCCATGGCTGGAGTGTGCACAGTGCATTTCAGAGGGCTCAGTGTGGCTGAATGAGGGAGGACAGAGGAGCAGGAGATACTGTTAAAACATTGGGAAAAAGAGGAGAGTTGATCATAAGTGGTCTTGTAGGCAACTGTATGGATTTTGACTTTTTTGCTGACTGACCTAGGGAAGCTGCTGAAAAGTTTGGAGCACAGGGTTTATACCAGTGCCCAAAACAATGACTGCAAATGGTAGGTGTTCAGCAAATAGTTGTTCAAGGGATGGCACGTTTTGACTTATATTTTTAAAAAAGGATCACCGTGGCTGCTGAAAGAAGAATGAAATGTGTTAAGGCAAGAGTCTGAAGAAACAGTATTGATGTGAGAGTAAATCAGTACAATTTCCATTAAGAGCAATTTGGCAATAATTTGGCAATATCTGTCAAAAATATCAATATATATAACTTTTGATCCAGGAATTCTTCTTCTAGGAATACATCCTACAGATATACTCACACATGTGTGAAATAATGTATCTGGAAGGCTTCTGTGTAATAGCAATAGATTTTAAACAACTTCAATGGCCACTGTGAGATAAGTTAGAGAAACTATAGAATACCCATACAACAGAATACCATGCAACCATAAAAATTTAATAGAAAGCTCTTTACATGCTGATATAAAACAGTCTCCAAGATATATATTAAATGAAAAACCAAGGCAGATTCCAATGCTATGATTTAAAAGGTAACAGGAAAAAAATATGTATTTGTGTATGTGTAGATATGTATATCTTTGCAGGAGCAGTCAAGAAACGGTAGCATCAGTCATCTCCAGGAAGAATAGCAGGGTGAAGGGGCTAGGGATGGGTGGGGGCCAGGATGGAGGGAAAACATTTCACTGTATGTAACTTTTAAACTTTTGGATTTTGAACTATGTAACTAAAAAATGAATAACATTGAAATTTTCTTTAATATTTTTAAAATAGATTATTTATATACCTTAGTTAGGAAGGGGGGGAAAGAAATATGAGACTTAAAGTTACAAAGATGCAGGTTTAAGACCACTTCCAGCATTAGTAGGGGTATAACATTAGAAAAGTCACATAACTTTTTGAGCCTCAGTTTCCTAACTGGTAAAAGGAAGTGTTGTAGAGTAGCCTAACTCTTAATCAAAGTTCATCTTTCCACTGTGCATCACATTCCATCCTTTCTCCTCTACTCAATTATGTGGCTTGTATTAGTTTGCTATGGATGCCATAACAAATATCACAGACAGGTGCCGTAAACAACACAAATTTATTTCCTTACAATTCTGGAGTCTAGAAGTCCAAGATCAAGGTATCAACAGGGTTGTTTTTCTAAGTCTGTGTCTCCTTGGCTTGTAGGTGGCCATGTGTCTCCCCATGATCTTTCCTCTGTGTATATCTGTGCCCTTATTTCATAAGGATGGTATGAGATACTAATCTCATTGGATTATCACCCACCTAATGACCTCCTGTAGCCATCATTAACCTCTTTAATGACCCTATCTCCAAATACAGTTCCATTTTGAGGTACTGAGGGTGAGGACTTCAACATATAACATCAGGAAGATCACAATTCAGCCCATAACAAAGTATTGGCAACTCTGCTCTTTTTCCCAGTGTCATCAATTTCTTTAATCTCTGTTGGACCATTTTCATCAGCGTACAAATGTGCTTTTATTTCTTTTATCTTAAAAAAAAAATCTCTGACTTCAGCAACCACCCTATTTTCCGGGTCTCCTTTACAGCATAAGTCTTCCAAAGAGTTGTCCATATTCACTGTCTCAAATTTCTCTTTTATTCTCTTACACTCATTCCAACAAAGCTTTTGCCCCCTCACTCCACTGAAGCTGCTATTGCATTGGTCACCAATAAACTCTATGTCACAAAATACAGTGGTCAAAACTCAGTCCTCATCTTAACTTGTCCTGTTAGCATTATTGATGTACTTTTACTTGGCTTTAAAGACATATATTCTATTAGTTTTCCTCCTAATTCATTGGTTCCTCCTTCTCAATTTCCATTTCTGGTTTCTTTCTTCTTCCCCTCTATTGAACGTTAGTTCTTGATTTTGTTTCCTTCTCTAATTATACTCAATCCCTTAGTGATTGTCTCATGGCTTTGAATAATGTCTACATTCCAATAGCTCTTGCATTTTTGCCTTGGATGTTCAATAGATGTGTTAAATTCAGCATGCCCCAAAGTGAACTTATGTTCTTCCCTTAAAAACTGGCTCACACATAGCCTCCCCTATTCCAGCTGACTTTAACTCCAATCCCTCTAGCTGCTCAAGTCAAGTAATCTTTGACATCGTTCTTTTCCTTATATCTCACATCTAATCCTCCAGAGAATGCCTAAGGCACAGTCTGCTATATATATATAATCTGATCTCTTTTCACCTCCTTCACCACTACCATCCTGGTTCAAGCTTTCATCACCTCTCACTTAGATTACTCTAAAAGCCTCCTAACAGGAGTCCATGCTCCCAGTCTTACTCCCCTCTTCAGTATCTTCTTGACATGATAGACACTGTGATCCTTTAAAAATGTATGACAGATAATTTCACTCCTCTGCTGAACACACTCCAACGGCTCTACACTTCATTCAGGGTTAAAACCCAACTGCTTAAAATACCCTAAGACTCTTCATGACCTACTACTACATTTTTCTCTCTTGCTCATTTTGTTCTTTTTTTTTTTTTTTATTATTATACTTTAAGTTCTAGGGTACATGTGCACAACGTGCAGGTTTGTTACATATGTATACATGTGCCATTAACTCGTCATTTACATTAGGTATATCTCCTAATGCTATCCCTCCCCCCTCCCCCACCCCACAACAGGCCCCGGTGTGTGATGTTCCCGTTCCTGTGCCCAAGTGTTCTCATTGTTCAGTTCCCACCTATGAGTGCAAACATGCGGTGTTTGGTTTTTTGTCCTTGAGGTAGTTTGCTGAGAATGATGGTTTCCAGCTTCATCCATGTCCCTACAAAGTACATGAACTCATCATTTTTTGTGGCTGCATAGTATTCCATGGTGTATATGTGCCACATTTTCTTAATCCAGTCTATCATAGATGGACATCTGGGTTGCTTCCAATTCACTATTTGTGAACAGCGCCTCAAAAAACATACGTGTGCATGTGTCTTTATAGCAGCATGATTTATAATCCTTTGGGTATATACCCAGTAATGGGATGGCTGGGTCAAATGGTATTTCTAGTTCTAGATCCTTGAGGAATCGCCACGCTGTCTTCCACAATGGTTGAACTAGTTTACAGTCCCACCAACAGTGTAAAAGTGTTCCTATTTCTCCACATCCTCTCCAGCACCTGCTGTTTCCTGACTTTTTAAAGATCACCATTCTAACTGGTGTGAGATGGTATCTCATTGTGGTTTTGATTTGCATTTCTCTGATGGCCAGTGATGATGAGCATTTTTTCATGTGTCTGTTGGCTGCATAAATGTCTTCTTTTGAGAAGTGTCTGTTCATATCCTTCGCCCACTTTTTGATGGGGTTGTTTGTTTTTTTCTTGTAAATTTGTTTGAGTTCTTTGTAGATTCTGGATATTAGCCCTTTGTCAGATGAGTAGATTGCAAAAATTTTCTCCCATTCTGTAGGTTGCCTGTTCACTCTGATGATAGCTTCTTTTGCTGTGCAGAAGCTCTTTCATTTAATTAGATCCCATTTGTCAATTTTGGCTTTTGTTGCCATTGCTTTTGGTGTTTTAGTCATGAAGTCTTTGCCCATGCGTATGTCCTGAATGGTACTGCCTAGGTTTTGTTCAAGGGTTTTTATGGTTTTAGGTCTAACATTTAAGTCTTTAATCCATCTTGAATTAACTTTTGTATAAGGTGTAAGGAAGGGATCCAGTTTCAGCTTTCTACATATGGCTAGCCAGTTTTCTCAGCATCATTTATTAAATAGGGAATCCTTTCCCCATTTCTTGTTTGTGTCAGGTTTGTCAAAGATCAGATGGTTGTAGATGTGTGGTATTATTTCTGAGGGATCTGTTCTGTTCCATTGGTCTATATCTTTGTTTTGGTACCAGTACCATGCTGTTTTGGTTACTGTAGTCTTGTAGCATAGTTTGAAGTCAGGTAGCGTGATGCCTCCAGCTTTGTTCTTTTGGCTTATGATTGTCTTGGCAATGTGGGCTCTTTTTTGGTTCCATATGAACTTCAAAGTAGTTTTTTCCAATTCTGTGAAGAAAGTCATTGGTAGCTTGATGGGGATGGCATTGAATCTATAAATTACCTTGGGCAGTATGGCCATTTTCACAAATTGATTCTTGCTATTCATGATCCTGGAATGTTCTTCCATTTGTTTTTGTCCTCTTTTATTTCGTTGAGTGGTGGTTTGTAGTTCTCCTTGAAGAGGTCCTTCACATCCCTTGTAAATTGGATTCCTAGGTATTTTATTCACTTTGAAGCAATTGTGAATAGGAGTTCACTCATGATTTGGCTCTCTGTTTGACTGTTATTGGTGTATAAGAATGCTTGTGATTTTTGCACACTGATTTTGTATCCTGAGACTTTGCTGAAGTTGCTTATCAGCTGAAGGAGATTTTGGGCTGAGATGATGGGGTTTTCTAAATACACAATCATGTCATCTGCAAACAGAGACAATTTGACTTCCTCTATTCCTAATTGAATACCCTTTATTTCTTTCTCCTGCCTGATTGCCCTGGCCAGAACTTCCAATACTATGTTGAACAGCAGTGGTGAGAGAGGGTATCCCTTGTCTTGTGCCAGTTTTCATAGGAAATGCTTCCAGTTTTTGTCCATTCAGTATGATATTGGCTGTGGGTTTGTCATAAATAGCTCTTATTATTTTGAGATACATCCCATCAATACCTAGTTTATTGAGAGTTTTTAGCATGAAGAGTTGTTGAATTTTGTCAAAGGCCTTTTCTGCATCTACTGAGATAATCATGTGGCTTTTGTCTTTGGTTCTGTTTATATGCTGGTTTACATTTACTGATTTGCCTATGTTGAACCAGCCTTGCATCCCAGGGATGAAGCCCACTTGATCATGGTGGATAAGCTTTTTGAAGTACTGGATTTGGTTTGCCAGTATTTTATTGAGGATTTTTGCATCGATGTTCATCAAGGATATTGGTCTAAAATTCTCTTTTTTGGTTGTGTCTCTTTCAGGCTTTGGTATCAGGATAATGCTGGCCTCATAAAATGAGTTAGGGAGGATTCCCTCTTTTTCTATTGATTGGAATAGTTTCAGAAAGAATGGTACCAGCTCCTCCTTGTACCTCTGGTAGAATTCGGCTGTGAATCTGTCTGGTCCTGGACTTTTTTTGTTAGTAGTCTATTAATTATTGCTTCAATTTCGGAGCATGTTATTGGTGTATTCAGGGATTCAACTTCTTTGTGGTTTAGTCTTGGGAGGGTGTATGTGTCCAGGAATTTATCCATTTCTTCTAGATTTTGTAGTTTATTTGCGTAGAGATGTTTATAGTATTCTCTGTTAGTAGTTTGTATTTCTGTGGGATTGGTGGTGATATCCCATTTTGTTCTTTAAACATTCCAGACTCACTGCTGCTTTAGAGACTGCTCTAACTGTTCCCTCTCTCTGGAAAGCTCTTCCCCTAGATAGCCACTTGGTTATCTCCTCAGTACTTTAAGATCAATGAGCCTCTTCCCTGACATCTCTATTTAATACTTCCTACATGCACGTGTGTGTGCACATACATACACACACACACTCTCTCTGACTCCCTTAATGACTATATGATTACTCACACACACACACGCACGCACACAATCTGACTCACTTAGCCACTATATGATTACTTTTTCTTAGTCTCATCAACTCCCTTAAACTACCGTAATATTATTTGTTTCCATAGACCTATTCTTCTAACATGCTCTATCATTCATCTAGCTTTGTATGTACCTATCTATCAATCATGTTTACTGTTTATTGGCTGTCTCCTCCAGATAAACTGTAAGCTCTGTAAGGGAAATGAATCATTGTCTGCTTCGTTCACTGGCATATCTCAAACACCCAGAACAGTGTCTGGCACTCAGTAAGTATTCAAAAACTATTTGTTAAGTGAATGAATACAATTGCTAGTACTACTGCTTCTATCACTTCTACCACCATCATTCATATTAGAAATATACAAACAGTAAACAATGACAAGTCTTCACCAGTTTTCCAAATCACTAAGGATGTCTATAAAACTACTTCTACAATCTCCTTTTGTCACATGAGGTCACAAAATTTCACAAAGTGGAGAGTTGAAAGAGAAAAGAGTAAGTTATCATTACATTCCTTTTAACTTGTGCCCACCAAACCCATAATTATTAGCCCACTTCCTTATTAAATATCCTCTAATGGGTAGTAATCTTTTGAGGGCATCTTCATCTACTTTGTATTGCTATGAAGGAATATCTAAGGCTGGGTAATTTATCAAGAAAAGAGGTTTATTTTGCTCATGGCTCTGCAGGTTGTACAAGATGCATGGCGCCAGCATCTGCTTGGCTTCTGGTGAAGGCCTCATGCTGCTTCCATTCATGGTGGAAGGTGAAGGGGAGCCAGCGTGTGCAGAGATCACATTGTGAGAGAGGAAGCAAGAGAGTCTGAGGAGAGGTGTCAGCCTGTTTTTAACAAGCAGCTCTAGAAGGAACTATTAGAGCAAGTACTTACTCCCCCTACCCACTTAGGGAGGGCATCAGTCTTATTCATGAGGTATCTGTCCCCATGCCTCAAACAAACACCTCCCATTAGGGACTACCTCCAACACTGGGGATCAAATTTCAACGTGAGGTTTGGAGGGGTCAAACATCCAAACCATAGCAGAGGGTTTTTGTCCTTAATTTTTTTTTTAATTATTTATGGGTAAGAGGTATGTGAAAGTTTATAAAATACTGGAAAAGACACTGAATTGAACCTCATTCTAGTTCAGTGGACACGGAAAATATGAAGAAAAAACTAATTTAGAAGTCTGATAAATACCAATAAATAATGGTATGAGCAAACTAAAAGGAAATCAGAACGGACATCAGGAAACTGATGAAGAAGAAAATAATAATAATAGCAATCTGTTGCTTGTCATGTTAGTAGTCTTAGCCTTCACTTCTTCTAATTGTTACTCATGTGGTAGTTAAGAGCTCAGGAATTAAATTGCCAACATTTACTACCTGGATGAACTTGGGCAAGTTATCTAACTTGCCTCAGTTCCCTCATCTGTTCAATGTAGGATAATAATAGCAACTACTTACTAGGGCTTCTAAGAAGAATAAATACCTTGTTTATAATAGTGTCTGGCACCCAGTGATGGTCCCGAGGTCATTAATCAGAAGTACCATCATAGTTATGAAATACTAAATAAATTATACAAACAAAAAATAAATGTGTACACATGCATGTGTGCATATGTGAATGAACGAATAGAAATGGTTTCATAATGTGATTATTTAATTAGCCATAAGAACCACTTCCTATCCATGCTAGATAGCAAAATTGCATTACCTTTATTAAATTAGGTGTTGAAAGGTCATTACTTCTATATTACAAGTTCTTATTATTAAAAAGTTGCTTTTATAACTATTCCAACAAAGCGTACTGTGAGAATAAAATCTGGATGAGGAAAGAATGAACAGACACATAAGGCTCCCTATGGAACCAGCCCAAACCCAGTAAGTGTTCAAGATTATAGAAACTGAATTTCTGGCTTTACTTCAGCATTATTCTGGGTCCCAAAAATTTGCTTTCTTTTTAAGTACTTTTCAGTATCTCTTTTTTAGTGAACATAAGATATAACCAACGTTACAAGTAAATTGTAAAAAATGGTCTGCAAGTTTTCATTAAAATCTCATCACTATGCAAATACTCAGAACTTTTGCATAAATAATCACCACGACCCCCAAATGATGTTTGCGAATGAATCATGCAAACCCACAGTTGAGAGATTAAGTATAAAAAAAGACAGATATCCACCTCTGGCACAACTTTAAATGCGTCGAGAGAGACAGAAAAATGTCAAACACAAAGATTACATGAAGCACTGCAGCTTCCATGGACAGGGAAGAAACTACCAATACTTTCTGTGTGGTAAAATACTTAACACACTTCAGCTTTCATGCATTATAAAGAGGACTGACTTGTAGAAACTCAGGACCAGTGGCTTTATGGATCTGCAACAGGGACTCCTATGCTGTATATGAACCTAGTCAAAGAGCTGCACTTCCAAATGCTGACATACTGCTAAGGAGATTGGGGCTTCTCTCTGGTCCTGTTCCTCTCTTTGACTCTTTGACTCTCTTTGATTCAAAGAGCAACTCAGAGTTTTCAGAATGATATTCTAATGTGATAGTAGTTGATCTTTTAAATTCTAGATAGTGAAGGGTTCCAGTAGATTCTAGTTAACAGTACATGTGTGAAGTTTAAAATGTATCTGCTGATAGAGAGGAAATTACTCATGGAAGAAATATCTCTGATGCATAACACACAGTCTGGCTGTAATGAGATAGTTGTTTCAAATGGAAAAGAATGCAGTTGGTAGTGCTTTTAATCAGAACTTTAAAAACCACTGGGTGAAGTTAAAAGATATAATGGTAGAGAAAAACCTCATTTGCAACAACAACGGAAAAAAGAGATAATACTTGGAAATAAACTCCAAATGTTTCAAACCTATAGGAGCAACACTTTAATAAAACACTCTTGCAAAACACAAATGTAGACTTGAACAAATGGAAAGACATTCCTGGTTCTTGATTAGGATGTCTCAACATCATCAAAAGATGTCTGTACTCACTAAGTCAATTTATAAATTCTGTGACATCCCAATAAAAAAAACCAATAAGCTTTTTCTCCCCTGGGAAATAAACAAATGAACTTTACTACACATGAGTTTTCACATGAAACAATAGCCAAATGAGAATATCAAGAAAAACAATGAAAAGAAAGAGTTGTGAGGAGATAACAGCCACATCAGATATTAAAACCTACCACAAAATCTGTATAAGTAAAATGGTGTGGTCCTGGAACATGAATACACATGCAAATCAATGAAGCAGAACAGCAAGTCCAGCAAAAGACCTGACCACAGGTGGAAATTATTCTAGTATATGATACAGGTGCAATTCAAAATGCTGCGGCAGCAAAGAACATTTTAATAAATGCTGTTGGGACAATTGGAAAGCCATTTCCAAAAGATAAATCTTGATCCATTCCTCATGTTATCCATAAGCACAAACTTCAAATAGATCAGATTTTTAATAAGTAAAAGTATACAATTAATTTTTGATGGATAAATTCCTCTATAATTCCTCTATAATCTGAGGGTAGAAAAGGCCTTCTATGACTAAAAATCCAGATGCAAATTTTTAAAAATTGACATATTTGACTAAAAAAATTGAATGGCAAAAACACCATAAGCAAAATGACAGGACAAATAAATTAGAAGAAAATATTTGCAAATAATATAAAGAACTAATAGTCATAATTTATAAAGAACTTTTAAAAGTTGATGAAAGGAGACCAAAAGTACTCTAGAAAATGGGCAAAAGACATGAATAGAAAATACACAAAAAAGATACAAAATTACATTAAAATATGAAAATATGTTCAATTTTACATAAAAGGAAAATTCATATTAAAATTATATTGAAAACAATTTCTCATCCATCAGTTTAACAAAAAAACAAAAGCTTGTTGGTGAGGCTGAAGAAAAACAGGCCCATTTCTATACATGATTTTCAGGAAGGCAAAAGGGTATAAATCTTATGTAGGGGAATTTCACAACGTCTAACAAAAATATAGGAACCAGCTTGTAGGAGATCTTACTTGACAAATGTAAAACAACAGGGTACCCAAATTAATTCATTACAACTCATTGAATTAAGAATCCATGAGTCTATACTGATAATAAATAAATAAATACATATATAGGCAGACAGCTGGGGAGAAGGAAAGGCTCTTCCTTCTGGTAGAATGTCAACTGATGAGTGCAGAGAGTAATGGAATTGAAAATCACCCTTTACAACCATCACTGTAAGATTGTTTGAGGGAAGAATCAATGGGGAAAAGTTTGATGAGGAGCAGGATATTTGTATGGTCTCAAAGAAAATGACCACACATTGCTTATTTCTTGCAAGGGAGAACATAATAAATATATTATAAGTCAATGTCTTGACTGGGTGATCAAAATTAACATAACTGAAGGGAGATGATTAGCAAAGGGCTCTGGATATAACACCCCAAGAAGGCTACAACCTCACTTATGTAGTATTGTGGGTGAGTAGGGGTTGGGAGTATGAACTGAATCTAAACAAATAAATGGATGCAGAATTATGGGAGCCAGGTTTTTCACTGTTGGTGTGGAAGCGTGCAGATAAACAAGGACATAAGGCTATAATCCATCTATTCACATAGAATGCTCCATCTGGTAATGGATTAGAGCTGAAGACATTAGTATAAACAAATGTTTAGCTTAATCTGGATGTAGAATGTTTCATAAAAATATTTATAGATATCTATATTTTCATGGTTTTTATATATATTATATATAAATACATATATAATTTTCTTGCTCTGTCAGCTAAGAGGATGTAGAAGGACAATGACATTCTAGTAGCAATGAGCATATCTAGTACCAGACCTTGATTTTCAATATCCTCCAGTGAAAGGAAGCAGGGTTCCCTGAAGAAATAGCTGATTCTAAGACAAAGGCAGGAAATATACAAGATGATCTGGGTCTTGTAGTTCCGGAAAGTAAGGAAGTAAAAAAAAAAAAAAAAAAAAAAAAAAAGGCACAGGGTAGGGGATGGGAGAAAAGAAAAAAAAAATCCCATAAGGGTTGACAACACAGATGCCACTGAAAGAGCTCCCAATGGCCAAAGCTGTAACAATATGAGCTAAAAAAAAAAAAGATGTATTGGATTATAACCCAAAATACAAAATAAATATGTATCAGTCCATACTGATATAAATAAATAATTGATTAAGTAAATAAAGGGAGAAGAGAAAAATATCTTGTGCAGAAGAATTCCTAATAATTATGCTGAGGTTTTATAGATGTTATGTATGTATATTGCCTTCAAGGAGGTGGAGCATAACTCCTTATTTATTAAGTGTGGGCTACTTCCTAAAGAGTTGAGTATGAAAGCGGGAGTAGTGGGGGAAGAGTAATTGTACAGTAGAGAAAATTGAAAAATGCTTCTTTAGCCAGGTGATAAAGGTCAACATCATGTCGATGGTATATACTCTTGATACGATGTAATGAAAATGACACTTTACCTCTGCAGTCTTCCTCCCCAAAATTTATACCACCAATCTAATAATGAGAAAAACATCAGACTCATCCCAGCTAAGAGCATACAAAATGCTAGTGTTCCTCAATACTGTCACGGTCACCAAAAATAAAGAAAGTCTAAGAAACTGCCATAGCCAAGAGAAGCCAAAGGTGATGCGATGAGTAAATGTAATGTGGCACCCTGGATGGAATCCTAGAACAGAATAAGGATATTAGATAGAAACTAAGGAAATCTTTAAAAAGTCCACACTTTAGTTAATAATACTGTATTGTTACTTGTAAATGTACCATACTAACGTAAGATGTAAATAATAAGAAAAACTGGATACAGGTTATATGGAAACTCTGTATTAGCTTTAAATTATTCTGTACATCTAAAACCATTCTAAAAAACAAAGTTTATTTAAACTAAAAACAAAATCCATGTCAGCTGAACAGCTTGTGCTAATCATTACTGCAGAATATCATCACAAAACATAGATGACCTGACGTTTCCTCACAGTTCAGTTCTCCACAGCTCATGGGGTCTTACAGCACAGCCTAATTAAGAGATTTGGTAGTAAAAAAGAATTAGAGAGTGGCTGGCAAGATGGCTGAACAGGAACAGCTCCAGTCTGCAGGTCCCAGTGAGATCAACACAAAAGGAAGGTGATTTCTGCATTTCCAAGTGAGGTACCTGCCTCATGTCATTGGGACTGGTCAGACAGTGGGTGCAGCTCACAAAGGGCAAGTTGAAGCGGGGTGGGGCATTGCCTCACCCCAGAAGTGCAAGCGGTCGGGGAACTCCCTCCACTAGCCAAGGAAGCCATGAGGGACTGTGCCATGAGGAATGGTGCACTCCGGCCCAGATACTATGCTTTTTCCAGATTCTTCACAACCTGCAGACCAGGAGATTCACTCCCGTGCCTACACCACCAGTGCCCTGGGTTTCAAGCACAAAACTGGGCAGCCGTTTGGGCAGACACCTACCTAGCTTCAGGAGTTTATTTTCATATCCCAGTGGCACCTGGAATGCCAGTGAGACAGAGCCGTTCACTCCCCTGGAAAGGGGGCTGAATCCAGGGAGCCAAGTGGTCTAATCAGCGGATCCCACCCCCATGGAGCCCAGCAAGCTAGGATGCACTGGCTTGAAATTCTCACTGACAGCACAGCAGTCTGAGGTCCACCTGGGACCCTCGAACTTGGTGGGGGGAGGGGTGTTCACCATTTCTGACACTTGAAAAGGTGGTTTTCCCCTAACAGTGTAAACAAAGCCGCCGGGAAGTTCAAACAAGATGGAGCCCACTGCAGCTCCACAAAGCCACAGTAGTCAGATTGCCTGTCTAGATTCCTCCTCTTTGGGCAGGGCATGTCTGAAAGTAAGGCAGCAGCCCCAGTCAGGGGCTTATAGATAAAACTCCCATCTCCCTGGGACAGTACGCCTAGGGGAAGGAACGGCTGTGGGCACAGCTTCAGCAGACTTAAATGTCCCTGCCTGCAGGCTCTGAAGAGAGCAGCAGATGTCCCAGCACAGTGCTCGTGCTCTGCTAAGGGGCAGACTGCCTCCTCAACTGGGTCCCTGACCCCCCGACCCCCCGCCTCCTGACTGGGAGACACCTCCCAGCAGGGGTCGACAGACACCTCATACAGGAGAGCTCTGGCTGGCATCTGGTGGGTGGGTGCCCCTCTGGGACGAAGCTTCCAGAGGAAGGAACAGGCAGTAATCTTTGCTGTCCTGCAGGCTCCACTGGTGATACCCAGTCAGACAGGGTCTGGAGTGGACCTCTACAAACACCAGCAGACCTGCAGCAGAGGGGTCTGACTGTTTAGAAGGAAAACAAACAAACAGAAAGGAATAGCATCACCATCAACAAAAAGGATGTCCACACAAAAACCCGATCTGAAGGTCACCAACATCAAAGACCAAAGGTAGATAAATCCATGAAGATGAGGAAAAACCAGCACAAAAACGCTGAAAATTCCAAAAACCAGGACACCTCTTCTCCTCCAAAGGGTCACAACTGCTTGCCAGCAAGGGAACAAAAATGGACGGAGAATGAGTTTGACGAATTGCCAGAAGTAGGCTTCAGAAGGTGGGTAATAAGAAACTCCTCTGAGCTAAAGGAGCATGTTCTAACCCAATGCAAGGAAGCTAAGAAGCTTGAAAAAAGGTTAGAGGAACTGATAACTAAAATAACCAGTTTAGAGAAGAACATAAATGACCTGATGGAGCTGAAAAACACAGAGAACTTCGTGAAGCATACACAAGTATCAATAGCCGAATTGATCAAGAGGAAGAAAGGATATCAGAGATTGAAGATCAACTTAATGAAATAAACAGTGAAAACAGGATTAGAGAAAAGAGAATGAAAAGAAACAAACGAAGCCTCCAAGGAATACGGGACTATGTGAAAAGACCAAACCTACATTTGATTGGTGTACCTGAAAGTGATGGAGAGAATGAAACCAAGTTGGAAAACACTCTTCAGGATATTATCCAGGAGAACCTCCCCAACCTAGCAAGATAGGCCAACATTCAAATTCAGAAAATACACAGAACACCACAAAGATACCCCTTGAGAAGAGCAATCCCAAGACATGTAATCATCAGATTCACCAAAATTGAAATGAAGGAAAAAATGTTATGGGCAGCCAGAGAGCAAGGTTGGGTTACCCACAAAGGGAAGCCCATCAGACTAACAGCAGATTATCTCGGCAGACACCCTAAAAGCTAGAAGAGAGTGGGGGCCAATATTCAACATTCTTAAAGAAAATAATTTTCAACCCAGAATTTCATATCCAGCCAAACTAAGCTTCATAAGCACAGGAGAAATAAAATCCTTTACAAACAAGCAAATGCTGAGAGATTTTGTCACCACCAGGCCTGCCTTACAAGAGCTCCTGAAGGAAGCACTAAACATGGAAAGGAAAAACTGGTACTATCCACTGCAAAAACATACCAAATTGTAAACACCATTGACACTATGAAGAAGCTGCATCTAGTAATGGGCAAAATAACCAGCTAGCATCATAATGACAGGATTAAATTCACACATAACAACATTAACCTTAAACATAAATGGGCCAAACGCCCCAATTAAAAGACACAGACTGGCAAATTGGATAAAGAGTCAAGACCCATTGGTGTGCTGTATTCAGGAGATCCATCTCATGTGCAAAGACACTCACAGGCTCAAAATAAAGAGATGGAGGAATATTTAACAAACAAATGGAAAGCAAAAATAGCAGGGGTTGCAATCCTAGTCCCCGATTAAACAGACTTTAAACCAACAAAGATCGAAAAAGAAAAGAAGGGCATTACATAATGGTAAAGGGATCAATGCAACAAGAAGAGCTAACTATCCTAAATATATATGCACCCAATACAGAAGCACCCAGATTCATAAAATAAGTTCTTACAGATCTGAAAAGAGACTTAGATGCCCACACAATCATGGTGGAAGACTTTAACACCCCAGTGTCAGTATTAGACAGATGAATGAGACAGAAAATTAACAAGAATATTCAGGACTTGAACTCAGTTCTGGATCACGTGGACCTAATTGACATCTACAGAATTCTCCACCCCAAATCAACAGAATATACCTTCTTCACAGCACCACATCACACTTATTCTAAAATTGACCACATAATTGGAAGTAAAATACTCAGCAAATGCAAAAGAACGGAAATCAGAACAAACAGTCTTTCAGACCACAGTGCAATCAAACTAGAACTCAGGATTAAGAAACTCACACAAAACCCCACAACTACATGAAAGCTGAACAACCTGATCCTGAATGACTACTGGGTAAATAATGAAATTAAGGCAGAAATAAATAAGTTCTTTGAAACCAATGAGAACAAAGACACAATGTACAAGAATCAACGGGACACAACTAAAGCAGTGTTTAGAGTGAAATTTACAGCACTATATGCCCACAGGAGAAAGTAGGAAAGACGTAAAATTGACATCCTAACATCACCATTAAAAGAACTAGAGAAGCAAGAGCAAACAAATTCAAAAGCTAACGGAAGACAAGAAATAACTACAGCAGAAGTGAAGGAGATAGAGAGGAACGAAAAACCCTTAAAAAAATCAATAAATCCAGGAGGTGCTTTTTTTAAAAGATTAACAAAATAGATAGGTGACTAGCCAGAAGACAAGAGAGAAGAATCAAATAGACACAATAAAAATGATAAAGGGAATATCACCACTGATCTCACAGAAATACAAACTACCATCAGAGAATACTATAAACACCTCTACACAAATAAACTAGAAAATCTAGAAGAAATGGATAAACTCCTGGACACATACACCCTCCCAAGACTAAACCAGGAAGAAGTTGAATCCCTGAATAGACCAATAACAAGTTCTGAAATTGAGGCAGTAATTAATAGCCTACCAACTAAAAAAAGTCCAGGACCAGATGGATTCACAGCTGAATTCTACCAGATGTACAAAGAGGAGCTGGCACCATTCCTTCTGAAACTATTCCAAACAATGGAAAAGAGGGACTCCCCTCTAACTCATTTGATGAGGCCAGCATCATCCTGATACCAAAACCTGGCAGAGACACAACAAAAAAAGAAAATTTCAGGCCAATATCCCTGATGAACATCGATGAGATGTTCATCTCATTGATGTTAAATCCTCAATAAAATACTGGTAAAGCAAATCCAGCAGCACATTGAAAAGCTCATCTACCATGATCAAGTCAGCTTCATACCTGGGATGCAAGACTGGTTCAACATTTGCAAATCAATAAACGTAATCCATCACATAAACAGAACCAGTAACAAAAACCACATGATTATCTCAATAGATACAGAAAAGGCCTTCGATAAAATTCAACACCCCTTCATGCTAAAAACTCTCCATAAACTAGGTATTGATAAAAAAGTATCTCAAAATAATGAGAGCTATTTATGACAAACCCACAGCCAATATCATACTGAATGGGCAAAAACTGGAAGCATTCCCTTTGAAAACCAGCACAAGACAAGGATGTCTTCTCTCACCACTACTATTCAACATAGTATTGGAAGTTCTGGCCAGGGCAATCAGGCAGGAGAAAGAAATAAAGGGTATTCAATTAGGAATAGAGGAAGTCAAATTGTCTCTGCTTGCAGATGACATGATTGTATATTTAGAAAACCCCATTGTCTCTCAGCCCAAAATCTCCTTCAGCTGATAAGCAACTTCAGCAAAGTCTCAAGATACAAAATTAATGTGCAAAAATCACAAGCATTCCTATACACCAATAATAGAAAAACAGAGAGCCAAATCATGAGTGAACTCCCATTCACAAATGCTACAAAGAGAATAAAATACCTAGGAATACAACTTACAAAGGATGTGAAGGATGTCTTCAAGAACTACAAATCACTGCTCAAGGAAATAAGAGAGGACACAAAAAAATGGAAAAACATTCCATGCTTATGAATAGGAAGAATCAATATCATGAAAACGGCCATACTGTCCAAAGTAATTTATAGTTTCAATGCTATAAATCAACCTATCATTGACTTCCTTCACAGAATTAGAAAAAACTACTTTAAATTTCACATGGAACCAAAAAAGAGCCTGTATAGCCAAGACAATCCTAAGCCAAAAAAAAAAACAAATCTGGAGGTATCACACTACCTGACTTCAAACTATATTACAAGGCTACAGTAACCAAAACAGCATGGTACTGGTACCAAAACAGATATATAGACCAATGGAGCAGAAAAGAACAGAACAGAGGCCTCAGAAATAACACCACACACCTACAACCATCTGATCTTTAACAAATCTGACAAAAACATGCAATGGGGAAAGAATTCCCTATTTAATAAACAGTGTTGGGAAAACTGGCTAGCCATATGCAGAAAACTGAAACTGGATCCCTTCCTTACACCTTATACAAAAATTAACTCAAGATGGATTAAAAAATTAAATGTAAGACCTAACACCATAAAAACCCTAGAGGAAAACCTAGGCAATAGCATTCAGGAGATAGGCATGGGCAAAGACTTCATGACCAAAACACCAAAAGCAATGGCAACAAAAGCCAAAATTGACAAATGGGATCTAATTAAACTAAAGAGCACAGCACAGCAAAAGAAACTATCATCAGAGTGAACAGGCAATTTACACAATGGGAGAAAATTTTTGCAATCTGTCCATCTGACAAAGGGCTAATATCCAGAATCTACAAGGAACTTAAACAAATTTACAAGAAAAAAAACAAACAACCCCATCAAAAAGTGGGTTCATCTCAAGCTCATCATCACTGGTCCTTAGAGAAATGCAAATCAAAACCACAATGAGATACCACCTCATGCCAGTTAGAATGGCAATCATTAAAAAGTCAGGAAACAACAGATGCTGGAGAGGATGTGGAGAAATAGGAACGCTTTTACACTGTTGGTGGGAGTATAAATTAGTTGATCCATCGTGGAAGACGGTGTGTCAATTCCTCATGGATCTAGAACCAGAAATACCATTTGGCCTAGCAATCCCATTACTGGGTATATACCCAAAGGATGATAAATCATTCTATGATAAAGACACATGCACCCGTATGTTTACTGCAGCACTATTCACAATAGCAAAGACTTGGAACCAATCCAAATGCTCATCAATGATAGACTGGATAAAGAAAATGTGGCACATATACACCATGGAATACTATGCAGCCATAAAAAAGGATGAGTTCGTGTCCTTTGCAGGGTCAAGGATGAAGCTGGAAACCATCATTCTCAGAAAACTAACACAGGAACAGAAAAACAGATATCACATGTTCTCAGTCATAAGTGGGAGTTGAACAGTGAGAACACATGGACACAGGGAGGGGAACATCATACACCGGGGCCTACTGGTTGGTGGGGGACTAGGGGAGGGATTGCAATAGGAGAAATACATAAGGTAGGTGACGGGTTGATGGGTCCCGCAAACCATCATGGCACATGTATACCTATGTAACAAACCTGCATGTTCTGCACATGTATCCCAGAACTTAAAGTATAATCATAAAAAAAGAAGAATTAGAGTGAAATGCTAGTAATAAGATATACTGTTACAGAACTTTCTGGTACATATAATTTCACTTATTTCAATGTCATAACTTTGTTTTGAATTATTCTGTGTTATATTTATCTTCAAGTCGGTCATCTTTCAAGCAAAATGTTGTGAAGCTTTGGTAAAAATTAAAACAAACCATAGCATAAATATTACTTGATTAGGAAAGCTATTCTGGATCACACATTCCTGGAAACAAAGACAGTCTCTGGACGTATAATTGAGGACTAAAAGGGTAATTAATTGTGTAAGCTGAATTTTTGCATTTCTTCTTCCCAAAGCCCACAGCAACATTGCTAATTTTACCATTTAACATTTTTCATATTTGAATATATAGAGTTTCTGATTGTGTTATCTGAAAATTTTATTACTAACTATATTTCAAGAGCACTTGTGATTCATAGCTTATGCTGAAATATCAATGCTATACAAAGATTAAGATAAAACCTCATTCATTCTTCTATTATTGAGTGTATTAGGGAGTAACTGCATGCTTGGCACCATGATAAATAAGTGCATTTGGAAACAGTGAAAGACGTATGAAGAATGAGTTCTTCATTCTCAAGGAGGACTATAAAGAGGAGCAGGAATTAGTCAAGGATAAATGTGCTTAAAACAACAACAACAAATGAAGATCATTTAGGAATGATAGACAAACAGTGAGAAGTTTCATGGACCTGTGGACACAGAGCTAGGCCTGGAATTTTTATGTCAATAGATGGAATTGAAGAGAGTTTTACAGAAGGACTTTGTAGTCCACATATTGAATCACTCTGCTACATTGCTTGAAATAAATGTCACTCAAATGAATCTTGACCAAATGAATGCCTGAAGGAAAATGAAGGGAAAAGAGAATGAAAGGTGGAGTTTTCTGAGGAAGGAATCAGGATAAACTGAGGCACTTTAACTAAATCTAAACATCTTGTATTACAAAAGACTCTATCTAGCCTTAATGCATAAATTAATTTAAATGAAAGCATTTACATACAATTTTGAACTTTGACTTTAACACCTCATCAATATAAACTCAACTGGGATTTATTGCATAGCTGGTATGGCTCTAAGGTGAGCAGAGAACAGTAAGTCATGACATCTGCCATCAAAGGGTCTATCTGCCAGATGCATTTGCACCAAGTAGAAGCCCTAAAAATTTGCATCCTTTCTCCATTACAGGACATAAAATAATGCTTCTCAAAACATTTGACTGAAGTAGTGTGACATGGTAGTTAAGAGCACAGGTTTTAGCACCAGGCTCAGGTTTGAATCACTGGTTTGCCACTCAATAGCTGAACTCTATTATTTCTCCAAACCCTACTTTCCTCACTGAGAAAATGGGGATAATAATAATAGATTCCTCAAGGGATCTTGGAGGATTATCCCATCAATCTGGAAACCCTGTTTCTTCAATATACCCACTTCTCTCAACTGTTGATGCCTAAATCAAGCCTCCATCTTCTCCAGCCTACATTAGGACAATGGCTTCCTCACTGGTTTTTCCTTATGCATTCCCCACCCCTATTCCCACCATCATCTATTCTCCACACTAGCCATAGGATCCCAGATAAAATATAAATCTTATGATTCCCTCTTAAAGTCTCTTACTGGCTTCTCATAGCTCTTAGGATGAATATTAAACCCTTAAATTGGCATACAAGGCCTTGAGTTACTCTACCACATTAGTCACATTTTGTGCTTCCATCTACTCCCCACCCCAATCCCTTCGCCTTTTGCTTCAGAATTCAACTCAAACATTGCCTCCTAAGGAACCCTTTCCTGACCTCAAAACCAGACTGGCAGATCTTAGTGCCACTCCTCAAATATTTCTGGTTTTCTTCTTTCAGGCACGGTAGGACTGCACTTTTCCTAGCCCCTATAAGTTAGGAGGGACCATAACCCTTACTTTGGCCATTGAAATATGAGCAGAAGCTACTGTGTTACTTCTTTTCCTGTCCTGAAAATGGCCATGTGCTTGTTAGTGGCGGCTCTGTTTGCCTGTGTCCTGGAGTAAGGGGGACAAAAATACTGATGGAGAACAGAACTCTCAGCCTACTTCTCATAGACATGTAGCATAAGCAAGAAATAAGTTTTCATTGTTTTAAGCCATTGAAATGTCAAGGTTGTTATTTCAAAATAATCTGTCTTATCCTGACTGGTAGACTAATTTAGAAACCCCACTAGAATGTTCTCCTAACAGTCTCCTCTATGACAGTTTTCACAGCTGCAATCACATAGGTATACGTGAGTCATTTGTTTCATGACTTCCTCCTACTAGAATGTAGCCTCCACCAGGGCAGGTTTGTCTTGTTCACTTCTGGAACCTTAGCACCCAGCACAGTACCTGACATAATTCTCAATAAAAATTGGACAAATGAACACATTTATTATTGGATAATGTGTATAAAGTGGCTGGAATAAAACAAAGATATAGAAAGTGGTCAATAACAATGAGACATTATTTCTTCTCACTATTGTGAGAAGGCATTATTCCTTCTCACTGTTGTAAGAAATTATTTCTTCTCACTGTTGTGAGAAGGCATTATTTCTTCTCACTGTTTTAGTATAATTATTACATAATCATAGTTAATTAAAGGCAGCTTAGTGTAATGGTTAGGAGCCAGACTCTGAAACCAGATTCCCTGAGGATTTGAATCCTGGCTTCACCACTTACTAGCTGTGTGACCTTGGTCAAATTACTTAAACTTTCATTCCTTTAATTTCTTCATTTGTAAAGTATGGGACAATAATTATACACATCTCATGGGACTGTCATGAGGATTAAATGAGTTAACTTGCACCTAAAACTATGGTTGGCACATACTAAGGACTATGTTAGATTTTGTTAAATACACACAAATATGCACACATACCACACATAGTGTTAACATAAAAGGGGCGTTAGCAGCTTCTGTTGAACTATGTATCTCGAAAACAGATGCACATGGAGGTTCCTGGTAAGTTGAAGTTACAATACTCCATCTTTTCGCCCCCACTGAATGCAAGTAGAAAACCTGGGCAGAGCACATGACCCCAGAATGCAAAAAACCATACTTTGAAGTCTCAGTAAACTGGTGGTGAGTATATCATTCTTCTTGTTTTCCTCCCAGCCTGTACTCAATCCAGCCCAAAAGCCAGAAATTTGATTTGAATAATTGTGGATTTCTCATTAGAACCTCTTGGAGGCCAGAAGGAAGTAGAACATTTTTTAAAGGCTGAGAGAAAAGAAATACATTCAATGAAAACATTTTTTCAGAATTGAAGGTGATGTAGCTATTTTCAGTTGAAAGAAAATTAAGAGAATTGCTACAGGAAGTTCTTCAGATAGAAGGGAAATCAGAAGGAAAAATGGAACATCAGAAATAAAGGAAGAAAAACAGAAATAGTTTTGAAAACTGAAATTGAAAATGATCACATTATCTAATGGAGTTTTTAATGTATATAAATGTAGTATATGAGAGAACTACAATATAAAGAGATTTAGAGATATATGAGTAATGTTTCCATGTTCCACTTGAAGTAGTAAAATATTGATTGTAAACAGACCATGTTAAGTATGTGTATTCTAATCCCTAGAGCAACCTCTAACAACACTATACAAACAGAAATAGGCAAACATGATGTTTTTAAAATGGAGTATTAAAAAAATGTTTAAATAACCCCAAAGAACACAGGAAAGGGAAAACAGAAGAATGAAAATTAGAAGGAATAATCAGAAAACAAATTATAAAATGGTAGACCTAAATCCAAACATTTCAATAGTTACAATAAATGTAAGTGGTCTACACACACAAAAGACAGAGATTATAGACTGAATTTTTTTAAATGGAAGCAAATCATATACATAGACAAACTGGAGCACAAGAAGGAGAAAACAGTACAGTTAGGAGATTTAGAAACACTAATTCAAGAAAAAACTGAAAGAACATGACAAGATTAACCCAAAGAAGAAAAGACTGGGCCAGGGTATCTTTAAATTTTTAAAAATATACAGTGAGAACCTGTTCTTTACTTAGTGCCAGGTCCATCCTAGAAGCTTCCACACACATGGAAGTGGTACAAAATTTGCTTTTATCTTGAGTCCTAAAAGGCAGAATTAATGAATGTCAGTGAGATGTAGACAGATCAATTGCTGTAAGAATCCAAAGACAGAGAGGGCAGACCTGTCATCTCATTGGAGGTATCTTCCCTAAAGCTGAATAAAGGCTGAAATTTGGGTGATACTGTGGAAGAAACTTGAGAAAAGGAAAGGTAGTCACATTCGTATTTTAATCTTTTACTTTATTACTGACAAGTGGATATGGGCTGACATGGTATTTCTACTTTAGGCTTCAAATTTATAATTTTTTCCTGACATATCTATTTATAGCATGGCAATAAAGAAGACCATAAAACTCTCTTCAATAGCTTTAGAAAGACACTGACCTTCTAAAAGGTCTAACAATGCGACGCCTGCTCCAAAATAAAAATAAAATGCTGCAGAAATTTTTCCTTTCTTATCGTATAGAAGACCTGTGCTGTTTTAATTTGCCTAGCACTCATCCTCCATTTTTCTGATATCACTATTTCTTTTGGGTACCTACATCTCTTTTACTTTGCCCATGAGCATTGGGTGGGCTGATTTCCCCTCTGACTCAAGGATAAAGATGTGACCTTGACCTGGCCAATCAGAACACAGGATTCGTTCAGAAATTAGGAACATCACTAACCATAGCTATTCAGAGTTAATACTAGGACACTTTTTTGAGCAACCAGAATAGAAATTCCTTTTGTTTTCATTTGTATATGAACATGGAGGATGTATGTTAGTCAGGATAGAAAGGATTATGTTATAATAAAATGTTAAAACCTCAGTGAGTTAGCAAAACAAAAATTCTCTCTCACATTAAATGTCCATAGTAGACAAGCAGGGAAGGTCTGCTCGTTGCTGTGACTCATGCATCTAAGCGGATGAAGGCCCACCCCATCTTGATACATGCTTCAATGTTTGCCATGGTAGGAAGAGGGGGACATAATAAATAACGTACTGGCTGTTAAAAGCTTTCTGCCCAGAAGTGCCACATGCCTCTTATGTCCACACTTTATTGGTAAAAGTAAATCACATTGCCAAACCTAACTTCAGGGGACAGAGAAGCAGAATCCTACCCAAAAGGAAGAAAGCTGGAAATATTTGGTGAACAGCTAACAATTACATAAGACATAACAGGATATACTACACAGAAGAGCACTTGCACAGGTAAAGGAAGATGGAGTCCTGATAACACTGTTCCAGCTTCTGAATCAAATTATACCTGAAGCTGGATGGCCTTGGATAGCTGGGTTTTGTGAACCAATAAATATGATTAATTCAGTTGGATTTTCTTTCATATCTAACAATTAAAAGAACCCTGAGTCACATACTTCTCAACAAATAACAGAGATAGCACAGTAATTTGGGGTTTTGAGGGATATGGTAGAAAGCAGATGGACGTTAACATATCCTTTGGATGCCAACAGGTCTTAAAGCAACCACAGAGCCTCTAAGTACCATTATCTTGTCACAGATATCCTAGAATTCTGTATGCAATCAAAGTTGAAGAAGCTGATGAAGAAAGAAAACCAAAGATGCAAGATTTCTAACTAGACCTAGACAAAACTTCTGCGTCTCATCTAACAGATTCTGAGAAACAGACTCAGAAGAGGAGTGTTTCTCATTTTCTACAGGAGGAGAGTAGCACTCTGTGTACTGGAACTGAAACCATGGAAACTTGAGGGAATTCCAGACCACGCTGACTCCTATCAAGCTGCTGTGCCCCACCCCAGGAGAGCTGAACACAGGAGTAGCACAAGAGGGGCCACATTTTAACCTACCACTTCCTGTGATCTGTCTCACCTGGCCCAGAGCAGCTTGGAGTAAGAGAATTTTCACTCTTGCAAGACTTAGCCAAGAATATCTATTAGATAGAGAAGAGGTGCATTCTTGTTCCCATATACAGCAGCTTGGGGTTGGCAAACCTAGGTTCAAATCCTAACTCTGCTACCTCTCTACTGAATATTCTTGAGAAAGTTTCTTAACCTCTGAGCCTTAGGTTCCTTATCTGTACAGGTGATCAACACTATCTACCTCAAAGGTAAGAGGTGATTTAAAAAAACAACAAAAAACACATACAGTGTTCCATACAAAGCCAAGCACCTAATATGACTTCCTCTCGCCACCTCCTTCCCATCCCACCACCCACTGTCTTTCTTCTTTATCTGGAGGTGTAGAAGGGAAGGCTGATGGTTTGTGGGCAGACCAGGAGTTTTGTGCACACTAGAGAAGGAACTCATCATGCTGTAAAGTACAGTAAAGTTCAAGAGCAAGTCTCCAACCTTGGTTTATATTTTGGAAAAACCTTCTTTTAAACATGTCTTGATATACCAAAACACCACATGCAATTTTATATAAATAGAGTCACAGCCAAGGGCTTCTTTAAAAAGCAAGAAAACAGTAATCAGCTAGATTCATTTTTCCATCCAATCAGATGGATTGAGATTGTTAATAAATAAAACATAAAGACAAGGTGGTCTTTTCATGGAAAAATCTTATTTTTTTAAAGAAAATTTCCAGAAAGAGCACTGGACTTCCATTTCAGTTAAGCTGCACTCAATTCACCCAAAACAATCCCACTTTGATTGAGCATCAGCATTGTATGCCAGGTACTATGCAATGTGAGATGGACACAAACACGAGTAAGAAGTAATGTTGCCATTAAACCACAGGCTCTTTGAGGGCAGGGGATTTTTTCTTATTTGCCATTGTTTTCCCAGAACCCATTCCTGCCTGGCACATAGTAGGTGCTCAGTAAATAAGGGACAACTGATGAAATGACTGGCTCAAGCAGTTCGTGGTCTCCTGGTAGTTAAAATTAAGTGACATAAGTCATATTGGTGACTGCATTTCTCCATCTTTGAGTAGTTATTGATTAAATAAAGAGGTCGTGGTGGTCAATAAAATTTGAAATGAGATTCAATCACAAAGAGAGATAAATCAAATATTTGTATCAGAAAAAAAAGTATTTTGAAAATCCTTTGAAAACATGACATCTCATAATTGCAGTAAGTAGAATTTTCTTCCAGATTCAGTTTACAGCAAGGTACAATAACAGTAAAGCAGTAATAAAGGTAACATATTAGTGGCTGAGTGCTTACTAAGGGTGGGCTGAGCAGTGATCCTACCCACCACCCAGAGGGCGGGACACAAATGACTCCTGATTTACAAAGGACAAAACTGAAAAGTAAGAACTTGCCAAGGTCACAGGCATAATTAGCAGGGATACATTCGATTCTGACTCTAGAAGACTTCCCTCCCTGCTTCTGCCTTTTAACTGCCATACTATATCTATTCCCTCTTATAATCTACAATGCATCTACGTAAAAAAAAATAAAATAAAAGGCTTTTGTTTCAGTGGTATCCATATCACATAGGGGAACAAAAGCCACTTTGGGAAACAAGTCTGATAGAATTCACTGTTACTTGGTAGACTCTTGAAATGCATTTTTAAGTAACTGGAAAGAAGAGGCCCAACATAAACATTTGTAATCTTGCTACTAAAATCAAGTTTCTGGATGGGCACAGTGGCTCATGCCTGTAATTCCAGCACTTTGGGAAGCCGAGGTAGGTAAATCACTTCAAGTCAGGAGTTCAAGACCAGCCCGGCCAACATAGTGAAACCCTGTCTCTACTAAAAATACAAAAATTAGCTAGGCATGATGGTGCATACCTGTAATCCCAGCTACTCAGGAGGCTGAGGCAGGAGAATCACTTGAACCCAGGAGGCAGAGGTTGCAGTGAGCGGAGATTGCACCATTGCACTCCAGCTTGGGCAACAGAGCGAGACTCCATCTCAAAAAAAAAAAAAAAAAAAATAGCCAGGTGTAGTGGTGGGTGCCTATGGTCCCAGCTACTCGGGAGGCTGAGGCACAAGAATCGTTTGAACCCAGGAGGCAGTGGCTGCAGTGAGCTGAGATTGCACCACTGCACTCCAGCCTGGGCGACAGAACGAGACTGTTTCAAAATATAAATAAATAAAAATAAAATAAAGTTTCTGCCCAAAGTAAGTAAGGGAGTGGATCAGAGGAAGAGATGGTAATAAAGCCAGCTTAAAACTCCTGTGGTTTGATGGTTAAGAAAAAATAAAGTCTCCATAAGGTTAGCATATACTGTTAGCCCTGTGAGGACTGCCAGTGTTTGGTATAGGCATGTGTTACCCCTGAAGTATGCTTTCATTTCAGAACTTTCCAAACCCCTGAAGAGTGCTGTAATCCCCTGTAGAAAACAGATAAATTGAGGTATTCCAATAACACAGATGAAACCCAGAACCCTGGGGCCAATCAGCAGTGACATCACACCACATTCCAACGCTGGCCTCTCACTACAAGGAGCTCATACAGAAACCAGAGCTTTGTTTTCCTTCAGTAATCAGGGGTGAGAGAGTGTTGGATTTTTATAGAAAAGTAATTACTGCAGGAAGATAATTACCTTCCCTCAAACAGGCCTCCTCTGCCTGTCAGAACCAGGAAAGCAAGGGGCCCCTTCTATGCATACCTGAAGGGTTCCTGTTTTACCAAATCCAACTCAATCATACACTAATGGGTGAAAATGTATCCAATATTTTTATAGTCTAGTGACAAAAGGGCTGTGCAATCTTCAAAGTAATAAATGCATTTGACAAAAACTATACCTTAAATACACACAGTTTTATTTGTCAATTATACTTCAATAAAGCTGGGGGAAAAGAGACAAAAAACCAAATTAAAAAAAAGTTCTTAGTGGCATATTTTTATAATTTAAGACAGATATCACTTCTGCTATCATTATTACCACCAGAGTGGCAGCTGTCATTTACTGGAGGTTATGTTTAAGGCGTTGTTCTAACTATGCTATGATCTTACTACTGGGATACTCATTTTGCAGATGAGAAAATTAAGGCACAGCAATGAGATATAACTTGCTCAGGGCCACATGATGAACAAATAGTAGAACGAAGATTCAAACCCTGTCAATCTGTGAAGCCCTAGTCCTAAATCACTGTGATAGAAGCATTAATAACTTGTATTTTTCCTTGTAGGACAGGACCTAAATGTTATTAACAGTATAAGCGTTCATGGTTAACACCAAATGTCTCTGGGGCACAAAGACACAGAGGTCCCTGTTTCACAGTCCACACTGGAAGAAATAGACAGTATCAGGTTAGAGAGACTGTCAGGCGTCACACCCAACTGAACCCAAGAGGACATTTTGCTTGGATGAGAAAAAGAAAATTTATTGAAATTTTATAAGGTCACCAAAGTTTAATGTCCCCCAGAAGGGTGTTGGTATAACGCGGCCAAGGTATCCCATCACAAAATAAAAATAAAATCCTGTATTTTATGGAAATGAAAAAAAATTGCTAGCTGTCATCCAAACTCTTTGTGTACTTAAAGAGTGTCATTAATATTCCCAAACTGCCCTGTAAGGTCTCTTCTTCCAGCCAAACAAATGACCCTGAGTCCCCACACACTCAGGAGTTCTATTCGTAGATTCACTCAATAGACGCTTGCCAAGCGGCTACTATGTGCCATATCTGGTACTTGATACATTTCTGGGCCTCTAAGGACACTTATAACTGTGTGGATCTTGAGTTCCTGTTTACAAAAAATTGACACAATGATAAGTGAACTATTTCCAATTTGATCAGAACTGTTGCTCATTATAATCTTGTATTCCACCAACAGGGTGGTGGAGGGAAAACATGCCAGTGAAGGGAAAGCAGAGGCCATAAACTCCACTGCACCTAAGGGCCCACATGTAACACAAGAGAATGAAAGGGATTGATTCTGGGGTGGGCTGGGAGCACAGGCCCCTTCTAAGGGGCAACCATGATTCAACTCCAACCAATTCCTACCATTCCTTGCATTTTTCAAAAAGAAACACACAAACAAAATCCAGCTATTCATGTGAAGTCTCTATTGTTCAAGTTTGGGCTCCAAACGAAAGTTATCACAAACACTGAGTAGGCCAAACAAAACAGGGCTCCAGAACAGCTAGGGCTTGCTGGTTATGAGTCTGCCATCCAGTTTCTTTTCTGAGGCGTAGAAGGATAGAGGCTGATTGAATTGGGAACATGCTGTTATGGACAGTTCTTTCAGGTCCCTTCCACGTCCACAAAAGAAGTAACTTTGTGACTTACTGGCAGAGCAGACTGAATGCGGTGCTTACGTAACAGACCTGGTCGCAATCAGAATAGTGTCCTGCAAAGGCAAGGCACAGACAGAAGCGGCAATCCATGTGATCTTGACTCCCTTTGTGGAAGAAAGTGGGATCCCAGGCAGCCCTGCCTGCATATTGTTTCATATTACATAAACATAACTAATTGGTTGTGACTGGTACAATGATTATAGCTGCATTACCAGTGTGATTTTTTAAAAGCAGACATTAATCAAGAATGCTAATATAAGCAGCTACCAAGGTCACTCTTATTTTTCTTGTTTTTTTTTCCCCCAAAGTGAGTTCTTGCTTTTAATTTCAGCTGCCATCATCACATCACATTATCCATTTGAACCCAATACTGACCTGATGGAATCACCTAAGGAATAAACTTCCCAAGACTCACTTACTTTGGTGCCAAGCAAAAAACATTCTGAACCCTAGTCTTGGCGCAGTGGCTCATGCCTGTAATCCCAGCACTTCGGGAGGCTGAGGCGGGTGGATCACCCGAGGTCAGCAGTTTGAGACCAGCCTGGCCAACAAGGCGAAACCCCATCTCCACTAAAAATACAAAAATTAGCTGGGCATGGTGGTGGGCACATATAATCCCAGTTACTCAGGAGGCTGAGAAAGGAGAATTGCTTGAACTCAGGAGGCAAAGGTTGCAGTGAGCTGAGATCGTGCCACTGCACTTCAGCCTGGGTGACAGAGCGAGACTCCGTCTAAAAAAAAAAAAATCCTGAACTCTGACCTCCGAACCCTGACATGGTGACAAGCCCCAGCTCACTCACCATGAAAGGGAAGGAAGAGCCTCAGCATAAACCCTGTCCTGCCAAGAACTTCAGCCACTAAATGGCACAGCTGTGTCACAATAAACAAAGAGAAATAAGCAGAATAAATAGGTGGGGAGGGAATGTCGGAGCCTCTCGGTCCAGAATTAGTAGGCAATACAGGCAGACATAAAGAACTCGGACTTTGACTCCAGATGGGCCTACATTTGAATTGTAATTTTTTCACCTAATAGTTTTGTGATGTCACATAAGTCAGTTCACCTCTCTAAGCCCAGTCTTCCTCATTTGTAAACTGGGTGGTAACACCTACTTCACAGGATTGCTATGAGGTATAATGAGGGAAAGTACACAAGGCATTTTATAGGCACTCAGTAAATGGCAGCTGTACTTACTCTAAATGTTTTCATGTTTAATATTATTATGGTAAACTTATTTTTATATTATTTTCATGTTTTTTATTTTTAATTTTATATTATTTTATATTTTTAACATAATAAACTTAGGGCTTATTCATACAAAAAAATTAGGGCTTATTTCTGAACTGTGAGATTATTTGGAGCATATGTAAAATTCCTGTCCAATACTCCTTACTGCTCCTATTAAATGGCTATTGAAGGACTTCTTTGCTGACCCACTCTCTCCAGACAAAATTTTCATTACAGATTCACATTTTCAATGAAGAATAGCATGCCGGATATTTACAGTTTTCATTTTCATTTCTCCTGTTGCAAGGTATGTTTCTGTCCCCCCATTTCCACCCTATCCTAGCCTGATAGCTAGACATGAATTATTTTCTGCAGAAACAGAAAGCAAGATTTGCAAACACTTGAACATTAAGTTTAAACAACATTAATCTAAGCAAAGGGCAAAAAGATTAGGCTGTGTACACATAGAGCTTTCTCACTCCCAGGTTAGGTTTTTAAATGTTTCCGGTTTGGCCAAGGAAATGGGAAGAGAGAGGGAATGCATGAATAGGTGACTGTGAGACCATGGAAATCCACAGTGGGGACTGTCCAGTGCCAGAGACAGCTGAGGGAACAGCCAAACCAGTGCCCTAAGGGTTACCTTGCTGCTAACATGAGATGGGGGTTGGGGGGAGGCACTGACAAACATTGCTAGCAAGTTGCCAGTTGTGTGCCTATAAGAGGTGATGCTCGTTGATGCCCAAAATGCTACTAAAACCCAAAACCTCCACTGATCCCCTCCAAGAACACAACTCTCACCCCATTCATTGATCTAGGACCTTAATTGCTCCAGAAGAAAGGGCAAGGTGCTGGGTAGCTCAAGTGAGATGATGTCTCAAAGGAAAGCCATTCCTCATGCTTGATCAAGGGAGCTCCAGACAGAACACACTGCTCCAGTTCCACACAGATCTTCAGACAGGCCTCCTCAGCTTTCTGATTCAGTAGGTCTAGGGTAGGACCTGTAAAGCTGTATTTTTAACAACCATCTCAGGTGATTCTGGCTTGCAGAACGGTGCTTGGAAACCACTCCATCTAGAGGAGAATTAAAATGGATTTTCATAGGTACCTCTGTGGTAACAACAGTCCCATACCGGGAAGCAAGAGTCCAAAGGCTTTGTGCACTCTAGTGACGAGTCTATAGAAACAGAATATTTGGGGGGCAGGGCTTTGTCCTATTAAAGGGTCCGATATATTGCTTTCCTGCTTTAGACTATGAGACCAGTGAGCTAGGTCATCCCACAGGGTGGTTTGGTGCTGTATCTGGTCATTTTTGGTGTAAAATAAATATTAATTCCTATTAGTGCTGCTTGGCATGCTAGGAACACAGGACCAAGTATTTGACAAACAGACACCAAATCTTCCTCTTATATGGGCAAATTAATAGTGTCTGATAACCAAACTTCACAAGGTTGGGCCAGAGAAAGCTGAGGGTCAAACTATAAAATTTTCTTCTGAGAAAAGAAGCATAAGAAAGTAAGTTCATCTTAACTATGCATAGGTTAAGTGTCCTTCTCTTGTGAAGTTATTATTAAAGAAAATCAGTTCCAAATATGTAGGTGTGAAAGAAAAATAGGAGACTCAATTCTAGATGAACAAAGTGGTTTGGGGGAAGAATAACTAGACTCACTGTCGAGAAGATGATGTATTGTTATGATATTTGGCTTATCAGGATTAGAGAAAAAAGTCCATGATAGTGTAAGCAAAGTTTTATGAAGAAAGAAGATTTTTCTAGAAAGTATTGGTCATTAACACATACGTCCCTCATTAGCTAACATCCTAGAACCAGGTCTAGACCCCAAAGGATCAGCTATAAATCTAGCCTCCATTGAGTTTAAACCAAATCAGAAGAGAAAAGTGAAGAGCATCATAAAAATGTCAAAACTCTTTGTTCATTCCTTCATTCAGCACCACCATTTTCAGATGGGAGCTAGAAATGCAAAGGTGGAGAACACAGTCACTGCTCTCAAGGAACTTAATTAATAGAAGAGAGAACAAACAACAATAGTAACTATATTCTGCAATCCCATGAGATAGGTACTATTATATCCCCATTTTAGACATGGAGTAATGGAGGTAAAGAGAGATTAAGTGATTTGCCCAAGATCACCCAGGGAGAAGGAACACATGTGGATACATTTCAACCCTGTGTGGCAATACAAATATAAGTCCCTAGGATCCTCACAAATCAATACTGAGGCACAGGGGTCATTTTGAGCTGGGATGATTAGGGAAGGAATAAGAAAGGCAGTGACATATGAGTTCCACCTTAAAGAATGAGTGGGAGTTTTATAGGTAAGAATGGGGAACAGGGAATGTATTTTAGGCATAGGAAATGGTATTAAAATATAGTACAGTTGGGGAAAATAACTTATGATAGAGATGGTCTAAAATTATTTTAATCCTGAGGAGAGAATACAGAAGGGATCTTCTTCCAGCATATTATAACATGTCAGATGAGATCATTTTGGTTATAATATTATAAGAGTAACATTTTATTTATCTTGATCTAAAGCCTTTTTCATTCTTATTCTCTTTTACTAGCATTTTGAAATTTTCCCGTTTATCACAGTCAACAAAAATTTATTAGATATTCTACTGTATGTAGGAAAAAAAGCAGCAAGTGCTCAGACAAGCCAGTCAGCTTCCTGCTGTTGAGTAGCTAACCTCAGAAGATGGGACACAAGCTCATGTTTCTGGCAATGGGCACACATGCCTGATGGCAGGGCCCAGGTTATATATATGCAGGGAAACAGATACCTGGGGCTAGGAGCAAACACACTCCTGCCACTTCATATTAAACATTATATATTCTTAGTTTCTCTGTTATAATGAAAGACTACCCAATAGGATGCTGTAACTTAGAAATGCCAATTTCATGTCTGACTGGCAGGGTTTAGGGCCTGATCACTAAAGGGAGGGGGCAGATATGGTGTAAATAGAAGTTGTTTTAGAAAATGTTTCAGGAGTGATGGTTCCATCCAGGTTGGGAAGAGTATGGGAGAGCATCCAGAAAGGACTACAGAAGTTGGCTGAGGACAGATTTGTCAAGGAACATTTGCAAAGAGGCTGCAGCTGGATACTACCAACAGGCACTTCTCCCATGAAGGACAAAGGGAAGTGGACCATGCTGAGGGAGTTCAAGGGAAAACCAGAGAGTTGAAGTTGAGCTAAAACTAATATGAAGTTTCGCTAAAACTAAGGGATATCTGTGGCATTAATGAGAGACACTTTCCCCATAAAAGTAAGCTCCATGGCAACACACACCTTGCCTACTCTACTATTGACCCTTTGCCAGTACCACCTTAGATGCACAGTTGTTCTTCTGTAATAATCGGTTGAAAGGAGAGGAGAGAAAGAAGATGAAAGAACAGATACTTTTGTCACTTTAAAATGGCAGATTGTGTTAAGTTACATTACATTGTTTTTTGTTTGTTTGTTTTGAGATAGAGTCTTGCTCTGTCGCCCAGGCTGGAAGTGCAGTGGTGTGATCTCGGCTCACTGCAAACTCCGCCTCCCGGGTTCAAGTAATTCTTCTGCCTCAGCTTCCTGAGTGGCTGGGATTACAGGCATGCGCCACCATGCCCAGCTAATTTTTGTATTTTTAATAGAGACAGGGTTTTGCCATGTTGGCCAGGCTGGCCTCCAACTCCTGGCTTCAAGTGGTCTGCCCGCCTCAGCCTTCCAAAGTGCTGGGATTACAAGTGTGAGCCACCGTGCCCATCCTTACACCGGTTTTTAAATGATGGTGTACAAATGGAATTTACCTTCCTCCTTAAAACTGGTACCTTGCAGGTCCCTCACACGTGGGACAAATAATTTGCCCACTTAACTACAGAGTACAAGTTGTGTGGGTGAGCCACACCTGCAGGGAAAGCAGGATTCCCGAGAATCACCGTCTCGGCAGAGAGCACTCCTCTTTCTCCCTGAGTTCCTCCCAAAAAGTTATTTGGCCTGTTTCATTCCTATTATAATCAGGTTGGGAAAAAAACCTTCAGAGAACCAGAGGATTAAAAGATGGGTTTTAAAAAAAACATTTTGCATTCCATGTGTTGGCTGAATGGAGTGCTCAGTACCTGACCAGGAAAACAAGATGTGGGGACAAAAGGAAAGAAGAGAAAAGCAATAAAGAAGAAAAAAACCTGAACAGGTAGAGAAAGAAGCAGCTAATTTAACCCAAAACTTCAGAATTTAAAAATCTGGTCATGTAAAAATATTAAAACACAAAGCAACAGTTCCACTAACAGCTGATGTGACTTGTTTTCATTTCATGAAATATTTTCTTCACTATATTTCAAACAATGGGATTTAAAAACTCTCATCCAAAACTCATGGTTTCCTTTTATGTTTCATTTCCTTCTTCAACCAAACTTTCTATTCTCCAAAGCTAAGTTCATCTGGTAAACTTGCAAAATATTTGCCCTGTTGCACAGCATCAGAGGAAACTCTGAAACGCAATCAGCTTCTTTCTTATTCCTTTATTCATGCAATAAATATTTATTAAGAGTCTTCTATGTACGCCGCGCCCCCCCCCCCAACCCCCAGCACAACTGGTGCTTGAGATACAACGTTGAGCAAAATTCACAGGGTTTATGATCCTGGAGGGAAGGCAGACACTAATCAAAGTAACACACAAATACGTAATAAACTTTGTTCACTTTACGACACACAATGGGGTTGGGAGGAATTGAGCTGGTCTGGAGGGTCAGAGAAGGCTGATCTCAGGAGTTGTCTGAGCTGAGCTCGGAAATGGTTAGCTGAGCTGGGCTGGGCTGGGGAATGAGTTGGAGAGAACTGCTCTTGCAAGCACTTAGTATCGCAGGCAGTATAATATATTTAAGGAACTGCAAGGCCTGTGTCTGGGACAGAGGGAATGAAAGAAAAAAATGGTCTCCAGACTAAGAAACTGGCCACGGAAAAATGACCTGCTGCTGCTCTGAAAAGTCCAGTGTGAAGGGGTGTGTCACTTTGGTCCAGACAGAGAGGACATGGTGGGTGTAGCACACTATTTGGTAACCATTTCTAGCTCCTCTCTACCCTGGAAAGTAATAACCCAGTTTTTTTTTTTGTTTTTTTTTGTTGTTGTTTTTAGCCCAATCATGTGCATTTTTGAACAAGGGCCATGTCCTATTAAAAAAAAAAAAAAAAGCCAATAAAAAATCCAATATATGCACGTTCCCAGAATTGTTTTCAGTTGTTGAATCTGACATTAAAATAAATTTTGACATAAATTGGCTCAAGAAAAAACGTAAAGATAATACTAAGTAACTAAGAATTTGATATTTTGATTTTTACGTGCACATACTCCATCAAAAAATTCCAACAAATATATCCTGATGGCTTTTGTTCTGTTCTAAATTCTGTATATAGCTGACCTGATGTATAACAGCTTCAACACTTCCATTCTAATATCTGGAAGGGCTGCTGCTCTGAAATGCTATAATCACCTCAAAGTCAAAAGCCATTAAATGTTCATTTCTAAAATAAAAGGCATGTACTCATCTCAAATGATGTCATTTTGTCTGGGCTTCTGCGTTTCCAAGGAGAACAACTTGAAATAATCAAGAATACAATGTGCAGCCTCCCAAGGTGACCAGTTATAAGATATAGTATGTGTATGTTTTCTGATTTCTCTTGGAGAGCTGTAAGGTTAGGAGGGGAGGAGGGGTGAAAGGGAATGGTAAGCAAGAGATTAAAGTTTAAAAAAATAATAAAGATACATTTACAGAATAAATTGGTGCCTTGAAATATGTTTCTGGGAACAAAATTTAAAGCATCCTACATTTTCAAAATATATGAAAATATGTGCTTCACTTCTTATCCACGAAAGAGATGACCAAAATACCATGAACTATAACTACAGTGTTATTGTTTTTATGGTGCACTGTTTCTATGATTTCACAGAAGGGCTGTGCATTCCCAGTTAGCATGTATCCAATCACATTTTAACTATGAAGAAAACTTTCTTGGCCAAAGATTGAATTCTTTGCAAGGTGGTGATTTGTATGGAAAAGAACCCCCAAATTGTATATCACTATGTGAGAAGAACAGTACAGATTTAACTGTTTTCTTAACTACCACAACACAAATAAGGAAATAAAGAGTTTAGTCATTTTACAGTATAATTTGGCTTTAAAAAAGCTTCAAAAATTAAAACTCTAAAGCATTTTGCATGTTGGGAAATGTAAATTGCTAATGAACACGGCACCACATCAGTTTCCTCTGCCAGCTGGCTTTCTGTCAGGTTGGCAACAACTCAAGAACCAGACAGGAAAGTTCAGGCGTGTATCTTGGAAGAAAACAAAACAAAACAAAACAAAACAAAAAGAAACGAACAGAGAAAAATAGAGAAAGGGGCTTCATTTTGTAAACACTTCAGTGAAAATTAACACTCCATTTGGGACCAATTCAGTCCAGGTGCTAAGGACAAAATAAACAAGCAACACATGAAGGCCTAAAAAGTCAGGCTTCTATGGGAATTATATTATTGGTTACATTTAAAACTAAATTTTAAAATACGAATCAATATCAGCATGGTTGCACACATACATTCTCCTTCTGGCTTTAAAAATGTTAATCTTCCATTCTCACATCATAAAATAATGTAAGTCAAAGCCTAGAGCCTGTTGCATCTCTTTCAATATTTTTTCTGCTGCAATTTTAGGCTGAAATGGTTGTACCTAAATGTTTTTCCTCCCATTCAAGATCCTAATGAACCTCATTTTGAAATTAGAGGATCCTTTTTACATTCTGATTAAGGATAAATTTACTTTTATGCAATAATGTCTCCTAGAATGTGAGACATAAATTCAGCACCAACATTGTCAACAATTTCCTTTCCAATGTCAGTTTTAATATTTTTATGTTGACAGTATATCCACGCCTTCTTTATTCTAGGCACTGGTGGCCTTAATACACCAACTGCAAAACACATGCAAAACAAAATCCCACCTGATACCTTCACCTGGAAAGCATATATGGGATCAGGCTTTCTATTTACCAATAGACTTTGCACTAAATACATACTAAAATACTAACAGTGGTTTTCTCTGGGTAGTGGGTTAATAAATTATTTTAAATTGTATTCTGTGTTTATTAAAGAGCAAAAGATCACACTGAAAATCCTGACTTCACCACTATACAATATATCCATGTAACAAAATTAGACTTGTGTCCCATAAATTTATAAAAATTTTTAAAAATAACTATAACATCTTTCAAGTATTCTAAAATAAAAAAGTATGACTTCTGTAATAAGGAAAAATCCAATTATAAATAATCCATCGTAAAGGAAATTATAAACATAAAGAGAGATGTTTTTAAGACACTGTTTTTAAGTTTTTAAGACACTAGAGGAAATTCCATACAATTATTGTTAGGCATACAAAAAATCTTGAAGTAACTGTTCAGATGTCAGTGACATTTTCATCTCTTTATAAGTAAAATATCAAACTCACTGTGAGAGAAGACAAGATACCTCTATTTTTAAAATACAGAGATATAAACCTGGTTCTTTAATGAATGCTCTTATGGTAGACATATCTAGTTTTTGTACATTGGTATCCCTTCCTTTGTGGAATCACTCCAACTGTCAATCCAAGTGGCAGTTGTGGGACTGCCAATTGCAGTGCTACCCCACTGACCATTTCTTCAAATCCCTTCCCCCATCTCCCCTCTCCCTCTACACACACACGGTTATAGCCATATGACTTTGGTTTGGCCAAAGGGTATCCCATCCTCCTGGCAAGTGACTGAAGGTCAGTCAGCTTCCTTTCCTGGGACTGATCTACAACCTCTGGAAGAAAAAACCCTCTTTTTTCATGGGTTGCTATTCTAGAATGACATAAATCAAAAGTGGTTGGGGGTGATGAGGGGTTATACAGAGGCAATTGTGATAGGAAAGGATGAGGTCAATAACTAAAAGGAAGAAAATGCACAGAATACTAACTAAAAATGCAGAGAATATAACTAAAAGGAAGAAGATGCAGAGAACACTGATCATGCTATTGGGCGCCTGCCCCAACTCTCCTAAATATAGCTCTATCTCTGGCAAATATCTCTATCTACACGCAAATATAAAAGGCAAACACCAACCAGAAAAACATATTAGCAAAATATATGACTAAGAATTAATAACCGTAATAATCCAAGTGCTCTGATTTTAAATCATTAAGCATAAAATGAATGATTCAGCAGAAAAAAAGGAAAAAGGCAGTACCAACAAAATGAAATTTATATGTGGGCTCTACTTTGTTCTTTATGATTCCAAATTTTCTAAAATGAGAATTTATTACTGTAATAATAGATAAAAAAAGCTTAAAGGCATTAAAATATAAAGTTAAATTTAAGAATGTTGCCTGGGATCAGTATGCAGGACGAATGGGTGGGTATGCAACGAGTCAGAGATGTCAGACAGAAGGCCATGGGCCAATGGGTGTCTGAGATAAAGAGGCATCTTTAGAGAGATCTGAACAGCATATCAAAGGAAACAGAAATGGGCTGCAGGGAGGTGCTGCCTACCGTGGGGGTGAAGGTGAGTCAATGACTCCATTGCTTCCCTCCTGAGATGATGGTGTGACCCTGAAAAAGACAGATAGTACTGAGGAAGAGCTGATTTGGAAGTGGATGAGGGAGTATATTGATTCAGATAAAAATAAAAAGCATATGAAGCTGGAACCATAGAATGGCAGAGAAAGAAGAGATCTTAGATTTGTCTAAAACAAGATTCTCATTTTATGATGAGTATACTGAGTCTGCAGCGAGCTAAGTGACTTGCAGGTTACACAACTGTGGGCATACTTAGGAGTGAAAATTCGGCCTCCTCCCCGCTGTGCTCTTTTCAACCACATCACATCATCTCTCCAATTTGATCCATAGCTTTGTGTTCAAGAAAACCACTCTTGTGTTCCATGCATTCCATCTCTTCTCTTTCATGATTGAGAAATATGTATTGTATCTAATGTAGAGTTAACAAGAATCAGTAATAGCTAATCTCTTAAACAATTCATTGTATAATTACAAAGACAATTATTACTGCCAGCATTGTCATAAAAATTGGTGATATGGACAGTATGTGTCATGCATTTGTACACATATAAATAATAGTAGAAGAAGATTCATTCCAGTGTCTCAGATAAGAGTAATCATTTTTGTGATGTGGCATGGAAAAATTAAGTACTGGAGAAAGTAATTTGTAGTGATTCCTTAATATGTTAGCAAAATTACTTAACTAGTTAGCTACCTCAATAGGAAGCTCTAAGTATCTTTCTACATAGCTTGTGATATATTTTAAATATGTATTAAACATCTTAAACTTCACTGATACAGTGTTTAGTAATATGTGCTATGGGTAACTATTTTAATATGTTGGATAGTAAAACTAAATGTAACGATTCCAACATTTCTCCTGGGAGTGATTTTGGCAGACATATGTTCTTCGTCAGAGTTTCCAGCAGAAATCTTAGAAATCAAAAGAAAAAATAGACCTTATTATACCAAACAACGTTGCAAACCACAATAGAAAACAAGTATTTAAAGCTGCTTTTTGTTTTCTTTTGTTTTGTTTTGGCAGCCCTAAAATAACAAATCTGAAACACTAGAAATGAAGATGTATTCTGTAATGGAAAAGTCTAATACTGGCATGGCACAATAAATGAGAATATTTAAATTAGAAACAAGAGATTAGGCAAAATCCTTTCTGAAATGAGTGTTCCCCCTACACCCTGAAGTTTTCCTTTAGCTGAGTGGGTGGATTTGACAGTCATTGTTTTGTACACTTTCACTTACTGTAATGAGCTAAAATTTTCATTCAAGTGTGGGTGACATGAAAGCTGGTGATGGACGTGTAGAATCAGTCTTCCAGTTGCCATAGCAACATCCTTGTCACCACCAAGCCAGGAGGTATGCTCAAGGTTTAAGGGACAATTTTTGAAGGAAAAGATTTTCAAAATCCTGAAAACTGTCTTTCAATTGTAATAGTGTCCTGAGGAGCAGAAATATGCAGCTATACATATCCTGAAATTTGATGAATTACTGAGGAAAAACTGTGGGATGAGAGAAGAATGCAGAGGTGATAATAAGGGAAGCGTAAGAGGAAAAATTCTTATTAGCTCCTTGTCTTTTACAATTCTCTGTTTGAGGCCGGGTGCGGTGGCTCACGCCTGTAATCCCAGCACATTGGGAGGCCAAGGCAGGTGGATCACAAGGTCAGGAGATCGAGACCATCCTGGCTAACACAGTGAAACCCCATCTCTACTAAAAATACAAGAAATTAGCCGGGCGTGGTGGTGGGCACCTGTAGTCCCAGCTACTCGGGAGGCTGAGGCAGGAGAATGGCATGAACCCGGGAGGCAGAGCTTGCAGTGAGCCCAGATCGCGCCACTGCACTCCAGCCTGGGCGACAGTGTGAGACTCCGTCTCAAAAAAAAAAAAAAAAAAAAAAAAAATTCTCTGTTTGGAAGTACTTCATATGTTATAAAGAAGACTCACTTTCTACAAGGCTGGAGAAAATTACTTGGCTAAGTATGAAAAATGCTTAGTTTGAAAGACATAACTTCTCAAAGATAATAAACAAAACGTCCATGCCTTGTGCTAATGGAGATGAAAGCTTGTATAATTAAGTGGTAGCCATGAAGAACAATAATAATTTTATATGGTCTACATTAGACCCAGACTTTTCCAAAGAAGAGAGATAACATAAACATATCATTGCAAATAGATTTTTACTACTGCTTGTAGAATGTGGCCTTGTTTTACTATGGATAAGAATACATACATGGTTTCCTTTGGAAACTAGAGCTGAAGACATTACCATGAGCTGCCTTCCACAACCCAAGGAAAAACAAATCCTCAACTCCTTCCTCATTCACAGTTGATAAGACTCTGCTCTGTTAGATTTCTAGTGGGGAATGTAAGAGAACCCCAATTGAAAGCTCACTAGACTATGCCTGCCTTCCCAGTGTCTTTAAGAACACTGCTTTCCATTTGTCTGTCAATGAACATTTAGGTTGTTTCCATAGCTTGACTATTATGAATAGTGCTTCAGGGAATACCAGAACGCCAATATCTCTTTGAAACAATGGACTATTTATTCAACCTTAAAAAAGAAGAAAATTCTGTAATATGTGACAACATGGATGAATCTTGAGGACATTACAGTAAGTGAAATAAGCCAGTCACAGACGGGCACATACTGTGTGAGTCCATTTATATGAGGTATAGGCAAATTCATAGAATCAAAGAGTGAAATGATGGTTACCCAGGGCTGGGGTGAGGGGAACTGGGGAGTTGCTTGCTAATCAATGGGCATAAAGTTTCAGTTACGTAAGGTGAAAGAGTAGAACTTATTCTACTTATTCTGCTGTGCAACATGGTGCCTATGGTTAACAATACTGTATTGTACACTTTAAAACTTGCTAAGAGGGTAGATCTCATGTTAATTGTTCTTATCACAATAAAATAAAATTTAAAAAAAAACAGTGCTTTTTAAACCAGACCTGTCTTTCCTCATTTGTTATACATGGTTGAACTTAAACAAGGTAATGAATAGGTGAGAAAAATAGAGAAGAAAAAATTTACAGAAGAACTAAAATCAAAATTTTTAAAAAGTTGATGATAATTTTTAAAAAGCATGGTTCACTACAAAGGTAATTTATACATTTTATGCAAATAAATGTGAAGCTTTTGATTATTCCAATTCGAGTAACAGGAATCTCTATACCATTATTTTATGTCAAAGTTTTGGGAATTAAATAGCAAAGGAAGCACAGATACAGATGTAGCTAGAAAACATACCATCTTGACAGAACAGGAGGAGAGCCTCACACTTTTCCATAAAACTTACTTTTCACATTCTAGTTTCTTAAAGTCCTAGAACTCAATTAGTGCAATTCCTACCAATGCAGAAGGCCCAGTGTCAGTTCCTCATGCTGGGAAGCTCTTCTCATGGAGTAAATCAGACGTTCTAGCTGGCTGTAGTTTCCAGAGATGTCTGCCTTGTATTTAACCCAAAACTGCCTCTCAGCCTTTTCTGTTCAATAGACAGAGTTCTATGAGAAGCCTACTTCCACTTAAATGGTAACTTTATAGAATCTATTTGAAAAAAAAAAAAAACCTATTCTACATCACTAGTAAACTTAAGCCAGATTAAAATGTAAACAAATGTAATTTTTTTGTTTTAGTTAAAAGTAATCAAAAAAGGAGATCATTGGGTACTTTCCCTTGCTTTCTGATAAAAGTACAGGGCATCATTTTATCCATCTGGAGATCTTTTAGATTTCTAATAATTTCTAGAGTTAGAGATTCAAAAGCATTCCTCTGTAACCAATGCCTAAGGCCGGGGCTCTAGAATAAAGACTGGAAATTGTTAAGTCCACAAGCTGAATTCTGTCCACCAATGAGATTTCTTTGACTCATGTAATGTTTTGGAAAATAAACCAATTTCTTAAACTTTGGTGATTTCAAATTTTTAAAAATCCAGATTCCTGGTTTCTTGAGAGATGGCAATACCAGACTCATGCTGCCCCGGCAAAAATAAGAGGATCTCAGGCCAGGCGTGGTGGCTCACGCCTATAACCCCAGCACTTTGGGAGGCCGAGGTAGGCGGATCACAAGGTCAAGAGATCAGAGATCGAGACCATCCTGGCCAACATGGTGAAACCCCATCTGTACAAAAAATATAAAAAATTAGCTGGGCATGGTGGTACGTGCCTGTAGTCTCAGCTACTCGGGAGGCTGAGGCAGGAGAATCGCTGGAACCTGGGAGAGAGAGGTTGCAGTGAGCCAAGATCGTACCACTGCACTCCAGCCTGGCAACAGAGCGAGACTTCATCTCAAAAAGAAAAAGGATCTCCAGTTTGACACAGTCTCCACCACTCCCTATTGCCCCTTTTAGTAAGACTATACATCCCTGCCATTTATCATTGCATTTTCACTGTTGTTTCCCCAAAACCTAACCTACTTTACTTATTTATATTTCTTGCTAGCCTCTGTAAATACCTGAGTTTGAGATTCCTGTGCTAACCCATGGTTTCAACCATTTTTAAAGTATGAAGACACAATATAATTATGCTTTTGATATCTGTTAATTGAAAAATGGGAAAAAATTATGTAACCTCAACACTATCTTTAAATAAATTTATCTTCTATAAATCACAACTGTATCTACAAATATTTGTATATTTATATGCGAGAGTAATATTTAGTTCATGGATGATACATAAAGCACACATGAAGCAGTGAACCTTTGCACTAAGTCTTATGTTTTCCCAGGGATCCGTAAGCCAAAGGTTGGGAATCACTGGTCTAGTAAAAGGAATTCTGGACTGGGAATTGGGAGACACAAACCCTAGTCCTATCCCCTCATTGAACAGGCTATGACTGGTGATTTGAGGCAAGTCAAATAACCTTTTGTGGCCTCAATTAACCTTGTTGTCCTCATGAGCAAAGCGAATAGACTAGATAATTGTTGAGAACATTTCCATCAATAAAACACAATAATATTATGCCTTATGACTCCTTTTACCTACCATAAAAACCCAGACATCTATAAAACTCCCAAAAAGTATACTTTGATGGATTAAAGGAAAGAATTGCCACGGAAAACCTGAAAACACAATGAAAACTAACTCTACCATTTCCAGATTTAGACACAATACCATATTTTCTGTCCCAAACCATGTTTGAAAAACTAGTAGTGTATCTGCAAACAAATTCTCCCAAAGAGAAGTTCGTATTACAGATACATTTCACTTGAATTCAGATATTTTGGCTACATTTATTAGACATGCAAGTTTATGGAAATCAGCACACAACTACTAAGAGTCAGAGTCAAAACCAGAACCCAGATCCACTTGACTCCAAATCCTGTGCTCAGAGCCTCTACATTCTATTACCACTGTCCCAGGGTTTCAATGCTAGAGAGCTTAGACTAATGCTAGGTACATAAATGTGGTCAATAAATATTGACAATCTGAGAATGTTTATAAGTCCAGCACACAATAGATCATTATTTCAGTATATACTGTAAAAAATTTTAATATTATAACTGTAATATTAAAACACTGGGCATCACTCCAACTCACAGTATCTTGCCTTAGAATTTCCTCTGTTAGAGAAGTCTGTAATTGTAGCAAATACAAGTTTCCTACCTGATGTACATTTTCACCTTCTATCTTCTAACAGAAGCCTTACTTTGTTTATGACAAATATACACCCAGTTAAAATATACACTCATCAGATTCTCTTGCAGTCAGAGGCTGCCATGAAACCCAGATCTAGCCAAGGATGAAGTCTTCTGAGTGGGGCTTTCAAGAAAGCTATTGTTTTCCTAATAAAAAAAGGACAGATTTGGCTAGCATATGCCTTTTACCTTCATCCTTCCTCACTTCTTGCCCAAAGCATGGACACTTCTCCCTGGAGGGGAAGCATCCAGCACATGACCATGATGATAAAAACCACACCTAGGACAGTGAAGGAGGAAGTCAGAAAGAGCATGAATTCTGTCTGGACTTCTTGCTTAGAAAAATAAATCCCAGATGTTATGCTAATATGGTAAATTTTCCATTGTATACAACTGGGTATCCTAATGCATATAAAGATATAGTAACTGATAGTCCCAAATTATCAACAGTAAAATAAGAGTTTGATAAATGTAAATTACAGTTCTTAGGGTATTATCATGCCTCTATCATGAACCACTGCATTTTTAGATACTTCGAGTTATTCATTCTCTAGCATTACACTAAGCCTAAACAGATCTAGCCCTTGTTGACCTGGACTTTAAAGATACTATAGAAATAACAGGGAAAATCAATGAGTAATAATATGAGTAAATCAATGAGTAATAACAAAACATGTTTAGCAAAACAAATTTTTCCAAAGTAGTTTTTTGTGTCAAAAAGTAATATTAAAGTCTTGTTTTCCTTTGTTTCCTGATTCAGAGCCTTCTGACCGATATACCCTAAAGCATTGGTTTGCTCCTAATAGGTCAGAGGTGTGCCAAGCTGCTGCTTCACCTCAGTCCACAGGTCAACTGGGTAGGACCTAGACTGGCCAGGGCCCCCAGGGCTGGTTGCCTTTGATCATAAGAGTCTCGTCCACTTACCTCAATCTACTATGCAAACATTCTCATTGTCTATGCACATGATGAGAAAAGGGTGAGGAAGCACTACCCTATATGACAGCTAGATGCTATCAAAATCATAATGGTGGTGGGAGAAAAATAGCCTATCTATAATACTAGATGGACCAAACATTAGTTAACACACATAACATCATTTTATTCTCAGCAAAATCAAGAATGGTCAATAGGGCAGTTATGTTTATATCAAGGTTCAAGGATGGATGATTTGCCCACTAACACTCACTGCTGAAAAACAGCAGAGCCCAGACTTTCAAATCAAGAATTTCTACATCCAAACACTATGCTTTTTTTGATATACCTCTCTATATGATGACATTCCAAGTTTACACAGATCTTTAAAAATAGTGTTTTGATTTCGTTCTCTGAAGAAAATTCAAATCGTTTTCCTTGTTTTCTCTTCTGACTGCCATGCAAACACTAACGTATGTTGAAACTGATACTCTCTTAGAACTTAGCATGACTGAGAAAGCATAACACTAATCAACATACTTGGCTGTACCAATTTTCTTTTTACAGCTCCCTACCCTTGAAAAGCAGAGAGCCAACCCTTGTTATTTTGTGTGAGTAGAAAAGTGAATTTTTGCCCACCACGCTAGAAATCTCCTCAAAAGTATCTATTAAAAAGTGAACAGAATAAAAGTAAAAGAGTATGCTGCCATTGAGTATGCTTAAATTTTTGTTTTGTTTTGCTTCATTTTGTCAGAGATTTGTATTGCCTTTCCATACAAGGGAAGAATATAGAGAAATTAAAGAAACTGTCAAAAGTAAACTACATATTTAACAGATAAAAGAAAATATAAATTGTAATCCACAGGGCAATCACTGTCAAGAGATATTATTGAAATAAACAAAATTTAAGTTTCCTAGCCTTCTTTTAGAAAGCTGGGCAACCAATAGATTTCAATGGCTTGAAGTGATACTTTAATTTCTTTATAACAATGCAGAAACTAAAGAGGATACATTCATAAAAATAGGGAGGTATGGCAAGATCTATAAGTAGCTAATATAGACAGATTAAAAAGCCTAGGCAATATCTAACATATTAACCAGAATATTAATTCTCTGTTCAGAAAACAAGAACATAATGGGATGGCTGAGCATGCACGGCATAAAATGATATATGTAAGCAAACATGAGTTACAGAATATAATACATGAAATGGTTACCAGAGGTGAGGTTGTGGCAGGTTTAGAATACCATGTTTAAAGACATGGGCTACAGATCCAGAATACCTGGGCTCAATTCCAGGCTCTACTGTTTATCAGTTGGGTGATGTTAGCACACTTAAATTTTTAGTATACAAAAATGGTTACTTTCTTGATCCTATCAACAGTTAAGATGGTAATGCAGGGTAGCCAATCATATACCCAAAAGATGCAGTCCTGAACTCCCTAATCCTTAATGTTGAAATACTAAAAGATCAGAACCCCTAAAGCTGAAATCCTAACCATTGCAATCCTAAAAGCATAATCCAGGAGGAACTGGTACCATTCCTTCTGAAACTATTCTAATCAACAGAAAAAGAGGGAATCCTCCTTAACTCATTTTATGAGGGCAGCATCATCCTGATACCAAAGCCGGGCAGAGACACAACCAAAAAAGAGAATTTTATACCAATATCCTTGATGAACATTGATGCAAAAATCCTCAATAAAATACTGGCAAACCGAATCCAGCAGCACACCAAAAAGCTTATTCACCATGATCAACTGGGCTTCATCCCTGGGATGCAAGGCTGGTTCAATATACGCAAATCAATAAATGTAATCCAGCATATAAACAGAACCAAAGACAAAAGCCACATGATTATCTCAATAGATGCAGAAAAGGCCTTTGACAAAATTCAACAACCCTTCATGCTAAAAACTCTCAATAAATTACGTATTGACGGGACGTATCTCAAAATAATAAGAGCTGTCTATGACAAACCCACAGCCAATATCATACTGAATGGGCAAAAACTGGAAGCATCCCCTTTGAAAACTGGCACAAGACAGGGATGCCCTCTCTCACCACTCCTATTCAACATAGTGTTGGAAGTTCTGGCCAGGGCAATCAGGCAGGAGAAGGAAATAAAGGGCATTCAATTTGGAAAAGAGGAAGTCAAATTGTCCCTGTTTGCAGATGACATGATTGAATGTCTAGAAAACCCCACTGTCTCAGCCCAAAATCTCCTGAAGCTGATAAGCAACTTCAGCAAAGTCTCAGGATACAAAATCAATGTACAAAAATCACAAGCATTCTTATACACCAATAACAGACAGAGAGCCAAAACATAAGTGAACTCCCATTCACAATTGCTTCGAAGAGAATAAAATACCTAGGAATCCAACTTACAAAGGACATGAAGGACCTCTTCAAGGAGAACTACAAACCACTGCTCAAGGAAATAAAAGAGGATACAAACAAATGGAAGAACATTCCATGCTCATGGGTAGGAAGAATCAATATCATGAAAATGGCCATACTGCCCAAGGTAATTTATAGATTCAATGCCATCCCCATCAAGCTACCAATGACTTTCTTCAGAGAATTGGAAAAAACTACTTTAAAGTTCATATGGAACCAAAAAAGAGCCCGCATCGCCAAGTCAATCCTAAGCCAAAAGAACAAAGCTGGAGGCATCATGCTATCTGACTTCAAACTATACTACAAGGCTACAGTAACCAAAACAGCATGGTACTGGTACCAAAACAGAGATATAGATCAATGGAACAGAACAGAGCCCTAAAAAATAACGCCACATATCTACAACTATCTGATCTTTGACAAACCTGAGAAAAACAAGCAATGGGGAAAGGATTCCCTATTTAACAAATGGTGCTGGGAAAACTGGCTAGCCATATGTAGAAAGCTGAAACTGGATCCCTTCCTTACACCTTATACAAAAATTAATTCCAGATGGATTAAAGACTTAAACGTTAGTCCTCAAACCATAAAAACCCTAGAAGAAAACCTAGGCAATACCATTCAGGACATAGGCATGGGCAAGGACTTCATGTCTAAAACACCAAAAGCAATGGCAACAAAAGCCAAAATTGACAAATGGGATCTCATTAAACTAAAGAGCTTCTGCACAGCAAAAGAAACTACCATCACAGTCAACAGGCAACCTACAAAATGGGAGAAAATTTTCGCAACCTACTCATCTGACAAAGGGCTAATATCCAGAATCTACAATGAACTCAAACAAATTTACAAGAAAAAAACAAACAACCCCATCAAAAAGTGGGCGAAGGACATGAGCAGACACTTCTCAAAAGAAGACATTTATGCAGCCAAAAAACACGTGAAAAAATGCTCACCATCACTGGCCATCAGAGAAATGCAAATCAAAACCACAATGAGATACCATCTCACACCAGTTAGAATGGCGATCATTAAAAAGTCAGGAAACAACAAGTGCTGGAGAGGATGTGGAGAAATAGGAATACTTTTACACTGTTGGTGGGACTGTAAACTAGTTCAACCCTTGTGGAAGTCGGTGTGGCGATTCCTCAGGGATCTCGAACTAGAAATACCATTTGACCCAGCCATCCCATTACTGGGTATATACCCAAAGGACTATAAGTCATGCTGCTATAAAGACACATGCACATGTATGTTTATTGCAGCACTATTCACAATAGCAAAGACTTGGAACCAATCCAAATGTCCAACAATGATAGACTGGATTAAGAAAATGTGGCACATATACACCATGGAATACTATGCAGCCATAAAAAATGATGAGTTCATGTCCTTTGTAGGGACATGGATGAAACTGGAAATCATGATTCTCAGTAAACTATTGCAAGAACAAAAAACCAAACACCGCATATTCTCACTCATAGGTGGGAATTGAACAATGAGAACACATGGACACAGGAAGGGGAACATCACACTCTGGGGACTGTTGTGGGGTGGGGGGAGGGGGGAGGGATAGCTTTAGGAGATATACCTAATGCTAAATGACGAGTTAATGGGTACAGCACAGCAGCATGGCACATGTATACATATGTAACTAACCTGCACATTGTGCACATGTACCCTAAACTTAAAGTATAATGATAATAAAATAAAATTAAAAAAAAAATTTTTTTAATCTTTAAAGATATTTACATTTTTTAAAGGTGATTTATTTGATAAACAACATGACAGAACACTCCATAAGCCACTTTACAAAATAAAACAGCCAATGATAATCTATATTTTTGTAAGCATAAACACTCAGGTATACTAATGACAGTCACAGGGGTATAACAGTTAAGATGAGAGGAAGTACATTTATAGAGAAATAGGGTCAAAAAGCGAAATGTATACATATATCCCTCTAATTGGTAATTGTGTGCACCCAGCTTTATGTAACTGCAATCATCTGAATTACTATGATGAACAACCTATGTCTTTTGACAAGATTGATCAAAAACCAAGATGACTGAGACAGGAAAAAAACAAAACAAAACACACGAGTCACCACTCACAAGAGCCAAGATTTTGAGAAATTTTGTCTTTCACAAGTGCAGATGTATGAAAAGGACACCTCTTCATTTATTGAGGAAGTTTCAATGTTTTTATATACATGTACAATGCTTACACACAAAGTCAGTGTCGTGATAATGTAGATTTGTGGAGTCAAATTTGAAAAAAAAAAACATTAAATCAGTTAGAACTCTTTGAAAGTCTCTACACATTTTATACCTCCAATTTATACTGGATGTTGGTAACATGGCTCAGGCTGAAGAAGCCTCAGGATTCTGGGGATCAGTGATGTAAGTTCTGGAGTCTAAAGTCCAGCAAGCCTGGAGTTCTGATGTCTAAGGCAGCAAAAGAAAAGTCTGTCCCAGCTCTCAGAGAAAGACCAATTTGCTTTCTGTATTATTATAGTTCTATCCCGGCCCCAGCTGTTTGGATGCTGCCCACCAACACCAAGGGTTGATCTTCCCCACCAAATCCACTCAGGCTCACACACTCATTTCCTCTGAAACACCTTCACAGACACACCCAAAATAATGTCTTACCAGATTTCTAGGTATTCTTTAATACAGTCAAGTTGACAAGTAAAATTAAGTCCACAAGTCCACCACCCCTTGTCAACTTGACAACCATGCACATTTTCTTAAAACATACTTAATTTCCAAATAAAGACAATAACAAGAAAATGGTTCCACCAAACATTATTCAACTACCCTGTGTTTGTGATTTTCAGGATTTTAGATGTTAGGAACTTAGGCTTTAGGGATTTTGATCTTTCAGATATCAACACTTGGAACTGGTGTTCAGAAATGTGTCTTTTAGGATTATCCAAACCTATAAAACTAAAGCACTATATAAAAAGTAGAATTGCTATTCAATTGTTAATCGATTCCTTATTTTCAATAATTCTTTTTAACCAAATTTTCATCAACCACAAAATGTGCATGAGGCATACAATAAATTTTGCCATTCAGTAAGAAGAAAGCCAAAACTGTACATCAGAATAACATGAGTGCAAACCTTATGCCAACTTTCCAACAGCAAACTGTAGTCAAGTTTGCTGTAAAAGCCAGGCTAACCTAGTTCTAGCACACACAAAGCACATTTGGAAGGCAATTCAGTTTTCCAATATGTACTGGGATATCCTTTCCTATTCTACAAGACCGAGTCAGAGTCACCACTGCCCCAATACTATGCTTTTTATCCTGAGATGTAAATCAATAATCATTTCAGCAGTAACTGAAAACACAAATGCTTCTTTTTAGTACATTTTTGATTTCTCAACATACTTAGTAAGATGTATGTCTATACTGACCAAGTAAGTCTATCTTCAGAAATAAAGTCCTATTGGTCTTCACAAAGGCTGAAAAAATGTGTGTGTGTGTGTTCCAGTGGTAAGTTTGAATATGTCAAATTTATTTGACATCTTCTTTACCCTGTTTAAAGTGTATATCCAAAGTTAATCTAAGCTGCAATGTGTACTTAGTATTATAAGATGTCTCTAAAACTTAAAAATATGCCAAAATTTCCACATATTCTTAATTTTTAATCTTTAACTTCTGAATATACAAATTTTCCTAATATTAGTATGAACGCACAGAAGTATTTTAAAAGCAAGAACATGCAATATCCTAAGCAACCATAAATAGAGAAACTAATTAAAAAATGAAGTGCTGGGCCAATGAACACCTTGAGTGAATATCAAATGAATATTCTTACAGCATGATTTCAGTTCCAAAAGTACCATAGCAACATATAAATGTTTAAAAAAGCTATCCAAATAACCTTGGTTAAAACATGTCATCTCGTTATCTGTTTCCAAAATTATGCTTCTTAGGAATAACTTTTAATTAAATTCTCCTAGCATTCAAGCCTACTTTGAATCCCAGCACTCTTCCAAGCACTGTATATCATATTAAAACTTTCTAAGTTGATATTTATTGATGGCCAAACACACGCTATCACATATAGTGTTATACTTAATGAAATGGCTTTAAGTTTTTCTTAAATGGATTTTAAGTTGGCCTGAAATGGATTTAGGTTTTAGGTTTTATACTAAGCAAGAAAATGTTTCATTTCTGTGGAAAGTTCATTCAATTTCCATCTTGACAGGGTTTCATTTTCTATAACCAACCATAAGAAAGGTCAACAGTGGGCACAAAGTAAAGTTCACATGCATGAGAGACTAAGGTTTACAGCTGCACATCCTGCTCCTGAGAAGTCTGGACACTCCTCCCAGAGAGGCCCAACAGAGGACAAGAGGAAAAGATGGAGGATAATATAAGCTGCCTCAGCTGCAACTTTCTGAATGAAGAAGTCTTCATATACCTAAACACACACACACACACACACACACACACACACACACCAGCAAATGAATGGAAATGTGGTACATTTTTAAAGTACTCGCATTTCACATAGAACTTTTAATAACTTCTTACTTTCAGATAGACAGGCTCAATCCATACTCATGGAAATTAGCTTTACAAAAAATATAAATAATAATATTGAATTTGATACAAAATAACATGAATGCCTTCATGAGTTATATTGCAGTTATTATTGGAAATGAAGGTAGTTAGATTTTATGATGTTTAATTATATGTCCCTAAAATTAGCAGATCCTACTTTACTGGGATGTTTAGGTATTATTCTGGATAATACCAATTAATTCAAATTCAAAATAAAATAAGAAAAGTCAAAATATAAGGCTGGGCATGGTGGTTGACAGTTGTAATCTCTGCACTTTGAGAGGCCAAGGAGAGAGGATCGCTTGAGCCCAGGAGTTTGAGATCAGCCTGGGCAACATAGTGAGACCCCATCTCTATTTAATTAAAAAAAAAATACACACCCACATATGTAATATATGTGTGTATATATGTGTGTGTATATAAGTATATATGTTATATATACACACGTGTGTGTGTGTGTGCATGTGTATATATACATATACATGTATATACATGGACTTATATATGATATATATTATATATACACATAGATATATATACTGGACATATATATACAGGTGTGTATATATATACATACACACACAGGTATATATACATTGGAAATTAGAATATATGTATTTTTTATATATATATATAAAAAACACTACTGAAAATGGCAATTTCCAGTCCTATAATATTGTGTAACATCTCAAAGAAACAGTTTTTAAAGTTTGAAATGACAATCTCACAGAGAATATATCAATAGGAAACTCTTTGAATAGGATGTACTACCTTTTATTTTTCCTTACAGATAATACGCTCTGTATTTTGCTATTTTAACAAGGTCTAGGCTCTAAGGAGTATTAATTAGACAAGCAATTAGAAGAGAGGCCATGTCACTACCATACCATCGCAGAAAAATACTGCAGTGGAAACCTCTAATCCTATAGGCCAGGGGTCCCTAACTCCGGGCTGCAGACAGGTACCTGTCCATGGCCTGTTAGGAACTGGGCACAGCAGGAGGTGTGCAGTGGGCAAGCAAGCATTACTGCCTGAGCTCTGCCTTCTGTCAGATCAGCGGCAGCATTCGATTCTCATAGGAGTGTGAACCCTACTGTGAACTGCACACATGAGGGATCTAGGTTGCATGCTCCTTGAGACTGTAACTAATGCCCGATGATGTGAGGTGGAACGGTTTCATCATGAAACCATGCACCTCCATCCCTGTCCCCTGATGGCTGCCCTTGGTGCCAAAAATGTTGGGGACTGTTGCTATAGGCTGGCTAGCATTCATCAGGCCTCATGAAATTCCAAACAACTCCAGTGAAGATGGCTACCTCCTCTTCCCAAAACAGTATTTATTTTGAAACCTGTTTCGTGTATCAGTGATGTTTGTGTCCCATATCTTTGTTAGACACTCACCCGTAATTTTTTGCAGCAAAGGTGACAATTCAGATTCCTCACAGAAGACCTGAGCCAATGCTTTCTTGACTTTTTCTTCTGCTTCACACAGGTCTTTATCTACTGTGAGCTCTCCAGTGACAGAATAAATATATATGAGAAGGATCAGCAGTTCCTCAGGGCTGTAGTCCTCATTGGTTCTCTGGGTTACAGGCTTAATCATGGGCAGCAGCTGATTTAACACAACGGACATTGCTGACTCCCCAATGCTCTAAAATAAAAAACGATATGAAAATATGTCAATCTTGCACAAAAACATAACTTATGGATTACATTAGTCTAATGATAGCTTTCAAACAAGTCTGTATATGATATTTACTGACTGCATCACTTTTTATTTGTGTGTTTCTTGTCCTGGAGAGAATACTACAAGAAGTTTGGCATTACAGTTTTGGTTTTGAAAGTCCTAATTTATAAAATGGCTAGTCAAGTTGTAGGTTCCATTATATCATCTTAATATTGCTTAAACAAATAGGAGTCCATTAATTTTAAAGAAAAAAAAGTAAGTACTTCAGATACTTGAAATTTTAAAGAAAAATAGTATATTTGTAAGATAATATTATTTAACAAAAAAACAAACATGGCAGCATCTATATATCCAAATGAATGCTGACACTACTTCAGAGGAATCACCTCGGATTTTCCAGCATATTCTTTATAATAGTCTCTATATCAGCAAATATTAGCCAGAATACTTTTTAAAACAACAAAAAGTCACTTTCTGCTAAATCTGATGAATAAAATACAGAATCACACAGGGTAATGTCACTTAGGGTTGAAAATTTCTTTGAGTGAGTCAGTAGATAACTCGCATTAAATTAAAAAAAATTGCCTTTATATCTTCCACAACTTCTTAAGTGATATTTAGCAGAGGATTTCAAAATTCTTTGAATGTGATAATAGCACTGTATTGCTGGAGTAACTGTATAAGTTCCCAGAAACTACATATTTCTATCATAAATTCTGAGATTTTTGGTGGATACAGAAATCCTCATCTTAAATAATATGATTTAACTCCTCTTAAAATATAAAATAATCCTATAAGATAAAACTCTACACTTTGTATTTATATTCAATACAAATTGAATATTATATTCAAATCAGGGGCCAAATTAATACAACTTGCAACTTACATTATTCATTCAGAAGCATTCATTGAGCACCTACTATGTTCTAGGCACGAGTCTACGAATACAGCAGTGCACAAAACAAACTCCCTGCTTTCATACAATTTACATTCTAATTAGAGAAAACAATTAAAAAGCAAAAGAAGTAAAACATAAACAGCAGCCCATCCTTATCCATGGTTTTGCTTTCCATGGTTTCACTTACCTGTGGTCCAAAAATATTACATACAATAAGATATTTTGAGACAGAGATAGAGAGAGACCCCATTCCTATAACTTTTAGTATAGTATATTATTATAACTGTTCTAATTTTTATTAGTTATTGTTAATCTCTTACTGTGCCTAATTTACAAATTAAACTTCATCATAGGTATGTATAGAAAAAAACACAGTATATACAGGATTCAGGACTATGGATAGTTTCAGGAATCTACTGGCAGTCTTGGGTCTTGGAAAATATCCCATGCAGATAAGCAGGGACTAGTGTAGTATATTAGAGTAGTAAGTGCTATAAACAAAAATAAAGCAGGAAAGGAAACAACATCTTAAGATGTGTGTCTGTGTGTATGAATATGCACACACAGTTTGGGGCTGCAGTGAGTTATAATTGTGCCAGTGCACTCTAGCCTGCACAACAGAGCAAGACTCTGTCTCTAAAAAAATTTTTTTTAATGCTCAAAGAAGAAAAGCTTTATTGTGGATACAGTTTACATAAGAAAAGTCATGTTAAAAGGAAATATTAGAATAAAGAAATACCAATAGAAACTCTTCCTCTTTTTGAAGAGAAAGTTAACAGCAAACACCTCAATGTTGTTCTGTGCTGAAATGATTACCAAAACGAGCTTTTCTAGTCAAGCCATTTCCACACCTGGAAAAATGTGGATAGATCATCTCAAGGTTAAGGTTCATGATTATATTTTATACACAAAAAACAGCTGTTACCATTTATTTCCACTAAAAATCTTGGATGTTCACAATGTACCACAGAAAAATATAATGTTCAGTCCTTGGAATGGACAAGGTAAAAATGGAAAAGAACGCAACAGAGATTTTACTGTCACATGGTGACAAGACACAATTTACCAAGTGTAAACACACACATGCTTCCAAAGGACCAGGGGGCCGAAAGTTTTGAAGACACCCTAGGGCTGCCCTGTAGCTTCAGGAGTCTCTCTAGAGCAGGGGTGTCCAATCTTTTGGCTTCCCTAGGCCACATTAGAAGAAGAACTGTCTTGAGCCACACGTAAAATATACTACCACTAATGACAGCTGATGAGTTTTTTAAAAATTGCAAAACAATCTCATAATGTTTTAAGAAAGTTTACAAATTCCTGTTGGGCTGCTGCATGCAAAGCCATCCTGGGCCACATGCATCCCATGGATCGTGGGTTGGGCAAACTTGCTCTAGAGGAACCCTCAAGTGTTTCTTTGCTTTATAAGCTGCCAAAAGTAATTTAAAAGAAAACAGTCCTGTGGTTGGCCTGTTAAAGGAAGGTCATGAAGGCTGCAGCTTTCATTTTTGCTGTTTACTCTACCACTAACTCCTTGGATGACAATAAACAGATTATTTCATTGCTTTATGTCCCATTTCTAGAAACTAGGTGTATACATAAAGCATCTATCCTACAGGGGCCCTCTGGGTCTCCCCCCAGAGCAAAATGATTTTTTAAAATATAGTTATAAAAAGTTTATATAGTTATAAAACAGAATAGAATAATCATCATGATCATTTGTAAAGATTCATTCACTAACATCTTGCCTTCAGAGCTTCATTTTCAAGTCATTGGTCTATGACATGTGCAAGAGAATAAAATCCCTCACTAGTGATACCCTATCAGTATTCTGTTGTACATACCAATTTCTAAACTTACATTCTAAATCTGTTTAATGCATCCCAATAAGCCTGTAACTGACCTGAATACAAAGTCAGGAATATTGACCAGTCTTAAAGAGCCATCAGAGATGGTGGAATAAACAGACTCTATTTCAAAAAAGCTAGATTCCAACCCTGATGGTTCCTCTAACTCCTTAACTTCTCAGGATCTCTTCTTTCTAAAATGACATGATCTGACCAGAGGATGGCTGGGCAATAAGTCATGTTATGCCCAGGTCTCCATTTTCACTTTCTTCCCCTTTTCCTTTTTTAAAAACTTTACCATTGTTGTGAGGGCAGCAATTCATACTCTTACTGCTGGCTACTTAGCAAAACATAAATGCTCAAAAGAGGCCAGCTGTGGTGGCTCATGCCTATAATTTCAGTACTTTGGGAGGCCAATAGGGGAGGATCACTTGAGGCCAGGAGTTTGAGAACAGCCTAGGCAACATAGTGAGACTCCTGTCTCTACATAAAACAAAAAACTAGCTGAGCATGGTGGCATGTGCCTGTAGCCCCAGCTACTCAAGAGGCTGAGGCAGAAGGATCGCTTGAACCCAGAAGTTTGGGGCTGCAGTGAGCTATGATCATGCCAGTGCAACAGAGCAAGACCCTGTCTCTAAAAAAAATTTTTTTTAATGCTCAAAGAAGAAAAGCTTTATTGTGGATACAGATGGACAAATCCAGAAATAATTGTAGACATGCATGTAACATGGGCTGGCATGGATACATGTATTTCCTACTCTGTCCACTGGGAAGTAGTGCTGACTCAGTAGCAATGATCACAGCCAGTGCCAGATCTTAGTTTCTAATATCATTCTCCAATAAAAGGAAACAGGAATCCTCAGAGAAGTGATTCTAGGGATGGGGAAAGGAAAATTCAAGATGAGTCTGCAAGGTCTTTTTTAAAAGTAAGAAAGTGCTAACAAACCAAAATGATAAGCACAAGTCAAAAGGACACACAAGCCAAATGTAAGACTTCCCAGTGACCAAAGCTGGAACAACGTGAAACCCAAAATAAATAAAGTAGTATTTGATTTTAACCCAAAGTATACAATAAATATACGTCAGTCCATATTGATATAAATCAGTGATTGGATTAATAAATATAAATGTAGAGGAAGAGACAAATCTTCCTTAAGGAATTCCAAGTAACCTATGTAGATACTTTTATCTTCAGGAGGTAGCACTTAATTCTCCCTATCCCTTGAATATGGGCTGCACGTAGTGACTTGCTTCTAAAAAGTAGAGTATTTTTGGAAGGGAAAATGAAGGTGTATCTTTACCTTAGCATAACCAGTGATAAAACATATTGATATCATGTCCCTAAGATGATGCCATCTTCCCTCATGTGATTTGATGAGAATGGTGCTTCACCTTTCTACTATTCTTCCCCAGAACCCATAACCCTAGTCTAACCATGACAAAAACATCAGACAAATCCCAACTGAGCAACATTCTACAAAATGCCTGGCCAGTATTACTCCAAACTACGAAGATCATGAACAATCAGGAAAGACCCAAAATCTATCACATGCCAGTTGAAACTAAAAAAATAACCTAACTACTAAATGTAATTGTAGTATCCTCGATGGGCTCTTGGAATAGTAAAAGGACTTTAGGGGAAAATTAATGAAATCTGAATGAAGTCTGGAGTTTATAGTTAATGTGCCCATGTTAGTTTATTATATTTGATAAATGCACCACAGTAATATAAGATTCTAACAATAAGGTAAAGATTATATAGAAACTCTCTGTACTATCTTGGGAACTTTTCTGTAAATCTAAAGCTATTCTAAAATAAAATGCTTAGGGAAGGTAAAGGAGGGAGAAGGAAGGGGAAAAGAAGAAAGTAAGGGGAAGGGAGGGCAAGGATGAGAAATAAAGACTTTGTGGTCAGGGAGAACTCCTCACAACCAGAGCCATCAGCCAAGATAAGGGACTGACCCAGGAAGCAGTAAAGTCTCCATCAATGGCAAAGAGAGGCAGGGTGGTCATCTGCCCAAGATGAAGCAAGGAGAACCCTGTGCCACTTTGGCTTTGAAGGTAAACCAGACTAGACCCTCCTAGTGCTATCCATAAAAGCATGGTTCCAAACTGAATGTTTATACATTTTCTGCTCTTCTCTATTCTTAGAATGGAACCTTGACAATAAGGAAGAAAAAAAATCCGTGACTCCATAGATTGAAAACGTTTTAAAGGCAGAAGATAGAATCTCAAGAGGATTAATAATAAGGATGTGGGAATAAGATAATATGCTTGGGTTTCAATCCAGACTGTACCAATTACTAGCTGTATGACCTTGGGCAAATTATTTACCTTCTCCAAGTCTCAATTTCCTCATCTGTAAAATGGAAACAATACCATAAATGCCTGAATATTAGACAATCCTATATCACAGCCATCCGTGTGCATAAGATTGGGACAACTGCTTAAACTACTTTGTGGTTTCAAATGACGTAATCCCCATAATATGGTAGTCTTTGTAAAGACTCAAATATAAGGTGATGCCCTATTTTCTGAGGGCTAATTTGGGGAAAGTACTTTACCTGATTTAGGAATATATAATCATAGCTTTTGCTTTATCAGGTTGTTCTGAAGATGTAACATCAGAAGTGAATTACACAACCAGTAAATATAAAATATTACTACCACGACTCCCACCTACTACCCCACAGGCTCCTTTCTTAGAACTGATTAAGATGATTGGAAAGAGAATCAGACCTTCTAAGAAGAGGAAGTTAGTAGTCTCAAAGGAGGGAGGGGCAGCCTACAAATACTCGGTTTGAAATCACATCTTGGAACTTACCTACAACAGTCAGTGAAAGGTCAAAGGCAATATAAACATTATTAAACACTGCCATTAAAAAAGGACATGCACAGCAAACCAAATCCGAGACCAAAAGAAAAAAGGTTTCCTTACAAAGTACTGAGATTAAGTTTCTCGTTTGTTTTGATATAAATGGGCTTACTAGCAGGAGGTAGAATACTGAAGCTGTGTCTAGAGTGACAAAACCTTTTGTTTATCTGAAGTCTGGGGCTCCTGTTATTCTTCAATGAGTCCTCAGTCACTATGCTCAAAAGGCCCTCTGTAAAATACGTGTTTTCTTTAGAAAAGCTGACCTTTTTGGTTCAATTAAAATGCCACTGCAAAGTCAGAGTTTGTCTCTGTACTGGCTACCTTGGCAGGCATGAGGAGCAAACAGGCTTTATTCCACGTGGCTGCAGAGCAGGCCAGGCTGGCTGTACACCTGCCCTTCTACGGTGCACAGCCTGAAAACACTCTGTAGAACTCCAAATCATGCTAAGCTTCTGCTGGAGAACCCATCTCTGCAACTCATCGTGTTAGTCCATTTGTGTTGCTATGAAGGAATACCTGAGGCTTGGTACTTTACGAGGAAAAGAGATTGATTTGGCTCACAGTTCTGCAGGTTGTACAAGCATGGTATTAGCATCTCCTGGCTTCTGGTAAGGCCCCAGGAATCTTCAATCACAAAGGAAGGCAAAGGGGGTGCTCAGTACATCACATGATAAGAGAGAGCAAGAGAGAAGTGGGGAGGTACCACACTCTTTTAAACAACCAGATCTTTTATGAACTCAAAGCAAGAACTCACTTGTTACCATGAAGAGTGCACCAAGCTATTAATGAGGGATCTACCCCCATAACCCAAACTCTCCCACCAGGCCCCACCTCCAACACTGGGGATCACATTTCAGTCTTTTTGTATTATTATTTTTGACAAACCAGACTTTACTAAAATTTCTGTTCATCAGATGTAATTAATAAGGCAGTAAAAGGTAAATCCAGTCTCCTATATAAACAAAACACCTCAAAGAATCAGTACAAAGTATACCAAAGCTTGAGACTTCATGTAAGAGGATATCCAAATACCATTAGGCACATATACATGTACTTAGCATTGTTAATCAACAGGAAAATGCAAGCTAAATTCACAATAAATCCATATCATACTAACTGGAATGGCTAAGTGAAAAAAAAAATTAAAAAAAGAACCTTCCAATATCAAATGTAGGCAAGGATGTGGAGCCACTAAACCTCTCATACATTGCTACAAGGAGTGAATATTAACATAAACACTATTAAAACCTGTTTTGTGACATCCGCTAAAGCTGAACACAAGAATTTCTGATGAAGAAAAAACTTCATTCTTAGGTATAGGGGTTTCAATATGAGATTTGGAGGGGGCAAATATCCAAATATCATTCCATCCATGGCCTCCTCAAATCTCATGTCCTTCTCACAATAAAAAATACGGTCATCCCCTCCCAATAGTCCAAGGTCTTGACTCATTCCAGAATCAGCTCAAAAGTCCAAAGTCTCATCATAGACTCAAAGTAAGTTCCTTTCACTTACAAGCCTGAAAAATCAAAACAAGCTATTTACTTCCAAGATACAATGGTGGTATAGAAATTGGGTAGACGTTCCCATTCCAAAAAGGAGGAATCAGCCAAAAGAATGGGGCAACAGACCCCACACAAGTCTAAAACCCAGCAGGGCAGACATTAAACCTTAATGCTCCAAAAAAAATCTTTGACTCTATGTCTCACATCCTGGGCACACTGGCATGAGAAGTAGGCTCCCAAGGCCTTGGACAGCCCTGCCCGTGTGGCTTTGAAGGGTGCGACCATGAAGGTTGCTCTCATGGGTCAGAGGTAATTGTCTGCAACTTTTCCAAGCTCAGGATGCAAGCTGCCAATGGCTCTACCATTCTGCGGTCTGGAGGATGGTGGCCTCCTTCCCACAAAGCTCATCTCGAGAGTGTCCCAGTGTGGAATCTGTGTGGGGACACCAACCTCACATTTCCCCTCCACACTGCCTTAGTAGAGTCTCTCTGCAGGGGCTCCACCTCTTCAACAGGTTTCTGCCTGGGCATCCAGGCTTTCCAATACATCTTCTGAAATCTAGGGGGAAGCTGCCAAGCCTGCTTCACTCATGCACTCTGCGTGCCTACAGTCTTAAAACCATGTGAAACCTGCCAAGGTTTATGGATTGTGCCCTCCAGAGCAGCAACTAAAGTAGTATCTGGGGCCCTTTGAGCCATAGCTGGAGCTGGAGTGGCCAGGATCCTGGGAGCAGTGTCCTGAGGCTGCATAGGGTAGTGGGGTCTCAGATCTGGCCCCTGAAACTATTCTTTCCTCCTACACCTCTGGCCCTGTAACAGGAGGGGCTGCAAAGGAGATTTCTGATGCTTTCAAGGCCATTTTCTCACTGTTTTGGATATTAGCACTTGGATCCCTTTTAGTCATGTAAAATCTCTCTAGTAAGTTGTTGCTCCACAGTCTGCTTGTATTCCTCTCCTGAAAATGCTCTTTCCATCTCTACTACATGACCAGATTGTGACTTTTCCTAATTTTTATGCTTTGCTTCCCTTTTAAATATAAATTCCAACTTTAAGTAATTTTTTTGCTACTATATCTGGTCATAGGTTGTTAGAAGCAGCCATACCACATCATGAATGTTCTGCTGCTTAGAAATTTCTTCTGCCAGAAACTCTAAGTCATCTTGCATAATATGAGCAACCATCACTCCAATTCTCAATAACTTTCTCATTTCCAACTGATACCTCATCAGCCTGGGCCATCACTGTCCATATTTCTATCAGCATTTTGGTCACAACTATTGAACCACTCTCTAATAAGCTCCAACCTTTCCCTCATCTTCGTTTTTTCTTCTGAGCTCTCCAAACTCTTCCAGCCTCTGCCCATTCCCAAGTTCCAAATCCACTTCCACATTCTCAAGTATTTTTATAGCAATACCCCATTCCTTGTACCAATTTTCTGTGTTAGTTTGTTTGCATTGCTATAAAGGAAAACCTGAGGCTGGGCAATTTATAAAGAAAAGAGGTTAATTTCTCTCGCAGTTCTGCAGGCTGTACAAGCATGGCACAAGCATCTGCTCAGCTTCTGGTAAGATCTCAGGAAGCTTTACAATCATGGCAGAAGGCAAAGAGTGAGCTGGCATATCACATGGTGAAAGAGAATGGAGGTTGGGGGAGCAGGTAGCATACTCTTTTAAACAACCAGATCTCACATAAACTCTGAGCAAGAACTCACTCACTACTGTGAGGAGGGCACCTAGGAATCAAGAGGGATCTGCCCTCATGATCCAAACGTCTCCCACCAGGCCCCACCTCCAACACTGAGAATCACATTTCAACATGAGATTTGGAGAGGACAAATATCCAAACTCTATCATCCTCCAAGCTTCAGCCAAGCCATGGTGTGTGCAGGCTCATAGGATGTTGCCAGTGGGAGCCTGACAGAGTGCTCAAAGGAGCCCACATCCTAGTCCCTGGAATCTGTGACTGTGATACTCTATATGGCAAAAGGGACTTTGCAGATGTGATGAAGGTTGCAGATCTTCAGATGGGAAGACTGCCTACATTATCTGGGTGGGGCCAATCTAATCATATGAGTGCTTAAAAATAGAGGACTTTTCCTGGCTGTGCTGAGAGAGAGATGTGATGATGAAGAATCAGAGAGATTCAACATTTATGGCTTTGAAGATGGAAGAAGGAGGCCATCAGCCATGGAATGCAGGGGGTCCGTGGAAGCTGGAAAGAGCAAGGAAACAAATTCTCTCCTAGAGCCTCCAGAAAGAGAGACAACCCTGATGACATTTTGATGTTAATCCAGTAAGACCTTCCAAACAGTAAGAGAACAAATCTATGTTGTGTTAAGCCACTAAATTTGTGGTAATTTGCTACAGCAGCAATAGAAAATTAATACAAGTGGCTGATGTGAGGTAGGGCCTGAGAGGTTCTGCATCAGGGCACACAACTTAGGCAGAGAATCTGGTACATGGGGGGGTAGGATGCTGTGGTCTGAATGTTTGTTCCCTCCAAAACTCAAGCTGAAATTTAATTGCTATCGTAACAGTATTAAGAAGTGGGACATTTAAGAGATAATTAGGCCATTAAGGGCTCTACCCTCATGGGTGGGATTGGTGCAGTTATAAAGCAGCAAATTCAGCCCTCTCTTGCTCTCTCAACCTTTTCACCTTTCTGTAAGGGATAATGCAGCAAAAAGGCCTCACCAAACGCCAGCACCTTGATATTGGACTTCCCAGCCTCCAGAACCATAAGCCAATAAATTTCTAGTTGTTATAAATTACCCAGTCTCAGGTATTGTTGTAGCAGCACAAAACAGACTAAGCCATAGGGCTCAAAAGGTACTTGCTGAATGATTAAATGAACAAGCAATAACACGCATGAACAGGCAATTCAGCTGTATCCATTCCATCTGTACCACTAGTGATCCAGTGCATGTCTTCAGGGATGTGATAGAGAGGAAAGGCACAAAGACACACTGAATTTAAAGCTTGCTACTTAGTAATTTTACCAAGAACTAGTCAGTTCAAAATCATGTAATCTCATAAGCCAATATTTATCAGATCCAGAATAATTATATAGGAGGACAGCAGTTTTCTAAGTTTGGTCCACAGGCTCCCGAGATCCCAGAGATTCTGTCAAAAGGTCCACGAGATCAAAATTATTTTTGTAACAATAGGAACACATTCTTTCCTTTTTCACTGTATTCACATTTGCTCTAATAGTGCAAAAGTACGGTGGGTAAATTTGCTGGTAACAACACAGATAAAGGCAGTGGCTCCAAACTAATAGTCACTGAATTCTTTATCACTAGGCTATATACTCACAGCTGAATTTTGTAAAAGCCAGTTTCACTTAAGAGCTCTTGATATGGCCAGGTACAGTGGCTCACACCTGTACTTTGGGAGGCCCAGGTGGGTAGATCACGAGATCAGGAGTTCCAGACCAGCCTGGCCAAGAGACCAGCCTGGCCAATATGGTGAAACCCCGTCCCTACTAAAAATACAAAAATTAGCCAGGTATGGTGGTGGGCACCTGTAATCCCAGCTACTCAGGAGGCTGAGGCAGGAGAATTGCTTGAACCCGGGAGGCAGAGGTTGCAGTGAGCCGAAGATCATACCATTGCACTCCAGCCTGGGTGACAAAGTGAGACTCAACTCAAAAAAAAAAAAAGAAAAGAAAGAAAGAAACAAAAAAGAGCTCCTGGCCTGGCTTGGTGGCTCACGCTTGTAATCCCAGCACTTCGGGAGGCCAAGGCGGGCGGATCATGAGGTCAGGAGATCGAGACCATCCTGGCTAACACAGTGAAACACCGTCCCTACTAAAAATATAAAAAAATTAGCTGGGCGTGGTGGCAGGCACCTGTAGTCCCAGCTACTCGGGAGCCTGAGGCAGGAGAATGGCATGAACCTAGGAGGCGGAGCTTGCAGTGAGCTGAGATTGCACCACTGCACTCCAGCTTGGGCGACAGAGTGAGACTCCGTCTCAAAACAAACAGAAATCTCATGACAAAGTGGTCAAAATTATTAATCTTATTGACTTTCAATCCTAAATGTCTCTTTAATATTGTGCATGACAAAATGGGAGTATTTATGAAGCACTTCTGCTATATACTAACAACAATGGTTATCCCTAGAAAAAGCACTTGTTTAATTGTTTTGAGTTGTGTACTGAAGCAATCTCTTCTTTCATGCAATAGCATTGTTACTTGAAAGAATGACATAGAAGTTACAATTTTTAAGACTTGGCTATTTGGCACATATTTTCCCCAAATGAACAAAGTGAGCCTGTTCCTTCAAGGAAAACAACCAACATACTTACTGTCAATGTCAAAATTCTGGCAAAAATTGGAATTCTGGAAAACTTATATATGCCACTGCCAGATGATCTATTCTTAAAAACTTTTCTGATGAGATCAGTGGTGACATTAAATGTGATTTTTTGAATTACATAATAAAATGTGTTGACATTTGGAACATCTGTATAATTTGGTGAATCAAAATGTTTTCCAAATGACCAATGCATGATGTAAGAAAATCAGGCATAGGCTAAAGATCCATTCAAAATACAAAGTATACCAGTGAATTTTAATGTAAAAGGGTACAAAAAGCTTATTGATAGGGTTTACAATGCCGCATTACAACTTAACTTCAAGAAATCACTACTTGTAGAGTTTAGATATAGCATCAAACAAGGATATCCATAAGCATCTAAAAAAGCCATCACAATATTCCTCCCTTTTCCCACTATATGTCTGCATGGGGCTTGATTTTTTTCATATTTTTTCAACCAAAACAATATATAGCAGCCTATTGAATGAGGAAGCAAACATAAGAATCCAGCTGTTTTCTATTCAGCAAAACATTAAAAATATTTTCAAAAATATAAACAAATGTCATCCTCATTTTTTTGTTTTGGAAATATGGTTACTTTTCATAAAATATGTTATTTGTACTATGAATCAATGGATTTATTTTTTTTTTAAGAATAGATACTTTTCAATTTTCTCAGTATTAATTTCTAACAGAGTAAATATCAATAGTTACCAATTTAAGGATATCAAAAGAAAGCTCATTATTTTCTACTCTCTTTTCCTCTCTCCACAGCTGAAATACAGATAAAGTGGTTGTAATCCAGCTTCATCTACGTTGTTAGAGAAGAAGTCTGAGAAACAAGATAGAAGGAAGGTTAGTTCCCTGGATCAGAGCTTCTCAAAACTTAATGTGCATGTAAATTATCTGTGCTCAGTTAAATTCGTTAGGTCTGGGATGGGGCCTAAAGATTCTGCACTTCTAAAAAACTTCCAGGTTGATGTCAATGCTTCTGATCTTGTAGCTCCTTCAAGTTCCCTGGTAAGGTACATGAATGGCCTCAGAACCTTAGCCCAGGTTAAAACCTCCAGTGGAGGGATTATGTAGTTCCAGCACAAATAATGTAGACCACATTTTGAATGGCATGTGGACTGGACCATCCAATTATTTCTAGACTGCAGTGTCAAAGTGAAATAAGCTATCCTGTTCGAGTCCCTATATCACTTCTTTTGGTATAGCACTTTAATCTGCATAATAATATAACACGTAAATACATATCTCCAGCCAAATTTCTCTCCTTTGCTCCAAACCCAGCCAAAACTGCCTATTGGACTTCTCCACTTGTGTATCTCACCTGTAAATTTGATTCAATGTGTCTAAAGCTGAAATCACTATTTGTACCCCCAAATTTGCTCTTCATCCTCTACATCCTATACTATTGTGCGGTACCATCACTCTTCCAGTCGATCAAGTCAGAAGCTTGGACTCTACCAGAATTCTCCCTTGCACCTGCCACATCAAATCAGCCAAGTCCTGATGATTTTTATATATCCATCCCTTCTTATCCATTCCTTCCCCTACCACATAAGTTGTAATTACCATCATCTCTAGCTACAATATATCTCATTCTAAAACAAAAAACTGATCCACTTAAAATTATTTAATGTTAAATAAAGTCCTCCAGACAAAGCCCTTAACATTACATACGTATTCCTTTTATCTTCTTGGTCTCAATTAACTGCTTAGCCTCAGCAGTCACTTCTTTTCTCACAGATTACAATTAAACTTTACTGAACTACTTGCATTTGCCTCTGGGCTTTTGTGCATGCAAATCTCCCTGCCTAGACTGTTCTTTTCCCTCTTCACTTTGTCTCAGGATTCAACCTAAGCATTACCTTCTCTGACCTTCCCCAAATGGGTTAAATGTGCCCATTTTGCAATCCCAAAGAAGCCTCTCTTTCTGTCTGCCATGGCTCTTATCACCCTGAATTTAATTATCTATTTATATCTAGCTTTCTTCTAAGACTGAAAAATCCTCAATAGCAAGAACCACATCTTATTCCTAATCCCATCTCCAGGACCTAGCTCCGACCTTTGAATACAGTTGGTATTGAAATCATACTTGTCTCTACAATGAAATAACTGACATTAGAAAAAGAGAAAAAAATAAACATTTATAAAGATATAATTGTAGATTATGTCATTTAATCCTCCTAATTACCCTGTAATATGGCTATTATTATTACAGAGGGGGAAATTGAGTTTGAAAAAGATTACTTGTCAAAGATATCAGCTGGTGAATGTTTGAGCTGGAATCCAACCCAACGCCATCCTTCTTCAAAATATACATTGAGTCTACCACACATTTTCGTCTCCAGTGCCTCCCAATCAGAGGAAAGCTAGAGTTTGCAGGGAAGGGGAATCCAAATCCTTGGGACAAGGATGATAATGACAAGGATTCTGACGAGGACAAATAGTTAAGGGACCCAGTTTATAAGACAATAGATAAATTACATGAGAGTAGAGGCAGTAGCAGGGAAACTTTACACATCAGAGGTAATCTACTGACTTGTGGCTCCTTAGAGTTCTCTGGTAAGGTACATGACTAGCCCAAAGTCTCAGTCAAAGTTAAAACCTCCAGCGGAGGGAAACCAGATTTCCCCCACCCCCTTGGCACATAAATACTATGTGCCACAAATATTAAGGCAGATATTCCCATCCAGGATGTCACCATGCCATGACCACCCCCTTCACAAGCCCTAGTGACAGCTGGCTGGGGCCTAGGACAGCCAGTGCCCCTGGGCCAGTGACCATAATTTCTGTGAACCCAGTATATGCTGTGCAAATGCAGTATTTTGTATGTATACCTACCACTATATGAAAAAGGATGGGATGCACTTAAGAGATATGCACAAGAAATGCACGAAAAAGAATCAGATTCCAAAGTTCACTAACAGGGTAGAAATGGTCTCCATGAGCAGCTTATTTAAAGATGATAGACTGGAACTCTGGCATGGGCTTCAGACGCAAAGAAGGGAGAGGGTGCTAGATCAATGTTACGGAAATTGTCAAGATAGATTTAGTTCCTTTAGCAATGGAAACAGAAGAGTGGTAAGACAAGGCAGAGAAGGGGCCAGATCATTTAGGGTGGTGTAGCCGGCCCATTGTTAGAACTTCTGCATTTCTTCTGACATGGAAGTCACAGAGGTTTTGAGCAGAGAACTGGTATGATCTTGTTTTAAAGGGTTTCTCATTTGGGCTATGGTGAAGAGAACAAACTAGAGGGACAAGGGTATAGGCAGGGAGACAGGAAGAAATTTCAATAAACCAAGTGAGAAACAATGGGGCCTGGATCAAGGAAGGAGCATTGAATGTAATGTGAACTGGTGGAATTTGCAAAGATTTTGAAGTTAAAGGCAGTGGTTTGTTGATGGACCAAATGTGGAGTATAAGCAAAAGAGTCTAGAATTATTCCAAGATTTTTAGAGGAGGTTCAGAAAAGGAGGGGGTGTTTCAAAGGAGAAAACACAGAGGACAGAATTGGTGTAAAATGTAAGAATGAGACAGATACAAATATTTCAGAAAGTAGGATGTCTAAGCCCAGGACAATAAAAGAGAATAGAATTAACTGAAGGATTCTGGAGTGAGGAGCAAAATAATGGCAAGGGTGAGAGGCAGGAGAGGCAGAAGAATGCACCGAGAAAACTTAATAGACAGGATAAGCAGATGAAAATAAACACAGAAAGGTTAATCTCAAAGTATCAACGTGTTTCCCAAAATGTATTCCTATAAGGCTCACTAGCTGACATTGTGTGTCTGTGGAGCATACAATTCTGATAGTGAGAAACAGTGAAGTCCTCGAGGAAGTGAAAACATTCTACAAACTTTCTCTTCTATTAAAAATGCCACTGGAGGAAAAAAAATGTGCTATATTCACACAATGGAATATTACATAACAATGAGAATGAATGCTCTGTAATTTCATAAAATGATAATACAGATGAAACTCACAAACATAATGCATAATGGAAGAAGCCAGAAAAAATATATAATTATATCCATGTAAAATACAAAAGCCAAGGGAAACGTATCTAGATTTTCAGAAGTCCCTACTCCTTAGAGGGAGGGAGTAACCGGGAGAGAGCAAAAGAGGGGCTTCCAGGGTTGTTGGTAATCTTCCAGGTTGAGCTGGGTGCTGATTACACAGCTGTCTTCAGTTAGTAAAAATTCATTGAGCTGTACTTTTCTATATTATATTTACTTCAATAAAAAGTTTTTAAAATGACATTAAACCGGCCATATTTCCTGTGTCCTGGGAAGAACAGAGCTATCTACTTAGAGTTCCTATTACAGATTAGCATTTATCCAAAGTAAGAGCAGGAAAACATAAGAAGCTCACAGGATTCATCAAATAATCTAATTCAGCTACAAGTACCTTTGGCTAGGAAGATAGGGAAAGGCCTTGATTTCAGAGGATGGAAAGAACAACTTTCAATGGATGCTCAGTTTAAAACACGCATATGTTTTAAGGGAGATATAAACTTTTTTGTAACTTTTTTTCCCATCTCTCGGGAAGTGATGTTATGCTGTGCTTCAAACAGAACTGCCAAGTTTAAGAGGCTGTTTTCTGTAAACAGGCCAGCTGAGCCATAGTTGCATGAAACAAGGGACAAGTGACTTCTTCAGAGAGCAGAACAGAACACCACCGGGAATTGAGAACTATGCATCCAACAGAACCACCAGTCATTCATCTTTATCTGGCCACGTTTAATGATTTAAGAACTCTTGTTGTCATGTTATCGTCAATCAATTACAATGATTGAGCAGCCTCTAAAAACCCAGGGTTTTTAAAATGCAACTATCCGTGACCTAAATTTCCTGCTGATTCTGTTGGCCCCAGGTTAGGCCTGTTTGTCTATCATCAAGGGAGCCAATAAAAATAATAAAAACAGGTCAATACTGGGCTTTCCAAAGCCTTTATAAAAATATGCACACTTCTCCAACCAGTGCCAACTCAACATGTCCACCCTTTGCTTCAGCTCTTGGTAAATTCTGCCCCTAATTACAAATATTTCACAGAATGTATACATTATCTAAAAACCTGGTTTTTTTTTTTTCCTTTTTCCCTTGCTTGCTTTTTTTTTTTTTTTAGTCGGCTAAGCAACAATTTTGCAACTCTGATCAGGCAACATAAACGATGTCATTTTTCTGTATTCAGCAAAGGAGCTACATCTTGGCAAATTAGGGGATATATGAGAAGATGAGAATCTAAATTTTAGCTATCTGAATGGAGAAGGTGATACTGCTGCACTCCCAAGCCTGTGCTAGAATCTGACTTCCAGGATCCACAGAACAAAGCAAAAGTCTAAACTGAATGTTTAAGGAGGAGGAAGAAAATGGCTAGTAAAAAAGGCCAGTTTAAAAGCTGTCTGTAGAAATGAGGGCAGTTATCTTAAGTGCTACTTCAATCCATTTCCTATCACTTGTTTGAGAAGGAGAAGAGCATTTCAATGGCTGAGGCCTCCAGCTACCTTATGAGAGTGAGGAGCAACAGGGAAATTCTACTGGGTAATAAAGCACCATTCCTCACATTCATGACCTCCCTGCGGAAACCTGCAGGCTCAGTGGAGCCGGGACAAGGCCCTGGAGTCCTACCCTACAAGAATTCCAGCCAGAAGCTCTGCAAGTTAGACCAGCACATTTAAAAGCAATTCTGGAATGTTCTCTGCTCCAATGGAGAAGTCTGGACAAACTCCAGAAAAGGCTTGAGTGATGGAATCAGGGCCCAAAGTCAAAATCAGGAAGGTAGCAAATTGCCTTTAGGGGTTTCTATTTTCCTTTCTCTCACTTTGGTCCTCCCACGTCCCCACCCAGAACTCACTGGCTTCTTCCGAGCATCAGCAAATGAACCACCGCTCCTCTAAGAAATGAATGACTGGATGACTGTATTTAAAAAGAAGAGAAGAGGCCAGGCGCAGGGGCTCACACCTATAATCCCAGCACTTAAGGAGGCCGAGGTGGGCGGATCACTTGAGGTCAAGAGTTTGAGACCAGTGATTGAGCCAACATGGCAAACCCCATCCGTAGTAAAAATATAAAACAATTAGCTGGGCATGATGGCAGACACCTGCAATCACAGCTACTCAGGATGAGGCAGGAGAATTGCTTGAATCCAGGAGGTGGAGGGTGAAGGGAGCCACAATCACACTACTGCACTCCAGCCTGGGTAACAGAGAAAGACTCTGTCTTGGCGGGGGTCAGAGAGTGGGGGAGAGGAGAAGAGAGAACCAAAGAGGAAGTGAGATGACTCTTTAATGGTTAAATTTCTGGCTTGATGGTAGTTTGGCAGAATTTGGCATTGGAAGCCTTTCTGGATCTCTTGAAATAACATTTTACAGAAATTAACTGAAGCATACTTCATCTTCTCCTCCTCTTTTAAAAATGTACTAGTACACATTCAGAAGGAACATCTCATTTTTAAAGGAATAATATGAAAGGCTGTAACTGAAGACTGCTATACCTCTTAACCATAGCAAGGCATTTAGCATCTCTAGGTCTCAAGTTTTTGGTAAAAAGCAAGATAATACCACACACCTCACCAGGCTTTCATGGAAGAGAAATGAGATGAACACTCTATAAAGTACTGTATATTTGTTTTACTACTACATTTATTACTATTTTATTACCTTCCCCAAAAGGATGCTTCTATTTATTTAGAGAGAGGCCTGGTGTGTGAGGTGTATTTATGTTCCTCTAAAGATTCACCTGCCCACTGCCCCCAACTGCTGAGTCTTGGCCACTTGTTCCGTGGAGCCCCTGAGCGACTGCTGCACTGCCTCACCCCTATATAGCCAACTCCTTCAGACTTCCCTCAGGACAACCTTGACACGGTTACATCACACCCATATGGTGTGAGCCACAGTAGCTCCACGTGCCTAGGTCCAGCCAGCTAGTTCCACAGAGGCTCTGGCTTCCATTGTAGCCACCTAGAAGACCCAGAGAATACCATCTAGAAGTAAGGGCAGTATTGACAGAATGTGGTAACTCATGCCTGTAATCCCAGCACTGTGGCAGGCCAAGGCGGGCAGATAACTGGAGGTCAGGAGTTCAAGACCAGACTGGCCAACATGGTAAAACCCCGTTTCCACTAAAAATACAAAAATTAGCCGGATGTGGTGGCGTGCCTGTAGTTCCAGATACTTAGGAGGCTAAGGCATGAGAATCACTTGAACTTGGAGGTGGAGGTTGCAGTGAGCCGAGATCCTGCCATTGCAGCCTGGGCGACAAAGCAAGACTCTGAAGTCTCAAAAAAAAAAAAAAAGAAGAAGAAGAAGGGCAGTGTAGTCATTCCTTAGGAGAAACTTTAAGACCAATGAGAAAGAAGAAGACTAGAAAGAACTAACAGATAAATTCCTCACCAGCTTCTCCCTTACAAACGATTCTAAGTAGCAACAATGCTATAACAAGTCTCTTCAGAGTTGACCCCATGACTGAAAAAGCTGTGTTTTGTGGAGCACTGGCTGGCTTAGCAGTGCAGCCCCTGGAATGTGCTTTTCTTCCATCCCTAACTCACTCTCCTTGTTCCCTTACTCTTGCTGCTCCTGGGTTCCACCTACCTTTCCTTTTAAGCGTTACCATGAAAATTTTGCCTCAACTCTGTTTCCTAGGAAAACAGGATGAAGATACTTAGAGGATGGCACAAAGGTGAATTAGGCAAATAGAAGCTTCCTGATGCCACTGAACTGTTTGAGTTTGAGTGGGTTTGTGTATGTGTGCATGCATTGTCTCTTCAACTGTATACTTGCATAAATTTTGGAATAGAAAATCCTTGAAGAAAGGGAAAGAAAATCCTTGCCTATCTTCATATAATTAATGAAAAACAAACATTAACCAGCCTGATTTTTTTAAAAAGAATCTCCTTATTGTTGTATAGATCATGGAGCTGTAATCTCAGAAAGCCATGGCGTGCAATGGAGTCTCCACTCCTTGCACTGACTTGCACGGCCCTACATGACCAGCTTTGCCTTCCTCTCCTTTTATCCAATACCACTCCTGCTCCCACCCTGACTCTTCCCTTGTTTGCTCCAGCCACACTGGCCTCCATTCACCCAATTACCCTTCTCTGGTTCATATTTCTCTATAGACCTTTTCACCACCTTACTTACTATAGGTTTTACTTATTTACTTTGTTTATTGTCCGTCTGATTTCACTAAAACACTCAGGGAGACCAGGATAGTTGAATGTTTGAGTGTTTTGCTCACTGCTGTAGCCCAGTGTCTAAAACATACTTGATACATAGCAGGAAATCAAAATTTATTGAATGAATAGATGACTGAATTAATGAAGTCTCTAAATACTGACCCCCACAAGATACGATTTTCTCCATTTCTTCTCAGATGTAGTTTTTTAAATTGTTGCAGTAAAATATAAATAACATAGAATTTGCCATCTTTATTATTTTAAGTGTACTTTCTGTTTGTATAAATTTAACTATTCTAGGTACCACATATAAGTGATAACATACAATATTCATCCTTTAGTGTCTGGCCTATGTTATTTAGCATGTCTTAAAAATTCATCCATGTTGTAGCATGTGTCAGAGTTTCACTCCTATTTAAGGCTGAATAATATTCCACTGTATGTATATACCACATTTTGTTTATTGATTCATTTGTCAATGAATATTTAAATTGTCTCTACTTTTCCGATACTGTGAATAACGCTGCTATAAACATTGATGTATCAGATATCTTTATAAAGAGGTAAAGATGTATCTGTTTATCTTTTTGATATAAAGAAAAAAACAGGAGGAGACCTCAGAGGTCATGACATTTAATCTTTGTCAATACACAATCTTTCTTTGCTTTTGCGGCAAAAAGAAAAAAATCTGTGAAACAAACCGGCTGCTTGCTAGGTAGAAATCATTCAGTTTGCATTGGAAATGGCTGGTATACCTTCACTTCATGTGTTTGAAATGGACCTGCCTTATAAGGAGGTACATAGAGAGATTGGAGGGCTGAAAGACATAAAAAAAGAGATAAATTTTGAAGTTACAAGAAAAAAAGTGAGACAAACATAAACCGATTCTCTAGATTAAAAATGTTAAAGTTAGTGAAAATGAGAAAGAAAGATTATGGTAACCTGAAGTAAAATAAAGTATTTTCCCTATTCCTGCTGCAAGTGGTAATATACGAAAACAGAAAGCAAAGTGGTACCCATCCACAACGAAGGCAGCCAGCAATCAAGCAATCAACACTTGGATTAAAGATAACACAAGGACCAGAGATCATTCTGAGGATTGAAAGATGGTGTAATATCAAAAATGCCCACCAAAAAAAAAAAAAAAAAAAGGACTCCACATACTGAATTCTTTATAATCTAGGTCCACATAACAAGATAAAGCATTTGGTAGCATTTGGGAATAAGAGGATAGGGCTGTGAATAGGAGGGACAGAGGAGCTGTGATTTCATTAAACTAAGTCAGTGGCCTTTACCGCCTATGAGACAATGAGTATGTGATAGTATTAATCATCTCTTCTTCAGATAAACCTTTCTAACCTGCTCCATCTAACAACAGCCCCTTTGCCTAGACTTCCTCATCTCCCCCTTTCTTTACTGGACAATTCCTACTTACTCTTTAATACCCAATTCATATGTCCCTTCCTTTGTGAAGTCTTCCCAGACTGGTCAGAACCTCAGCATCACAGACACAGATGCTCCCTCCTGCGTATACACAGAATACTCTGTAGCCTTTTCTACTCTAGGACTTAGCCCACCACCTTACAATGATTTCCAGACATTTATTTTCTCATTAGGCTAATGTGTCCAAATGATTTCCAGACATTTATTTTCTCTTTAGGCTAATGTGTCCAAAGCACATGACTATTTGAAGGTTAAAATCTCATGGTAACTGACCCAACAGAATTGGAGAATGATGCAAGGGACAAATCTAACTTATGGAAAATACTGAATATTGAGCAGGAACATTGATAATAACCAAAGTACAAATAATGGATCCAAAATTCCAACCCTAAAACATAGTTACATTTTAAGATATCTAGCTCCTAGGCTTTTTCTGATGCTACTTAATGAGATAGTCCATATATATAATCCAACAAGTGAATCAAAACACTTGATTTAGGTTTTAATTTTGTTTAAAAAATGATCTAAAAATACATGAGAAACTAGGATAAAGACAATGACAAACGCTAAATTTTACAGTGATTATACTGTTCACCAAAACCAAGAGGAAAGAGGAACAGTTCTTTCTTCATATAAGACTAATCTCTATACTTGCAATGTTTCTGCCCATGAAAGCACTTCATTATTCAAAATTTTCAAGGTTAATTATGCTATATATTTTCTGAAAAACACAGATTATTAGGGACGCATATGCAAAATGAATAATTAAAGGTAGACTTCAGTGTCTTGGAGTAATATGAGGCTGGATATTATGATGGACCCTCTTGCTACAATAATATATATACCACACACAATACAATAATATATAAATGACAGTAAATGTACTTTTTAATTCACTGTTGACTTGTAAGGAAAATCCACATAGGCCAAATAAGTAAAACAAAAACCAACCAATGAGCTGAAATCAGACTTTAGATAACAAGCCAACAAAAAGCTGGAATTGCCTTGGGGAAACTACTGGCTTCCTTGCAGGAATCCAGAAATTTGGACTTGGGTTGCCTTATAGGTGGGAGAACTGAACCTGCAATTCATCTGTTCATTCAGGACCCCAAAGTGAGCTGAAGCAGTGGCAGATTGGTAGTGTCCCTAGTGACCCCTTAGCTTCAAAGGAGAAGCCAAGCCAAATGCTCTTTGAAGGAAATCACCCCTGATTTAGGCCTGCAGAAGTACCAAAGATTATTCTTCCAGATAGGAGCTCACAACTCAAACCTAAAAACACAAAAAAGCAAGTCATGAATGAGTCAACAGACATATCATAGAGCAGATTCAAATGCCACTGACTTCAATAGTGGAATTATTAATGAATATAAACTATATATAAAATGTTCCACAAAATAAAAGATGAAAGCAAAAGAATTAAGTTGGAAGTAGGACACTATCAAAAGTAATCTGAACATTTTTTATTATAGATTGATATATTATAGTTGTACATATTTATTGGGTAAAAAGTGATGTTATGATATATTCATAGAATGTGAAATTATTAAATCAAGTTAGTTAACATATTCATGATCTCAAATACTTATAATTTTTTTGTGGTGAGAACATTTGAAATTTATTCTCAGCAATTTTGAAATATATAGTATGTTAGTATTACTATAGTCACCATACTGTGCAATAGATCTAAAAAACATATTTTTCCTGTCTAACTGAAACTTTGTATCTTTTGACCAGTATCTCTTCATTCTCTCCATGCCTCGGTCTCTGATAACCACCATTCTACTCTCTGCTTTTATGAGTTCAGTTATTTTAGATTCCACATATAAGTGAGATGATGTGGTATTTGTTTCTGTGCTTGGCTTATTTCACTTGACATAATGTACACCATGTTCATCCATGTTGTCGCAAATAAAGGATTCCCTTCTTTTTTTTAAGAATGCATAGGCCGGGCATGGTGGCTCACGCCTGTAATCCCAGCACTTTGGGAGGCTGAGGTGGGCAGATCACCTGAGGTCAGGGGTTCGAGACCAGCCTGGCCAACATGGCGAAACCCCATCTCTACTAAAAATACAAAAATTAGCCGGGCACCTGTAATCCCAGCTACTCAGCAGGCTGAGGCAAGAGAATCTCTTGAACCTGGGAGGCAGAGTTTGCAGTGAGCCGAGATGGCACCACTGTATTCCAGCCTGGGTGACAAAGCGAGACTCTGACTCAAAAAATAAAAAAAGCATGAATAGTATTTCATTGTGTACATATATACCATGTTTTCTTTATCTGTCCATCTATTGATGAACATGCAGGCTGATTCCATAACTTTGCTACTGTGAATAACCCTGCAATGAACATGAGAGTGCAGATATCTCTTCAACATGGCAATTTCCTTTCCTTTGGATATATACCCAAAGTGGTATTGCTGGATAATATGGTAATTCAAAATATTTTAAGGAGCCTTTGTATAGTTTTCTATAACGGCTGTATGAATTTACATTCCCATCAACAGTGTGTACGGATTCCCTTTTCTCCACATCCTCGCTCACACATCTTTTTTTGTTGTTTTAATAATAGCCATTCTAATACAATCATATCTCATTGTGGTTTTAACTTATATTTTCCTAATGTTTAGTGATTTGGGGCATGTTTTTCATTTTCTTTGTTGGTCATTTGTATATCTTCTTTTGAGAAATATCTGTTCAGGTCCCATTCCCATTCGTTAATTGGATTGTTTCTTACCATTGAGATGTTTCAGTTCCTTAAATATTCTGGATATTATGGATGTATCCAGTGCATGGCTTGCAATATTTTCTCCCAATCTCTCTAGGTTGCTTCTTCACTCTGTTAATTGTTTCCTTTACTATGTAGAAGCTTTTTTAATTTGATGTAATCCTATTTATCTCTTTTGTTGCTGGAGTTTTTGGGGTCAAATACAGAAACTCATTGCCCAAACAAATGTAGTGTGGTTTCTCTTGCATGTTTTCTTGTAGTCGTTTTACGGTTTCAGGTCTAACGTTTAGTGTCTAACTGATTTTCAGTCGATTTTTGTATATGGTGTGAGATATACACAAGTGTTCAGTTTCATTCTTTTGCATGAGATACACAGTTTTCCCAACACCTTTAATTGAAGACACCATCCTTTTTCCCACTGTGTGGATTGGGCATCTTTGGCAAAAATCAATTTTCTGAAACTGCATGGGTTCATCTCTAGATTCTCTATTTCATTTCAACCATCAATGTATCTACTTTTAGGCCAGTATCATGCTATTGTAATTACTGTAGATTTGTAAAATAGTTTGAAAGCAAGTAGTGCAGCGCCTCCAGCTTTGTTCTTTTTTACTCAAGATTGCCTTGGCTATTTGAGTTTTTATGTTGTTTCATATCAATTTTAGAATTGTTTTTGCTATTTCTGTGAAAAATGCCATTGGAAATTTGATAGAAATTGTATTGAATCTGTAGATTGCCTTGGGTCATATGAACGTTTTAACAATATTAATTATTCCAATACATGAGCGTGAAATATTTTTCCATTTATTTGAGTCTTCTTCAATTATTTTCATCAATGTTTTATTTTTTTCAGTGTATAGATCTTTCACATTCTTAGATAAAATTATTCTTAGGTATTTTTTATAGCTATTGTAAACAGGACTGTCTTCTTGATTTCCTTTTCTGATAGTTAGTTGTTGGTGTATAGAAATGCTACTCATTTTTCTATGTTGATTTTGTAACCTGCAACTTTACTGAATTCATGTATTAGTTCTAACAGCTTTTAGTGAAATCTTTAGGGTTTTCTATACATGAGATCATGTCAGCAACAATCAGTGATAATTTCACTTTATTTCCTATTTTGATACCTTCTATTTCTTTCTCTTCTCTAATTGATCTGCTAAGGATTTCCAGTACTATGCTAAATAGAAGTAGTGAATGTGTATATCCTTGTCTTGTTCCTGACCTTAGAAGAAAAGCTTTCAACTTTTCACCATTGAGTATAATGTCAGCTGTGAGCTTGCCTTTCTTGTGTTGAGGTACCATTCTACTAGACCTAATTTGTTGAGAGTTCTTATTGTAAAAGGATGTTGGCTTTGTCAAATGTTTTTTCTGCATCTAATAAGATGATCATATGATTTTTAACCTTCATTCTGTTAATGTGCTATTTCACATTTTTCGATTTGCATATGTTGAACCAAGCTTGCATCCCAGGGATAAATCCAACTTGTTCATTGTGAATTATCCTTTTGGTATGTTGTTGATTTCAGTTTGCTACTACTGCATTTTGTTAAGAATGATTGTGTCTGTGTTCAACAGAGGTATTAACCTATTATTCTCTCTCCTGGTAATTTCCTTCTCTGGCTTTGGTACCAAGATATGAGTTTGGAAGTATTCCCTTCTCTACAGTTTTTTCAAAGAGTTTGGGAAGGATTGGCTTTAGTTCTTTTTTAAATGTTTGGTAGAATTCAGCAATAAAGCCATCAGGTCCTGGGCTTTTCTTTGATGGGAGACATTTTATTACTGATTCAATTTTCTTACTTGTTATTAACTGTTCAGATTTTTTATTTCTTCATGATAGTAGGTTGTATGTGTCTAGAAATGTATCTGTTTCTTCTAGGTTATCCCATTTGTTGCTGTATAATTGCTCATGGTAATCTCTTATGATTCTTTGTATTTCTATGGTATCACCTGCAATGTCTTCTCGTTCATTTCTGATTTTATTTTAATCTTCTCTCTCATTTTCTTAGTCTAGCTAGGGGTTTGTCAATTTCAGCTATCTTTTCAAAAAATCTGCTCTTAATGTCATTGATTTTATTATTTATTTTTATTTTATTTTACTTATTTATTTATTTATTGAGACAGAGTCTCACTCTGTCACCAGGCTGGAGTGCAGTGGTGTGATCTTTGGCTCGCTGCAACCTCCATCTCCCGGATTCAACTGATTCTCCTGCTGCAGCCTCCCATGTAGCTGGGACTACAGGCACGCACCACCACACCCAGCTAATTTGTGTATTTTTAGTAGACAGGGTTTCACCTTGTTGGCCAGGATGGTCTCAATCTCCTGACCTTGTGATCTGCCTGTCTCGGCCTCCCAAAGTGCTGGGATTACAGGCGTGAGCCACCACACCTGGCCCTGTCATTGATTTTATTGCTTGTTTAGTCTCTATTCCATTTATTTATGCTGTAATCTTCGTTAATTCCTTTCTTCTGCTAACTTTTGGCTTAGTTTCTTCCTTTCTAGTTCCTTGAGATGAAACATTAGGTTTTTTATTTCAGATCTTTCTTCTTTGTTTGATATAAGTGTTTATTGCTATAAACTTCCCTCTTAGAGCTACTTGTACTGTATCCATTAAGTTTTGGTATATGGTTTGTCCACTTTCATTTTTCTCAGGATATTTTTTCATTTTTGTTTTGATTTCTCCTTTGACCTACTGGTTGGTCAGGAGCATGTTGTTTAACTTCCACATATTTGTAAATTTCCCAAGATTTTTCCTGTTACTGATTTCTAGTTTTATATCATCATAATCAGAAAGATACGTGATATGATTTCAGTCCCCTAAGTTTATTCAGACGTGTTTTGTGGCCCAATACATGATCTATCCTGAAGAATATTTCATGTGCAGTTGAAAAGAATGTGCATTCTGTTGCTGCTGCAGGTAATGTCCTATATAAGTTTGTTAGGTCTATTTGGTCTAACGTGTAGTTCAAGACCAATGTTTCCTTATTAATTTCCTCTCTGGATAATCTGTCCCTTGTTGAAAGTCAGGTACTGAGGTCTCCCACTATTACTGAATTGCAATTTATCATATCTCTCCCTTCATATCCTTTAATATTTAATATTTACTTTATATTTAGGTGCTTCAATATTAGGTACAATGTATTTATAACAGTTATATTCTCCTGTTGAATCTACCTTTTTATCACTGTATAATGTACTTCTTTGTGTCTTTACAGTTTTTGACTTAAAGTCTATTTTGTCTAATATAAGTACAGATGCCCCTTAACTTATAACAGGGTTGTATCCTGATAAATCCATCATAAGTTGAAAATATTATAAACAATGTAAACCAAAAGTGCATTTTTGACTTAAAATGTTTTCAACTTACCATGGATTTATCAGGATGTGCCCCATCATAAGGCAAGAAATGTACTGAAAATGCATTGCTTTTGCACCCTGATAAAGTCAAAAAATCATAAGTCAATCAAAAGTCAGGAACCATTTGTATAACTACCTCTGCTGTTTTTTGGTTTCCATTTGTGTGGAATATCTTTCTCCATCCCTTCACTATGGGTCTATGTGTGCCCTTAAAAGTGAAGTAAGTCTCTTGTAGGCAGCATATAGTTGGATCTTGTTTTTTTTTTTTAATTATTATTATTATTATTATACTTTAAGATTTAGGGTACATGTGCACAATGTACAGGTTAGGTACATATGTATACATGTGCCATGCTGGTGTGCTGCACCCATTAACTCGTCATCTAGCATTAGGTATATCTCCTAAAGCTATCCCTCCCCACTCCCCCAACACCACAACAGTCCCCAGAGTGTGATGTTCCCCTTCCTGTGTCCATGTGTTCTCATTGTTCAATTCCCACCTATGAGTGAGAATATGCGGTGTTTGGTTTTTTGTTCTTGCGATAGTTTACTGAGAATGATGGTTTCCAGTTTCATCCATATCTCTACAAAGGACATGAACTCATCCTTTTTTATGGCTGCATAGTATTCCATAGTGTATATGTGCCACATTTTCTTATCCAATCTATCATTGTTGGACATTTGGGTTGGTTCCAAGTCTTTGCTATTGTGAATAGTGCCACAATAAACATACGTGTGCATGTGTCTTTATAGCAGCATGATTTATAGTCCTTTGGGTATATACCCAGTAACTGGATGGCTGGGTCAAATGGTATTTCTAGTTCTAGATCCCTGAGGAATCGCCACACTGACTTCCACAATGGTTGAACTAGTTTACAGTCCCACCAACAGTGTAAAGCGTTCCTATTTCTCCACATCCTCTCCAGCACCTGTTGTTCCCTGACTTTTTAATGATTACCATTCTAACTGGTGTGAGACGGTATCTCATTGTGGTTTTGATTTGCATTTCTCTGATGGCCAGTGATGGTGAGCATTTGTTCACGTGTTTTTTGGCTGCATAAATATCTTCTTTTGAGAAGTGTCTGCTCACGTCCTTTGCCCACTTTTTGATGGGGTTGTTTGCTTTTTTCCTGTAAATTTGTTTGAGTTCATTGTAGATTCTGGATATTAGCCCTTTGTCAGATGAGTAGGTTGCGAAAAGTTTCTCCCATTTTGTACGTTGCCTGTACACTCTGATAGTAGTTTCTTTTGCTGTGCAGAAGTTCTTTCGTTTAATTAGATCCCATTTGTCAATTTTGGCTTTTGTTGCCATTGCTTTTGGTGTTTTAGACATGAAGTCCTTGCCCAAGCCTATGTCCTGAATGGTAATGCCTAGGTTTTCTTCTAGGATTTTTATGGTTTTAGGTCTAACATGTAAGTCTTTAATCCATCTTGAATTAACTTTTGTATAAGGTGTAAGGAAGGGATCCAGTTTCAGCTTTCTACATATGGCTAGCCAGTTTTCCCAGCACCATTTATTAAATAGGGAATCCTTTCCCCATTGCTTGTTTTTCTCAGGTTTGTCAAAGATCAGATAGTTGTAGATATGCGGCGTTATTTCTGAGGCCTCTGTTCTGTTCCATTGGTCTATATCTCTGTTTTGGTAACAGTACCATACTGTTTTGGTTACTGTAGCCTTGTAGTATAGTTTGAAGTCAGGTAGCGTGATGCCTCCAGCTTTGTTCTTTTGGCTTAGGATTGACTTGGCGATGCGGGCTCTTTTTCGGTTCCATATGAACTTTAAGGTAGTTTTTTCCAATTCTGTGAAGAAAGTCATTGGTAGCTTGATGGGGATGGCATTGAATCTATAAATTACCTTGGGCAGTATGGCCATTTTCACGATATTGATCCTTCCTACCCATGAGCCTGGAATGTTCTTCCATTTGTTTGTATCCTCTTTTATTTCATTGAGCAGTGGTTTGTAGTTCTCCTTGAAGAGGTCCTTCACGTCCCTTGTAAGTTGGATTCCTAGTTATTTTATTCTCTTTGAAGCTTTTCTGAATGGGAGCTCACTCATGACTTGGCTCTCAGTTTGTCTGTTATTGGTGTATAAGAATGCTTGTGATTTTTGCACATTGATTTTGTATCCTGAGACTTTGGTGAAGTTGCTTATCAGCTAAAGGAGATTTTGGGCTGAGACAATGGGGTTTTCTAGATATACAATCATGTCATCTGCAAACAGGGACAATTTGACTTCTTCTTTTCCTGATTGAATACCCTTTATTTCCTTCTCCTGCCTAATTGCCCTGGCCAGAACTTCCAACACTATGTTGAATAGGAGTGGTGAGAGAGGGCATCCCTGTCTTGTGCCAGTTTTCAAAGGGAATGCTTCCAGTTTTTGCCCATTCAGTATGATATTGGCTGTGGGTTTGTCATAGATAGCTCTTATTATTTTGAGATACGTCCCATCAATAACTAATTTATTGAGAGTTTTTAGCATGATGCGTTGTTGAATTTTGTCAAAGGCCTTTTCTGCATCTATTGAGATAATCATGTGGCTTTTGTCTTTGGTTCTGTTTATATGCTGGATTACGTTTATTGATTTGCGTATATTGAACCAGCCTTGCATTCCAGAGATGAAGCCCACTTGATCATGGTGGATAAGTTTTTTGACGTGCTGCTGGATTCAGTTTGCCAGTATTTTATTGAGGATTTTTGCATCAATGTTCATCAAGGATATTGGTCTAAAATTCTCTTTTTTGGTTGTGTCTCTGCCCGGCTTTGGTATCAGATTGATGCCGGCTTCATAAAATGAGTTAGGGAGGATTCCCCCTTTTTCTATTGATTGGAATAGTTTCAGAAGGAATGGTACCAGTTCCTCCTTCTACCTCTGGTAGAATTCCGCTGTGAATTCATCTGGTCCTGGACTCTTTTTGGTTGGTAAGCTATTGATTATTGCCACAATTTCAGAGCCTGTTATTGGTCTATTCAGAGAGTCAACTTCTTCCTGGTTTAGTCTTGGGAGGGTGTATGTGTCGAGGAATTTATCCATTTCTTCTAGATTTTGTAGTTTATTTGCATAGAGGTGTTTGTAGTATTCTCTGATGGTAGTTTGTATTTCTGTGGGATCAGTGGTAATATCCCCTTTATCATTTTTTATTGTGTCTATTTGATTCTTCTCTCTTTTCTTCTTTATTAATCTTGCTAGCGGTCTATCAATTTTGTTGATCCTTTCAAAAAACCAGCTCCTGGATTCATTAATTTTTTGAAGGGCTTTTTGTGTCTCTATTTCCTTCAGTTCTGCTCTGATCTTAGTTATTTCTTGCCTTCTGCTAGCTTTTGAATGTGTTTGGTCTTGCTTTTCTAGTTCTTTTAATTGTGATGTTAGGGTGTCAATTTTAGATCTTTCCTGCTTTCTTTTGTGGGCATTTAGTGCTATAAATTTCTCTCTACACACTGTTTTGAATGTGTCCCAGAGATTCTGGTATGTTGTGTCTGTTGTCGTTGGTTTCAAAGAACGTCTTTATTTCTGCCTTCATTTCATTATGTACCCAGTAGTCATTCAGGAGCAGGTTGTTCAGTTTCCATGTAGTTGAGTGGTTTTGAGTGAGTTTCTTAATCCTGAGTTCTAGTTTGATTGCACTGTGGTCTGAGAGTTTGTTATAATTTCTGATCTTTTACATTTGCTGAGGAGAGCTTTACTTCCAACTATGTGGTCAATTTTGGAATAGGTGTGGTGTGGTGCTGAAAAAAATGTATATTCTGTTGATTTGGGGTGGAGAGTTCTGTAGATGTCTATTAGGTCCACTTGGTGCAGAGCTGAGTTCAATTCCTGGGTATCCTTGTTAACTTTCCGTCTCGTTGATCTGTCTAATGTTGACAGTGGGGTGTTAAAGTCTCCCATTATTATTGTGTGGGAGTCTAAGTCTCTTTTTAGGTCACTCAGGACTTGCTTTATGAATCTGGGTGCTCCTGTATTGGGTGCATATATATTTAGGATAGTTAGCTCTTCTTGCTGAATTGATCCCTTTACCATTATGTAATGGCCTTCTTTGTCTCTTTTGATCTTTGTTGGTTTAAAGTCTGTTTTATCAGAGATTAGGATTGCAACTCCTGCCTTTTTTTGTTTTCCATTTGCTTGGTAGATCTTCCTCCTTCCTTTTATTTTGAGCTTATGTGTGTCTCTGCACGTGAGATGGGTTTCCTGAATACAGCACACTGATGGGTCTTGACTCTTTATCCAATTTGCCAGTCTGTGTCTTTTAATTGGAGCATTTAGTCCATTTACATTTAAAGTTAATATTGTTTTGTGTGAATTTGATCCTGTCATTATGATGTTAGCTGGTTATGAAGCTTAGTTTGGCTGGATATGAAATTCTGGGTTGAAAATTCTTTTCTTTAAGAATGTTGAATATTGGTCCTCACTCTCTTCTGGCTTGTAGAGTTTGTGCCGAGAGATCTGCTGTTAGTCTGATGGGTTTCCCTTTGTGGGTAACCCGACCTTTCTCTCTGGCTGCCCTTAACATTTTTTCCTTCATTTCAACTTTGGTGAATCAGACAATTATGTGTCTTGGAGTTGCTCTCCTCGAGGAGTATCTTTGTGGCGTTCTCTGTATTTCCTGAATCTGAATGTTGGCCTGCCTTACTAGATTGGGGAAGTTCTCCTGGATAATATCCTGCAGAGTGTTTTCCAACTTGGTTTCATTCTCCCCGTCACTTTCAGGTACAATCAGACGTAGATTTGGTCTTTTCACATAGTCCCATATTTCTTGGAGACTTTGTTCGTCTCTTATTCTTTTTTCTCTAAACTTCCCTTCGCGCTTCATTTCATTCATTTCAGCTTCCATCACTGATATCCTTTCTTCCAGTTGATCGCATCGGCTCTGGAGCCTTCTGCATTCTTCACGTAGTTCTCGAGCCTTGGCTTTCAGCTCCATCAGCTCCTTTAAGCACTTCACTGTATTGGTTATTCTAGTTATACATTCGTCTAAATTTTTTTCAAAGTTTTCAACTTCTTTGCCTTTGGTTTGAATTTCCTCCTGTAGCTCAGGGTAGTTTGATTGTCTGAAGCCCGCTTCTCTCAACTTGTCAAAGTCATTCTCCGTCCAGCTTTGTTCCGTTGCTGGTGAGGAGCTGCGTTCCTCTGGAGGAGGAGAGGTGCTCTGCTTTTTAGAGTTTCCAGTTTTTCTGCTCTGTTTTTTCCCCATCTTTGTGGTTTTATCTACTTTTGGTCTTTGATGACGGTGATGTACAGATGGGTTTTTGGTGTGGATGTCCTTTCTGTTTGTTAGTTTTCCTTCTAACAGACAGGACCCTCAGCTACAGGTCTGTTGGAGTTTGCTAGAGGTCCACTCCAGAACCTGTTTGCCTGGGTACCAGCAGCGGTGGCTGCAGTACAGCAGATTTTTGTGAATCGCAAATGCTGCTGTCTGATCGTTCCTCTGGAAGTTTTGTCTCAGAGGAGTACCCAGCCGTGTGAGGTGTCAGTCTGCCCCTACTGGGGGGTGCCTCCCAGTTAGGCTGCTCGGGGCTCAGTGGTCAGGGACCCACTTGAGGAGGCAGTCTGCCCGTTCTCAGATCTCCAGCTGTGTGCTGGGAGAACCACTGCTCTCTTCAAAGCTGTCAGACAGGGACATTTAAGTCTGCAGAGGTTACTGCTGTCTTTTTGTTTGTCTGTGCCCTGCCCCCAGAGCTGGAGCCTACAGAGGCAGGCAGGCCTCCTTGAGCTGTGGTGGGCTCCACCCAGTTCGAGCTTCCTGGCTGCTTTGTTTACCTAAGCAAGGCTGAGCAATGGCGGGCGCCCCTCCCCCAGCCTTGCTGCCACCTTGCAGTTTGATCTCAGACTGCTGTGCCAGCAATCAGCGAGACTCCATGGGCGTAGGACCCTCCGAGCCAGGTGTGGGATATAATCTCCTGGTGCGCCATTTTTTAAGCCCGTCGGAAAAGCGCAGTATTGGGGTGGGAGTGACCTGATTTGCCAGGTGCCGTCTGTCACCCCTTTCTTTGACTAGGAAAGGGAACTCCCTCACCCCTTGCGCTTCCCAAGTGAGGCAATGCCTCGCCCTGCTTCGGCTTGTGCATGGTGCGCTGCATCCACTGTCCTGCACCCACTGTCTGGCACTCCCTAGTGAGATGAACCCGGTACCTCAGATGCAAATGCAGAAATCACCCGTCTTCTGCGTCGCTCATGCTGGGAGCTATAGACTGGAGCTGTTCCTGTTCGGCCATCTTGGCTCCTGATTTGGGTCTTGTTTCTTAATCCATTCAACTGTTCTGTTTCTTTTTATTGGAAAATCTAACCAATTTACATTCAAAGTAATTATTAATAGGTAAGGACTTAATACTGCCACTTTATAATTTGTGGTCCGGTTGTTTTGTAGATACTTTATTTCTTTCTTCTGTTCCTGTCTTCCGTTGTGGTTTATAGTTTCCTCTAGTGGTATGCTTTGAATTCTATTTCAGTTTTGTACTTCTTTTATACATTTTTGCTTTGTGGTTACCATGAGGCTTATGTAAAATATAACAAGCTATTTCAAGCTGATAACTGCTTAACTTTGATCACATACAACTCCACACTTTTACTGCCCATGCTCATACCATATAGACATACACACATCATACAGCAGATTCAGATCTTACTGTCTTCAATAGTAGAATTATCAACTAAAGAATATAAGTTATATAAAAAATGTTTAAAGAAATAAAAGATGAAAGCAAAATAATTAAGGTATGAATAAGGAATTATCAAAAACTACCTGATATGTTTTAAAAAGAAGTTTTTAGAAGTGAAAAACATATTTGAAATTAAAAACTCAAACACTGACTTCAAATACTAAAGAGGAAAATAGTAAAATGAAGATAAATCTGAAGATATCAACAAACCATGGCAAAGAAATAAAAGACAAAAATATGAAAATAATATTGAATGCGAAGGTCTAAAACATGATTAATTAGAGTTCCTAAATTTAAAAAAAATGAAGAGTAGACATAATACTAAATGAAATAATATATGAGAATTTTCTAAAACTGAAGAAAAACATAAAATCACAGACACAGGAAATACAATATATACCAAGCAGGGAAAATGTAAAGATATCCAGAATTAGACATTATAACATTATAATGAAATTGTAAAAAAAATATATACATACACATCTGAAAAGCAGTCAAAGAAAAATGGATCACATACAAAGAAACTGACATTACAGTGGCTGCAGATGTATCAACAGCAAGAATAGAAGCTGAAAATAGTAAAATAAATAATATCACCAAAATGTTAGTCATCTTTGTGCATTTAGCTCCTATTATAGTGCCAAGTACACCCCAAAATGCTCCAAAAATGCTGGTCTAATCAATCAACCACTTCAATAAAATGATTAAATTGGGCACAGGGAAGAATGGAATGAGACTTACATTAATGAAATCTGAAATTATCTTATTTCCTCATTTGTTAGAGTCCTGGAGTGGGGGAAGGTGCAACAGTAAATTCACGACAAAGTGGGAAACATCTGCTAATATGAAACAATAAGTCTTCATACCCACACCTCACCCCTTGTATTCAGTCAAAATAAATGACATTTATTCAGTATAGTTAGCATGGGATGTTTTTGTTTATAAGAAAGATTTGTGTCATCCATATAAACGTTCTGCCTATGCAGTACAGCACAGATGACTGTTTTGCATGGTTGTGACAGACCACAGCTCCATATTGACTATAGAAAGTCTTACTCAGCTCTAATTTCAGTTTACTCTGGGGTTTCAGATTCTGCTGACTACAGACAAAATTTTTTCTCCCCCAACAATGGCTGCATACTTTAACCATCCCCATAGAATTCCACAGGAGTCTGAATTGAAATACAGAACTAATAAGGTACCCTAACAAATAGAAAAACTTCAAATCACTTTTAGAGTTAATAACTTCTCTACTTAATTAAAAAGCAAATATTAGTACAGAAATAAGTTTTATTTCTTAAAACAAAGCCATGTAATGTGATATCTTTCAGCTTGGTTTAAATTTTTGAATTTCCTGTTTTCAGGGACTAGGAAATTGGATGTTCAAATTCACTTGAGACAAACTGTAATGTTTTCCAAATAATTAAAATATAACAAAAAATCCTACTAAATTTAAAATTTTATTTGTACAAGGAACGAGGCTAAAAATTATTTTAATCTGCAAGTAATTCAATGAGTTCATATAACTATGTCTGAAATTTTTTCATTTCTTTAGCATTCATTATAGACTGAAATTAGTTCCTAATTGAAAATTGAAACTCCTAATTGAAATTTTACCATGAATCAGATCTATATCTGTTATTAGTTTATTTATGCCTTATCTTTTTTCAGGAAAGATTTAAAGCACAAAGATCAATGACTAATTTAGGACACTTTGGCATCTTTAAAATTGTCTCCATGAATATTTTATTGGACCTCATGACTATAAGCCATGACACTTTCGAAAATGGAAAAGCACACTAGCAGATAAGACAACTGCCACTTTCAGTGACCCTGGATATACCACTTAGGCTCTCCCTCATCTATAAAATTGGAACACTGAACAAGAGGATTCCAAAGGTCCCTGGTTCTAGCTTTACAATCCCATAACACATAAGGAATCTTTATATCTTCCTAGTCCCTGACTTCCTTAATTATTCATTAAGTCTCTAAACCCAAGACTGAATTTATAACCATTGTGATGGTTCTTCTCCCATTCCATTCTTCACACCTTTCTACCTGTCACATAGTTGCCCATTTTCTATTATTTTCTATCTGTTCAAATGATATTTTTTACTTTATTTTACAGAACAGTCTCATTCAATTGAGAAAGTGTTCTCAATGTTGAAGATAATAAAGGAATGTACCATGATAAAAATGTGTCATTGAATACTTAGATTTCAATTAAATAACAGCCAAACTAGATACATTATAGTCTACCTACAAACAACTTCTTTCAAAAGTCTGCAAATTAAAATATAAGTAAAACATATTTTGCCAAGTCTAAAAACACTGGATAGATTTTTAAGTTAGTAATACAGACAATACTCAAAGGAAATTTATTTTTGTGAACTGGTAGAATATAATACATAGTTGAAACACATAACTGAAACCCTCCTTAAGCCTCTTAGAGCTCTTTGGGAGTGAACTGATGAGATACCTTGGGGAGGAAATGAAAGAGTTACCTTGGCCAGACAACTTAGCCAACACAGAAACAACTCTCACTCTCACCACACCCTAAATTGCCTCTGCTTTCCACCATGAGCTTAGAGAAGGGACCTGAATAGAGAGAAAGGAATAACTACCATGCTAAGCAAGTGGCAGCTGAGACAAAAAGCCTTCTAGACCACTGTTCTGACTGCACTGTGAGAAAACTGACAGCTGGGTGGGTCAGACAGAAACAGGTTTTGGACGGGTGCAGTGGCTCACGCCTGTAATCCCAGCACTTTGGGAGGCCAAGGCAGGTGAATTACCTGAGTTCAGGAGTTCTAGACTAGCCTGGCCCACATGGTGAAATCCCGTCTCTACTAAAAATATAAAAATCAGCTGGATGTGGTGGTGGTTGCCTGTAATCTCAGCTCTTCGGGAGGCTGAGGCAGGAGAATCACTTGAACCCGGCAGGCAAAGGTTGCAGTCAGCTGAGATCGTGCCACTGCACTCCAGCCTGGGCAACAGAGTGAGAATCAATCTCAAAAAAAAAAAGAAAGAGAAACGGGTTTTAAACAGGTAGACATCATGAAATCAAATGTACTTCTTCCTTCTTCCTTATCTGTTTCCTATTCCCTTTTTGTTAGCTTTTCCTTCTTCCTCTTCCTTTTCTTCACCCATTCATTTTTACATTTGTTTAACAAATGTGTGTTCAGGCACTGAGTGCCAGATAGAAGAGATACATTGGTGAATAAACAACATAGGTCATCCCCTTATAAAGCTTAGAGTCTAGTGGGGGATAAAATCATATAAGCAGACAATGATAAAACAGAGAGTTAGTTGAAGAAAGTAAATAGCATCCCTGGTGTTACAGTAATACATGCTTGGGGCAGCCAATCCACAATTGAGATATCAGGTAAAGAAAGCTTCCTGGAGGAAGTAAAGACCATGCAGAATCTGGAGGAGAGAGGGCCAAGGAGTGGGCTAGGAGAAGGGAGAGGGTATTAAGGTTTATTTGTTTGTTTGTTTTGTAATTCAAAGTAAATTGAGCAAAAAAGTAAAAATAAAAAACAATAAGAAATGAAAACTAACATTTAACAGGATTAAAATAAGAACACGCCTAAACTTTGGAATCCTTATGAAATTTTCCATCTTTCTTACATTTTGGCTACTAGGATGATGGAAACTACTTAACAGTCACAAAGAAACATCTTTCAGAACAAAGTTGTACTAGCTTCCATTTCTTCATTCAAAAGTGGCCTGAACATATAACAGGCTGCATGTTCTTGGCTTCATATCTGCATAATAATGACACACAGAACAGTTAATCTGAGCAAGCACATACAACAGTTAATCCAAGCAAGGATGATGATGCAGCCAGTTTCATCAGCATTACCTAATATAACAAATGCCTTTCAGAGACTACGAAATTAACTAGAAAATGTAACCTACTGCTAGAAAAATATCCCATTTAAAAATGTAATTTATGTCACTGACTTTCAGTACTATAACTAGTGGTAAAGGCCATTGTATTGGAGATTGTTTCTTGTGCCCAAATATTCAATTGTCCTTACATCATTTAGTAATATAACCACCCGTTTAGCTTGGCACATGGTTATCTAGGGAAAAAGACTGCATTTCCCACCAGTCCTTGCAACTAGATGTGGTCATGGAAGTGAAATCTAGTCAATGGGAGGGTGGGAGATGTAGTGAAATTACAATTTCTGGGTCATCACCTTAAAGGGAACATACTGTATCCATCTGTTCCTTTCTGTTTCTATCTTTGATCTCTGGAATCAGGAAATAATTGCAATAGCTAAAACAGCTATTTGGGACCACAAAATGGAAATAGTATAGACAGCAGAACAACAGTAACTGGAACCCTCATACCAAGAAATTGCATTGCCAGCTCTGGACCACTGATGGAGATTTTTACATGAGAAAGAGTAAAATTTCTATCTTGCTTATATCTACTGTATTTTAGGGTCCATTTATTAGAAAAGCATAAGATATATCCTAGCAAATTTGACTAATATCTACCATGTTTGTCCACAGGCCTTTCGAGATGGCTGGTGAACCACTCTTAAGCAAGCTGTTGGCAATAGGGAACTCAACTCATCAATCCCTCACTTACTGTTTACTTCATGTCAAATATCAACAGTGCTATGCAAAAAGAACTACTCTTGTTTGTTATCATGAGGCTTTGTGGAAGCTTGGGAACTTCTTACTTGCTCTAATATATCCTGGCTGCCCATGAAACAATCTTTCTACCAGCTACAAGAGACTAACTTTCCTGGTGAGCAAGCATTCTCTTTGTAGATGGATCTGTTGTGATGAATTTGATGCATCTCTTTGCTAGAGGGAAAAAGCATTTAGAAAAAAACAAATAAAATATAAAAATACTCTCCCTAAATAGAAGCCAGTGAACATTACCAATAGCTAATTGATTCTCATATATTATAGACTGATAAGAGAGAAAAATATTCTTCACTTAATTCAGACTACAGGGGCTGACACAGTGGAACATGCAATCTAAAGAGAAATATAGAGAGTAATAAAACTCTTTTGAAATGATAATCCTTTGTGATATTAAATTTATGATAAGTAAACCGTATAGCAACCATAATCACAAAACACCTTATCTCACGCCCTTAGGTTGTAGTAAACCATGGCAATTTTAATCGAAAATAATACTTGGCACCAGGAAACCAAGAATGGCATCCTTGAAAATGCTGCTCTGAATAGGAACCTAACATTTTAGGTATATTACAGAAGAAAGTAACTCTTAGCTGCTTTGAATTATAATAATAATTATAATGCATTTATTTCATTTCAAGTGGCACTCCATTATGCAAATACTTTCACGAATTAAAATACATTTTTGAGATTTAAAAAATTCAGTTGACCTTGTAGAGAAAGGGGAGAAAAGCTTCCCAGGAAGATCCAGGGATTGTGCTAGACTCTGTGGATACCAGGAAGATATCCTTGTCCTCAACCTCAAAGAGTTCAAAGTCCAATGGGGGAAGGGAGGACAGAGGGACAGGCCCTGAAACCCAACCATAATGCAGTATAAATTTTCCCTAACAGGTGCTACGTACGAGCACAGAGGAGAAATTGATCCTATCTAGAGAGAAGACCAGAAATCTTTACAGAGCAGGTAACACGGAAGACAGGTCTGAAAAATGAGGCTTTTTACATGGCATCTTCAAGAATGAAGGGTCAGTAGTGGGAGGCCAGGGTAGAGGTTCTCAACCTGAGTGATACTGTCCCTCTAGATGCTATCCCTCTAGGGGGCATTTGAAAATGGGGGTGGGGTACATCTCATTGACACTACAACTGGGAACACTATAGATATTTACTATGGAAGGTGGAAAGTAGGACCAGGACAGTAAATATCCTTCAGTTATCAAGACAGCACTGCACAATAAAGAATTGTGCAGTCGTCTAAAATATCAATTGCATCGCTATAGGAGGATAAGGTAGTTGAAGTTATGTGATGGGATAAAACACTACAATGGTAAAAGCCTCTTCAAAATGGCATTTATAATTTCTCCTCCCCTCTTTCCCAATAAGCAGCCTTTACTTCCAGGGCAGTACCATATTGACTGTACATTCTACATCTAAGGGAGCAGAATTCAAATAATAGATATCATAGATTTGTATATTTATTATGACAATTTTCTAGCAGAAGCCATGGGGTATCTTGAGGAAGGGGAGTTTTTTCTTATTGCTATAAAGGTGCCATATGAACTAGAAGTAGTCCTGTGTGTTTTCTAACTCCTAAACTATACAAGGAAAACTGGTTCTAGTGAGGGAGGAAGTGGTGGTTCTGATGGCTATGGATAGAAAGAAGAGAAGAATGGGGGGATGGTTGGTCTCATTACTCATTGTGTCCCACTCCAGTTTATAGTAAGTGCTAAATATCATGAGGAGCTGCAACTAGCCTTTAGTCCACCAACATTGATCTGCATGGACATGCTCTCTCCCAAGCCTTGGGGACTGGCTTCTGTTCTCAAGGTTAAATGGAGAAGGGCTTAGCAGTCATCATCTATTGGACCTAGTCCTGGTCCCAGGTTCCAGACTGCTAAATAATGCTGCTCTTAAAATTCTATTGTAGGCTCCAAGCTTCCTGCTTCCTAGTCTCTCATGTTGACTGTTGTTCCCTGGCAGGGTCCTACCCCCAACCAAAAGAAACCTGCAAGTCCCCAAAACAGCAAAGGTATCAAATATGATTTTTTAAAACTCTTTTTATTATCTAAATTAAGCTGGAATTACTCTAATATATTAAGTTACCAAGAGTAATAAAAGGCATACCCATACACATATATATCACTGTTTGAAGATATTTAAATTTAACTGTGATTACAATCTTTAACTAAGGCTCTCAGACTCTCTTAAACCTCTAAGGTTAATTAGTAACCAATGAACAATTTTCAAAATAAAAGCATAATATATAAAAGTTAATAAAACTGGCTCCAAGTTAATTAAATTTATTTTCCTTCAGAAATATCCTGCCCTCCTTGAGATGCAACATGGATAACTTTGTGAAAACAGTGAAATGTAAAATTCAGCAACTACTAACACAAAAAAATCAAAGGGATATTCTGCTTTGTAAGTAAAAATCTACAAGGTAGGCCTTATTCTACAGTCAGCACTTTTCTAACTTTTGTTCAAGTTGTGATCATGAAAACAGTGCTTAACATTGACTTAGCTCTTGACTGCGTGCCAGGTAGTGTCTCACACGCTTCACATGTATGAACTCACTTGATCTTTATGACAGTCCTATAAGATGGTGCTATTATTATCCCAGTTTTAGAGTCTGAGTCTTTCCCACCCTTCAAGATTTGGTTTAAATTTCACTTCCTCACAAATCCTTCCTTAATTATTTCCCAATTCATATTATTTTCTACCTCCCCTTTTTCCCACTATATTATGCGTATCTCTTACAGGACTTATCATAGTTCCCCCTAAAGCTCTTTATGAATGCTTCTCTTTCTTGTCATTACATCACAAGTTTCTGGGGAGGCAGACTCTGTCTTACTCATTTTTGTATTCCTACAATGCCTAGCAGAGATTCTTGCATGAAGAACGTGTCTAGAAAATGTTTGTTGAACTTACTTATACTAGAAGAAAGGAATTTAGCAGCAGCTCTGAAAACAAAGAGTCATGAATAAAAAGCAACAAGCAGTTATTCTGTTTCTGCAGATGACAGAACAAAAGAGATCCCAGAGATCATAAGATAAAACATTTAAATATTAGGTAAACATTAAACCATAATTATACTGAAAGAAAATACAGGTGAATGGTTACAAAATCTTTAGAGGTAGAAGGCCTAAATAGGACACCAAGAGCAAAATCAAGCAAGAGAAGAATTAAATAAATGTTCACGGGAGCCAGCTCTGAGTTAGGCTACATGGTTTTGATTCCCAATTTGCTGTCTGTAGAGTCAGTTTATTCAACCATAAAACGGGGATGATGACAATATCTGACTTACAAGGTTGTACAGTGGAATGAAGGAGATAATGACTATCAGGCTCTCAACACAATGCATGACATAATGTCTTCCATAAACATTTCAAAACAAACCAATTAAGGAAAAGATAGAGTTGACTGTAAAAAGAAAAAAGCATTTATGCTATAAAAGTATCAATCAAGTCAATCAGTATCAAATGACAAACAAAAAAAGATTACTATCATAAATATATGAAAAGCTTGTACAAATTAATAAGAAGATTAAAACTCCAATAGAAAAGAAAGGAAAGCCGAGCTCAGCATTTCACAAAACATTAATATATACAAATGAGATAATAAACATGAGAAAAACACACCTTATTTAAGAAATTAGAAAGTGTTCATTAAATTTTTCTTCTTATTAAATCAGCAATATTGACAATGCTATGAAGCAATGGACAGCATAGTCTTGTGGAAAGCTTAAATTGGCATATTTCCGAGGGCACTTTGCCAATAACCATCAAAAGCCTTAAAATGTGCATACCTTCCTAAAAATGCATAATTATTATACATCCATAAAAATCTAAAAAAAGAAAAAAGTACATATTTTATGACCTAGGAAATTGAGGCATTTATACCAAGGAAATAATCATTGATATGCACAAAGATGTAAACTGCAGCCTTGTTTATAAGAGTGAAAAACTAGACATAACGTAGTGATCTAACAATGAGACTAGTTAGTAAACTAAACACCTTTACAAAACTGTGACTGCAGTGATCTCGTGGGAGATACTTAATGCCATAAATGAAAGAAAAATGATATAACAGCTTATTATATGGTCCCATTTTCATTAAAACAACAACAATAACAAAATGTGTGTAGGTATGGGTGTGTGTATATACACACATAAGATCTGAAAGGAAAGATAACAAAATGCTAACATTGATTATCTCTAGGTAATAAAATTATAGATGACTTTGGAAAACCATAACATTTTCTAAATTCTTTATGATAAACATATCTTCATAATTAAGAAAATAAAAATTATCTTTCCAAAAGGAAAAATTAAACATCAAGAGATATTCTTACCCATTGTTCAGGTAGAATATATCTTTAATTGTGGCTGCACTGTGCTCCTTAGAAAAGTCATACAGTAATGAGCTTCAGCCCACAGGTTCTATTGGTACAGAAGCAGCTCAAGCAGTTTAGCAGAAAAGTTCAATCAAATACAAAAAACAACTCAAGGGAACATCATATGCTTAATGGTTAAATGGCAATAGAAAAAAAGACAAATAACTAAGCAGTACTGGATAAAGCTAAAACCTTAATCTCATGCTTACTCAGCAGCAAAAAGAAAAAGCAAAGCAAACATTAATTATGGAAGATTTAGTGATCTGTATGGTTATAGTTGTAGAAACACTTTCAATCTGTGTTTACCCACGCTATAACTCATTGCTTTCTGCAAATTTAAAGAAACCTTTTGCCTGACAGTTCAAATGCTTGGTTACAGCTAAGGGACAAAGTCCTCACACTTCAAAACTGGTGTGTGTGTGTGTGTGTGTGTGTGTGTGTGTTTAGTGGCTTTCCAACTTCATAATAAATCTACAAAAGGGCCAACTTCGCAAGGGAGCCAGTCTGAATACAAATATATTTAGCCCCATCCTCCCCACATGGCAAGGAAGGAGCAGGCACATCACTATGTAACTAGGTTGCACATTCATTCGTTCTTACGACTGTTACCAAAGATTCCCAAAGTAAATAGTAGTCAAAGCCATGGTATTACAGTATTGAAAGCAATCTATTAACTCATGCCTTTTCAAAACCAATGAGAGAATAGACCTAGTTGAAAATTCTTAATTCCATCTAGTAAGATAAATCTTGAACACAAAATGCTAGAAAAAAGGGTGGGGAGGTCTAAGTACATAACTATTTAAATTGTCTATCCAGTCTATCCCAAATGCAGTGCTCACTTGTTTTTTTCCTGCCCAGCATCCATTGCCCCTTCTCTGAATAATAGCACCCAGTTTTTATTTAGGGGAATCTCCCATTTTGGTTCATATGATCGCCTCTATTTCCTAACTTCAGGAACTGACAGGTAACTCAGGAATGGTCATGCAATGTATTCATTCCCTAGACAGAATAAATATTCATCAAGCACATAGCCCAAGCTAGTCCCACTGGTGACAAGAATTATCAGCCTTAAAACTTTTCTCTAAGCTCCTGGGAAAGAAGTACGTTCCTTTTGCCTGAGTTTCATGCTGAAAGAATGTAAGCCATTGCTGTTGGGCGCAGCTTTGCCATCACTTGGAAAGAGTATATCTAAAAACGAAACGGTAAAAAAGTGAGTAGGATTAAAAAACAAAGAAAAACAGATTCCTGATAAACTATTTTTAAAAGCTGGATCCAAACATGCCTGAAGCTATTCATCACCATTTGATTTAGATTCTGTCACATGAGACTAAAAGGAGACAATAAATATGGGGGAAATGAAAGTTAGATGGTTGTCTCTTCCCTCCCCAGTTGATCTACCTGTCTTGGTCAGCATGGGTTACTATTACAAAATATCATGGACTGGGTAGCTTAAACAAGACATTTCTTAGCTTGCAAACTTTGCTTCCTTCTTGCTGTATCCTTGCATGGCGAAGCCTGAGAGAGCAGTAAGGGAGGAATTCTCTAATTTCTTCTTAAAGGGTACTAATCCCATTATGAGGACCCCACCCTCATGACCTCATCTAAACTTAATTACCTCTCAAAGGACCCACCTCCAAATACCATCACATTGGAGCTTAGGGTTTCAACATAGGAATTTGGAAGAGACACAAACATTCAGTGCATAGCACTACCTAAATTGCTTTTAGACACACACAAAATAGACTGGAGGAGGTTACTCTAGGCTACCTCCAAGCAGATCTGTGTGACTGTCATTGTACTAGAATATATCACCAGAATATTGGCTACATCCTTAAGTGTATATCACTGCTTACTCCAAAGCCTAACCCAGTGCCTAGAACACAACATCACCCAATAAATTTTTGTTGAAAAATGAATACGTGAATTAACTAAACTTTTGGGACTTATTTTCAATACAAACTAAACAATAACATGAATGCTATAATAAAGATATCAGTAACATGATATGAAAATACACAGAAAGGTCTAACTGTATATTGGAAACCAGATAATCTGGAGTCACATTCCAATATTCAACTGATCTGAATCCCTCCTGAAACAGTCAACCTATCTCCTCATCTTCTCCTTAGCCTTATCTTCAACAGGCACAAAATACTTTAATAATGAAAAATAATCCCCAATCACTGGCATCTTCTACTTGACTAGCTGAGAAACAGCTCTGAAACTGTAGCACAGACAGATGTTTGCATGTGTGTTTTGTGTATGTGTCCTTATCATGGTCTACAAGGCCCTACAGGCTCTGTTTGACCTCGGCTGTTCTCCTTGCCGGCTTTGCTCCAGCCATATGGGCATCCTTGCTCTTTGAAAACACCTGGCACTTCTCACCTCGCGACCTTTGTTTTTGCTATAACCTCTGCCAACGGATGATACAAGTGGCTATCCCTTTTCAGGTGTTTGTCCAAATGTCACCTTCTCAGTGAGGCCTTTTGACCCTCCTTTTTACAATTGCAAACTACTCCACCTCTAATATTTCCTATTCCAAGGCATTTATCCACGGCATTATACCTTCTAATATACGATTCACTTATTTATTTTCTTCATCATCTGTCTGTCTTCCCATACTAAAAGATAAACTCCACGAAGGCAGAGATTTCAGTCTGTTTTTTGTTCTCTGTTGAATCCTCAATGCCAAGGAAATAATAGATGCTGAATAAATGAACAAAGAAATATAACACAAGAGAGCTACAACTAAATCATTAAGTGCTCTGATTCAAATTAAATATGAAGATTTTCCAATCAAATAAACTATAGAAGGTTATGTCTGTGAACTCCTTCAGAAGTTAAAACCAGAGAATTCCTATAAATATATTTAAAACTATAAAATATTCCCTTATATTACAGAAGTTAAGACATAACAATTATTTAAGAAATGAAATATGTTATCACAAAAAACTACAGCAATAACCAGAAAGTATAAGGGTTGCATTTACTTTGCTTTAGATCTAAAACAGTATTAAATATAAAATTTGAGGGCAGAGTGTTGTGGCTCACGCCTGTAATCCCAGCACTTTGGGAGGCTGAGGAGGGCAGGTCACTTGAGGTCAGGAGTTCAAGACGAGCCTGGCCAACATGGCGAAACCCCCATCTCTACTAAAAATACAAAAAATTAGCTGGGCCTGGTGGCAAGTGGCTGTAATCCCAGCTACTTGGGAGGCAGCTGAGATCGTGCCACTGTACTCCAGCCTGGGCAACAGAGCGAGACTCTATCTCAAAAAATAATAAATAAATAAACAAACAAACATAATATTTGAGTGATATTCATTAGCAAAAAAATCAAGCGTGAAAATATTCATAAATTATGGTTATATGGGTTTTGTTTTTTGTTTTTTTGAGATAGAGTCTCACTCTATCACCCAGGCTGGAGTGCAGTGGCACGATCTCCGCTCACTGCAATCTCTGCCACTCGGGTTCCAGCGATTCTCCTGCCTCAGCCTCCCAAGTAGCTGGGATTACAGGTACATGCCACCGCGCCCAGCTAATTTTTTGTATTTTTAGTACAGAGGGGGTTTCACCATCTTGACCAGGCTGGTCTTAAACTCCTGACCTCGTGATCCACCTGCCTCAGCCTCCCAAAGTGCTGGGATTATAGGCGTGAGCCACTGCGCCTGGCTGGTTATATGTTCTCTTATAGAAATTAAATAAGGAACTGTCATAGAAAACAATAGGAACACACTTTGTGACTCCAAAAAGGTTTGTCTATTGGAAAAACAGAAAGCACCAATTAGAAAGGGGCTTCCTGGATGCAAAAAGTCCTACTTCTACTGCTTGTAACAGTCCCTGTCCCTGGAGCACTCTTTTCCTGATTTCCTTTCCAGTAGAGATCACCCTAGGTAAATGGAAAGATAAGTTTAGCCCTGGCTGCCCCCATGCGCCTTAACAGGGGAACAGTAATATTAACATTTAATGTCAGGAATCCCCAGCTCTAGACTCTGGGAGTCAAATGTTTTGTTTAGCAAAAAGAGTGTCTTGAAAATTAACAAATTTCCCATTACAAATTCAAACTGCTGACTTCTCTTAAAAATCTGCAACTTTAAGCAAGACCGAAGTTGAACTGCTTAATAAAAAGAGGAACTAAAGAGTAGTTGCCCCTTGACACTAGGCACCTGTTTTCAGGTTCACCACACTGTCCCCACGACTCCCTATTGTCTTACATCTTGTTTCTACTGCCTGCCTGGCCAGGGAAGTGTTGAAAGTCCCGCTGTATATAGTCCAGTACCTTTCCTTATCATTTGTAAGCATGAACCCTGAACTCCCTGCGTTCTGTTGTTTGATTCATTTAACTCTTAGCCCCTTCTGCCGTAGATTTAAATCCTACTGCAGAGTAACATGAAATCAAGGTCAGAATCGAATTTTCTAGGGGAAACTGAGTGAGGGGTATATAGGAACTCTCTGTACTATCTGTGCAACTTTTCTGTAAACACAAACTACTGTATTCTACATAAAACGTTTATTTAAAAAAATCAGAGGGGAAAGCATGAACTATTCAATAAATGACAACAATACAAAAGAAAACCCCACGAATTGCCATTCTTCACCCACTCAATGTATGACTGCATGCAAGTCACTCATCCTCTCTTATCTACAAAATGGGGATGGTAATTCCTCCTCTGCTTTACTCAGTTTTGCTGTGATGATTAAATGGAATAACAGATGTAAAAGGTCATGGAAGAGCTGTCACTATACAGTAAATGCTAATCTTACTATAGTAAGTATACTAACAGGATATTAGTAATATATAATAAATGTGCTAATAGGATAGCACATTTAAAAATATACAAAACAACAGCATCTTATAAGAATCTTTAAGGATGTTACACCAAGAAGGTTTGATTATCTATACATGGTTAATGGCACAAAAGAAATTATGAAGCCTAAGATTACATACTCAGGAAATATAAAAATATACATATGAAAAACAACCTCCTTATTGTAAACAAGTTGTAAGCATAAATTACATCTAACTTGTCAGACTGCTAAACTGAGAAATGACTAAATTTCCTGAAAACTAAGGATAACTTTAAGGTCAGCCAAATAAAGTTTTCAGGAATAATATATATGACCAAAACAAGTCTATCTAGGAATGACAATGTTAAGAAGTGAACAAAATTCATCTGTAAAGGAAACTAAGACAAATGTTGATATTAAAATGTATGTAATGAGCTAAGATTACCACTACCTCCAAGGAGAATATAACAGGATTTCTTAAGTGGTTAGCCAGCTTTAAGATTCTAGACAGTCAAGGTTGCTGTGATTATCTGTTTCAAAGAAACAGGCCTACAGAATACAAGTATATTCTGGTAACAGTCACCAAAAGACAAAAAATAATTTAAGAAGTCCTTGAGGCATCGTGTCACCACATCCATCACTTAAATCTATGGACTTCAGTAATTTGCTATTGAAAATTAATCAAAATGGTCCACAGGTCATTGGTCAGGTTTATTCAGTCATCAAAAAACCTGGCCTAATTAACCAAACAGATTATGAAAAATGTCTTCTCTGGAAACCTTCACCTTACCAACAAAGGGAACTTTTGAGACTAAACAAAGCCAAGAGCAGTTACTTATATGCCAAATTAAGACCTCTGTTTAAGGGGGAAAAGAAAAGTACAATGGGGTACATGAAGAAATATTTTTTCTTGTTTTTTTTTAAATATAGAACTTTGAGTACCTTTTGTTTCTATCACCATTGTTTTTAAAGTATTTTATTCTTATCAAAGTAAAATATAAGCATGGTTCATAAGATTCTATTCAAATAGTACAGAATAATTTACAGTGAAAAGCAGCAGCCTCCTACCTCACCCCTTCCCAAGCCTGTGCCTACTTCTCAGAGAAAATCACTTTGGGTTGATTTTTGGTTTGGGTTACTCTGGCGATCTGCATCAAGTCATAAAATAGAGTGCTATAATTACACCACTTCTTTTAAAAATCACTTTTTTAGCACTTTCTATTGGCTTCCTACTATGATAGATTAGAATTTAGCTTGCTTGCATCCCCACCCTATACATACAACCAACATATACACAGACAACGTACATTTATATAACAACTTTGGTTTCTCTATTGATTACCTTCTTCATCTAAAATACTATAGTTACACTTTTGTCTCTTCTTCCATCAACTATAGAGCATCCTTTCTGTCTCGTGTGTAAACATACTAACGAATGCAGTTTTCTTTTCCTTTTCACTCCTCCTGTCACTACTACTACCACTACGTTAGCTTATACCTCTGAGATTCTCTTTCTTTTGGTCAATGCTTATTCCAATTATGTAAAGAAAAAATTCACTATTATCTATTAAAACCTTTTTAGAACCTATAATTATATAAGTTATTGCTAGCAGTACATTTGTGCCTCACTTTTGAAGACTATTATTCACTATGAAAATCCACTCTAGTAACACATATATTCTTTTCTTCATATTACAGATGAACATAGATCAAATTTCTTAAAGAACTAAGTTTTACTCAGCCAAGGAAGTACCAGTAGTTTCAATTTATTGTTGAAACTAGAGGCTTTCCACAGTAGAAATCCATCATTAGAAAATAACACAGATTTAGGATAACTTAATCATTTGAAGGAAATCACAGACTAGCTGAGATGAACACAAACCATCTTTTATCTTAATCCTTCTCTACAGAGTATCAGCCTCCTAAACCAAAGATTTCTTTTCATCACTACCTGATGACCTCTGGCACAAATCACCCTATATCCCTTCTGTCTCCAACCCAGTACACACGAGCGAGACTCTGTCTCAAAAAATAAAAAATAAAAAAAAAGATCTTATTTTCTCATTTAGAGCCACACATTTGAGCACCATGGCTGTAGGTACAGATATAGCTGCTGATAAAAAGTCAATGGATCTGAACTGGACAGATTGGACATTAACAGGATTATAGGTTACAGATGTCATGTAAAAACCCCAAGTGGCTTTAAAAACAGAAAAATCAGTATGTATTATGCAGTGGTAAAGCAGGCTAAGAGAATGGGCTTTACAGTCAGAATGGCTGGTTACAAGGACTAGCTCTGCCACAGCCAGTGGTGTGACCTGAGCATGTTACTCAAGCCTCTGTATCCAGCTTCCTCATTTTAAAAATCGAGTGCTGTAGGGATTAAAAATAATGGTATATGTAAAGAACTTAGCATTGGCATGGCATATACGAACTTAACAAGTGAGATCCACTAAAATTATTAGGAGTAGTAGTAGTAATAGTATGTTATCGGTCAGAGAGGCAACTTCACCGATTTTTTTATGTTGGACCTAATCACATCTTTCACTTCTGCACATCTGGTGAAGTCAAATAAATGACTTTCCTTTTCAGAAACCTGCCTTTACCCTAACTGTAGTCAAGGCAAATAGTCCTGATAGGCAAATAGCCCCCAGGTGACCCTTCTGGTCTGGGCTCACTGAGATATTAACCCCACATTCCTACAGATCCTGGTTTCACATTGTGTCCTTCAAATGCTTTCACCATGCCACTTCTCATAGTCAGCCCCAGTTTTTAAGGTGCATTTAAAATAAGCTTACATTTGGAACCAGCTAAGAATGCTAAAAACAGATGTGCTACTTTCCAGACAGACTGAAGAAATCGTACGAACAACCGATTCAGTACTACCTGGATTGTGACTAAAACCTATCGAATTATAGCTCCTGTTAACGAGCCTGAAGAAAAAAGTTAATTTAGTGATAGCGCCCTGTTAGACACATTTAGGGCAAAGAAAAGTACATTTCTATGGCAATTTCCAAGATATTAAAAATGAGATAAAACCAAATGAGAGAAAAACAGAAATCTAGCTCAAGACTTAACATCACCACATGTGAAATATCAAATAAATAGCTACTCTAATCTCAAATGGTAATCTTTCCTTTCAGCCTTTCTCATTTTATTGGACCAAATATTTCAAGCCTCATCTGTGTTCTATTACAGTCCTAAAGACAACATGATATCTAGGATAGTGTTCATATATAAAAATCATTTTAGATCAGGAGGTGACAGAAACTGATGTCCAGATTCCATTACCCTAAGACTTCATGTAATTACATTGTCTTTTTAAAAATCCTTAAATGACCATTTTCTCCTTTGGCACAGAGTCTTTTGACTCCACTTTTGATGCCAACATAGTCTCATCATGAAAATAAATTGAAAGTAGGTGGTCTGGTTAGTCTTCACAATGCTACATTTTAATCAGGCAAAGCAGTGAAAAACATGATTGTCGAAATGCTGGCGTGTCTTCAAACAACAGTGCATGCTGTCCATTTTACTCTCAATGAAAAAGCTCTTCAAGAGATTTCGATAAAGGTTTCCTTCCTACTTGCAGTCCACATTTGTAATGTTTATATAAGTGGAGGATATAAATCTTTCTCCAATGAACCCCATGGTTTTTAAAGCAGACTTCTTGTTATAAACTGCCTGTTTCCGTTTTGCCTGCCTAAGCAAGCCAGGCAAAGACCATTCGCGAGAGACTGGAACTAATTTAACGTGCTCCAGGTTTAAGCCCCTAGCCTCTGCGCCTTTGCAGGGAGATTTTACACAGTGGATTACTGCTGACTTTAACAATGATTCATATGATAAGTGGCTTTTGATTTGTTTTTTAATGTCAGGAAATATGCATTGGCAAAAGAAATGTCATTGAAATCATTTTGTTAAAGCAATATCCATAAAAAGGGGTGGGAAAAGGAGAATGCAACTTTTCATCAAAAAAAAAAAAGTCTAAATCATGCCAATGTCTCGTTCACATAAATTTATAGTTTTACTCAATGCAAAATAATACAAAGCTGTTTAGAGATAATTAGATTTAAGACTGGATGAACTGCAAGATATGATTGGTTGAATCGATATACTTTACCACAAAATTGGTTCTTATTATTAAAATACCAAAGCCACACGGAAGATAGACAAAAGCATCATTCTTTATCCAGCCTCAAAGACACCCTGTGTGCTTTTTTCAAAGATTCACAATTCCTTGAAACCAACACTAATTAAAACAGAAACACATTCACAAAACCTGGAGTAAGATCCATCATCCCAAAGCATGTCAGGGGAGGAAAATTTCCTCTGTTTAACTCAAAGGAACAGAGCAGCAACAACATTAATTCAAAAGAAAACAAACTGAGAAACAAAAGTATGTATTATACTATTATTCTAGAGTTCTGCATTTAAGAGGCCTGAACTGTTCATCAAAACATACTTTTAAAATGCCAAATGTAATAAGATATGCTTGTCCCCAGTCATCTGTTAGTTTCTTCTGGTTTTTCTTCAAGTTCCTTTGAAAGGATTATCCAAAGTCTTACAGTAGGCGGCAGTATTGTAACATCATGCTCACACTTAAAAGGCCTCCAGGTCAGCTCAAAAGAGGAAAAAGGGCCATTATTCTTCATAAAGACTTAACTATGTTGGCGTAATTACCCAAATTATTACAAAATTTCAGATTTTTTCTCCGAAGCCCAACCTGCTTTCTTACCACCTACCTATAATATTAAGATGTCTTAAACAATAGAAAAAGCAAATGCTTTTTATTGAAAAAGTCTGTCCAACAATCTGATACATGCTGATTGCTGTTTAGCAGTGGAAGAACTATTTATTGAATGTCATATTTCAAAAGCGTGAAGACTTCTCCAATTGCAAATATCCAGATGTTCTTTATTGTAAATATGACATTAGAAGATGGCAAAAAAAAAAAGAAATGAATATTTCATCTTACTCTAAAATGAAATGCAGAGCTGGTTTATAAACACAAGTCGATGTAACCTATGCTAATGAGATGTTAATTTCAAAAATATGGGGTAAAAAAATATTTACAAGTATAAGAATGTCTTCATATTTTCCAGGAATAAACCTTTTCTTTCCATCTGTCTAGGATGGCTCTTGGCTGGCCTGCTAGGAAATATGGAAACTGAAACTATTTGTACTGAATGCTTGGCTTCCAATGACTTACAAAATTCTGGGAGTTTGCGGAGAGGAAAATGCAAAGTCCTCACCATGTCCCAAGATAAAACATATAGACATATAACGGCAATTTTTTTCCATGCATAATGGTGATCCATATTGATTTCTCTTAATTCTGTAAATACGAGTGATTGCAACTTTTATTTAATATTCAAAGCCTTAAGGTCACTAAACAAAACAATAATTACTGTATTTGACTTTAAAAGAATCAAACCTCCTATCATCTTAGGCAAGTACTGTTGTTTATCTTCAATTTCAACTCAAATTGAGTTGCTCGTTTGCTGCCTGCTAGCTTTAAGGGGATGGGCTGTTATAAATTCAAACAGGATTTTTTTAAATCTAATAATTTCAACAAAAAATTATATTAAAAGTATTATTTTATAGACACATAATCTAATATTTTTAAATGTAAAAAGATCCTAAGAATACTAAAATCTATGAAATATCATAAGAAGCCAGCAATTATTGTAATCATGTTTAAATGCTATAAATTTTCAGTTTCAGTACTTCAAGTTATAGTTTATTCTAGTCTTATTATTATACATTATACTCTCTCTACTTGTCCATTTTTAAGTTGTTTTAGAGTTGGGAATGTTTTGGTTTTATGCTGTGTGAGTAAATGTGTGTGTGTGTGTGTGTGTATACATGTGTTCATTTAAAGATCCTATAAGAACCCTCATATGTATACTTCTTGGAGAATATGGACTGCTCCTATGCCTTATCACCCAGGTTTTCTCAATTGTTGTGATAGCTTCCTTTTCAAGACTTAACAGAAAAACTGTGCCTATAATTACCATCAAATTTCCCTCAAATTGAGCTAAACAGCATACATTTGAGTTGCCAGATGGGACATAATTCTTCATAATTACTGTCCGAAAGAGCTTGTGACAGTTACAACAAAGTAATTCACTAATGGAAGAGCACCAGGTATGCATTTTCCTGAAACATCTGTTTGAAATGCTGGGTCATTTGAAGAGTATGTAAAATGCTCCCATCTTCTAATTAGTTTCTCACCAACCAAAACATCACTGCCAAACTTAACTAGTTTGAGGGGCCAAGGTTCTTCTGTAGCAAAGCCAGTATAACCACTCAGTCCCTCTAAAGGCAAGCACTTGTTTCATCTCTGAGTGATGGCATTTGTGATGGAAAAGAAGGAAGTATTTCCTTCTAATAATAACATTTTTTCTTATTATTTCATTTCTCCATGATCTGTAGTCAGAAAGCATCCTGACATACTACATAAAATGCTTGCTTACTTTCTTGCTTCTCTCCCTTCTTTATCTATCTGATCGAATGAGTGGGGAGATGATCACAAACAACAGAGTATGAACTTTGGGTTGTGTGGTATAAGAAGAAATACATTTGGTTTTTGTTTCTGGTTCCTGGCAGAGAGTGCCAAAAACCTTTAGAATTTCCTGAGTGATAAGAGTATCATTGTTTATTCATAACTAGCTCCTTTTGATTCATAACTAGCTGAGTTTATGCTAATAAGGTAACTTAGGGTAGGATCCCTAGATAGCCTCAGGATGGGGCTGGTCATCAGAAAGATCAAGTAATTAGAGGGTTGAAGTGGGTGGGACTTCAGATTGAGCTCTACAAAAACACCTTAGCAACAAGACTTGATGAACTTCCCAGCTGGCGAACACATCAACAACATGCTGGAAAGGTGGCATGACCAGAAAGGGCATGGAAGCTACTTGTCCCCATACAAAATAAGTAGCACTGGGTAGCTTAAACAGGAGAAATCTATTTTCTCAGTTTTAGAAGCTGGAAGTTTGACATCAGGGTGTCAGTATGACCAGCTTCTGGTAAGGGCTCTCTTCCTGGCTTGCAGATGGCTTCTTTCATGTGTATTCACATGAAAGAGAGAAGGAGGGAGGCGGGAAGAAGAGCGAGAGAGTAAGAGTGAGAGCAAGGGTGGGGGAGAGAAAGAATGCAAGTTCTCTTGTGTCTCTTTTAATAAAGGCATTAATCCTATCAGAAGGTCCCACCCTCATGACCTCATGTAAATCTAATTATGTCCCAAAGGCCTCATCTCTAATTACTATCAATCACATTGGAGGTTAGGACTTCAGCATATGGGTTTTGGCAGAACACAGTTCAGTCCATAGCACTGAGGTCATTGGCCAAAATCAGATATACAGCTTGTACTCATGTAATAATCCTTCTTCCTAGGAGTGAGTGATTATTCTGCACCTGATCCTTCAAACCAGGATATAAGAAACAGAGTCATTGCAATAGAAGTTTGTCTTAAACAACAGCCTCTCCTATTCTTTTTCCCATCCCTCTACCTCCAAACTCACCACCACCACCACCAACAAAACCCACTGTAGAATGTAAGTAGCACTATGAAAATGAATCTCCAAAAACTTTGAACTATTAAAGTAGATTTCAAATGAAAAAAGTTACCATAGTATCCTGATACAATCAGATTTGAAAGGAAAATATAAGCACTGTCTCTATGACTAATTACAGAGTTTTTCCTCTACTTAAGGTAAAATCAATAATCTGTTTCTGGAAAGAAGACTGGGCTTCGTGTTTGAAAAGTCAGAAGATAGGACAAGCACTTGTCTAGTAACTGAAAACAGTTTTCCTCTATGAGGTAGAGTATCTGGTTCAGAAAAAAATGTGTTCAAATTAAATCCTGACTATTGCTGAAGGATAAATGTAGACTAAAGTACATTCTGTCTTAATGGCATGAATTTAACCTACACTGTGACCTGTGCAGCTTCTAGAAGACTCAACCTCATGACACATATACACATGTATTCAATGGATTCAGTTCATTCATTCATCTCTGTGCACATTAAATTTTTCACTAATTCATCAGAAATGTATAAATCAATTCTAAAAATCAAAAGTTTAAAAGTTCAGCAAAGTTCAAGTATTTCATGGAAAATAAGGTTGATATAATTTATAATACAAATATGAATTTTATTTTTTTATTTTTTTAATTTAATTTTTTAAATTTTATTATTATTATACTTTAAGTTTTAGGGTACCTGTGCACAACGTGCAGGTTTGTTACATATGTATACATGTACCATGTTGGTGTACTGCACCCATTAGCTCATCATTTAGCATTCGGTATATCTCCTAATTCTATCCCTCCCCACTCCCCCCACCCCACAACAGTCCCCAGTGTGTGATGTTCCCCTTCCTGTGTCCATGTGTTCTCACTGTTCAATTCCCACCTATGAGTGAGAACATGCGGTGTTTGGTTTTTTGTCCTTGCGATGGTTTGCTGAGAATGATGGTTTCCAGCTTCATCCATGTCCCTACAAAGGACATGAACTCATCCTTTTTTATGGCTGCATAGTATTCCATGGTGTATATGTGCCACATTTTCTTAATCCAGTCTATCATTGATGGACATTTGGGTTGGTTCCAAGTCTTTGCTGTTGTGAATAGTGCTGCAATAAACATACATGTGCATGTGTCTTTATAGCAGCATGATTTATAGTCCTTTGGGTATATACCCAGTAATGGGATGGCTGGGTCAAATGGTATTTCTAGTTCTAGATCCCTGAGGAATCGCCACACTGACTTCCACAATGGTTGAACTAGTTTACAATCCCACCAACAGTGTAAAAGTGTTCCTATTTGTCCACATCCTCCCCAGCACCTGTTGTTTCCTGACTTTTTGATGATCGCCATTCTAAGCGGTGTGAGATGGTATCTCATTGTGGTTTTGATTTGCATTTCTCTGATGGCCAGTGATGATGAGCATTTTTTCATGTGTTTTTTGGCTACATAAATGTCTTCTTTTGAGAAGTGTCTGTTCATATCCTTCGCCCACTTTTTGATGGGGTTGTTTGTTTTTTTCTTGTAAATTTGTTGGAGTTCATGATAGATTCTGGATATTAGCCCTTTGTCAGATGAGTAGGTTGCAAAAATGTTCTTCCATTCTGTAGGTTGCCTGTTCACTCTGATGGTAGTTTCTTTTGCTGTGCAGAAGCTCTTTAGTTTAATGAGATCCCATTTGTCAATTTTGGCTTTTGTTGCCATTGCTTTTGGTGTTTTAGACATGAAGTCCTTGCCCATGCCTATGTCCTGAATGGTATTACCTAGGGTTTCTTCTAGGGTTTTTACGGTTTTAGGTCTAACATGTAAGTCTTTAATCCATCTTGAATTAATGTTTGGATAAGATGTAAGGAAGGGATCCAGTTTCAGCTCTCTAAGTATGGCCAGCCAGTTTTCCCAGCACCATTTATTTAATAGGGAATCCTTTCCCCATTGCTTGTTTTTCTCAGGTTTGTCAAAGATCAGATAGTTGTAGATATGTGGCATTATTTCTGAGGCCTCTGTTCTGTTCCATTGGTCTATATCTCTGTTTTGGTAACAGTACCATGCTGTTTTGGTTACTGTAGCCTTATAGCACAGTTTGAAGTCAGGTAGCGTGATGCCTCCAGCTTTGTTCTTTTGGCTTAGGATTGACTTGGCAATGCAGGCTCTTTTTTGGTTCCATATGAACTTTAAAGTAGTTTTTTCCAATTCTGTGAAGAAAGTCATTGGTAGCTTGATGGGGATGGCATTGAATCTATAAATTACCTTGGGCAGTATGGCCATTTTCACGATATTGATTCTTCCTACCCATGAGCATGGAATGTTCTTCCATTTGTTTGTATCCTCTTTTATTTCATTGAGCAGTGGTTTGTAGTTCTCCTTGAAGAGGTCCTTCACATCCTTTGTAAGTTGGATTCCTAGGTATTTTATTCTCTTTGAAGCAATTGTGAATGGGACTTCACTCATGATTTGGCTATCTGTTTGTCTGTTATTGGTGTATAAGAATGCTTGTGATTTTTGCACATTGATTTTGTATCCTGAGACTTTGCTGAAGTTGCTTATCAGCTAAAGGAGATTTTGGGCTGAGACGATGGGGTTTTCTAGATATACAATCATGTCATCTGCAAACAGGGACAATTTGACTTCCTCTTTTCCTAATTGAATACCCTTTATTTCCTTCTCCTGCCTGATTGCCCTGGCCCGAACCTCCAACACTATGTTGAACAGGAGTGGTGAGAGAGGGCATCCCTGTCTTGTGCTAGTTTTCAAAGGGAATGCTTCCAGTTTTTGTCCGTCCAGTATGATATTGGCTGTGGGTTTGTCATAGATAGCTCTTATTGTTTTGAGATACGTCCCATCAATACCTAATTTATTGAGAGATTTTAGCATGAAGGGTTGTTGAATTTTGTCAAAGGCCTTTTCTGCATCTATTGAGATAATGTGGTTTTTGTCTTTGGTTCTGTTTATATGCTGACAAACATGAATTTTAAAAAGAGAAAGCATAATCGGATTTTTTTTAGCTTGTATTTGATTCTAGTTAGATCATGAGGCATAAAGATCTGTAAGTTGGATTTTCGATTTTCGATCAAAGAAAGAAAGATCAAATGGAACGTAGAGGAATAAATACACTCCCTCAAAAAACCCTACTAAATTACTTAAAAAGAAAAACAAAAAAAAGTTTTGTTCTTTTTTTGTATATAAATAAACCCACAAATGCAAAAAAAAAAAGAAAACTTGAAGGAGATAGCAATAGCATTTTAGGAGCTTGAAAGCCAATGATTAAGGGTTAAAGGACTTATGAAAGTCAAGTCAAAAAAGCCAAATCCCCACTGGTGGAAGAGGTGAGAAACAAACCTACTTATACTATGGAATCCTTGAAAGGCTCAGGAAATGGCAGCAAGAGGTTATTCTAAAATTGGGAGGGAATTGGGTAAATTAATAACACATGGGATAAAGTTCTTCAAGAAGTAGTTGGATCCCTAAATGTCCCCACCAACACGCCATCCAGATCACTCAGCAGGAGGTTTAGTATCTGGAGAGAGTAAAATCGCATTTTGGTCTAGGAATTAACTGGCAAAACTTGAGAATTATTAACTGAATGTACACCAAAAGCTGGTTGCTGACACTACGCACCCTTTCTTCTATGTGTCTCCCAGAAGATGCGTCCAGACCTTTTCTATTCCATGCAGGAAATTGGAAAGGTACTCTTTGTGGGAATATTTCTATTTCAAGAAGAAAGATCTAATACTGATTCTGACGGCTCTCCAACAAACCTCATTCTATAGTAAACCTCAAAGCCACAAACCCCCCATAAACTTAGCCTGTTCCATTGGCTTTTTAGATCTCCACTCTTAATCCTTACAACCTGGGACTATCCAATATCTTCAAAAAGTTTCTAACATGGAAAATGGAAGATAAAACAACTTTTTTTAAAAAAGCAATTTGGAAAATCTATGCAGGGAAAAGGAAATGTCCAAGAAAAATTACATTCTTGAAAAACGAAGAGAAAATATTGTATCCATAAAAAAGAACACTATTTAGAAAAATAATATTTAGAATACAGACATGTACACATATAAACACACAAAGATTGAAATTAAAAATATGAGCAAAAATAAAAATTCAATAAAAAGCTTTGAAGATAAAGAAGTTGAGACTATCTCCCAGAGGAAGAAGAAAAAAAGAAGACAAAAGAAATAACAAACGAGGAAAAAGGTTAAAAAACTTTTTGAATCTTCTCAAAAATAGAACAGGGATTTCAGAAAGGGAAAACAGAGAAAATGGAAAAAGGGAATTTTAAAAAATCAAGAAAATTTTCCAGAGTTGAGGCTGTGTGATTCCATACTGAAAGAGTATCCAGCATACTAGATGAAAATAGGCCCACAGCATGGCTCACAATTATGAAATTTCAGAATACTGGTAACAAGGTAAGATCCTATAAGCTTCCATAGTAAGGAAAAACATGTATTACATATATTACAAAGGATTAGGAATCAGAACACGTTCAGAAATCTCAAAAGCAATGCTGGAAGCAAGAAAACAGTGAAGAAATGCCTTCAAAATTCCAAAAGAAAATTATTTCTAAATTGGAAGAGTATATTCAGCCATATTACTAATAGGAAGATAACATATAGGCATTTTCAGCTTTTCAATGTATCAAAGGATATATCCTTTTCTCCTTTATGTCTGGAAATTACTAGACAATGTCCTCCAAAAAACAGGACGTAAAAAAGTTGTAAGCGAGGAAGATATGGCATGAAGAAAACAGGGGATCCAACACAGGGTAGAAGAAAAGAGAATCTGCAGAATGACAGTGAAAAGAACTCTGGATCACAACTGTGCACTACACATATAAGATAAGTAGTCCAGACTGCACCAGTGTCCAATTCAGGAGACAAGCACACTGAAAGCTATCATTGCCACTGTCCCATTTACCTTTGTACCACCTTTTTTTACCTGGATGTGCTCCATCAAATCAAGGAAGTAAACCAGGAAGGATAAAAATAAAGAGATCCAAGAAAAACTGACTCCATCCCAGGAAAAAAGCAAATGAAATTTGAAGAATGACAGCAAAGAATGATGATGTCTACAACGAGAACTGGAATTCCTAAGATAAAAAGAGAATAGAACAGTGGTTAAAGCAAACAAACAGTAAAAACAACAAACCACAGAACTGCTTGAAACCCTTACACCAACATGATTCATCTTATGAAAAAGTCAAGAACCAAAGATGAAAAAGGCTCTTAAAAGATGGGCAACACTTTGGGAGGCCGAGGTGGGAGGATCACAAGGTCAGGAGATCGCAAGCATCCTGGCTAACACGGTGAAACCCCGTCTCTACTAAAAAAATACAAAAAAATTAGCTGTGCATGGTGGCGGGTGCTTGTAGTCCCAGCTACTCGGGAGGCTGAGGCAGGAGAATGGCGTGAACCCAGGAAGCAGAGCTTGCAGTGAGCCAAGATCGAGCCACTGCACTCCAGCCTGGGTGACTGAGCGAGACTCTGTCACAAAAAAAAAAAAAAAAAAAAGATGGGCAAAAAGTTAGTAATAGTACAAAATAAGCTTAATAAATTTAAAAAAACACAATTATCAACTCAAAGGAAAAAGTAAATACAATCATAGAACTTTACAACTCTCAGCTGTGAACAATTTTTGCCTGGGCATTATCAGCACTAATTATTATTACACTAGTCCCCCAAAATGCAGCAAAAATTTTAAGTTAACTTGGTATATTAGCTGTGAGTAATTTTATAGTACAAATTTCACTGTTAGCTTTTTAGTCCACAAATCACTACACAAGTAATAGATGTGCATCTTGATCAATGACTAATAATGTCACTTCTTTCAAATTCTGTAGGCAACTAGTTACTGCATATCTCTTATTTGGGTCACACACAGACAGCAAAGTGTGTAGTGCTGTTGCCTCCTTGTCTCCCAATAATAAGCTCATATGACATTTAATTTAAAAAATAAATAACTAAAAGTAGAAATTCGCAAACAGAAGATGAAGATGTTCCAGAGGAAGTGATGCAAGCAAAAAATCTTCACATTAAAGGAACTCTCAGAGATATGCATGACTTTGAATGTACAAAGCTTAAAATGCTGTAAGTTAACCCAAATTTAGAAAGAACTATGACTGTTTACCAAAGCACAGAAAACATGTTTGCTCCATATTGTAAGTTATAGAAGAAGGTGAGAAATCTTCAAACTACTCAAGTTTTTTTTATCGTAAAAACTCCACTGTAATTCTCAATGTTGCACTGCTTTAAATTACAATATACTAAATAAATACTAATTACCCTACACATGTATCACTGACAGTAAATGAGTTTGTAATATTCTGACTAAAATTATTTAATGGTCATGGAACAATTATTATTTTTCATTGATTATTAAATCACTTGCTCTTCACAGAATTGGAAAAAACTACTTTAAAGTTCATATGGAACCAAAAAAGAGCCCGCATCGCCAAGTCAATCCTAAGCCAAAAGAACAAAGCTGGAGGCATCACACTACCTGACTTCAAACTATACTACAAGGCTACAGTAACCAAAATAGCATGGTACTGTTACCAAAACAGAGATATAGATCAATGGAACAGAACAGAGCCGTCAGAAATGATGCCACATATCTACAACTATCTGATCTTTGACAAACCTGAGAAAAACAAGCAATGGGGAAAGGATTCCCTATTTAATAAATGGTGCTGGGAAAACTGGCTAGCCATATGTAGAAAGCTGAAACTGGATCCCTTCCTTACACCTTATACAAAAATCAATTCAAGATGGATTAAAGACTTAAATGTTAGACCTAAAACCATAAAAACCCTAGAAGAAAACCTAGGCATTACCATTCAGGACATAGGCGTGGGCAAGGACTTCATGTCTAAAACACCAAAAGCAATGGCAACAAAAGCCAAAATTGACAAATGGGATCTAATTAAACTAAAGAGCTTCTGCACAGCAAAGGAAACTACCATCAGAGTGAACAGGCAACCTACAAAATGGGAGAAAATTTTCGCAACCTACTCATCTGACAAAGGGCTAATATCCAGAATCTACAATGAACTCCAACAAATTTACAAGAAAAAAACAAACAACCACATCAAAAAGTGGGCGAAGGACATGAACAGACACTTCTCAAAAGAAGACATTTATGCAGCCAAAAAACACATGAAAAAATGCTCACCATCACTGGCCATCAGAGAAATGCAAATCAAAACCACAATGAGATACCATCTCACACCAGTTAGAATGGCAATCATTAAAAAGTCAGGAAACAACAGGTGCTGGAGAGGATGTGGAGAAATAGGAACACTTTTACACTGTTGGTGGGACTGGAAACTAGTTCAACCCTTGTGGAAGTCAGTGTGGCGATTCCTCAGGGATCTAGAACTAGAAATTCCATTTGACCCAGTCATCCCATTACTGGGTATATACCCAAAGGACTATAAATCATGCTGCTATAAAGACACATGCACACGTATGTTTATTGCAGCATTATTCACAATAGCAAAGACTTGGAACCAACCCAAATGTCCAACAATGATAGACTGGATTAAGAAAATGTGGCACATCTACACCATGGAATACTATGCAGCCATAAAAAATGAGTTCATGTCCTTTGTAGGGACATGGATGAAATTGGAAATCATCATTCTCAGTAAACTATCGCAAGAACAAAAAACCAAACACCGCATATTCTCACTCATAGGTGGGAATTGAACAATGAGAACACATGGACACAGGAAGGGGAACATCACACTTCGGGGACTGTTGTGGGGTGGGGGGAGGGGGGAGGGATAGCATTGGGAGATATACCTAATGCTAGATGACGAGTTGGTGGGTGCAGCGCACCAGCATGGCACATGTATACATATGTAACTTACCTGCACGTTGCGCACATGTACCATAGAGCCTAAAGTATAATAATAATAATAATAATAATAATAATAATAATAAAAAAGAAAAAAAAAAAAAAGAAAGGATGCACTAATGCAATATGGACAAAACCTAAAAATACTATGCTAAGTGGAAAGCCAGATACAAAAATTGTATTGTTCCATTTATATGAAAAATTCAGAATTGACAAATCCATAAAATACATTAGCAGTTGTCAGGATCTGGGGAGGGAGAGACGAGGTATGGTTTAATGGATACAGCATTTCATTTGCGGATGATGAAAATGTTCTGGAACTAGGTAGTCATGGTGGTCGCATCACAGTATAAAGTGCTGAATGTCACTAATGGTCAATTATATGTTATGTGTATTCTACCACAGCTTTTTTTTTTTAAATTTTCAAGTTAGTTCAATTCTCAGGTTTCTGGAAGGGCTTAACTATAGTCCTGCTCAAAACCTAAGGGGGCTATTGACAGCTGCAGGGTTCCCACAGGCCTTGGGTTCTAGATAAATAAATAAAGCCCAATTTAAGTAAAAAATAAATAAATAAATAAATAAATAAATCACTTGCATGGCCTCAATTCTGAACAGTCATTTTTACCATACCACACTACTGTGCAAAGTGAGGACTATATTTGATTTTTAAAGCTATATGCATGAATTTGCTTACTAAAAATTAAATTAACAGTACCTGGTTGTCTTAGTCCATTTTCTGTTGCTATAAGAGAGTACAAAGACTAAGTAATTTATAAAGACATGAAGTTTATTTAGCTCACAATTCTGGAGCCTGAGAAGTCCAAGAGCATGGTTCCAGCATCTGGTGAGGGCCTCCTTGCTGCATCATAACATGGTGGAAGGTATGGCATGGCGAGAGGGCATGACAGCCTGTGCAAAAGAGAGGCACCAGGGCCAGACTCACTTTATAACAACCTACTCTCTAGATAACTAAACTGCTCCCATGATAATACATTAATCCATTCGTGAAGGTTTTGCCCTTATGACCCAATTACCCCTTATTAAGCCCCACCTCCCAACAATGATGCATTGAGGATTAAGTTTCCAACCTATGAACTTTTGGGGGAGACATTCAAACCACAGCACTGACAAAACCTAGGAATGTAACACATTTTTGCTAAAAAAAAAAAAAAAAAAAAGGATGATGGCAAGAGGGGAGAATTTTTTTTTAAATAGTGCTCACATTTTTCAAACTGCTATACTGACAAAACCAACAATCCTTAGTGTCTGGAAAAGGTCAAACTTGAAAAGATCATAAACCAACAAAACATAGCTGAGTAGTTTGAAAAGTCAATTTTAGAAATTGTAAAGTAGTTATATCAGGAAAAAATCACTATATATATATATACACACACACACGTATTTTTATATATATATATATATTATTTATATATATATATTCTAAATGAAAAGCCTAATATGGTTTGGGTCTGTATCACCACCCAAATCTCATGTCAAAATGTAATCCCCAGTGTTGGAGGTGGGGCCTGGTGGGAGGTGATTGAATCATGGGGGCGGATTTCCCCTTTGGTACTGTGAGTGAGTTGTCATGAGATTTGGTTGTTTAAAAGTTTGTAGCACCTCCCCCTTCTCTCTTCTTTCTCTGGCCATGTGAAAACATGTCTGCTTCCCCTCTGCCTTCCACCATGATTGTAAGTTTCTTGAGGCCTCCCCAGCCATGCTTCCTGTACAGCCAGTGGAACCACCAGCCAATTAAACCTCTTTTCTTTAAAGATTACTCAGTCTCAGGTATTTCTTTTTTTCTTTTTCTTTTCTTTTTTTTTTTTCCATACAAAGTCTAGCTCTATCACTAGGCTAGAGTACAGTGGCAAGATTTCAGCTCACTGCAACTTTCACCTCCCAGGCTGAAGCCATCCTCCCACCTCAGCCTCCTGAGTAGCTGGGACTACAGGTGTGCACCAACATGCCCAGCATTTTTTCTCTTTTCTTTTTTTTCTTTTTATATATATATAGAGAGAGAGGGTTTGCCATATTTCCCAGTCTGGTCTCAAATTCATGAGCTCATGCAATCCACTTTGGCCTCCCAAAGTCCTGGGCCAGACACGAGCCACCACACCTCGCCAGGTACTTCTTCATAGCAGTGCAAGAACAGACTAATACACTGACATTGAAAACAATAAGCAAGTTTATTGAGTGAAGCAACAACTGAGTAATGCAGGTACATCAACAATGATCTATACATATTTACTAAATAATCCTGTACATGTCACACACACTTTCCTGCATGTTATCTCTTAATACTCAGAACAATCTGTGACAATGTTATTATAGTTTCTCCTATTTTGTAGAAAAAGAACTCATAGTTCAGCAAAGCTAGGTCCTATCCAAGGTCCCCATAGCTGGGTTTGTGGCAAAGCTGGTGTGCATACCCAGTCTCCTGACTCCTAGTTGTGTGTGTTCTATGCTGCACCATGGCAGCAAAGGCTAAGGCAGTGCCCTTAACTCCCAATCAAAGCCATATACACCTCTCATAATTCCAAAGCAATGGAAGCATATACATTTTCAGAATTAGGCAAAGAAGGAACTAGAACAATCTTATAAGTTAAATATCTTGTTAAAAGTACGTCTCACATTAAATGATAAATTGATAAACTAAGTGAGCAATGTTACTGTGATTTTTAGCAAAAATAAAAATATTCCAGTGAAAGAGACTAATCTCAAGAAGCTTGGCCCTTTGAAAGTTTGCCTGCCTGCCTTTAGGCAACTAAGGGACTCTTGGCCACAGGAATGTACCCAGTAGTTGCATTTCTAACAAACCCTAATTTGAATTCCCTGCTCCTGTGCACAGACTTAGGGTAGAGGATTAAGACAAACCCTCTCAGTTTGCCTGAGTTTGAAGGAGTTACCAGGACTTGGGACATTCAGTGCTAAAACCAGGGACGTTCCACGCAAACTGAAATGAGTTGGTCATCCTATGGAGGCTGCATGATAGTAAGGGATATATGGTCAACACTGTGCTGCCTTCCTGCTCTCACTCTCCAAGGTCGAAGTCTATACAGATATTAACATAATATTAACAATCCAAAACCTTAGTGCTTAATGCATCCTACCATGTCCTTGATAAAGCTAAATACAACGATACTCTAGATGAGGGGGTGGCAGCCAGGAAAGCTTCTCCTTTGAGTAACAGACTTTTGGTTAATATTTGTGCTCAATGTATCCTTAGGGAAGTGGACGCTGAGGTTGGAAAAATGTGATGACTCTCTTCAAAGACCAAGTGGAAGCTCAGCACTAATGATCAGTTCCTCTTTGAATATAGGAATGTCCATTTGGGTATTCCTTCCTATACTGCTAATAGTGGGTCAGAAATTATTTACAATGAACATAATTTCATTATACAGTATAGCTTCTGCTTCATTCTTTCATGGATACATGCCCTCATTGTGTATTCAACTAAAAAGCCACTCAGGGAATACCAACTATAGCTAGACACTGTGTTAAGAGTAGAAAAATGATGACATGGTCTCTGTCCTCAAGAAACTATAGTATAAAGAAGTGACATACCAGTGTTCTTAACAGTCCTTAGATTGTTTTGCCAGTAACTTTAAGGTCTTTCTCCATAAAAAAAAAAAAAATACAAAATTGGAAACAGTAGATGATGCATTTTTAGTGTGATTTAGGCAAAAAAGAGGACGGAGAACTCCGATCAGTAAACCCTTTCTCAAAGAAAAGGCCTAGCACTACACCAAAATTTTGGTGAATAAATAGATATTTTACACATTGTAAGTTAAAAAAAAGTTGATGTATGTATGAATCTTTCTATGATTCTCTCTTTTGAATTGCTTTTTCAATTAACCAATCATCTTCTGGCCCTTATCGCCATGGATAAGAAGATTTCAACTATAGTTTTAATTTCAGAAAGTGAGTTCACTCATTCTCAACGAATCTTTTTGATATTTTCATGATACCTTGAGTCAAAGAACGCTCCCATAATAAATATCTGTACTGGATAGACTCTACTTGATCTAATGCTTAAGATTCTGGGCTCTGAACTGTGGGCAGCTAGGAGAATAGGTGAGTAGGGGTGGGAAAAGGAGCAGGCTGAAGTGTTGATACAAAGAGGCTCAGAGGGGCTTAACACAAGAGTGTGGCTGGAAAGATTTGTGTAGGCCAATAGTTCTCAAACTGTGGTCAGGAAAGTCCTGAGGGACCTTTCCAGGGGTTCCATGAGGTCAAAATTATTTTCATAATAATACTAAGTAATTATTTGCCTTTTTCACTCTCATTCTCTCAGGAGCATAGAGTGAAGTTTTCCAGAAGCTATGTGATGTGTGATATGACAACAGATTGAACGCAGAAGCAGAGACGAAAATCCAGCTGTCTTCTATTAAACCAGACATTAAAGAGATTTGCAGAATGTAAAACAATACCACTCATCTCACTAAATATCTCTGTTCTGAAAAACGTATTATGTATGTTATCACATATATTTATTTCTATTTTTATTAATAACATGCATTAGTATTCTTTTTAATAAATTAATAAGCATGGTGTTATGACAGATATTGATTTTTGTCCATGGTTCCTGGCTTGTAACTCCCACAGCCTTTGTTACAGTCTTTTGTTATAATGTGGAATGTGTTAGACCTCAGGGGCAGGCTTCTGACCTCCTGCCCTCCTTTCACCTGCCCCGAGGCAGCACTCTAATCTTCCCCTGCCTTTCTGTTGTGGGTCTTAAGACCCTCCCAGAGATGGTCCACCCCATACCCTGAGGGAAGGAATGCTGACATCAAGAAGCCTCCATAAAAACCCAAGAGGGGCCAGGCATGGTGGCTCACTCCTGTAATCCCAGCATTTTGGGAGGCTGAGTCGGGCAAATCATGAGGTTAGGAGATCAAGACCATCCTGACCAACATGGTGAAACCCCGTCTTTACTAAAATACAAAAAATTAGCCAGGCATGGTGGCACGCACCTGTAGTCCCAGCTACTCTAGAGCCTAAGGCAGGGGAATCGTTTGAACCCGGGAGGCGGAGGTTGCAATGAGCTGAGATTGCACCACTGCCCTCCAGCCTGATGACAGGGCAAGACTCCATCTAAAAAAAAAAACCCAAGAGAACTGTGTTCAGAGAGGTTCCAGATAGCTGAACCCTTGGAGGTTCCTGGAGGATGCACACCCAGGGTGGGCATGGAAGCTCCATGCCCCTTCCCCCATACCTTGCGTTACACATCTCTTCATCTGTATCCTTTGTAGTATCTTTTATAATAAATTGGTAAACGTGAGTGTTTTCTTGAGTTCTGTGAGCCGCTTCAGCAAATTAATCAAATTCAAAGGGGAGTCATGGGAACCCCAACTTGAAGCTGGTCAGTTAGAAGTTCTGCAGGCCAAGACTTGAGACTGATGTGTTTGGGATGGGGGCCAGTCTTGGGGACTGAGCCCTCAACCTGTGGGATCTGATGGTATATCACTGGGTAGATAGTGTTGGCACCAAATTGGATGATGCTCAGCTGGTGTCCGCTGCTTTGTGTGTGGGGAAAAATCCCCACACATTTGGTCACAAATGTCTTCTTCTGTGTTGACGATTGTTGTAGTGTGAAAGTAGAGGAAAATCATGGTTTGAGAGTTTTCCTCCATACACTCAGTAGTTTTAAAATTTTCCATTTTATTTCTAAGATGGTTGATACCAATAAATATAATCCATTTAAACAAAAGCTCTTTGGAGCCCACAATAACATTCAAGAATGTAAAGGAGTCCTATGACCAAAAAGTTTGAGAACCACTGGCTTAGACCATACACTGGAAAACCAAAACTACCAGCTAAAGAGTTTGAATTTTAGGCTTAACAAGCCTAATTTCTGCCTAGCATTTTACTACTTCTCCTTCACCTCTTCCCTTCCTCAGTTATCTTATAATATTGGATGGATAGTATACCCCCCAACCCAAATTTCCTCCAGCTGAATGTTAAATCACTCAGGCATGGCACCTCTATTCCTTCTGCTGGGGAAAAATAAATCAGAACTTAATAGAATTCACTGTTGGGAAAGCATTCTCCACCCCTCAAAATCAAATGCTCCTTTCCTACCCCAAAGTTGGTAAAGTTAACCATACATTATAGCTTATAAAGGACCAGGACTTCCAAAAGTCAAAACAACACCAAACGTGGAAAGTACGTTTAGCTTAGTGTAACCCTCAGAGCACCCAAAGTGACATAACCACAATGAAATCAATTACCTAGTCAGCAGGTGTTTGTCCATGTCACTTCCCAAACCAATAACATAGTCCAGGAAAGGCTGGAAACAGTATCCAAATTAAAAGAAAGCAAAAAATAAATAAATAAATGAATAATTTGCCCATGAACAAAGAACCCACACAATACAGTATTAAGGAGATGGTAAGAAAGAGAGGAAGAAAGTGAGCACGTGTGTGTGTGTGTGTGTGTGCATGTGGGGTCTGTGTGTGTTGACGTGGAAGGGATAAAGAACTATAAACAAATGACTAATATTCATTAAGGTACAAGGAAAACTGTTCATATTATGAATAAAATTTTAGAGTAGTTGTTTTTATATAATTATTATATGGGATCATTTTTTCTCTAGAGGTGATAGTAGTTTTAAAAAGGAAACCAAATGAACTATTCAAATTCTGCTTCACAAGTGAACCTTAACTCACCACAATGATTACACAGTTTTTTTTTTTAACCAGCACACATTATTTCTTCTATCTTGTTAACAAATATAGTTGATTTTTAAAAATTCTACACATCAGAGAAAAGCCAGTAAACTAGGTGCAGGTAGACACGTGACCAAGGAAAATATTCAGCCTGTATATACCAATAAGGCTGTTCTAGATGTCAAAATACGGAAACACTTCTGTAATAATGATAAATGAAGTGTGTGTAAATGCATCTGGTACACATAAACACTTTCTAGCAATGATAATTACGATTAAATTATTTAGTAGGCATAATGTGAAAAGCACTACCTTTTTGCAAGATTTAATGTCTAAAGACAGTCCAGTTGCAGATAAGACTTTAAATACGATTGTCTCCAGTATAAGCAAAAAGAGATGATGAGTAAAGATAGAAATCAAAATCACAATCCCTTTACGTTTTATTGCTGCAGGTGTATAGAAAAAAAGAAATTCCTCTTGGGGATGCATAGTGCCAAAACAAGAACTCCAAAACCTTCTTTGTAATAGAGTAGAAAAAAATGCCTCTGACTTGATTCATTTCTCATCATGGAACTGACTTTTCATACAAAAAGGGGTCTGAAATTAAAACAAGGGTGACTACGATCTCGAAAGTCTACCTGCTTTCAGTCATGCTCTGTAAAAAGCCTCTTTTGTAAAAACTCTTCATGCTAGTTCAAGCTGAAAGTAAATTCAGGAATTAAGATGTGCAGGCAAATACAGGATATAAAAGTATTAGTGGAATTCTGCTTCAAAGAGTTCTTCAAATTTTCTCATTCGTTAAATAATGCCATATGGTTCTTTTATTTATTTATTTTTTTATAAAGTTCTAGGGTACATGTGCAAAACGTGTAGGTTTGTTACATATGTATACATGTGCCATGTTGACGTGCTGCATCCATTAACTCGTCATTTATATTAGGTATATCTCCTAATTCTATCCCTCCTTCCTCCCCCCACCCCACGACAGGCCCCGGTGTGTGATGTTCCCCTTCCTGTGTCCATGTATTCTCATTGTTCAATTCCCACCTATGAGTGAGAACATGCGGTGTTTGGTTTTTTGTCCTTGTGATGGTTTGCTGAGAATGATGGTTTCCAGCTTCATCCATGTCCCTACAAAGGACATGAACTCATCCTTTTTCTTATGGCTGCATAGTATTCCATGGTGCATATGTGCCACATTTTCTTAATCCAGTCTATCATTCATGGACATTTTGGTTAATTCCAAGTCTTTGCTATTGTAAATAGTGCCACAATAAACATAACATGTGCATGTGTCTTTATAGCAGCATGATTTATAATCCTTTGGGTATATACCCAGTAATCGGATGGCTGGGTCAAATGGTATTTCCAGTTCTAGATCCCTGAGGAATTTCCACACTGCCTTCCACAATGGTTGAACTAGTTTACAATCCCACCTATTGTGTAAAAGTGTTCCTATTTGTCCACATCCTCCCCAGCACCTGTTGTTTCCTGACTTTTTGATGATCGCCATTCTAATTGGTGTGAGATGGTATCTCATTGTGGTTTTGATTTGCATTTCTCTGATGGCCAGTGATGATGAGCATTTTTTTCATGTGTTTCTTGGCTACATAAATGTCTTCTTTTGAGAAGTGTCTGTTCATATCCTTCGCCCACTTTTTGATAGGGTTGTTTGTTTTTTTCTTGTAAATTTGTTTGAGTTCATTGTAGATTCTGGATATTAGCCCTTTGTCAGATGAGTAGGTTGCAAAAATGTTCTCCCAATCTGTAGGTTGCCTGTTCACTCTGATGGTAGTTTCTTTTGCTGTGCAGAAGCTCTTTAGTTTAATTAGATCCCATTTGTCAATTTTGGCTGTTGTTGCCATTGCTTTTGGTGTTTTAGACATGAAGTCCTTGCCCATGCCTATGTCCTGAATGGTATTACCTAGGGTTTCTTCTAGGGTTTTTATGGTTTTAGGACTAACATGCAAGTCTTTAATCCATCTTGAATTAATTTTTGGATAAGGTGTAAGGAAGGGATCCAGTTTCAGCTCTCTAAGTATGGCCAGCCAGTTTTCCCAGCACCATTTATTAAATAGGGAATCTTTTCCCCATTGCTTGTTTTTGTCAGGTTTGTCAAAGATCAGATGGTTATAGATATGTGGCATTATTTCTGAGGGCTCTGTTCTGTTCCATTGGTCTATATCTCTGTTTTGGTAACAGTACCATGCTATTTTGGTTACTGTAGCCTTGTAGTATAGTTTGAAGTCAGGTAGCGTGATGCCTCCAGCTTTGTTCTTTTGGCTTAGGATTGACTAGGCAATGTGGGCTCCTTTTTGGTTCCATATGAACTTTAAAGTAGTTTTTTCCAATTCTGTGAAGAAAGTCATTGGTAGCTTGATGGGGATGGCATTGAATCTATAAATTACCTTGGGCAGTATGGCCATTTTCACGATATTGATTCTTCCTACCCATGAGCGTGGAATGTTCTTCCATTTGTTTGTATCCTCTTTTATTTCATTGAGCAGTGGTTTGTAGTTCTCCTTGAAGAGGTCCTTCACGTCCCTTGTAAGTTGGATTCCTAGGTATTTTATTCTCTTTGAAGCAATTGTGAATGGGACTTCACTCATGATTTGGCTTTTTGTTTGTTACTGGTGTATAAGAATGCTTGTGATTTTTGCACATTGATTTTGTATCCTGAGACTTTGCTGAAGTTGCTTATCAGCTGAAGGAGATTTTGGGCTGAGATGATGGGGTTTTCTAGATATACAATCATGTCATCTGCAAACAGGGGCAATTTGACTTCCTCTTTTCCTAATTGAATACCCTTTATTTCCTTCTCCTGCCTGACTGCCCTGGCCAGAACTTCCAACACTATGTTGAACAGGAGTGGTGAGAGAGGGCATCCCTCTCTTGTGCCAGTTTTCAAAGGGAATGCTTCCAGTTTTTGCCCATTCAGTATGATATTGGTTGTGGGTTTGTCATAAATAGCTCTTATTATTATGAGATACGTCCCATCAATACCTAATTTATCCAGAGTTTTTAGCCTGAAGGGCTGTTAAATTTTGTCAAAGGCCTTTTCTGCATCTATTGAGATAATCATGTGGTTTTTGTCTTTGGTTCTGTTTATATGCTGGATTACGTTTACTGATTTGCTTATGTTGAACCAGCCTTGCATCCCAGGGATGAAGCCCACTTGATCATGGTGGATACGCTTTTTTGATGTGCTGCTGGATTCGGTTTGCCAGTATGTTATTGAGGATTTTTGCATCAATGTTCATCAGGGATATTGATCTAAAATTCTTTTTTGTTGTGTCTCTGCCAGGCTTTGGTGTCAGGATGATGCTGGCCTCATAAAATTAGTTAGGGAGGATTCCCTCTTTTTCTATTGATTGAAATAGTTTCAGAAGGAATGGTACCAGCTCCTCCTTGTATCTCTGGTAGAATTCGGCTGTGAATCCATCTGGTCCTGGACTTTTTTTGGTTGGTAGGCTATTAATTATTGCCTCAATTTCAGAGCCTGTTATTGGTCTATTCAGAGATTCAACTTCTTCCTGGTTTAGTCTTGGGAGGGTGTATGTGTCCAGGAACTTATCCATTTCTTCCAGATTTTCTAGTTTATTTGCATAGAGGTGTTTATAGTATTCTCTGATAGTAGTGTGTATTTCTGTGGGATTGGTGGTGATATACCCTTTATCATTGTTTATTGCGTCTATTTGATTCTTCTCTCTTTTCTTCTTTATTACTATCAATTTTGTTGATCTTTTCAAAAAACCAGCTCCTGGATTCATTGATTTTTTGAAGGGTTTTTTGTGTCTCTATCTACTTCAGTTCTGCTCTGATCTTAGTTATTTCTTGCCTTCTGCTAGCTTTTGAATGTGTTTGCTCTTGCTTTTCTAGTTCTTTTAATTGTGATGTTAGGGTGTCAATTTTAGATCTTTCCTGCTTTCTCTTGTGGGCATTTAGTGCTATAAATTTCCCTCTACACACTGCTTTGAATGTGTCCCAGAGATTCTGGTATGTTGTGTCTTTGTTCTCATTGGTTTCAAATAACATCTTTATTTCTGCCTTCATTTCGTTATGTACCCAGTAGTCATTCAGGAGCAGTTTGTTCAATTTCCACGTAGTTGAGCGGTTTTGAGTGAGTTTCTTAATCCTGAGTTCTAATTTGATTGCACCATGGTCTGAAAGACAGTTTGTTACAATTTCTGTTCTTTTACCTTTGCTGAGGAGTGCTTTACTTCCAACTATGTGGTCAATTTTGGAATAAGTATGATGTGGTGCTGAGAAGAATGTATATTCTGTTGATTTGGGGTGGAGAGTTCTGTAGATGTCTATTAGGTCAGCTTGGTGCACAGCTGAGTTCAATTCCTGGATATTGTTGTTAACTTTCTGTCTCTTTGATCTGTCTAATGTTGACAGTGGGGTGTTAAAGTCTCCTATTATTATTGTGTGGGAGTCTAAGTCTCCTTGTGGGTCTCTAAGGACTTGCTCTATGAATCTGGGTGCTCCTGTATTGGGTGCATATATATTTAGGATAGTTAGCTCTTCTTGTTGAATTGATCCCTTTACCATTATGTAATGGCCTTCTTTGTCTCTTTTGATCTTTGTTAGTTTAAAGTCTGTTTTATCCGAGACTAGGATTGCAACCCCTGCCTTTTTTTGTTCTCCATTTGCTTGGTAGATCTTTCTCCATCCCTTTATTTTGACCCTATGTGTGTCTCTGCACGTGAGATGGGTCTCGTGAATACAGCACACTGATGGATCTTGACTCTTTATCCAATCTGCCAGTCTGTGCCTTTTAATTGGAGCACTTAGCCCATTTACATTTAAGGTTAATATTGTTATGTGTGAATTTGATCCTGTCATTATGATGTTAGCTGGTTATTTTGCTCGTTATTTGATGCAGTTTCTTCATGGCATCAATGGTCTTTACAATTTGGCATGTTTTTGCAGTGGCTGGTACCAGTTGTTCCTTTCCATGTTCAGTGCTTCCTTCAGGAGCTCTTGTAGGGCAGGCCTGGTGGTGACAAAATCTCTCAGCATTTGCTTGTCTGTAAAGTATTTTATTTCTCCTTCACTTATGAAGCTTAGTTTAGCTGGATATGAAATTCTGAGTTGAAAATCATTTTCTTTAAGAACATTGAATATCGAACCCCACTGTCTTCTGGCTCGTAGAGTTTCTGCCGAGAGATCCGCTGTTACTCTGATGGGCTTCCCTTTGTGGGTAACTCAACCTTTCTCTCTGGCTGCCCTTAACATTTTTTCCTTCATTTCAACTTTGGTGAATCTGACAATTATGTGTCTTGGAGTTGCTCTTCTCGAGGAGTATCTTTGTGGCGTTCTCTGTATTTCCTGAATTTGAATGTTGGCCTGCCTTGCTAGGTTGGGGAAGTTCTCCTGGATAATATCCTGCAGAGTATTTTCCAGCTTGGTTCCATTCTCCCTGTTACTTTCAGGTACACCAATCAGACGCAGATTTGGTCTTTTCACATATCCCATATTTCTTGGAGGCTTTGTTCGTTTCTTTTTACTCTTTTTTCTCTAAACTTCTCTTCTCGCTTCATTTCATTCATTTGATCTTCTGTCACCGATACCCTTTCTTCCAGTTGATCGAATCAGCTACTGAAGCTTGTGCATTCGTCACGTGCTTCTCAAGTCATGGTTTTCAGCTCCATCAGGTCCTTTAAGGACTTCTGTGCATTGGTTATTCTAGTTAGGCATTCAACTAATCTTTTTTCAAGGTTTTTAGCTTCTTTGCGATGGGTTTGCACTTCCTACTTTAGCTCAGAGAAGTTTGATCGTCTGAAGCCTTCTTCTCTCAACTCGTCAAAGACATTCTCTGTCCAGCTTTGTTCCGTTGCTGGCGAGGAGCTGCATTCCTTTGGAGGGGGAGAGGCGCTCTGATTTTTAGATTTTTCAGCTTTTCTGCTCTGTTTATTCCCCATCTTTGTGGTTTTATCTACCTTTGGTCTTTGATGATGGTGACGTACAGATGGGGTTTTGGTGTGGATGTCCTTTCTGTTTGTTAGTTTTGCTTCTAACAGTCAGGAACCACAGCTGCAGGTCTGAGTTTGCTGGAGATCCACTCCAGACCCTGTTTGCCTGGGTATCAGCAGCAGAGGCTGCAGAACAGCGAATATTGCTGAACAGCAAATGTTGTTGCCTGATCGTTCCTCTGGAAGCTTTGGTTCAGAGGGGTACCCGGCCGTGTGAGGTGTCAGTCTGCCCCTACTGGAGGATGCCTCCCAGTTAGGCTACTCGGAAGTCAGGGAACCACTTGAGGAGGCAGTCTGTCTGTTCTCAGATCTCAAACTCCATGCTGGGAGAACCACTACTCACTTCAAAGCTGTCAGACAGGGACATTAAGTCTGCAGAGGTTTCTGCTGCCTTTTGTTCAGCTATGCCCTGCCCCCAGAGGTGGAGTCTACAGAGGCAGGCAGGCCTCCTTGAGCTGCGGTGGGCTCCACCCAGTTCGAGCTTCCAGGCCACTTTGTTTACCTACACAAGCATCAGCAATGGCAGGCGCCCCTCCCCCAGCCTCGCTGCCGCCTTGCAGTTCGATCTCAGACTGCTGTGCTAGCAATGAGTGAGGCTCCATGGGCGTGGGACCCTCTGAGCCAGGTGCAGGATATAATCTCCTGGTGTACCGTTTGCTAAGACCATTGGAAAAGCGCAGTATTAGGGTGGCAGTGAACTGATTTTCCAGGTACCGTCTGTCACTGCTTTCCTTGTCTAGGAAAGGGAATTCCCTGACCCCTTGCACTTCCCGGGTGAGGTGATGCCTTGCCCTGCTTCGGCTGTTGCTTGGTGGGCTGCACCCACTGTCCTGCCCCCACTGTCCGACAAGCCCCAGTGAGATGAACCCGGTACCTCAGTTTGAAATGCAGAAATCACCTGTCTTCTGCGTCACTCACACTGGGAGCTGTAGACTGGAGCTGTTCCTATTCGGCCATCTTGGAACCGCCCCCGCCATACGGTTCTTTTAATGCTTAACATTATTTTAAGACACACTAAGATCAAAAAATATAAATGACAATAATAATAATGGTTACTACTACCACCACCACGACTGCCAAGGTCTATAAGGCCTAAGAATCTGCCCAGTCATCCCCCCTACTTCCAAACACTCACACCCCAGCAGTGGCCTCCAACCTGCTGAGGTGTAAGCATTGGGTAGTGGAGGTGTTTTTGCCCTTCCTGCTACCTCTACCTAAAACAATCTCTCCCCAGTCAGCCTCATGGCTCACTCCCTCTCTTCATTCAAGTCTCCACTCAAATATCACTTCTTCAGAAATGCGCAACCCTCACCATACTGTATCTGATAGCTTTCTCAATTCTTACTGCTTTTTAGCCCATGACCCAGCTTCATTTTTCATCATAGCACTGATCAAAAGCTATATTCAAATTATTGAAGAGCCAATACAGCAAGGACACCAACCAAAGGAACACATGCTATAGAAAACCTGATCAGCTTATAAGCTCATTATCATATATACCTATTACTCCTGACATAATGTATACATTTGTTGGTTTCTTTACTGTCTGTTTTCTTAACTAGAATGTAAGTTTTGTCAAGGCAGGGACTCTGTAATATTAACTGTTCTATTCCTACCACATGGAACAATTGACTATTAGTCATATAATAGGTACCCAATAATTACTTGTTGAAATAAGTAACTAAGTAATTTCTGTGTGTCTATGTGTCAATATATTTAACAATTTATCAGAAATGCAAAGAATATTCTCATATAAAATGCAGTCAGGTATTCAGTTACTCAAATACCATATAAATGTACACATACACATAGACACACAGCACACAAGAGTTTTATAGCATTAGATACAATAAAGCAGTTAATAATAACATCTTAATATCTGTAACAATATCCTTGAAGATTCAGAAGTCACATGCAAGGCTTCACACATATCACAAGAGTCCCTAAGACTCCATCCAGTTATCACTGATTCTGCTGGTAATGGTTTGGGGAAGAAGAATTCCTCTAAGAAAATAAATATGCTTTACTGAAATAAAAATGTGAAGCCCTAATTCAAATTACATGCAGGGATATTTGAAATGCTGTCTTCTCTTTCCTTCCAATAAAGCTAAACAAAATTTGCTACGCAGGAAGTGGGAGAAATTAATCTTACCTGCATCGTGATGTTTATTTTAATCATAGAAAAAAATAGGTATTAACAAAATACTGGCAGATAAGAAGGTAATAAGCAGCAGAGTAGCAGGAGTATCAGGAGCAACTGCAATGGTCAAATCTATATTTTAAGTACCCACAATTGGCCAGGCACTGTGCTAGTGCAGTATATATATTATCACTAATGCCCAGAACCACTCAACAGCCACCTTACCCACATAAATGAGGAAAATAGGGTTCAGGAAGGCCAAACAACTCTTCTTCGAGATTTGAAAGTAAGATAATGTTGATCATTACAGAATCTCCTCAAAGAAAGGAATAATAATAATTTCTCATTTGACTGATAAGGAAACCAAGGAGCAAAAGATCTAAAGACTGAAAATTAAATCCTTTGACTCCCATTCACAAGCATCCTTGTCTGTTGAGGCTAAATTAGTCCATGTGTTTTTAATTTCACCAAGATCTTGCCTTGTAATAAAAACTGTAATATTAAATTAAAACCCCACTCAGTTCAAATTTATAAATTTAAATCTTGCTAATAACTATTTATCCTTGACAATACTACAACAGTTTGGAATGATGCCTCCCCATCTGTAACTTCCTCTCCAATAGTGATTTGTGACATGAATTCCTATCTAATGGATATTGTCCAGATTTTTGATACAATTTTTAAAATATGATTGCTTGCTTACTTTTTAACTGACTACCTACAAAAATTTCAAATTAAGGCTACTGTAGTAGAAAAGAAAAATCAGGTTAAAATTAAAATGTCATTGACAGGAGACAAATTGCAAATTGGAAGAAGGCAGAACAAGATTAATATTGCTGGAAGATGGAGATTAGAAAATGAGAAATAGGAAGATCCAGCAGCTCTACTACAGCTGGTGACATTTCCAGTCCTTGAACACCATCAAGCACCATGAGAGGCTACAAGAAGAGGCAACAGAGGAACCACAACAACAAAATACTACATTAGCAACACATAGGACTGATTCTGTTAACTGTGTTCCTTGGTTCCTAGTGTACCTGACATTACTTTGAATGAGTCAGATTTCAGTACCAGACAGGTTCCTGGCCACATTGTTTTTCCATTAGGCTTATTACTAAAACAGCTTTTCACAACATCGGCTAACACTTTGAAAATCTGTTCCTATATTACCATCTCATCTGGATTATGTCTTTCCTTTTCACCCGCCCACCCTCACCTTTGTTTTTCTAACACAAGAAAACAGTACAAATTTTAATCATGTTCTAAAACAGTGAGAGAAGCAGCAATGACTCAATGAGTTAAGAAGAGAATAAAAATCTTGGTTTTGAAACACGGAATCCTGGTGTGTCACCATCATAGTATTTAACCTGGAGAAAACCACTGTACATGTATGTGCTCTGACATTCTTCCTGAAGCTTGAAGCTTTGACAGAAGTAATTATTTTTACATGACTGCAAAAGCTTAACTGTCATTTTTATCCATGAGACAGTGGATATCTGTGCATGATAAATTTAGAAAACATTCAGTGATAAATATTTGCTAATAATATCCTGAACTTACTTTTTATTTGAAATTTTTATTGGTTTATCATGATAACTATTTTAATGACAGTTTTAGGGAAAAAAAGACAGGACTTCAACACCAATTAAATTCATTACAAGTGGAAGTACTACTCCAAATACCATTTTTTTTCACTATAATATTGATTCCAAATGACTTGCCCAGAATAAGTCAGTTCTAGTTCTGGTTACCATATTTAATAATGATTTCAGAGATATGTCAAAACATCAAAGGGATATCACTGCAAGTAATATGCCAGAAGAAAGAACTGGTACCACAAAGTTTAAAGCCCTAATTTGTATTGTGTCCTATCTGGTTATTGTTATCTTTGAAAAGTAATATAACTTCAGCTTTATGCATTTAATTTGGTACCCAGATATTTGCAGGCATAGGCAGTAGCAGATTCTACAGAAACGTATTTCTGTAGTCCCTCCAAGGAAGTTTTGTTTTCTTTCCCCCAAAAGAGCACGGACTGGTCACCAGATGTGGAACCCACATGGCACACAAACACGAGAGCCCTGGGACAGTAAGAATGGAGCTAATAAGCTCAACAGGCAGGAGCACCCATTCTGAGATGATGGACAAATGTTCAGTTCTATTGGCTTTCTGAAAAAAATATATAAATCACTTTATTTTTAAACTAAAAATATGGCTTGGCCTGTCATTTTCTCCAATTCTTCTCTTTTTTTAGTTTGAAAGGAAATTTACCCATATGTAATTTGTTACTTAGTCTGAATTCTGTCCTTTTTGCATATAATTCATGTTGAGGTTTAAAGAAAGAAAACTAAATCAGGAACAGATAGTAAGATTGCTTTAACTAGTGAAAAGTTAAATTTTCTTTGCTGTAACTCTGAAGGAACTGTTATAGTTCATCAGTCACTAGGACCTGTATATTCTGTTTCTTGGTTATCTCTGGAATGCAATTCTTCCCCTCCAGGTGTCAGCCCTTTTTCCACAAACACATGCCTTACAGTCACACCCTGCCGTGTGAGATCCTGCAACATGCTATGCACTATCAGAACTCTGTGTCTTTGCATATACAGTTCCCATTGTCTTGCATGTCTTTCCCGTCCTTCCCTAACTGGCAATTCCCTTTCATCCTTCAAAACACAGTCTCACGGAACATTTTCTCATGGAAATCTTGTTCGGCTTGCCTAGACGAAATTATGACTTTTTAATGCCTTTTAAAATGAGACACTGCAAAGAAGTCCACCAATGTGTTTCTTTTCTAACGTAAAAGAACTAAAGATAATACTGATGGCAGTTGACATTTATAGAGAGCTCTATTTATGCCAGACACAATGTTAACTACTTTATGCCAATCTCATGGAAGGTTATAAACTTTATAAAAAGCTCTTACAAATTACAAAAATAATACTTCTGCATTATAGATACTACAGAAACACAAAGAAAATAAGAATCTCACAATCCACTTGAAAGAGGATAAAGATGGTCATAAATTCTTTGCTTCTCCTCCCCTTGGGAAGTGCAGTCTAATTCTTTTCCCTTCATTCTGGGCTAGTCAATTAAGTTCCTTCATTCTGGCTAGTCAATTACTTTCTGGAACTTTCAAGGCTAGGTGATAAAAAGTCTTACATTTGGCTGGGCGCAGTGATTCACGCCTGTAATCCCAACACTTTGGGAGGCCAAGGCGGGTGGATCATGAGGGTAGGAGCTCAAGACCAGCCTAACCAACATGGTGAAACCCCATCTCTACTAAAAATACAAAAATTCGCCAGGCGTGGTGGCATGTGCCTGTAATCCCAGCTACTCAGGAGGCTAAGGTAGGAGAATCGCTTGAACCTGGGAGGCAGAGGTTGCAGTGAGCCGAGATCACCCCACTGCACTCCAGCCTGGGCAACAGAGCAAGACTCCATCTCAAAAAAAAAAAAAAAAAAAAAAAAAAAGTCTTACATTTTCTGCCAGTTCCCGCAGAACAATTTCTCTGGGTACCTTAACCTCCGTGTAAGAGGTCTGACTACCCTGAGACTGCCATGACGGAGAGGCCATGCGTAGGCACTGCAGCTGAGTCCGTTCTTCTACCTAGTCCCTACAAAGCCCAGATATGTGACTGAAGCCATCTTGGATCCTCCCTCTACAAGCTGAATAGCCCCAAATAACCTTAGTAGATGACATGTAGAGCCAAAGAATTGCTCAGCTCAGCTCTGCCTGAATTCCTGCCCCCACAAACTGTGAGCTCTAATAAAATGCTGGCTTTAAGCCACTAAGTTTTGGGGTAATTTGCTATGCAGCAATAGATAACTGAAAAACCTACTACTTAGAAAACTATGATAATAATTGTGATGTATTTTCCAGTATTTCTTCTACTTTATATATGTAATCTCCCTCTACTTTCTTCACCTTTTTTTTATTATTTAACAGAGTTAGTTTCATGGTATATACGTAGTTTTGTTTTTCATGTGAATAAACTCTCTTCTATTAACATTACATGAATAACATTTCCACACCTCATTAAAAATATTCTTCAATAACTTAATTTTTAACAACTATAACACGCATTCCATCAATCTCACTGTAAAACATCTAGGTTGTTTCTAATTTGTCATTATTATAAATAAAAACCATAACGAAAATATTACAACATAAATCATATCACCATATTTGATTATATTCTTAATTATCTTAATTAATCTGAAATGAAATTACCATAAAAAATATAAACCTTTTCAAGGTTTATTGCCAAGGTGCTTTGACAAAATTCACTCTTCCAATAGTAATGTTTCTGAATGAACATGTTACTGAGCTCTACCCAACACTAATTATTATTTGATAATCTTTGATAATTTTAAGTGGTAAATTACATTTCAGCATTGTTTGGGGTTTTTTATTACTAGGAAAAGTGAATATTTTTTTCATATGCTTATTAGCCATTATTATTTCTTCATCTTTAAAATGGCTGGCCACATTTTAAGAATCATTTTTCCTGTTGAATGATGTTTTCCTTATCCATATGAACAAATTCTTCACATGTAATATACATCAATCTTTGTCTTATGGCAAATACTTTTCCTATTTTGTTTGCTTTTATCACAGTGAGTTGTTAAAACACTATATAAAATTTTTAGAGCTAATAATAATGGCTAAAATTTGTTGTGTTTTCTATGTTATTGCCAAAGGGCGACTACCTGACATAAATTTTTGTATTCTAAAGACTTAATGAATTTGCTATTATGATTATCCCCTCTAGTTTACAAATGAGGAAACTGTGCCCTAATGAGGTAGATAATTTCTACCAAGATCACTCAGTAAGTATCAGCAGAATTTAGTTCTAGAACCCTCTAATCTTAAGGTCCTTTCTCTAAACCACTAAGCCATAGTATTATCAAATCTGGTGGCTTTCCCCCTTTGTGATTAATGTCATGGCTTTTAGGTTTTTCCCTATTCCAAAATAAATCCAATGTTTACCAATATTTTCTGGTAGTTTACTTTTTATTTGGGGTATTTTTAATTTTTTTTAATTTAACAGTACAGAAATTTGATCTTGCTGTATTGCCCAGGTTGGTCTCAACCTCCAAGCCTCAAGAGATCATCCTGCCTTGGCCTCCCGAAGTGCTGGGATTACAGCTATGAGCCACCGCACCCAGGCTGGTTTTGGTTTTCTAATTTACCTTTTAATATAGCAATAATCACTCTCCTCATCAATTGTTCTTGGCCACATATTAAATATTATTTCTTTTCCCACTGGTTTGTGATACGGCCTTTATCAAATAAAAAAGTCACTAAAATACTCTTGCATCTGTTCCTAAACTATCTTGCAGCAATACAACATTATTGGTAATTATTTTTATGGGGGGGAGGGGACTAATTGCTGAATTAAAATGTAAGAACCAAAACCCAAAAAGACTACTAGAAAATACTGATAAACATTACTGATGTATAATTGATATATATTGATATATAATATTGACAAGTATTATCATATGGGCTGACACAAGTCTTTTCCCCAACATTATTGTCTTTTAGGCTTTTTTGGCTGTTTTCAAGAATAACTTAATCAAATTATTTAAAAATTTTTTCACTGACATTCTGATGAGCAATGAAGTTCATAAAATAAATTGAAAGGAAATTTTTAATGAACATGTACTATCTGCCAGGTGGAAAAATAACAATAAACAAAACATGGGATCCCTGCCTTCAGAGAGCTAAGGAGACAGATAAGTTAGGCAATATTTAAATTAATTGAATTATTTAAATTAGGGTGATCAGTGCAGGAGGATGGGCAGCACCAAAAAAAGGCAGCTTACTTGGACTTGAAGGATGAGGTAACACATATAGGTAGAGAAATGACCCAGTAAAAGAGAAGATCACTGTGGCTGCCTCCTTAACCAGAAACCAACTAACCCCCAAAAACCTGTCTACCACTAACTAAATTATTTTTAACACTCTTGTACGGTTATCAGGGGATTACATTTTTTCTGTGGGTTATTTACCCCGATCTAAAAAAAGTATCCCTAATGAGGTACATTTCAGCAAACTCCTTGCTATTGAGGATGTCCTGGACCTTCTCATCCTTTCCTGTCATGCTGTCTCCCTGCGAAAGAAGATGGAGCATGTGGCTGACAGATGGAAAGATGGCCAGTATGTGTGACCTCTGTAAGAATCTCCTCTGGCCTCTTATCTGAGCATCACCTGACCTTCTTCAGTGATGAAAATCCTTCCTATCACCACTCTACAATTTTCTATAAAAGGACACCAATTATAATTTCAGCCATAGAAAGGTGACAAAATTAAGTATAATGTGAGAAAAGGACATTGTATATAAGAGATGTGAAAATAAATTTTAAAGAGAAAAAAATGGCCACTTCCTTGATTATTTTTCCTGTCACAGCAAACAGTGAAATTCTCCTGTGTAGCCAATGTTTACAAAGAAATCTAGATCTTAAATAAACCCATATAAGCCATCTATAGAAGGGTGTGCCATAGAGGGGATTCTTGTAAAGATGACACTAGTTCTTCCAAAAATGAGAATCTTGGTATAAACAGGGCTAAGATTTTGAAGTAAATGCAAACAACAATACAAAGTCTTTGCATGAATTTAAAAACTATATTTGCTGTTTGGATCAAGCCTCACTACAGCAGAATATCTTCACCTTTAGGGCTGAGCACTGGGAAGTCTAAACCCTTTATTCCAATATGAATCATCCATCAGTCATAATATATGGCTGGAAAATAGCAAATAAGATGAACTAGAAGTACTGGAGGGGAGTGCTCCAAAAGAAATTCCAGGGTATATTATTTATTCATAAAACAAAAATAAGGAATTATTTCTGCAGAAAATCAAAAATTATGAATCTGGCTTTATTTGTATTTTCTGATAAATGTATGTACAGATGATTTGCTTATAAACAGGCAGAGCTGCACTTCTCATACTAGAAGTGCAGTTTGACAATTACATTCTTTAATTTATATTTTCAAATAAGCTATTCAATGTAGTGTGGTAGAGTTATTGAAAGCACAGACTTTGGAGTCAGGCAGAGCCAGGATAGAATCCAGGCTCCACCACTTATTAACTATGTAACCTAGGCAAATACTTAACTTCTCTAAGCTTGTGTTCCTTCCTCTGTAAAACAGGAACAAGGATAGTTCCTAGAACTGTAAGGTTTGAATAAGACAATGCATGTGAAGCATTTAAGCCTAGTTCTTGTCACTGGGCAAGAGCTCAATGGTGGTAGATGGGGTGGTAGTGGGGATCAACTATCTCATAATTTCAGTATAAACATCTTGTAAAGACTTCAGAATGATTTTACAAAGAACAGGGTAAAAATGGGAGTGGTGTGGTGAAACAAAAGCGATAAGGGTTTCTGGCAAGATTCATACATTTTTGACAAGATTAGATCAAGTTATAGGCATGAGCAGCTATAGTCATCCTTCATCTACGACTCTTGGCAAAAACCCTTATGTACAAGTTGTCACTTAAACTTGCTGTCTTCTGTTGCTTCAACAATAACATTACCTCTTTTATGAGTTTGATGAAGATAAAACAGATACAAATGTTAAGATATTTTCTATATCTCAGATATTGAAATAAGATATGCATTGACAAAATTCAACAACCCTTCATGCTAAAAACTCTCAATAAATTAGGTATTGATGGGACGTATCTCAAAATAATAAGAGCTATCTATGACAAATTCACAGCCAATATCATACTGAATGGACAAAAACTGGAAGCATTCTCTTTGGAAACTGGCACAAGACAGGGATGCCCTCTCTCACCACTCCTATTCAACACAGTGTTGCAAGTTCTGGCCAGGGCAATCAGGCAGGAGAAGGAAATAAAGGGCATTCGATTAAGAAAAGAGGAAGCCAAATTGTCCCTGTTTGGAGATGACATGATTGTATATCTAGAAAACCCCATCATCTCAGCCCAAAATCTCCTTCAGCTGATAGGCAACTTCAGCAAAGTCTCAGGATACAAAATCAATGTGCAAAAATCACAAGCATTCTTATACACCAATAACAGACAAACAGATAGCCAAATCATGAGTGAAATCCCATTCACAATTGCTTCAAAGAGAATAAAATAACCTAGGAATCCAACTTACAAGGGATGTGAAGGACCTCTTCAAGGAGAACTACAAACCACTGCTCAATGAAATAAAAGAGGATACAAACAAATGGAAGAACATTCCACACTCATGGGTAGGAAGAATCAATATCGTGAAAATGGCCATACTGCCCAAGGTAATTTATAGATTCAATGCCATCCCCATCAAGCTACCAATGACTTTCTTCACAGAATTGGAAAAAACTACTTTAAAGTTCATATGGAACCAAAAAAGAGCCCGCATTGCCAAGTCAATCCTAAGCCAAAAGAACAAAGCTGGAGGCATCATGCTACTTGACTTCAAACTATACTACAAAGCTACAGTAACCAAAACAGCATGGTACTAGTACCAAAACAGAGATATAGACCAATGGAACAGAACAGAGGCCTCAGAAATAATGCCGCATATCTACAACCATCTGATCTTTGACAAACCTGACAAAAACAAGCAATGGGGAAAGGATTCCCTATTTAATAAATGGTGTTGGGAAAACTGGCTAGCCATATGTAGAGAGCTGAAACTGGATCCCTTCCTTACACCTTACACAAAAATTAATTCAAGATGGATTAAAGACTTACATGTTAGACCTAAAACCATAAAAACCCTAGAAGAAACCCTAGACAATACCATTCAGGACATAGGCATGGGCAAGGACTTCATGTCTAAAACACCAAAAGCAACGGCAACAAAAGCCAAAATTGACAAATGGGATCTCATTAAACTAAAGAGCTTCTGCACAGCAAAAGAAACTACCATCAGAGCGAACAGGCAACCTACAGAATGGGAGAACATTTTTGCAACCTACTCATCTGACAAAGGGCTAATATCCAGAATCTACAATGAACTCCAACAAATTTACAAGGAAAAAACAAACAACCCCATCAAAAAGTGGGCAAAGGATATGAACAGACACTTCTCAAAAGAAGACATTTATGCAGCCAAAAGACACATGAAAAAATGCTCATCACCACTGGTCATCAGAGAATGCAAATCAAAACCACAATGAGATACCATCTCACACCAGTTAGAATGGCGATCATTAAAAAGTCAGGAAACAACAGGTGCTGGGGAGGATGTGGAGAAACAGGAACACTTTTACACTGTTGGTGGGACTGTAAACTAGTTCAACCATTGTGGAAGTCAGTGTGGCGATTCCTCAGGGATCTAGAACTAGAAATACCATTTGACCCAGCCATCCCATTACTGGGCATATACCCAAAGGATTATAAATCACGCTGCTATAAAGACACATGCACACGTATGTTTATTGCAGCACTTTTCACAACAGCAAAGACTTGGAACCAACCCAAATGTCCAACAATGATAGACTGGATTAAGAAAATGTGGCACATATACACCATGGAATACTATGCAGCCATAAAAAAGGATGAGTTCATGTCCTTTGTAAGGACATGGATGAAGCTGGAAACCATCATTCTCAGCAAACTATAGCAAGGACAGAAAACCAAACAATGGGTGTTCTCACTCATAGGTGGGAATTGAACAATGAGAACGCATGGACACAGGAAGGGGAACATCACACACTGGGGACTGTTGTGGGGTGGGGGAGGGGGGAGGGATAGCATTAGGAGATATACCTAATGCTAAATGACAAGTTAATGGGTGCAGCACACTAACATGGCACATATATACATATGTAACAAACCTGCACGTTGTGCGCATGTACCCTAAAACTTAAAGTATAATAATAATAAAATTTAAAAAAAGATATGCAATATCTGAATCAGGTATTGAAATCAGATATTCAATACCTCAGATCTCTGAGGTATAATTTTGAAATAAAATTAGGTGAAAATGCCTCACTAACTATAAAGAACTACACATACATCAAACCAATATGTACACTGTATTGTATGCTTCTTATAGGTCAGGCATATTCCAAGTGAAGTGAAAGCACAAATAAATAAGTTATAAAATGTCAGTCTAACAGTATGGGTATAGTTGTGCCAGAGTGAGATGGATGCAAATAAGCCATGCTACAACCGATATGTATTATTATAGGTATATGCATAAGGGACTATGGCATATCAAGAAAGGAACTATTCATGTGTTAAGTAGGATATATATCCCTTATAAATTGAAAACTAGTTTTAAAAAAAAAACCCTTCTTAACACTGAACAAAGTGTTTCCGACCTAACATGCTCACAATCTGTGCTGACTATAATCCTTATTATTTAACTTGCTTGTCCCTACTCACTAGATAATGCAAGCTGCACAACAGCACAAATCTTGTTTTTCTTGTTCATGGATTCAGCCTGGCTGTCAAAGCATGGCGTCTGGTGTCTAATAGGTGGCTCGATCAATACTGATTGAATGAATGGATTTTATGTTCTGGTTACATAAGAAATCATCTCCATTTGGAGGTCATTTCATAAGTTCTCCTACAAAAGCAAAATGTCTTCGCTTCTGAACTTTAGTCTATATTTTCTCTTTTTTTACTGTATTATTTTATCATGCTAATCAGAAACACACTCAATTATTCCTATACCCAATCAATATGTGAATTATTCTTAAGGAGAATTTAAATCAGTTGGGTGCCATTAAAAACTATCCTGGTCAATAGAGAAGAGTGCGATGATGTATGCCTTGGTTGATAAATTCATCATATTTAAATAGGCAGCTTTCCTCTAAAATGTTATATTTATGAGATAACTGCTAATATACTTTTTTCTTTTCTTTTTCTCACTAAGGCTATAATCCCTTAAAAAATGTAGTACCAAGAAGAAAACAAATCCATCAGATAAAAGTTACTTAAAAAAATTAAACAAAAAATGTTATATATATATTAAAGTTTCATGTAATTATCTTCCTTCTAGTCTCAAAACACCTTGATGTACTCTACATGTACAGATTTTATGTCTTTGTACTTTATGATGTTTTTTCTATCAAAACCAAAGTTAAAGAACACAAAACAAAAAATAGTGGGTATCATATATTCAATAAGACAGAAGAGAAATTCTATATTTTTCAATAAAAATTAGTAACAAGAAATGCCAAATGCAAATTTTTCCAGTTTAATTCCCTACTTTTTTCTATTTAAAAATTATGAATCCAGAATGTTGCAAGGAAAACAAACTTTAAATACTTACTAATATATAAAACAAAACAGCAACCAAAACAAAACAGTTCACTTACAAAAAGAAAAAAGGCTACACCATCCCTATGTGGACAAACTACTCAAAGGAATCTTTTGTATTCTCTAGTAAAACTACAATAAAGATTTTTTTTAAATCACATGGGTGGATAACAATAGAAAGTTCCACGTGGAAGGGTGATAATCTATCAATTATTAACACATATTTTTCCCCTAGAATAAGCTTTTTGGCAATTTTATTTTGCTTATTTACAAAATCAGGAGATAAAATACCAAGACTAGTATTCTTGCATTTTATGTTAGGAAAGACGCCTGTTAAAAACATACAGTACAACCAGTATGTAATTGCCCAGCTGTGGATTTCTTTTTCTGCACAGGACATGAAATATCATAAATTACTCTAGAAGAAACAGTTCCAGAATGTTTGTAAAATTACACTGCAACACAACACTGCAAGTCATAAGCTAGTACTGCTCCCACTGGACAGCCTTGAGTAAAGAAAGAAAGAGCTGAGGAAAGCCACATATTCCTCCTAAAGTATGTCCGTCTTTAGGAGATTCGCATCATTCGACATTCATCACTTCAAGCATCAACACATTCTGGAGGAAAAAAACAGACAGACTTATCAGGTTCTGCTCAGCACTCTTCTGCTTCTTCCACCCATCCACTTCTGCTGTGAGTCCTTTAACTTAAAAGTAAAGAATGAGAAGAACAGAGGGAGACAGCAAGGCATAGACCTTCCAGAGATCATGGAGAAATCCATGCACTAGCCCAACACTCCTGTCTAGTCTCAGGCACCCACTAATGTTAAGCTAACCTCTAGCACTCTCGGAATCCTTAAGTCAGAAATACTCTAGGTATTCTGCCAGCCTAGGCATAGGCTTCTTTCAGAAAAGCACACCTTTAGGCACATTAGACCTAAACGCCCTGTGAATAGACATAAGCAAGACTTGGTTTCTCCAAGGCTAACGCTAAAAAGAAAAAAAAAATCAATTAGACAGTGTTACGTCCTTTTATTCTTAGGAACCCAGGTGTTTAACAAAGAAAAAAAAAATCCTAGCACCACTGGGGTGGTTGTCATGGTACAAACAGCTAGAGCGAGTGGCTCAGGATGGAAGATTCAGTTAGTGTAAGGAAGCACAAACCACTGTTACTCCCCTTTTGGTCATGCAAGAACAACCAGAATGGTTGTATCCTCCTTGTTTTTCACAAAATGAAGACCCACCCATATGCGCCTTCAGTCACTGGCATAAGGTGTGTATTTGAAACTTTTTTTAGTAAACCCATGAAATGGTAAGAACCAAAATTGTTAGCCTTAAACTTACTTTGCCTGATTACTAACTCTGGTTTCCAGCTGGAATAACATATGATATCATTGCTTCTAAGGCAAGGCCAGTTAAAAAGCACTGGTTTACATAGCCTATATATTTGACTCTCATTTTCTGATCAGCTGCTTGGCACAGATTCACCTAACTCCAAATCTGGCCATATGCCTACCCTGGGAAAAGGAACAAAAGTTCATGGTGTTATTTTCTTTTTTCTATTTGTCTCTCTTTCATTATTCAAAAATACAATACGTTAATGTGATAGGGGAGAAGAACTACATTAAAATAACTATTCTGCAAGAAGAAATGAAATTGAGATGATATATCCTTATGGAGAAATGTGTAGGTCTCATGAGGGTCCAATTAAAAGCTTACTGAGGAGTAAAACTCAAGACAAAAATCTAACATGAATGCCAAATTTATAGATATATCAAAGAAAAACAAATTAATGCGAAACACTGCATTTCAGTAATCCCAGTACTCATAAAAAAAGTTACCAATTAAATGCAGAATCTAGGACTTATTTTTCTCACAGAGGCAATACTAGAAAAGCAGGACTCAGATACTCATACCAGCCTATAAAATCCTACTTGGTCCTGTATCCCTGAAAATGGCACAAGTAGTAGTAGTCTACTGATAAATCCACATTACAAAAGAAATTGTATGCACATCCAAAAAAAAATATTTGTTTCAGTTTGACAACGTTACTGTCTAGCAGACAGCATGTGCTCAATACATTGTTATTACACAGACTGAATGAAACAGAATACTTTGGAAAAGGCTTTTCAGCTTTTCCCCTCCACTATTTGGAAGTGACACCTCTCTTGGCAAAGAACTTGAGGGAGGAGATTCCCCAGAGAGGAGAGAAGGTGATGGAGAGAAGATTTATATTTCTTGGAACTAGTAAAGTTTATTAATTCTCTCTATAAATAATACAGTATCCCCCAGGTATTCTGAATGATTTTAAAAAATGGGAACGGGAGGACAGAGGTTTTATCAATTAAATAAAAGTGTCTAATCATATGAATGTCTGAGGAGCCAACACGTTAGGCAGCTCAGATCTCTAATTCCTAATGTTCTTTATCTGGGACTTTTTTGATACATTTCTTGGGAAAATTTAAAAATTCTAAAAATTTAGGTTTGCACTAAAATAAGTGAAATCTTCATACACTACTTCCAAACACCCAGAATCTGGCGATGTTTAAGAGCACAAGCATCAAGATAATTCATTATTTTGATCACTTCCTTAGCAGGTCATAAAATGATCAGAATTACAAGGCTCACAGCACGAACTCCTGTGATGAATATTGCAGCAAAAGGTGACCATATTAATTGGAATGTAGTTCAGCTACTATCACAGAGACCCAAAATTACAGTGCCTTAAGCAAGATAGGAATGTATGTCTTAGTCACACAAAGTGAAAACAGGTGGTCCTGGGCTGGTATGGTGTTTCCACCATCATGAGAGAACCGACCATGGTCTTTCCATCTTTTGCTCAAACATCCCCAAGACACAGCTTCCTCTATGATCCAAGATGGCCACTCCTGCTCCTGTCATTCTGGCTGCATTTCAGCAAGCAGGAAGAAAGGGGATAAGGGAAGACATGTGCCTGCCCTTTAAATGCACAGCCTGAACCTGGCCCACATCACATCTACATAGGTCTCATTTGCCAGAAACTGGTCTCATCTAGTTGGAAGGGTAACTGGGAAGAACAGTCATTACTTGGGGTGGCCATGTGCTATGTAAAAATGTGAGAACAGGTGGTAAGAACATAAAGAAGCCTCTCTGTCCTAACAGCCACAACGAGATATCTCTCCGGACTCTGGTAAACCATGTAAACATTTATCAATTTATGGCAGGTACCAATCTGTGGCAAGTAAATTCCATGTTTATAACAAACTACTCCAATTCCCATGAGTGGGAAGTTATGCCTGCTACTGCAAATGTGAAAATGAAGATTCTACATTTGAGGACATACTCATGAATAAAGTACCCAAGGTCCCTACTCTCACTTATCTTATATTCTAGCAGAGAGAGATAAAGTAAACAAAATAATGTCAATAAACGAGAAGTAAATATAAAACAAAAGTGGCTCCAAGCTATTCAGGGAAGTCCTCCTTGAGGAGCCACAAATGAGTTTTGATCTGAGCCAGCTATGTGAAGAGAAAGTAGCAATTGTAAATGCTCTGAGATTCCCCATTTGTCAAGATCAAAGTTACCTCAGCTCTAGTTTTCTTTATGTAAGCCTGATATGTGTGGAAGAGGAAATGAAAGTATGAGCATGCATGTGTGTGCATACGTGTGTGTGTGCATACATACGTGTGTATAAGGACAAAAAGGGAAATCTGTAACACTAACACTGGAGTTAATACTGAATAACCAAAAATAATGTAGAACACTCTAAAGCCTGGGGCAATCTATGGACTGAGGAGGATAAAAAAGTAAATGGTTAGAGAAGTTGAGAGGCACAGTAGAAACTTTGTATTCTGTGATGGTTAATACTGAGTGTCAACTTGGATTGAAGGATACAAAGTATTGATTCTGGGTGTGTCAGTGAGGGTATTGGCAAAAGAGATTAACATTTGAGTCAGTGGGCTGGGGAAGGCAGATCCACCCTTAATCTGGTGGGCACAATCTAATCAGCTGCCAGCTAATATAAAGCAGGCAGAAAAACATTAAAAAGAGAGACGGGCCTAGCCTCTCAACCTACATATTTCTCCCATGCTGGAAGCTTCTTGCCCTCGAACATCGAACTCCAAGTTCTTCAGTTTTGGGACTCAGACTGGCTCTCCTTGCTCCTCCACTTACAAGGTCTCCACAATTGTGAGACCTTGTGATTGTGTAAGTTAATACTAAAGTGGAGTTTATTAAGCATATGTAAGTGTGTGTGTATATATATGATATATTTATTAGGATATATATATCACACATATATAAGGATATATATACATATATATCCCATTAGTTCTGTCCCTCTAAGAGAGCCTTGACTAATACATAATTCAAAAGCTATTTTTCTTAGTTGTTTTAAATGGTGCTTCTTGTTATATAAAGTTAACTAACTTTGAGTATATTGTTCTAACTAAATTGCAGTTCAAAATGAATAATCAGCAGTTATGAAAAAAATGTCTGGCATGTTTTTTTTTTTCTTTTTTTTTCTTTTATTGTAATTATTATTATTATTATTATTATTATACTTTAGGTTTTATGGTACATGTGCCCAATGTGCAGGTAAGTTACATATGTATACATGTGCCATGCTGGTGCCCTGCACCCACCAACTCGTCATCTAGCATTAGGTATATCTCCCAATGTTATCCCTCCCCCCTCCCCCCAACCCACAACAGTCCCTGAAGTGTGATGTTCCCCTTCCTGTGTCCATGTGTTCTCATTGTTCAATTCCCACCTATGAGTGAGAATATGCGGTGTTTGGTTTTTTGTTCTTGCGATAGTTTACTGAGAATGATGATTTCCAATTTCATCCATGTCCCTACAAAGGACATGAACTCATCATTTCTTATGGCTGCATAGTATTCCATGGTGTAGATGTGCCACATTTTCTTAATCCAGTCTATCACTGTTGGACATTTGGGTTGGTTCCAAGTCTTTGCTATTGTGAATAATGCGGCAATAAACATACGTGTGCATGTGTCTTTATAGCAGCATGATTTATAGTCCTTTGGGTATATACCCAGTAATGGGATGGCTGGGTCAAATGGAATTTCTAGTTCTAGATCCCTGAGGAATCGCCACACTGACTTCCACAAGGGTTGAACTAGTTTACAGTCCCACCAACAGTGTAAAAGTGTTCCTATTTCTCCACATCCTCTCCAGCACCTGTTGTTTCCTGACTTTTTAATGATCGCCATTCTAACTGGTGTGAGATGGTATCTCATTGTGGTTTTGATTTGCATTTCTCTGATGGCCAGTGATGGTGAGCATTTTTTCATGTGTCTTTTGGCTGCATAAATGTCTTCTTTTGAGAAGTGTCTGTTCATGTCCTTCGCCCACTTTTTGATGGGGTTGTTTGTTTTTTTCTTGTAAATTTGTTGGAGTTCATTGTAGATTCTGGATATTAGCCCTTTGTCAGATGAGTAGGTTGCGAAAATTTTCTCCCATTTTGTAGGTTGCCTGTTCACTCTGATGGTAGTTTCCTTTGCTGTGCAGAAGCTCTTTAGTTTAATTAGATCCCATTTGTCAATTTTGGCTTTTGTTGCCATTGCTTTTGGTGTTTTAGACATGAAGTCCTTGCCCATGGCATGTTTTTTTTTAATCAAAATGAGTTCTATGCAAAACAGGTTTAAAAATAAGCAAATACAGTAATTAAATATTTATATATTTATATTGCTTTAAAAATAATAATTACAGGGTTATTTTAACTAGGATAATCTGTCATGATTTCTAACTACTTAAAGTCACTGTTTTAATAAAATGGAGTTTCACTCTTGTTGCCGAGGCTGGAGTGCAATGGCTGGATCTCGGCTCACCGCAACCTCCGCCTCCTGGGTTCAAGTGATTCTCCTGCCTTAGCCTCATGAGTAGCTGGGATTACAGGCATGCGCCACCGCACCCAGCTAATTTTGTATTTTTTAGTAGAGACGGGTTTTTCCAGGTTCGTCAGTCTGGTCCTGAACTCCCGACCTCAGGTGATCCCAGCCTCCCAAAGTGCTGGGATTACAGGCATGAGGCACCACGCCCGGTCTTTGTTTAACACTTAAAATATTACGCTATTTACATTTCACTATATAGACCCAAGCTAAATTAAGACATTCTTGAGCTATCAGTAATCCATTCATAAAAATCTTCCTAGCCTAAGATCTCATAATGTCAGCCTAAAAGGTCATTCCCAAAGCATCCCTCAGTCCTAGACTAGATTGGGAGAAAGTTCAGTGTTGTTGAAATAATCATGATATATTCTCAGCATATTCAAGTAGTCACAAAGGTATCTGATAAAAGATCACCCTCTTTAACTTATGAAAGCTGCTACAATGGGTTGACTACAACAAGTGAACAACTTTTTGTCATACTCAGGGCCAGTGAAGGCAAACTGCCACCATGTTTTTGCTCCAGTGGTTTTGCCAACACAGCAGAACCAAAAAAATATGAAGTCAGGCCCAGGTCAGGGGGAATTTTCATCTACCTCTTACCTTCAAAAATCCCATTTCATTGATCTAAGACTCTATGACTGATTGTAACACACACCATTATTTTATGTGCTCCCAAGCTAGAAAAAAATAGTTTCAACTAAAATATGCTACCAATTTCAGGATGTACCCAAATTTCAGAAATGTAAAAAAATGGACATATCAGAATCAATGAAAAATGGTAGGTAGTATTCTTCTAGCCAAATCTGCCCCTTTGTTTACAGAATGGAAAGTGACCTTCACTATTTTCAACTTAATCCTCAAAAAAGGAAGGTTGCCTGTATTATATCACCATTTCATTGATTCCAACCTCTTTTTGCATACAACTATTAAATACAAATGACCAAAGGGGCAACTAATACTTTCCCATTTGACGTTTGTCCAAAAATATTTAAAACATTTCATTCAAAACAACTTCTGATTACTGTTTGGATCTCAAAATAGCTATAGAAAACAAAACAAAACAAACACCTCTTCCCAGCTCTGGTTCTGAACAAGTTAAGAAATAAAGCAAAGCTTGAAAAAGACATGCAGTCAGGCATCCGGAACTGGCTGCCTATGCCACAGGGCAGTGATCGATGGCTTCTGCTATCCAGTGCCTTGAGTTCGATTTCTTAGAAACAGTTTGAGATGAAGAAAAGAACACTGAATGGACCTCTCCAAGATGGTCAACTAGACACAGCCAGGAGGAACATCTCCCACACCAAGGGACCAGGACATCAGGAAGACTGGCACACTTCTAGCAGATCTTCAGAGGGAAGGCACTGAGAGCAGACAGATGGAAGACACAGATACTAGACTGAAGGGGAAGGAAGCTGGGAACGCTGTACAGTGCTACCGGCACCAGGACTTATTTCCAGCCCCCAACAACTCCTGCAGAAGAGGTGAGTTGAATAGGCAAGGAGCAACCTGCTCTCACCATAGGCTTCTGGAATCCTGTCAGGAGGGGACCCCTCAACCACCAAAGACAAATGAGTTGGCAGAGAGAGATGCTCAGAGAAGTACTAGGGGCAGAATTCCAGCCACTGCAAAGCCCAGAGGGTTTGGTGCGGTGACAACTATAGTGGAGCATGGACAGAGATACCCATCCCCTAGGTTCAACTTGCTGCCATAGGAGACTTTAGCCCCCAAGGGAACTGTCAGATCTGAAATCTGCAAGGCAGTCTTCCCCATGAGACAGGGCCAGTCCAACCCAAGCACCCCTCAGTGTGCTGGCCTCTCCCAGCCTGGCTGTGCCTGTTTGCAGTCCTGTCTCCAGGTACCTCCTGGGGCCCCACATCATAGCTCCTGTGCTGGTGGACCATACCTGACCAGCAGAGTGCTCCAGTAGAGCAGCCCCATGGATATACACCAGCCCGCTTGTATCCTCCCACCACTGCAGACTCCCATGTACCACTTTGCTGGCACACACCCAGTACATCACTTTGCCAGCACGTGTGTGCATAGGCAAACCTTGCCTTCCCTCCTATGCCAGCATGTATGTGTGTGTGCACCCTGTCATGCCACTGCTGCCAGTGAGAGTTCACTCCCTCCCCCTCCTCCTGCTGCACCACCATTGTTGTCTGAGCATTAGTGGGTACTGAGCTTAACAGCCCCAATTCTGCCAGCACCCCACCCCTGTGCCAACACTGTGGTGGCTTTGAAAAGAGGCATGGAAAACAGTGGACATGCCTCCACTCTGAGTGGCACCACCACCTGCATGGACACGTACAGAGGACATACAAAGTCCTATGCCCACCAGTACCCCACCCCCATGATAACACCATCACTAGTGCAAAAGGGCACAATTGCTGGACAGGGGCTCCCAGCCCCCACAAGCTGTGCTGCCATTGCTGCAGCTGTGAATGCCGAAACAGAGGCTGGTACCCCAGCACCCACTAGCATCCTGCCGCAGCTGACAAGCATGCAGCCTGCTGCACTGCTGCTGCTAGTGCTGCTAGTATGTGCAAACAAAAATGAACCCTGCTGCCAGCAGACTATGAAGTGCTTTGGCTGATACCACCCATCAGAGAGTTGTGACCAGCAGTATGGGAGCACCTCAGTCCCTTAAGTGCAGCAGGTTCCTAACCTTGAGGAGCCAGAGAACAAAGCCAGTGCCAATACCAGTCACCCAAAGTTAGATAACACAGGCTTGGACTCCTGAGCAGAGTCCTGGCTCCCTAAAAATCTTCCAGAAAGGAAGCCAGTTGACTGAACTCACATTATACCAAAAATAAACCCCCAAGGTCACTAAATAGGATAAAAGAGGAAAAAAAACATCCAAAGGACAGCAACTTCAAAGACTGAAGGAACATTAGCCCACAAAGATGAGAAAGAACCAGTGCAAGAACTCTGACAACTCAAAAAGCCAGTGTCTTCTTTCCTCCAAATGACTGCACTAGCTGGAGAGCAAAGGTTCTTAACCAGGGTGAGATGGTTGAAATAACAGAAATATAATTCAGAATATGAATAGAAATAAAGATCAGCAAGATTCAGGAGAATGCTGAAACTCATCTAAGGAAGCTAAGAATCACAATAAAATGATACAGGAGCTGACAGACAAAATAGCCAGTATAAAAAAGAATGTAGTCAATCTGATAGAGCTGAAAAGCCCACTACAAGAATTTCATAATGTAATATCACAAGTACTAACAACAGACTATAACAAGTTGAGGAAAGAATCTCAAAGCTTGAAGACAGGCTTTCTGAAATAAGCCAGTCAGACAAGAATAAACAAAAAAGAATGAAAAAACATAAAACCTCTGAGAAATATGGAACTATGTAAAGAGACCAAATCTATGACTCATTGGTGTCATAGAGATGGGGATAATGGAAGCAACTTGAAAAACATATTTTAGGATATCCTCCATGAGAACTTCCCCAACCTTGCTAGAGAGGCCAACATTCAAATTCAGAAACTGCAGAGAACCCCAGGAAAATACTTTACAAGAAGATCATCCCCAAGACACATAATTATCAGATTCTCCAAGTCAAAATGAAAGACAAAATGTTAAGGCAGCTAGACAGAAAGTATAGGTCACCTATACATGGAAGCCCATCAGACTAACAGCAGACCCCTCAGCAGAAACCCTAAAAGCTAGAAGAGATTGGAGGCCTACATTCAACATTCTTAAAGAAAAGAAATTCCAACCAAGAGTTTCATATCTGGCCAAACTAAGCTTTATAAGCAAAGAAGAAATAAGATCCTTTTCAGACATGCAAATGCTAAGAGAATTAATAATTACCAGACCTGTCTTACAAGAACATCTGAAAAAAACACTAAATATGAAAAAGAAAGACTGTTACCAGTCACTACAAAAACACACTTAAGTACACAGACTAGTGATGCTGTAAAGCAACTATACAAACAAGTTGGCATAATGACCACTTATCAACATGAAGAGAGGATTAAATCCATACATATCAATTTTAACCTTGCAAGTAAATGAACTAAATGTCTCCATTAAAAGGCACAAAGTGGCAAGCTGGAAAGAAAAAAAAAAAAGGAAAAAAAAAAAGAACCAATGGTATGCTGTCTTCAAGAGACCCATCTCACATGTGATGACACCCATAGGCACAAAATAAAGGGATGGAGAAAAATCTACCAAGCAAATGGAAAGCAGAAAAAAGCAAAGGTTTCAATCCTAATTTCAGACATAACAGACTTCATTTGTTTGTTTGTTTTTGGTATTTTCTGTTTTTTTCATTTTTAAATTTATTTACAACTTTACTCAATGAAGAGACATAACAGACTTTAAACCAACAAAGATCAAAAAAGACAAAGAAGGACATAATAGAAAATACATCATAGAAAAGGGTTCAACTCAACAAGAAAATCTACCTATCCTAAATGTATATGCACCTAACACAGCAGCACCCAGATTCATAAAACAAGATCTTAAAGACCTTCAAAGAGACTTAGACTCCCACATAATAATTGTGGGAGAGTTTGACACTCCACTGACAGTATTAGACAGATCATTGAGGCAGGAAATTAACAAAGATATTCAGGACCTGAACTCAACACTGGACCAAATGGACCTGATTGACATATACAGAACTCTCCACCCCAAAACAACAGGATATACATTCTACTCATCACCACATGGCACAAACTCTAAAACTGACCACACAATCAAATATAAAACAATCCAATCCTCAGTAAATGCAAAAGAACTAAAATCATACCAACCAGTCTCTCAGACCACAGTATAATAAAAGTAGAATTCAAGACCAAGAAAATCACTGGAAACCATACAATTACATGGAAATTAAACAACTTGCTCCTGAAAGACTTTGGGGTAATTCATGAAATTAAGGCAGAAATCAAGAAGTTCTTTGAAACTAATGAGAATAAAGATACAACATACCAGAATCTCTGGGACACAGCTAAGGCAGTGTTAAGAGGAAATGTATAGCACTAAATGTCCACATCAAAAAGTTTGATGTCCACATCAAATTAACAACTTACCATCACAACTAAAAGAACTAGAGAAGCAAGAGAAAAGCAACTCCAAAGCTAGCAGAAGACAAAAAATAAGCAAAATCAGAGCTGAACTGAAGGAGACTGAGATGTGAAAAACCATTCAAAGGATCAACCAACCCAAGCCTTGGGGTTTTTTTGAAAAAAAAAAAAAAAAAAGATAGATAGACCAATAGCTAGACTAATAAAGAAAAAAAGAGAGAAGATTCAAATACACACAATTAGAAAGAACAAAGGGGATATTACCACTCACCCCACAGAAATTCAAATAACAATCAGAGAATACTATGAACACCTCTATGTACACAAACTAGAAAATCTAAAAGAAATGGAAAAACTCCTGGACACATACACCCTCCCAAGAATCAACCAGGAAGAAATTGAATCCCTGAATAGACCAATTACAAGCTCTGAAATCCAATCAGTAACAAATAGCCTACCAACCAAAAAAAGCCCGGGATCAGATGACAGCTGAATTATACCAGATGTACAAGAAGAGGTGGTACAATTGTTACTGAAACGATTCAAAAAATTGAAAAGGAGGGACTCTTCCCCATCTCAGTCCATGAGGCCCAAATTATCCTGATAGAAAAACCTGGTGGAGACATGAAAATAAAGGGAAAACTTCAGGCCAATATCCTTGGTGAATATTGATGCAAAAATCCTCAACAAAATACTAGCAAACTGAATCCAGAATTACATCAAAAAGCTAATCCACAATGATCAAGTAAACTTTATCCATGGAGTGCAAGGTTGGTTTAACATATATAAATCAATAAACATGATTCATCATGCAAACAGAACCAAAGGGAAAAAACCACATGATCATCTCAATAGATGTAGAATAGGCTTTCAATAAAATTCAACACCCCTTCATGTTAAAAACACTCAACAAACTAGGTATTGAAGGAATATACCTCACACAAACTAGGTATTGCAGGAATATACCTCACACAAACTAGGTATTGAAGGAACACACATCAAAATAGTAAGGACCATCTATGCCAAATCACAGCTAACATCATACTGAATGGTCAAAAGCTGGAAGTATTCCCTTTGAAAATTGCCACAAGACAAGGGTGCCCTCTCTCACAACTCCTATTCAACATAGTATTGGAAGTCCTGGTCAGAGCAATTAGGCAAGAGAAATAAATAAAAGACATTCAAATAGGAAGACAGGAAGTCAAACTATCCCTCTTTGCAGATAACATAATCCTATATCTAGAAAACTCTATAGTCTTGGCCCCCAAAGCTCCGCAAGCTGATAACTTCAGCAAAGTCGCAGAATTCAAAATCAGTGTACAAAAATCACTATAATTCCTAACACCAACAATAGCCAAGTGGAGAGCCAAATCAGAAATGTAATCCCACTTACAATTGCCACAAAAAGTATAAAACACCTAGGAATATAGCTAATCAGGGAGGGGAAAGATCTCTACAGTGAGAATTACAAAACACTGCTCAAAAAAATCAGAGATGGCACTACAAAATAAAAAAAATTTCATGCTCATGGATAGGAAGAATCAGCATTGTTAAAATGGGTATACTGCCCAAAGCAATGTACAGATTCAATGCTATTTCTATCAAAATAACAATGACATTCTTTCCAAAACTAGAAAACACTATTTTAAAATTCATATGGAACAACAACAAAAAACCCGAATAGCCAAGGGAATCCTAAGCAAAAAGAACAAAGCTGGACATATCACACTACCCAAATTTAAACTACACTATAAGGCTACAGTAACCAAAACAGCATGGTACTAGTGCAAAAACGGACACATAGACCAATGGAACAGAATAGAGAGCCCAGAAATAAGGCTGCACACCTGTGACCATCTAATCTTTGACAAAGCTGACAAAAACAAGCAATGGGGAAAGAACTCCCTATTCAATAAATGGTGCTGGAATAACTGGCTAGCAGAAGATTGAAAGTGGACCCTTTCCTTATACCATACATAAAAATCAACTCAAGATGGATTAAGGACTTAATTAATTGAATGTAAAATCTAAAACTATAAAAACTCTGGAAGATAACCTAGGCAACATCATTCTGGACATAGGAACTGGCAAAGACTTCATGATGAAGTTGCCAAAAGCAAGTTTAACAAAAGAAAAAAATTATAAATGGGATCTAACTAAACAAAAGAGCTCTGCACAGTAAAAGAAGCTATCAACAGAGTAAACATACAGCCTACAGAATGGAAAAAATTTTTGCAAACTATGCATCTGACAAAGGTCTAATGTCCAACATCTATAAGGAACTTACAAAATTTACAAAAAAAAAAAAACTCCAAACAACACCATTAAAAATTAAGTGGGCAAAGGTTGAATACTAAGAATGAGAATTTAAAAAAAAAAAGTTGAGCAAAGGACATGAACAGATACTTTTCAAAAGAAGACATACATGTGGCCAAAAAGCATATGAAAAACCAGCTCAAAATCAGTGATCATTAGAGAAATGCAAATCAAAACCACAGTGAGATAATCTCACAACAGCCAAAATGGCTATTACTAAATGTCAAAAAATAGGTGCTGGTGAGTTTGTGCAGAAAATGGAACACTTGTACACTGTAGGTGGGAGTGTAAATTCGTTCACACAGTATGGAGATTCCTCAAAGAGCTAAAAACAGAACTACCATTCGACCTAGGAATCCCATTACTAGGTATGTACCCAAAAAAATATAAATTGTTCTATCATAAAAACACATGCACATGTATGTTCATTGCAGTATTATTCACAATAGCAAAGACATGGAATCAATCTAAATGCCCATCAATGAAAGACTGGATAAAGAAAATGTGATACATATACACCATGGAATACTATGCAGCCATAAAAAAATAACAAGATCATGTCCTTTGCAGGAACATGGATGGAGCTGGAGGTCATTATCCTTGGCAAACTAACATAGAAACAAAAAACCAAATACCACATGTTCTCACTTATAAGTTAGAACTAAATGATGAGAACACATGGACAAATAGAGGGGAACAACACACACTGGGCCTACCTGAGGGTAGAGGGTGGGAGAAAGGAAAGGATCAGAAAAAATAACTATTGGGTACCAGGCTGAATGAATGATATGGTTTGGCTCTGTGTCCTCATCCAAATCTCACCTTGAATTGTAATCCCCATAATCCTCACGTGTCAAAAGCAGCACCAGGTGGAGGTAATTGGATCATGGGGGTGGTTTCCCCCATGCTGTTCTCACGATAATGGGTGAATCTCACAAGATCTGATGGTTTTGTAAGTGCCTGGTGGCGTTTCCCCTGCCTGCACTCACTCCATCCTGCCACCCCGTGAAGAAGGTGCCTGCTTCTCCTTTGCCTTCCACCATGATTGTAAGTTGCCTGAGGCCTCCCCAGCAATGTGGAACTGTGAGTCAATTAAACCTTTTTCCTTTATAAATCATCCAGTCTCAGGTATTTCTTCATAGCAGTGTGAGAAGGGCCTAATACAGTGACAATATAATCTGTACAACAAACTCCCATGACACGAGTTTCTCTATGTAACAAACCTACACATGCATCCCTAAACCTAAAATAAAAGTGTAACACACACACACACACACACACACACGAAGCCAAATATCACCTTTAATACAGATAGAGAGGCCAAACCAGGTGGTAGAATGTGAGGTCTATTAGCCAAGTGAGCTTGCTAATATGGGGCTCCAGAAGGCAGCCTTTTCTTCTCGGTCACAGGTAAGCTATGAGCAGGCTAGGCCTCCCATGAAGGGGCAGGACAGAATGCCTGTTCCCTATAGTCAGTTCAATGTGAAGAAGAGTGCAGAAAGAAACAGCAGCTGTCACACAATAAAGGCAGATCCTAACCCTGGAAGGCTGAGCCCCACAGTGCTCTGCATAGTCAGAGCGCCTCCTAAGCGGAGAAGAGGCAAGTTGAGCCTCTTCTTATTCCATCATTCCAAATTAACCAATCAGATAAAACATCCCTCTCACTAAAAGAAGGTCAGAGAAAGGTCAAGACCATAGGAAAACTCTTCTTGATGGAAATCAGGAGTGGGAGAATGTCGTTATACTCTAATAAAAAAAATTTTCCATGTTGGGTTTTTGGATACAATATTGCAAAAAAAATGCTCCAAAATTTTTCTTCCCAGGAAAAACCTTATCAAAATCTCTTCCTAATCTGTAAAGAGCACCCAACTCTGCCTTTGGAGATTATATTTTTTTGCCTCTTTCTTTACTCTTCATTCAAATGATATCATAGATTTTTTTTTAATTTAAAAATCTCTTTATGTCTGGAAATCATTAGTCCAATACAATCTTTTCTGCATTATACATGCTCTCTTTTTTAAAAAAATACTCATATTTAAAAAAACATAGCAAAAAAGATACAAAATAGGATCAATAAAGAAAAAAAGTCCCTCCCTACATGTTATGAGATAGGGTTGGCTGCAAAAGAAACTTAATAAGATTTAGGAAGTAGAAGGAAGGCTGAGCAGATGATGCTCATCATTGATCAAGGGCCATAAAGGAAAGACTCAAAGGTGCTAGTGGTTTCCAAGTCATCCTCACTTGTTCTCACTCCATATCCAGCCCATCTTCCTGACTGCCAACCTTGATAGCATCAAGTCTTGTCAATGACTTCTTTTAGAATTTTTTATTTCAATAGGTTTTGGGGAAACAAATGGTATTTGGTTACATTAATAAGTTATTTACCAGTAATTTCTGAGATTCTGGTGTACCCATCACCCAAGCAGTGTAACTGTAAGCAATGTGTAGTCTTTTATCCCCCCCCCCACACACATTCCCCCAAGTCCCCAAAGTCCGCTGTATCATTCTTATGTCTTTGTGTCTTCATAGCCTAGTTCCCACTTTCGAGTGAGAACATAAGATGTTTGGTTTTCCATTCCTGAGTTACTTCACTTAGAATCATCATCTCCAATTCCATCAAGGTTGCTGCAAACGCCATTATTTTGTTTCTTTTTATGGCTAAGTCGTATTCCATGGTGTGTGTGTATATATACATAACACATTTTCTTTATCCATCCATTGATTGATGGGCATTTGGGCTGGTTCCATACTTTCACAACTGCAAATTGTACTGCTATAAACATGCATGTGTGTGCAAGTATGTTTTTCCTATAATGACTTCTTTTCCTCTGGGTAGATACCTAGTAGTGGGATTGCTGGGTCAAATGGTAGATCTACTTTTAGTTCCTTAAAGAATCTCCACACTGTTTTTTATAGTGGTTGTACTAATTTACATTCTCAACAACAGTATAAAAGTGTTCCCTTTTCACCACCTCCACACCAATATCTATTTTTTTTAAATTTTTTTATTATGGCCATTCTTGCAGGAGTAAGATGGTATCACATTGTGGTTTTGATAGGCATTTCCCTGATAATTAGTGATGTTGAGCATTTTTCCATATGCTTGTCAGCCATTTCTATATCTTCTTTTGAGAATTGTCTATTCACGTCCTTAGCCCACTTTTTGGTGGGATTGTTTGTTTTCTTCTGCTGATTTGTTTGAATTCTGTGTAGATTCTGGATATTAGTTCTTGGTCAGATGTATAGATTGTAAAGATTTTCTCCCACTCTGTGGGTTGTCTATTAACCCTGCTGATTATTTCTTTTGCTATGCAGAAGCTTTTTAGTTTAATTATGTCCCATCTATTTATCTTTGTTTTTGTTGCATTTGCTTTTGGATTCTTGGTCATGAAGTCTTTGCCTGAGCCAATGTCTAGAAGGTTTTTCTAATGTTATCTTCTAGAATCTTTATGGTTTCAGTCATAGATGTAAGTCTTTGATCCATCTTGAGTTGATTTTTGTATAAGGTGAGAAATGAGGATCCAGTTTCATTCTTTTACCTGTGGCTTTCCAATTATCCCAGCACCATTTGTTGAATAGGGTGTCTTTTCCCCACTTTGTGTTTTTGTTTGCATTTTCAAAGATCAGTTGGCTGTTAAGTATTTGGCTTTATTTCTGGGTTCTCTATTCTGTTCCACTTGTCTATGTGCCTATTTTTATACCAGAATCATGCTGTTTTGGTGGCTATGAACTTATAGTATAGTTTGAATTCGGGTAATGTGATGCCTCCAGATTTGCTTTTTGCTCAGTCTTGCTTTGGCTATGTGGGCTCTTTTTTGGTTCCATATGAATTTTAGAATTGTTTTCCTAGTTCTGTGAAGAACGATAGTGGTATTTTGACAGAAATCGCACTGAATTTGTAAACTGCTTTTGGCAGTATGGTCATTTTCACAATATTGATTCTACTCATCCATGAGCATGGGATGTCTTTCCATTTGTCTGTATCATCCATTATTTCTTTCAGTAGTGTTTTGTAGTTTACCTTGCAGAGGTCTTTCACCTCCTTGGTTAGGTATATAACCAGGTATTTTTTTTTTTTTTTTTTTTTTTTTGCAGCTATTGTTAAGGGGTTGAGTTCTTGATTTGCTTCTCAGCTTGGTCGTTGCTCGTGTATAGCAGAGTATATAGTGGTTTATAGATTTGTGTGCACTAATTTCATATCCTAAAACTTTGCTGAATTCATTTACCAGTTTTAGGAGCTTTTTGGATGAATCTTTAGGGTTTTTTAGGTATACGATCATATCATCAGCAAACAACAAGAGTTCAACTTCCTCTTTACAGATTTGGATGCCTTTTATTTCCTTTTCTTGGCTGAGTGCTCTGGCTAGGACTCCCAGTACTATGTTGAACAGAAGTGATGAGAGGTGGGCATCCTTGTCTCGTTCCAGTTCTCAGGGGGGATGCTTCCAACTTTTCCCCATTCAGTATAATGTTAGTAGTGGGTTTGTCATGGACGACCTTTATTACCTTAAGGTATGTCCCTTCTATGCTGATTTTGCTGAGGGTTTAATCACTAAGGGATGCTGGATTTTGTCCATTGCTTTTTCTGCATCTACTGAGATGATCATGTGATTTTTGTTTTTAATTCTGTTTATGTGGTGTATCACATTTATTGACCTGTGAATGTTAAACCATCCCTCCATCCCTGGTATGACACCCAACTGATCATGGTGGATGATCTTTTTGACATGCTGGTGGACTCAGTCCACTAGTATTTTGCTGAGGATTTTTGCATCTATGTTAATCAGGGATATTGGTCTGTAGTTTTCTTTTTTGGTTATATCTTTTCCTGGTTTTGATATCAGGGTAATACTGGCTTTATAGAATGATTTAAGGGGGATTCCCTCTTTCCCTATTGTGTGGAATAGTGTCAATGGGATTGATACCAATTCTTTGAATGGCTGATAAAATTCAGCTGTGAATCCATCAGGTCCTGGACTTTTTTTGTTGGCAATTTTCTTATTGCCATTTCAATCTTGCTGCTTGTTTTTGGTCTGTTCAGAGTTTCTATATCTTCCTGGTTTAGTCTAGAAGGGTTGTATGTTTCCAGGAATTTATCCATCTCCTCTATGTTTTCTAGTTTATGCATGTAAAGGTGTTCATAGTAGCCTTGAATTATCATTTGTATTTCTGCGGTATCAGTAGTAATATATCCCGTTTCATTTCTAATTGAGCTTATTTGGATCGTCTTTCTTCTTTTCTTGGTTAATGTTGTTAATATTCTATCAATTTTGTTTATCTTTCCAAAGAACCAGCTTTTTGTTTCATTTATCTTTTGTATTTTTGTTTGTTTGCTTGTTTGTTTCAATTTCATTTAGTTCTGCTCTGATCTTTGTTATGTCTTTTCTTCTGCTGGGTTTGGGTTTGGTGTGTTCTTGTTTCTGTAGTTTCTTGAGATGTGACCTTAGTTTATCTATTCGTGCTCTTTCAGACTTTTTGATGTAGGCATTTAATGCTATGAACTTTCCTATTAGCACCTTTTGCTGTATCCCAGAGGTTTTGATAGGTTGTGTCACTATTATTGTTCAGACTTTTAATTTGCATCTTGATTTCATTGTTGACCCAAAGATTATTCAGGAGCAGGTTATTTAATTTCCATGTACTTGCATGGTTTTGAGGGTTCCTTTTGGAGTTGATTTCCAATTTTATTCCACTGTGGTCTGAGAGAGTATCTACTATAATTTATATTTTCTTACATTTACTGAGACTTGTTTTGTGGCCTATCATATAGTCTATCTTGGAGAACATTCCATGTGCTGATGAATAGAATGCATATTCTGCAGTTGTTGGATAGAATGTTCTGTAAATATCTGTTAAGTCCATTTGTTGTAGGAACAATTTAAGTCCATTCTTTGTTGACTTTCTGTCTTGATGACCTGTCTAGTGCTGTCAGTGGAGTATTAAAGTCCCCCACTATTGCTGTGTTGCCATCTATCTGATTTCTTAGGTCTAGCAGTAATTGTTTTATAAATTTGGGAGCTCCAGTGTTAGGTGCATATATATTTAGGATTGTGTATTTTCCTTTTGTACTAGTCCTTTTATCATTATATATTTTCCTTTTTTACTAATCCTTTTATCATTATATAAGGTCCCTCTTTTTTTAACTGCTGTTGCTTTAAGGTTTGTTTTGTCTGATATAAGAATAGCTACTCCTGCTCACTTTTGGTGTCCATTTGCATGGAATATCTTTGTCCACCCCTTTACCTTAAGTTTATGTGAGTCCTTATGTGTTAGGTGAGTCTCCTGAAGACAGCAGAAACTTGGTTGGTGAATTCTTATCCATTCTGCCATTCTGTATCTTTTAAGTGGAGCATTTAGGCAATTTTCATTCAATGTTAGTATTAAGATGTCAGGTACTATTCTATTCATCATGCTATTTGTTGCCTAGATGTCTTTTTTTTTCCATCATGTTATTGTTATATAGATCCTTTGACATTTATGCTTTAAGGAGGTTCTATTTTGGTGTATCACAAAAATTTGTTTCAAAATTTAGAACTCCTTTCATCAGTCTTGTAGTGCTGGCTTGCAAGTGGTGAATTTTCTCAGCATTTGTTTGTCTAGAAAAGACTGTATCCTTCCTTCATTTATGAAGCTTAGTTTTGCTGGATACAAAAATTTGGCTGATAATTGTGTTGTTTATGGAGGCTAAAAATAGGACCCCAATCCCTTCTAGCTTGTAGGATTTCTGCTGAGAAATCTGCTGTTACTCTGATAGGTTTTCCTTTATACGTTACCTGATGCTTTTGCTTCACAGCTCTCAAGATTCTTTCCTTTGTCTTGACTTTAGATAACCTGATGACTATGTGCCTAGGCAATTATCTTTTTGTGATGAATTTCCCAGGTGTTCTCTGAGCTTCTGGTATTTGGATGTCTAGATCTGTAGCAAGGCTGGGGAAGTTTTCCTCAATTATTCCCTCAAATATGTTTTCCAAACTTTTAGATTTCTCTTCTTCCTTAGGAAAAGCAATTATCTTATGTTTGGATGCTTAACATAGTCCCAAGCTTCCTGGACGCTTTGTTCATTTTTTAAAAGTATTTTTTCTTTGTCTTTGATGGATTGGGTTAATTTGAAAGCCTTGTCCTTGAGCTCTGAAGTTCTTTCTTCTGCTTGTTCAATTTTATTGCTGAGACTTTCCAGTGCATTTTTCATTTCTCTAAGTGTGTCTTTGATTTCCAGAAGTTGCGATTGTTTTTTATTTATGCTGTCTATTTCACTGAACATTTTTCCTTTCATATCTTGTATCATGTTTTTTATTTCTTTAAGTTGGACTTCACCTTTCTCCGGGGTCTCCTTGATTAGCTTAATAATCGACCTTCTGAGTTCTTTTTCTAGAAATTCAGAGATTTCATCTTGGTTTGGATTGCTCGTAAGCTAATGTGATCTTTTGGGGCTGTTAAAGAACCTTGTTTTGTCATATTATCAGAATTGTTTTTCTGGTTCCTTCTCATTTGGGTAAACTATGTCAGAGGGAAGATCTGGGACTCAGGGCTGCTGTTCAGATTATTTTGTCTCATGGGGTGCTCCCTTGATGAAGTGTTCTCCCTCTTCCCCTAGGGATGGGGCTTCCTGAGAGCTGCACTACAGTGATCATTTTTGCTCTTCTGGGTCTAGCCAACCAGCAGAGCTACAGGGTTTCAGGCTAGTACTGGGGAGTGTCTGCAAAGAGTCCTATGATGTGATCCATCTTCAGGTCTTTCAGCCATGGATACCAGCACCCGCTCCAGTGGAGGCAGCAGGAGAGTGAAGTGGACTCTGTGAGGGTCCTTGGTTGTATTTTTGTTTAGCGCACTTTTTTTTTTTGTCAGTTGGCCTCCAGCCAGGAGGTGGCGCTTTCAAGAGTGCATCAGCCGCAGTACTATAGGAGGATGCAAACTTGCTCTATGGTTGCCTGGTTAAGTTTTCAGGTTTTTCAGGCAGTAGACAGGGTCATAGAGCCCCTAAGAGATTATATCCTTTGTCTTTGGCAACCAGGGCTGGTAGAGAAAGACCACCAGGTGGAAGCAGGAATAGGTGTTTCTGAGCTCAGACTCTCCTTGGGCGAGGCTTGCTGCAGCTACTGTGGGAGATGGTGGTATGGTTCCCAAGCCAATGGAGTTATGTTCCCAGGAGGATTATAGCTGCCTCTGCTGAATCACACAGATCACCAGGGAAAAGGGGTAAAGTGGGCAGTCACAGGCTTCACCCCACTCCCATGTAGACTACAGTCCTAAAGGCTGGTCTCATGCCCACTGTGCCCCAGCAACAGGACCAAGTTTATTTCCAGGCAGCCAGTGACCGGGGCTGAGAACTTCCCCAGACCACCAGCCTCTCCACTGGGAAAGCAAGCAGACTCAGTTTTTCAGCATCTCAGGGAGCCTGCAGTAGTGATCCAGTTCGTCCAAACAGTCTGTGCATTCTCTCAGCTTTCCTGGCATGTTCCTGCAGTAGTTCTTGGAGCAGAAGTTCACGATGTGAATCTCCACACACTGCTCTGTCTGAGTGGGAGCTGCAAGCTAGTCCTGCCTCCTATCCGCCATCTTAATCCAAATCTCCAAAGATGCTTTTGCAAGTGACAATACCCCATGCTGCCTAATGACTCTTGAATAGCAAGGCCCACAGAGAAGCAGAGTGGTGGAAACTACTTCTCAGAAAAACTCAATCCTAATTATAAATGGCTAAAAAGAAGGCATTATAAAACAGAACCTCCCAGGGTGTTGGTGAAGTCAGGAATGGCACTAAAATGAGCCATCATATTTCCAAGCCAAGCCATATGGCGTGACAGCTAATAGAGGCACTAGAGGACTTAGAAAGTAAAATCCGCCAATTTATTAGAAAATTAGCAGACATACTATTACTTAGCTTAGGTAAACTTGATTTGCTATAGAAAGATATTATCTAACATTCAATATATTTTAAAAAACCAATCCTACCTATTAAAAACTACTTTGGCAGCCAATAAAATAGATGCCTATTTTTTATTGCAAAGAGATAAAACTTAAAACTAAAGCTATATTTTACCTCAATTTTTTTGAGTGACTTTATAACTCATTTATATTTTATTAAAAAACCATTTTCCAAGCTGGATTGCTTTAATTTAAAGTATAAATTCTACCTAAAGAAATAACTGGAGATGGGTATATTACATATATATTTATAAAGTATATGTTTAGGAAGTAGGAAGTTTAAACACAGCTGCTTCCTTAATACATAGTTTGCTATCATTTTATAATCACAATAAGTTATAGTCAATAAAAGGTTTTTTTCCTTGTATTACTCTTCAGTGATTTTATAGAGGGGAAATCAGATGTTGGGCAGCGTTCAAGAATACATATTACTTTTCAGTGTTCTCACTCTATGATACCTTGATTTTATCCCACAAAATCTTTTCTGGGGTTTCAAAGTGTTCTGAATCCAATGAGGATTATGTTTATTATTATTATTATTATTACCACTCACACCAATACACCATGCCATTTTTTAAGACAAGTAGAAACAGCATAAGGCTTAAAAAATCATAATGGGTTTGCTAACGCACAATTTTTCTTTAATTTTTACTTTTATTCTAGATTTTAAAAATGTGAAATGCTTCATGAATTTGCATGTCATCTTTGTGCGGGGCCATGCTAATCTTTTCTGTATCATTCCAATTTTAGTATATGTGCTGCCAAAGAGAGCACCTAATGCACAATTTAAAGGGTCATTTCTTTGCTGTGTAATTTTGACAAAAAGGTCAATTGTTTCATTCTCTTTGAAGTTCAAGCACTAGTTATTGTTATTGTTATAACTATAACAATTACATTGTTATAGTTTTATAATAAGTGGTATAAACATGCCTATAAAATAATTGTTTTCTTTTGCCTTATATTTATTTATTTATTTATTTATTTTGAGACAGGGTTACCCAGGCTGGAATGCAGTGACGCAATTACGGCTTACTGCAGCTTTGACCTCCTGGGCTCAAGTGATCTTCCTGCCTCAGTCTCCTGAGTAGCTGGGACCACAGGCATGCACCACCACATCCAGCTAATTTTTTTTTTTTCATTTTTAGTACAGACAAGGTCTCACTATGTTGCCCAGACTGGTCTTGAACTCCTGGCCTCAAGTGATCCTCCTGCCTCAGGATTGCAGGTGTGAGCCACCAGGCCTGGCCAATAAATTTTTAATGGGGAAAAAAAGCTGTTTTCTTGTGATGACTAGCATAAAAACATCAGCCATCCATTACAGAAAAAGTGGGCTTTAAATCAAGGTTTAAAGAAAAATACTGTCAAACATTATCAAACAGTAAATATAAAAAGTAACATTTTTCTAAGTGACAAACTCATTCTTCCTTAATAAATTTTAATTTAAGAAACCAAAATCCAGGTGAGAATATATTAAAGGCATTACTCACATAAAATAAGACAGCATTTGTAATATTTTCAACCCAGCTGAAAGAATAAATAATAATGACTATTTATTGAGGATTTACTGTACTTAGTTATGTATTAATACACATATAGTCTCATTCAATCCTGACAACACTATGAGGTAGATAATTTATTCTTAGCTATGTATTATGTGTATTAATACATAACACATAAATATGTGTATTAATACACATGTAATTTCACTCAATCCTGACAATAACTCTATGAGGTAGATACTTTTATTTATATTTAGATGAGGAAACTAAGCCAAACTCTCTTGCTATACTACAAGAAAGGAATTCTTCATACTTTACACCATTTCACCAAATTAAATGAATTTGTACTTTAGTTAAAAGGCAAAGCTACTTTGTGAAAACACTCACTAATTGAATCATAAACATATCCATGATCAGTTTAAACTTGTTCTTTTGTACACTTTAAATTTGAAGCAAAATCAGAATTATGTTATAACTAGCACACATGTATTCAATTCCTAAAACACTGACAGTGATATTGGACCTTGGAGATAAGAGAGAGAAAAAAGGAGTCATGAAGATGCTTTATCTCCTTTGGCTTTTCAAATTACACTCACTGCTAACAAATATTAGATTTTCCCCAAGAATACTCAAAAAGGTTTCTCTTTTGAGCATATAATATTATCTTTAGAAATTAAGTGTATAAATCTATTGTTTCTAGGAGTGTAAGTCCAACACAAATTTTACAAATAGTCCTCAGGTCTCTTGCTGACTAGTTGTTAGATCACCAAAACCATTGTAAGTAGAAGAAATGCAGTAACCTATTTTTAATTGTAGATTTCTAAGACCGATTTCTTTTTTTTAGCTAAGGTTGTCTATAACATTACTTAGGCCATAAAGTAAACATTGAGGTTTCAGTGATGGAGCCCTGGTAGAAAGTGGTAGAAATGAGTCTCCCAAGAAATAAACAATTCTCAACATTAGCTGAAATTTCTTGGTGGCTCTCAAGCCCTTGGGGAAAAATGAAAGGTTGTCCTCATGCTCAAAATAAACACAAATGCCCTACTTTCAAACCAAAGCCTGTAAAAGGGGCAGCTGCCCATATATTATGACTTGTTAAACTAATGGATGAGTATATACTATGTAAAGTAAGCATGTCCATAAACAAAGAGCATTCCAATGATCAGTTTATACATTCGCCTATGCTAAAACCCTAACTTGTAAGGACCCAGAAGTGACTGAGAACACAGTACTGGTCAGGGTGATATGCAATTATGATAAAAGTAGGATTTTAGTATTTTAAATGTTTACTTCTTTTCCCCAATCTTATTTATTTATTTAAGAGATTGGGCGGAGGCAAAGGGGTCTCTCTATGTTGCCAGGCTGGAGCGCAGTGGCTATTCACAGGCCACTGCAGCCTCAAACTCCTGACTTCGAGTAATCCTCCTACTTCAGCCTCCTGAACTACAGATGTGTACCACCATGCCTGGGGTTCCTCAGTCTTTCAATTCTTTCTTTAATTGTTGAAAGAACCACACCAATTACCATGATCACATCTAATAGTCTAAGAGTCTAATATGGAACAAAAGATTCCAAAAATTAATTACAAATAAAAAATGGCTTAGAATTAATATGTCAAGTTTCTTCAGAAAACTTTAGTAAGCTTATCTAGAAAGATTATCATTCTCAGGAGAAAAATCTCTGTATAGTCTTGTTTTGAAGCAATTTTATGAGATTTTGGAGTGGGGCTCACTTTAGAGGACATGTGATGAAGAGCAGGGTGAAGAGATTGTCCATACAGTGAGGCAGCAGGAATGAAGGAGGGCACAATAGTGGCTTAGGGCAGGTTGTCAGAGCCCACGAGTATGAAGAGGGTGTCCACAGGGGAGACAATGGCAGCCCAGAGCATGGTGTCAGAGCCAGAACCAGGTGAGGAGGGCATTTGTGCATGGGGGTGGGAGAGTCTCGCAGGGGTTGTTGGAACCCAAGGGGATGGAAAGGGCATCCACGTGGAAGGTGGTGGAAGTGAGGATCCAGGGAAGGGGATCAGAACCTGAGCAAGGTAAGGATGGTGTCCATACAACAACCCAAGTGGAATGAAGAGGACATCTCGAAGGGATGGGGAGACTGGAGGAGAGGGGAGAATGCAGCAGCAGCCCTGCATGGGTTGTCAGAACCAAAGCAGGTGACAAAAGGTATCCAGGTGGAGGTTAAGTGACAACAACATCCCAGGATGCAGTGTAGGACGCTGAGCCGGGTGGTGAGGGCAGCTAAAGAAGGCAGTAGCAATGGTAGTGACTCGGCATAAAGTGTCAGAGCCTGCAGAATGAGGAGGGTATCAGCGCTATAGGAGCCACAGTGTGGGCTTAGTGTGGGGTGCTGGAGCCCGAGAGGCATGAGGAGGGCCTCTATGAAGAAGGCAGAGGCAGGGGCAGCACAGGGTGAGATGTCAGAGCTCAATTGAGGTAGAAGAGCATCCCTATGGGGAGGTTTCCACAAGGGTGCCTCTGTATGAAATGAGAGAGAACATCCGTGTGGGCTTGGCCATGGCCTGGAGCAGGAAGGGAGAGCCCAGGTGAGGTGAGGAGGCATCCACACCACAGGGCAGCAACTCTAATGGAAGATTAGTTACACACAGTGGGGATGATAAAGTAATTAAATATGTCGAGGATAATGGGAGACAAGTTCCTCACTGCCAGAGAAGGGAGGTACAATTATGGAAAAGGGGAAAACTAGAATGAACCCTGTGCTATTAGACTAGAGCTATGATATTAGACCAAGTGCAGTGGCTCATGCCTGTAATCCCAACATTTTGGTAGGCCAAGGCGGGAGGATCACTTGAGTCCAGGAGTTTGAGACCAGCCTGGGCAATACAGAAAGATCCTATTTCTACAAAAAATAAAAAATAAAAATGAGCCAGGAGTGCTGGTGCATTCCCCTAGTCCCAGCTACTCAGGAGGCTGAGGTAGGAGGATCATTTGAGCCGAGGATGTCAAGCCTACACTGAGTGGTGATCATGCCATTGCACTCAATCTGGGTGATAGAGTGAGACCCCGTTTCAAAAAAATTTAAAAAAGAACTATGAAAGTAATATGAGCTCATAGTTTTTAATGAAGACGGAGATAAAGACAGTGATAGAGATAGAAATATGTTTTAAAATGGTATAATTGGTAAATTCACAATCATTGTGAGTAATTTAAAATCACCTCTGACAGAAGATAAATCAAAGCTATAAAGAATTGAAGAAATTATAGTTTTGAATCACTTATTACTTATATTATTATAATTATAAATATCAACAACAAAGCAATAGATCCAGGTTATTTTTTGGAGTATTTTACTTTTAAGCAACTGATAATTCCTTTTTTAAATAAATAGAGAATAGAAAAACTAAAACTCACCCTAACTGACTTTACTAAACTATTATAATGTAATCTTTTTTTGGAAAACCAGACCATGGCAGAACAATAAAGAAAAAATACAGGCCAGGTGCAGTGGCTCATGCCTGTAATCCCAACACTGGGAGGCCAAGGCGGGCAGATCACTTGAGGTCAGAAGTTCGAGACCGGCATGGCCCACATGGCGAAACCCTATCTCTATAAAAAAATACAAAAATTAGCTGGGCGTGGTGGCGCACACCTGTAATTCCAGCTATTCGGGAGGCTGACATGGGAAAATCACTTGAATTCAGGAGGTGGAGGTTGCAGTGAACTGAGATCACGCCACTGCACTCCAGCCTGGGTGACAGAGCAAGACCTGTCTCAAAAAAAGAAAGAAAAAATCCTAATTTCACCTATGAGCATAAATGCAAATTTCTATGGAAAATATTAGTAAACTAAATCCAGCAATTTGTATGTGTGTGTGTGCATATATTTACATGTGTATGAGTGTATGTGTGTGTGGGAACAAGTTGAATTTGTCCCAAGAATGCAATGAAGATTATTTAGCATTAAAAAAGTTATAAACCCAATTCACCATATTAACAGATTAAGGGAGAAAAACTAATCATTTTAAAAAATAATAATCTGCATTAAACAAAATGCAACACTAATGCATCACTAAAAAAAAAAAAAAAAATAGCAAACTAGGATTAGGAAGAAACTTCCTTAGTCTGATTAAAAACAAAACAAAACCTCAGCGAACATAATACTTAATGGTAACATTTGGGAACATTTTCCTTAAAGTCAGGAATAAGATGAAGATGCCTGTTAGCATGACTCTTACTGAAAAAGGGCCTAGTATGCCTGGTCAATGCACTATGAAAGACACTTGGTATCAAGTGTGGAAACGAAGAAACAAAACTGACTTTATTCACAGATAATATTCTTGCCCACACAAAAGACCCAGGACAATCAATGAATAACAACCAGAAAGGTGTTGGATCCATGATCACTATTCACGAGTCAAGATATTCCTACATGCCAACAATAAACAACTAGAAAACTGAATTTTAAAAATTGAATTCATAATGGCATTAAAATCCTTAAAATACCCATGAATAAAAGCATAAAACTGAACATATCGATTTAAAAACACTGATGGATAAACTGACAACTAGAACAAACTAAAAACTGGGGGGAAAAAAAAACTTTTATTTGGGATCTTAGTATATTACATATTAACGGGAAAAAGATGAGTGTATTTTGGCTCCAAATAACAGAAAACCAATCACCATAAACAACAAAAATTATCATCTCACAAAACAAGATATTTTGAGGTAAGGCTCATAGCCATCATTAAGGATTCAGAAAGTTTTTTTTTCTTTTTGCCTTGCTAGAAAAAATACATAATGAAGAAATAAGCTCCTTTTTCTGCCTCTTGATATATGTTTGTGACACTTTAGTCATTCTGGGATAATGAAGGCAGCTCACTGACATCCTGAAGAGGACACAGCTTTGAGCCTTACCTGCTTCAATGTTTTTGGCAATATCTGGTAAACTCAACAATATATAACAGAAGACATATTCCAGGGTATTCACTGCATAACTTTTCCTAATCTCACATACATACGCACATACAACAGACACATACACACATTCAACAGACACACACGCACACACACACACAGCACAAATGCAACAGCCTAACTAAACATCAGTATAGATTGCATAAATAAATTGTATATTTATGATGTGGTTTAAAGGAATGAGCTAGATCTACATACACCACTTTATTTATTTATTTATTTATTTATTTATTTATTTATTTATTTATTTATTTTTGAGATGGAGTCTCCCTCTGTCACCCAGGCTGAAGTGCAGTGGCACAGCCTCAGCTCACTGCAACCTCTGCCTCCCAGGTTCAAGAAATTCTCCTGCCTCAGCCTCCCGAGTAGCTGGGACTACAGAGGACCGCCACCACACCCAGCTAATTTTTATATTTTCAGTAGAGACAAGATTTTGCCATGTTGGCCAGGCTGGTCTCGAACTCCTAACCTCAAGTGATCCACCCACCTCGGCCTCCCAAACTGCTGGGATTACAGGCATAAGCCACCGCACCCAGCCCATCACTTTGGATTATCTTAAAAATAGAACCTTGAGACTTCATGTCTAAAACATCAAAAGCAATGGCAACAAAAGCCAAAATTGACAAATGGGATCTCATTAAACTAAAGAGCTTCTGCACAGCAAAAGAAACTACCATCAGAGTGAACAGGCAACCTACAGAATGGGAGAACATTTTTCCAATCTACTCATCTGACAAAGGGCTAATATCCAGAATCTACAATGAACTCCAACAAATTTACAAGGAAAAAACAAACAACCCTATCAAAAAGTGGGCGAAGGATATGAACAGACACTTCTCAAAAGAAGACATTTATGCAGCCAAAAGACACATGAAAAAATGCTCATCACCACTGGCCATCAGAGAATGCAAATCAAAACCACAATGAGATACCATCTCACACCAGTTAGAATGGCAATCATTAAAAAGTCAGGAAACAACAAGTGCTGGAGAGGATGTAGAGAAAAAGGAACACTTTTACACTGTTGGTGGGACTGTAAACTAGTTCAACCATTGTGGAAGTCAGTGTGGCGATTCCTCAGGGATCTAGAACTAGAAATACCATTTGACCCAGCCATCCCATTACTGGGTATATACCCAAAGGACTATAAATCATGCTGCTATAAAGACACATGCACATGTATGTTTACTGCAGCACTATTCACAATAGCAAAGACTTGGAACCAACCCAAATGTCCAATAATGATAGACTGGATTAAGAAAATATGGCACATATACACCATGGAATACTATGCAGCCATAAAAAAGGATGAGCTCATGTCCTTTGTAAGGACATAGATGAAGCTGGAAACCATCATTCTCAGCAAACTATCGCAAGGACAAAAAACCAAACACCGCATGTTCTCACTCATAGGTGGGAATTGAACAATGAGAATACATGGACACAGGAAGGGGAACATCACATACCAGGGCCTGTTGTGGGGTGAGGGGAAAGAGAGAGGGATAGCATTAGGAGATATACCTAATGTTAAATGACGCGAGTTAATGGGTGCAGCACACCAACGTGGCACATGTATACATATGTAACAAACCTGCACGTTGTGCACATGTACCCTAAAACTTAAAGTATAATAATAAAAAAAAAATAGAAACTTGAGAGAAAAAAGGAAGCTATTTAGGGATATTTATAGTATAATATCACTTATGTAAAATTAAAATCCATAACATAAATGCTCTATATTATTTATGAAAAAGTAAACATTTAATAAAAATATAAAAACAATGAATTGACCATGTAATTATCTCTAGGGAAAGAAAAAGGAAAATCAGAGTAGAGATGGTTATATAGTATCAAAAATGCTTCATCTTTCTCTCTAGTTTTATTTCTTTAATGAAAAAGGATCCATGATAAATATGAAAATAATGATAAATCATATTGAATCTATGCAGAAAGTTTACAGATACTTGTCATTTTATGTACATTTATGCTTCACAATCCTCTATCCTTTTTTAAAGTACTGTATAATTTTTAAAAATACTTCATAATTTTAAAAAATACATACTACATATTTTTTTAAAAGTTTCCCATGAAAATATTTCATCAGTCATGAAAAGTTCCTATCCCACATACAAATACCTGTATAAACACTACAAATGGAAATCACTTCCTTCATTTTTTACTAAACACCATTTTAAGACACATGCTATATGTTGCTTAAGGACTAGAAACTAGATAATGTCAGAAGAAATGTAAATAGCGGTAATATGTTACAGAGAGAGTAGCAAGGATCAAATAAAGATGCCATGAAGAGCAAGAAAGGTCTAAATGGCATAAAATTGAAAGAGGTGTCCAGAGGTTAGTCCAATGCTCAAAAAACATCCTTGGTATTAAATAAGAAGTCAAAGATGTTACTGTCAAATTTTTTTTTAAACAGGTGTGAAAAAAGTTTCTACTTGAATTTTAACTAGGGGGCACTTAGAGAATATGAAGCAGGGCACATGTCAACAATATGATTTATTACTAAGGCTATAATAAATGTCAAGGTTTTTCTCTGGAAGTCAAAACGTTAATTATTAAGATCCCACGAGGTTCCCATAGTAACATACCTGAAGAAGGAGCCTTTCAAAAGCCAGAAAGTTGTCCCACTTGGCAGTCTGTGGGTGTTTCAACGTTTGAGCTGTGGCCAGCCCAAGCTGGAGGAGGCCACAATGATTCATTAGAGCTTTGAGGTTGTTCTTGAAGAGCTGAATATAGGACATGAGCTGTCCCGGTGTGACTCTCCCTGGAAAAACGTAAGAATTTATCAGTGTACCCACTTCTGGGAATAGTACAAATAATGAGAAGGATTCCATTAATAATATCACTGTCTTGTATTTGGGCAGAACTTCAGAGCTGACTGCAAGCTTTCCTAAGCTCTTGTGATTCTTACAACTATATAGTGACAAGAGCAAAATTGGTACTATTATTAATACTTGCATTTTGCAAGTAAGGAAACAAGGATGCTAATTAAGGAATCTGGCCAAGGTCATGTTGCCAGTAGAATTCATTTTACCATTATGTAATACTCTGTAAATAAGTTTTCAAACAAAGTCACACAAATAAATATTTGTTGAGCTCAACTTGGAGTACCTCTTTATGACATATGACATAACAATCTAAGAGGGAAAAAGGTAAGATTTCTAATTGTGTGTGTATGTACATAAAAGAAGACGAGAAATAGGTTATTTCTCATCTACAACTTTACCATTGATATCAGTGAGTTCATGACAATATTCATGAGATAAAAGCAGTTACATGGAACAAAAATGTATCAAGAACTACAGTGGCAAAACCACTGGAAGAGGAGGTATCAGAAGAAAGTGTTGGTGTGGGGAACAGCACATTTGCTACAATGGTCACCTACATTTAGAACAAGAGAGCCTACCTCATAAAAGGATAGAGACTGTACAAACACATGTACATCTACAAACACACAAACTGTCGAGGATTCACTCCTTCAGAGCCCCTAACTCCAAGTTTTGCCAATAGCTGTCTTTCCACTGAGTCTCCTCCCACTCTCCAGTCTGTGAAATTTCATTCCTGCCATTCCTCCATGCTATGTGCAAAGCTCCTGGACATCAGATTCTCCCCACCAGGCAAAAAGGCAATGGGGCCAAACACAGATGTAAGCCAAGTAATTCATTCCTATATGTTTCACCCATGTCATGTCTGTGGGTTGTTCTTTGATACTGAAATCCAAGTTTATTTGCTTGTTATATCTAGGTTTTTAAATATTTAGCAATGAAACCACCTGCATTTATTTAGCAATTTACACAGTGCTTACACAAACACACCCGTTACTGATTCTCATGGCAACTCCTTGAGGTAGCAAACGAGGCTTGTGCTGCATCTATTAGCCCTGCCTGACGTGCTAAGAAAGTAATGTCTTACCCAATGCTAAATGGCAGGTATCACTTAATAAATGGTTTTTGCTAAAAGTAAAGACCTTGCCACATGAAACTCAAAAGCCTACAACATATCTTTCTATCTTTTCATTAATTTTTTTGAAGAGATAAAGAATGTTTAAGTTCTTCATTACCAGTTTATCAGGGTAAGCATTTAAAGAAAAAGAACAGCAGGAGTAAGTAGGAGGGTGAGTCTCATGAGTTTCTTTGGTCCCTTGGTAAAGCATGGGTTTGCTCCTGATTCTCAAAGCAGCAAGCTAACAATTTGCTTGCTCAAGTACTCATAGAAAAAAACCTCATTAATACTTTGTTTCTTTATCAGGTTTATTAAGGTATTTTCTACATACAGTAAAATTCAGCCTTTTCTAGTATAGAGTTCTATGAATTTTGACAAATGGATATGGTTGAATAACCACTGTCACAGTCAAAATACAGAACATTCCCATCATTCCAAACAGCTCCCCTTCTTGGTAGTCCATTCACTTTCCCCAATTCAGCCCTGTTGGTTGACGAACCCTTATCTGTGTTTATCTGATTTCCATCTCACAGCTTTGTCTTTCTAGAGCGTCATATAAATGGAATCACATAGTATGTAGCCATTTGTTTTTTTTTGTTTTTTTTTTTTTCTTCTGATTTTTTTTTTTTTTTATTATTATTATTATTATACGTTAGGTTTTATGGTACATGTGCGCAATGTGCAGGTAAGTTACATATGTATACATGTGCCATGCTGGTGCGCTGCACCCACCAACTCGTCATCTAGCATTAGGTATATCTTCCAATGCTATCCCTCCCCCCTCCCCCCACCCCACAACAGTCCCCAGAGTGTGATGTTCCCCTTCCTGTGTCCATGTGTTCTCATTGTTCAATTCCCACCTATGAGTGAGAATATGCGGTGTTTGGTTTTTTGTTCTTGCGATAGTTTACTGAGAATGATGATTTCCAATTTCATCCATGTCCCTACAAAGGACGTGAACTCATCATTTTTTATGGCTGCATAGTATTCCATGGTGTATATGTGCCACATTTTCTTAATCCAGTCTATCATTGTTGGACATTTGGGTTGGTTCCAAGTCTTTGCTATTGTGAATAATGCCGCAATAAACATACGTGTGCATGTGTCTTTATAGCAGCATGATTTATAGTCCTTTGGGTATACACCCAGTAATGGGATGGCTGGGTCGAATGGAATTTCTAGTTCTAGATCCCTGAGGAATCGCCACACTGACTTCCACAAGGGCTGAACTAGTTTACAGTCCCACCAACAGTGTAAAAGTGTTCCTGTTTCTCCACATCCTCTCCAGCACTTGTTGTTTCCTGACTTTTTAATGATTGCCATTCTAACTGGTGTGAGATGGTATCTCATTGTGGTTTTGATTTGCATTTCTCTGATGGCCAGTGATGGTGAGCATTTTTTCATGTGTTTTTTGGCTGCATAAATGTCTTCTTTTGAGAAGTGTCTGTTCATGTCCTTCGCCCACTTTTTGATGGGGTTGTTTGTTTTTTTCTTGTAAATTTGTTGGAGTTCATTGTAGATTCTGGATATTAGCCCTTTGTCAGATGAGTAGGTTGCGAAAATTTTCTCCCATTTTGTAGGTTGCCTGTTCACTCTGATGGTAGTTTCTTTTGCTGTGCAGAAGCTCCTGAGTTTAATTAGATCCCATTTGTCAATTTTGGCTTTTGTTGCCATTGCTTTTGGTGTTTTAGACATGAAGTCCTTGCCCATGCCTATGTCCTGAATGGTAAGGCCTAGGTTTTCTTCTAGGGTTTTTATGGTTTTAGGTCTAACATTTAAGTCTTTAATCCATCTTGAATTGATTTTTGTATAAGGTGTAAGGAAGGGATCCAGTTTCAGCTTTCTACATATGGCTAGCCAGTTTTCCCAGCACCATTTATTAAATAGGGAATCCTTTCCCCATTTCTTGTTTTTGTCAGGTTTGTCAAAGATCAGATACTTGTAGATATGTGGCATTATTTCTGACGGCTCTGTTCTGTTCCATTGATCTATATCTCTGTTTTGGTACCAGTACCATGCTGTTTTGGTTACTGTAGCCTCGTAGTATAGTTTGAAGTCAGATAGTGTGATGCCTCCAGCTTTGTTCTTTTGGCTGAGGATTGACTTGGCGATGCGGGCTTTTTTTTGGTTCCATATGAACTTTAAAGTAGTTTTTTCCAATTCTGTGAAGAAAGTCATTGGTAGCTTGATGGGGATGGCATTGAATCTGTAAATTACCTTGGGAAGGATGGCGATTTTCACGATGTTGATTCTTCCTACCCATGAGCATGGAATGTTCTTCCATTTGTTTGTATCCTCTTTTATTTCCTTGAGCAGTGGTTTGTAGTTCTCCTTGAAGAGGTCTTTCACATCCCTTGTAAGTTGGATTCCTAGGTATTTTATTCTCTTTGAAGCAATTGTGAATGGGAGTTCACTCATGATTTGGCTCTCTGTTTGTCTGTTATTGATGTATAAGAATGCTTGTGATTTTTGCACATTGATTTTGTATCCTGAGACTTTGCTGAAGTTGCTTATCAGCTTAAGGAGATTTTGGGCTGAGACAATGGGGTTTTCTAGATATACTATCATGTCATCTGCAAACAGGGACAATTTGACTTCCTCTTTTCCTAATTGAATACCCTTGATTTCCTTCTCCTGCCTAATTGCCCTGGCCAGAACTTCCAACACTATGTTGAATAGAAGTGGTGAGAGAGGGCATCCCTGTCTTGTGCCAGTTTTCAAAGGGAATGCTTCCAGTTTTTGCCCATTCAGTATGATATTGGCTGTGGGTTTGTCATAAATAGCTCTTATTATTTTGAGATACGTCCCATCAATTCCTAATTTATTGAGAGTTTTTAGCATGAAGGGTTGTTGAATTTTGTCAAAGGCCTTTTCTGCATCTATTGAGATAATCATGTGGTTTTTGTCTTTCGTTCTGTTTATATGCTGGATTACATTTATTGATTTGCGTATATTGAACCAGCCTTGCATCCCAGGGATGAAGCCCACTTGATCATGGTGGATAAGCTTTTTGATGTGTTGCTGGATTCTGTTTGCCAGTATTTTATTGAGGATTTTTGCATCAATGTTCATCAAGGATATTGATCTAAAATTCTCTTTTTTTGTTGTGTCTCTGCCAGGCTTTGGTATCAGGATGATGCTGGCCTCATAAAATGAGTTAGGGAGGATTCCCTCTTTTTCTGTTGATTGGAATAGTTTCAGAAGGAATGGTACCAGCTCCTCCTTGTACCTCTGGTAGAATTCGGCTGTGAATCCATCTGGACCTGGACTTTTTTTGGTTGGTAAGCTATTGATTATTGCCACAATTTCAGCTCCTGTTATTGGTCTATTCAGAGATTCAACTTCTTCCTGGTTTAGTCTTGGGAGGGTGTATGTGTTGAGGAATTTATCCATTTCTTCTAGATTTTCTAGTTTATTTGCATAGAGGTGTTTGTAATATTCTCTGATGGTAGTTTGTATTTCTGTGGGATCGGTGGTGATTTCCCCTTTATCATTTTTTATTGCATCTATTTGATTCTTCTCTCTTTTTTTCTTTATTAATCTTGCTAGCGGTCTATCAATTTTGTTGATCCTTTCAAAAAACCAGCTCCTGGATTCATTTATTTTTTGAAGGGTTTTTTGTGTCTCTATTTCCTTCAGTTCTGCTCTGATTTTAGTTATTTCTTGCCTTCTGCTAGCTTTTGAATGTGTTTGCTCTTGCTTTTCTAGTTCTTTTAATTGTGATGTTAGGGTGTCAATTTTGGATCTTTCCTGCTTTCTCTTGTGGGCATTTAGTGCTATAAATTTCCCTCTACACACTGCTTTGAATGCATCCCAGAGATTCTGGTATGTTGTGTCTTGGTTCTCGTTGGTTTCAAAGAACATCTTTATTTCTGCCTTCATTTCGTTATGTACCCAGTAGTCGTTCAGGAGCAGGTTGTTCAGTTTCCACGTAGTTGAGCGGTTTTGAGTGAGATTCTTAATCCTGAGTTCTAGCTTGATTGCACTGTGATCTGAGAGACAGTTTGTTACAATTTCTGTTCTTTTACATTTATTGAGGAGAGCTTTACTTCCAAGTATATGGTCAATTTTGGAATAGGTGTGGTGTGGTGCTGAAAAAAATGTATATTCTGTTGATTTGGGGTGGAGAGTTCTGTAGATGTCTACTAGGTCCGCTTGGTGCAGAGCTAAGTTCAATTCCTGGGTATCCTTGTTGACTTTCTGTCTCGTTGATCTGTCTAATGTTGATAGTGGGGTGTTAAAGTCTCCCATTATTAATGTGTGGGAGTCTAAGTCTCTTTGTAGGTCACTCAGGACTTGCTTTATGAATCTGGGTGCTCCTGTATTGGGTGCATATATATTTAGGATAGTTAGCTCTTCTTGTTGAATTAATCCCTTTACCATTATGTAATGGCTTTCTTTGTCTCTTTTGATCTTTGTTGGTTTAAAGTCTGTTTTATCAGAGACTAGGATTGCAACCCCTGCCTTTTTGTGTTTTCCATTTGCTTGGTAGATCTTCCTCCATCCTTTTATTTTGAGCCTATGTGTGTCTCTGCACGTGAGATGGGTTTCCTGAATACAGCACACTGATGGGTCTTGAGTCTTAATCCAGTTTGCCAGTCTGTGTCTTTTAATTGGAGCATTTAGTCCATTTACATTTAAAGTTAATATTGTTATGTGTGAATTTGATCCTGTCATTATGATGTTAGCTGGATATTTTGCTCGTTAGTTGATGCAGTCTCTTCCTAGTCTCGATGTTCTTTACATTTCGGTATGATTTTGCAGTGGCTGGTACCGGTTGTGCCTTTCCATGTTTAGCGCTTCCTTCAGGAGCTCTTTTAGGGCAGGCCTGGTGGTGACAAAATCTCTCAGCATTTGCTTGTCTGTAAAGTATTTTATTTCTCCTTCACTTATGAAGCTTAGTTTGGCAGGATATGAAATTCTGGGTTGAAAATTCTTTTCTTTAAGAATGTTGAATATTGGCCCCCACTCTCTTCTGGCTTGTAGGGTTTCTGCCGAGAGATCCGCTGTGAGTCTGATGGGCTTCCCTTTGATGGTAACCCGACCTTTCTCTCTGGCTGCCCTTAACATTTTTTCCTTCATTTCAACTTTGGTGAATCTGACAATTATGTGTCTTGGAGTTGCTCTTCTCGAGGAGTATCTTTGTGGCGTTCTCTGTATTTCCTGAATCTGAATGTTGGCCTGCCTTGCTAGATTGGGGAAGTTCTCCTGGATAATATCCTGCAGAGTGTTTTCCAACTTGGTTCCATTCTCCCCGTCACTTTCAGGTACACCAATCAGACGTAGATTTGGTCTTTTCACATAGTCCCACATTTCTTGGAGGCTTTGCTCGTTTCTTTTTATTCTTTTTTCTCTAAACTTCCCTTCTCGCTTCATTTCATTCATTTCATCTTCCAGGGCTGATACCCTTTCTTCCATTTGATCGCATCGGCTCCTGAGGCTTCTGCATTCTTCACGTAGTTCTCGAGCCTTGGTTTTCAGCTCCATCAGCTCCTTTAAGCACTTCTCTGTATTGGTTATTCTAGTTATACATTCTTCTAAATTTTTTTCAAAGTTTTCAACTTCTTTGCCTTTGGTTTGAATATCCTCCCGTAGCTCGGAGTAATTTGATCGTCTGAAGCCTTCTTCTCTCAGCTCGTCAAAGTCATTCTCCGTCCAGCTTTGTTCCGTTGCTGGTGAGGAACTGCGTTCCTTTGGAAGAGGAGAGGTACTCTGGTTTTTAGAGTTTCCAGTTTTTCTGCTCTGTTTTTTCCCCATCTTTGTGGTTTTATCTACTTTTGGTCTTTGATGATGGTGATGTACAGATGGGTTTTTGGTGTGGATGTCCTTTCTGTTAGTTTTCCTTCTAACAGACAGAACCCTCAGCTGCAGGTCTGTTGGAGTACCTGGCCGGCCGTGTGAGGTGTCAGTCTGCCCCTGCTGGGGGGTGCCTCCCAGTTAGGCTGCTCGGGGGTCAGGGGTCAGGGACCCACTTGAGGAGGCAGTCAGCCCGTTCTCGGATCTCCAGCTGCGTGCTGGGAGAACCACTGCTCTCCTCACAGCTGTCAGACAGGGACATTTAAGTCTGCAGAGGTTACTGCTGTCTTTTTGTTTGTCTGTGTCCTGCCCCCAGAGGTGGAGCCTACAGAGGCAGGCAGGCCTCCTTGAGCTGTGGTGGGCTCCACCCAGTTCAAGCTTCCAGGCTGCTTTGTTTACCTAAGCGAGCCTGGGCAATGGCGGGCGCCCCTCCCCCAGCCTCGCTGCCGACTTGCTGTTTGATCTCAGACTGCTGTGCTAGCAATCAGCGAGACTCCGTGGGCGTAGGACCCTCTGAGCCAGGTGCGGGCTATACTCTCCTGGGGCACCGTTTCCTAAGCCCGTCGGAAAAGCACAGTATTCGGGTGGGAGTGGCCCGATTTTCCAGGTGCCGTCTGTCACCCCTGGAAGGGGAACTCCCTGACCCCTTGTGCTTCCCGAGTGAGGCAATGCCTCGCCCCTGCTTCGGCTGGCGCACGGTGCGCTCACCCACTGACCTGCGCCCACTGTCTGGCACTCCCTAGTGAGATGAACACGGTACCTCAGATGGAAATGCAGAAATCACCCGTCTTCTGCGTCGCTCGCACTGGGAGCTGTAGACCGGAGCTGTTCCTATATCGTATGTAGCCATTTGAGTCTGGCTTCTTTCACTGAACCATAATGTATTTGAGATTCATTCACGTTGCTGCTTGTATTAGTAGTTTGCTCTTTTTTCTTGCTGAGTGATATTTCATTGTGTGGATGTATCATAGTTTATTTAGCCATTTATTTATCTATTCACTAGTTAATGAGTATTTGTGTTACTTTCAATTTTTTAGAAATTGTGAATAAAGCCTTCGCAAACATCCGTGTACAGGTCTTTATGTGTGTGTGTGTATACATATGTTTCATTTTCCTTTAGGCAAATTTCTAGGAGCAGGTTTCTAGGTCAGATGTTAAGTACATGCTTACCTTTAATTTTTTTTTAGTTTTTAAGCTTTATTTTATCACTCTTACCAAATATATCAGAAAGCATATCAACAGTGCATCTTATGTTAAGTTTACAACAAAATTGAACAATGTAATTGTGTTTGATGAAAAAGTTTTATAGCAAAAAAGCGTACAATACAGTCCATTGAAATGCAGGGTTCATGCTTTTTAGGTACGTTAAAAAGTGGAAAATAAAAGACCTCTGCTACTCAGCAACAGAAAACAAGTTTAAAAGACTTGAGTGGAAATCAGACACTTAGGGGTTTGTGAAAAAAACTTCTTGGTACTGACCCACATATACATTCATAGTTCCATTTAGTTATTTTTTTTAATTTTTATTTTAGGTTCAGAGGTACATGTACTGGTTTGTTATATAGGTAAACTCATGTCATGGGGATTTGTGGTACAGAATGTTTTGTCACTCAGGTACTATGCCTAGTACCCAATAGTTATTTTTTCTGATCCTCTCCTTCCTCCTACCCTCCACCCTCAAGTAAGCTCCAATATCAGCTGTTCCCCTCTTAGTGTCCATGTGTCCCCATCATTTAGCTCTCACTTATAAGTGAGAACATGCAGTATTTAGTTTAAGCACATGTTTAATTTTATAAGAAATTGGCAAACTGATTTCCAAGGTGGGCTGTACCACCAGCAACATATGAGAGTTTTAGTTGCCTTACAACTTCACCAACACTTGGTTTTGTCAGCTATTTTTATTTTAGCCATTCTAACAGATGTGTAGCAGTATCTCATTTGGTTTGAAATTTCATTTTCCTAATGACTAATGTTAACCACCTTTTCATGTGTGTCTTTTGCCATCCTGTATCTGTTTTGGTGAAGTATCTGGTCAAATCTTTTGCTCGTTTTTTAATTAGGTTGTGTTCTTATTACTGAGTTGTGAGTGTCATTCACTTTTATTGATTCACTGATTCAACATATATTTCTGTAACAGGCACTATTCCTGTGTCTAGGAATAAACCTGTGAACAAATCCAGACAAAAATCCCTATGTTTGTAGCCAACAAATAAAGAAAACTCCTTGATGATCTCCTAATTAATTCAGCCTCTTACGTGTCATTCTCTCTAAAGGGATGGGGACCTTTTGTGCAAATGATTGACATTTTTAAGAAATGATATTCTCTGACACCTATTACATTAAATATGTAAGAACAAATTTTCACACAAAATGGTTTCAAAACTTAAGATTGACATGAGCTCCATTTATTTATATAAACACTGTACTGCAGGTGATGGCAGTGTGGCTCCTAAACACATAGAACTTAGTCTATCAAGACAAACATTCATTTAATGATCATACAAATAATTACTTAATCATGATAGTGATAAGTACTGCCAAAGAAAAATACAAAATGTCTTGAAGGTGTGAAAGGCTCTACATGATATGAAAACTGCCTACCTCTCCAACCCCATCTCCTCAACTGAAAAAAGAGGAATTAAATAGATTCAAAATATATACAATTCATGTATTCTATAACTATGTTTTAGAGAGACTCCAGGAAATGGGAATCACCAGAGGAAGCCATCAGAGGATCTGCTCAGATTTCTATTGTAATAACCGTATGTTCATTTTAAAGATAAAAGTGTCTTTGATTAAAAAACACAGTCCAGGCTCGGCACAGTGACTCACGCCTGTAATCCCAGCACTTTGGGAGGCCAAGATGGGCAGACCATGAGGTCAGGAGATCGAGACCATCCTGGCTAACATGGTGAAACCCCGTCCCTACTAAAAATACAAAAAAATTAGTTGGGCTTGGTGGTGGGCGCCTGTAGTCCCAGCTACTCGGGAGGCTGAGGCAGGAGAATGGCATGAACCCAGGAGGTGGAGCTTGCAGTGAGCCAGGATCCGGCCACTGCACTCTAGCCCAGAGACAGAATGAGACTCCGTCTCAAAAAAAAAAAAAAAAAAAACAGTCCTTGCCAGGCACAGTGGCTCACGCCTGTAACCCCAGCACTTTTGGAGGCCGAGGTGGGTGGATCACTTGAGGTCCAGAGTTGGAGACCAGCCTGACCAACATGGTGAAACCCTGTCTCTATTAAAAATTCAAAAATTAGCCGGGAGTGGTGGTGGGCGCCTGTAGTCCCAGCTACTCAGGAGGCTGAGGCAGGAGAATCACTTGAACCTGGGAGGTGGAGGTTGCAGTGAGCCGAGATTGCACCACTGCATTCCAGCCTGGGAGGCAGAGCGAGACTCAATCTTAAAAAAAAAAGAAAAAAGAAAGAAATAGAAAAATTAGCTGGGCATGGTAGTGCTCACCTATAGTCCCAGCTACTCAGGCGGCTGAGGCAGGAGAATCACTTGAACCTGGGAAGTGACCGAGATCATGCCACTGCACTCCAGCCTGGGCGACAGAGTGAGACTCCATCTCAAAAAAAAAAAAAAAAAAAAAAAGTCAAATTTTTTATCCAATCAGCATTTCCTAGCTGAGACCCAGACTCAGCTACCATATTTATGTAACGTCACCTTCTCATATAAGGCATATGACCTAAAGGAACAAATGGGTATATCTCCTAACAGAAAATATCAACACCACACTACCTTGCGTTCCTTGTGGATTTAGTAGTTATTCACCTTTTCTACTCTGTTCTATTCCCCTTTGTATGTCGTTTCTTACACACTCATGCCACTAATCCTTCGTTAGGTATAAATCATGACAGCAGATTTTTTTTTCCTAAAAATCCCTAAGAGGCTAACTGGAATTTAAGTAAAAAAGTAATTCACACAGATACTCTAAAAAAAAAAAAGGCCAGTGACATTTTTAAAATTTTTAAATTTAACCATAACCTTACCGAAAACAAATGGAAATCAACTAATTGACCATCAAAACTGCTGCAGTAAGACTAACCACTGAAGTAAAATTTCTTAGTTTATACAAACTAAAACAGCAAGCTACTAGACAAGTGTTGAAAAAGTAACGGACAGAACATTTATTCATACTTCACCTAACAAAAACAAGCAAACAAACAAAACCCTTGACAGACAGATTTACATGATTATTTTAAAATGTCAACCCCCCAGGCTTTATAGCACATTTTAAAAGCCATAAAACAAAGGTTATTTCATATTAAGACTGCATAAATATATAGCAACTTTTTAAAATGTGATTTTCAGTTAGGCTTTATTTTTCTTTCTTCTTATTTTTTTTTCTTTGTAGAGACAAGGTCTTGTTATGTTGCCCAGGTTGGTATCAAACTCCTGGCCTCAAGCAATCCTCCCACCTCCCAAAGTACTGGGATTACAGGTGTGGGCCACCATACCTGGCCCTTATTTCACTTTTAAGAAAGAGAAACAGGCTTCTGGTTTCAATTTAGCTAATAGAAAAACACAAAACTTCATCAAACATCAAATCTATACATTTTCAAAACTGTTATTAAAATATAAATTTATCTCTCGGGTAAAAGGTACAGATTTAGAAAACAAAAGGATTTAATATTATGCCAATATTTTTTGTGATTCTTATGATATTGAATTCAACTGAATTCCAATGCATTAAGAAGCTGTATTAGTCCGTTCTCACACTGTTATATAAAGAAATACCCGAGACTGGGCAATTTAAAAAGGAAAGAGGTTTAATGGCCTCACAGTTCTGCATGACTGAGGAGGGCTCAGGAAACTTACAATCATGGCAGAAGGGGAAGCAAACATGTCCATCTTCACAAGGTGGGAGGAGAGAGAAAAATGAGTAGCAAAGAGGCAACAGCCCCTTATAAAACCATCATATCTTGTGAGAACTCACTATCGCCAGTACAGCATCACGGAAACTGCCCCCATGATACAATTACCTCCACCTGGTCTCTCCCTGGGAATTATGGGGATTACAATTCAACATGAGATTTGGGTGGGGACACAAAGCCTAACCACATCAGAAGTTATTCTTCCAATTACTGCATATACTTGACAAATTATAGCTTTCTCAATCTGTTTTCTGGCTGGTAAAATATACTTAAAATATTTACACATGTATAATTCTTTATTGGCACTTTTAAAGACTATTCTATCATAATCACTCTGTCAGATTTGATTTAATGGCAAAACTGTTATGATGGGAAAGAGCAACCATCATAAGAAATTTTGTCTAGAGGCCAGGCACAGTGGCTCACGCCTGTAATCCCAGCACTTTGGGAGGCTGAGGCAGGCAGATCACTTGAGGCCAGGAGTTTGAGACAAGCCTGGCCAACATGGCGAAACCTCATCTCTACTGAAAGTACAAAAATTAGCCAGGCATAGTATCATATGCCTGTAATCCTAGCTGCTCAGGAGGCTGTGGCACGAGAATTGCCTGAGCCCAGGAGACAGCGGTTGCAGTGAGCCGAGATTGCCCCATTGCACTCCAGCCTGAGCAACAGAGGGAAACTCTGAAAAAAAAAAAAAAGAAAGAAAGAAATTTTGTCTAGAATAGCATACTTAGCAAATAAAAAATTGTAAAACCCTTGATATAAGAAACAGTCATATCATCATTGCATGTTTTTTATTCATTCAATTCTGCAAAGATGAATGAAAATCCAGTGTGTAGAATTTGAATAAACAGACATGTATGTTTTAAGACTTGCATTCTTAGAAATCTAAAGTCAGCATTTCATTTTTCTCCTTTTCAATCATTTTCTAATATAATAAAGGCAATGTATATTAGAATATTTAAATATAATATATTCTGCTAAAACTCTGGTTTATTAGTTCATACACAACTGGCAAACAGGAATTATGTCAATATTATTCAAAAGTCACATCTGTTCATTTGAGATTTTTTCCCCATTATTTTAACATTTTGTGCTACCAAAGACAGCAGCTAAACACAAAGTAAATGAGCACAACTGAACACATCAAGCTACAAGAGGAATTGAGTACCCTATGAAGCACCCATTCATCCTTGCTTTTCCTCTTGGCTCTGCTGGCCGTGCGCCCTGTTTTGGAAGTGCTTCCTGTTTGATTCGACCTGATCTCCATTGCATTTTGCTTTTGACTTCCTAACTAAACAACCTCAACTCGTCTTATACCTTCCAATGAGCTACTGTAAACTCTTTTGCTCACATAAAGTTCTATATATGCTGTAACACTGATTTATAGAAATTTAGCATGTCTTTTTAGCCGTGCTAATATTTTTATCAAGAGTTTTAATGTTTTTGTAAGTGCTCCAATTATAAGGTTGCATAGATTTTTGAATGGGCTCCTGCTGATACCATGAGCCCTGATTCCCAGTATGTGATGCAAAACCCAGGTTTTTCAGAAATGCATATACATCATAGCAGAAAAAATACCCATAACTGATATATAGACGGGGGTGGCAACTTTACTAAGATTAAACTATTGGTTAGTAAACAGTACCATGAAAGAAATCCTCAAATGTTAATTCAACAGTTGACACAAGAGAAACAGAATCTTCAGTATGCCAGATGGCTTATGAGTTTCGTAAATAATATGCAAAAGACTCAAGAGGCTACCCTGAGCACATATGTTTATATTGGCTCCTCAGGAGATGCATCAGAATGATAAAAAGTAATAAAAAGGGGTAGAAATGCACTCAAGAAGATCACCGAAATAGTCTATAAGCAGACAAAAGATTTCAATACATTTTCCCCTCACCTGTTGGTTATCTCTGGAACTTGCATTATATATTTTAGCTTTCTTTTTTGTTCTGCAACTAAGCAATATCTTATAGCTGTCCATGTTCTTAGTAGAGGATATTAAGTCCCTTGCCCTTCTCTTTATTTCTTCTTTCCCTCTTTCGTCTTTTAAATCATCAGTATTTGTATTTTTACCTGGTCAAGATTGATAGCATTTCTATTTTATTCCATAACCATAGTAAATTATGGTATTACTAAACTATTTTGTGCTTTTTCTGTAGTTTGATTCTAAAAGTTCAAAATCAGTAAATAGTGTTTACAACATCATAAACTGTATAACAATTCTATTCTCCTGTACTTTGAAGATTCACAGTGATTGTGTCTCATTTAGAGCTTTTTCAAACTTTTATTGTAGGTTCAGGGGTAGAGGTGCAGGTTTGTTATGAGGTTAATTCTTTCTACTTGCTTCTCAGTAAGCCTATTTAATTTGAATACAATTTTCTTCTGTCTTTTGGGAAAGTTTCACATTCTTTCATGCTAATTGCTCTCTGTCTTTTGAAACTACTAATAGTTCATGGGCCTTCTAGATTGCTTCTGTATGTCTGTATTTTCTCTGATCTTCCACACCTCTTTCTATATTCTCGTCTCTCTCCTTTGTTCCTACATTTTAGGAGATTTTCTTAATTTATCTTTAAACTATTGTCTGAAGTTTTTGGCTAAATATTTTATTTTCACAATGATATCTTTAATATCCGAGGGCCCTTTTTAAAACAGCTTTATTGAGATATAACTTACATACTATAAAATTCCCCCCTTAAAGTATACATTCAGTGGTTTTTGGTATATTCACAGAGTTGTACAACCATCAGTGTGGTATAATTTCAACACATTTTTATTAGCCTAAAAAGAAACCCCATACCCAAATAAAAAAGATTTTATGTATCTATACATAATAGAATTTCAGCTGAACAAAATTTCCAGCTAAAAGACATAACTGTACTTAGCTATACCAGCAAATGAAAAAAAAAACCAACAGAAATGATAATATTCAAGTATATTCAGCAATAATTGAACTCTGTTTTTTAATATAGTAAAACTATCATCATGTGTGGTTTTTTAAACTTAATGAAGTATAAATTTCTAGACAGTGAAACAGTGATGGATGAGTACTAATTTATGGAGGAAAGCAAACAATACAAATCAACTCCCACCTCAGTAAGAGGGTTTGCTTGGAATATGTGAAAAGTCTCTGAGCACAGAAGGAGCTACCTGCCCATGAGCGACTCCAGCCTCAGAAGCCTCAGGGATAATAGAGGTGGATAGTGAGGAGTATAACCTACATAAAGCACATGAATCTTAAATATATGGTTCAAATAATTTTTACATATGTATATATCCATGTACTCACCAACCAGAGCAAGGTATAAAATACGTCAAGCACTTTAGAAGACTCCCTTGTATACTTACCCAGTCGATAGTCTCCTCCTAAAGGTAAACACAACAGACCATTTTTTGTCTAGTTTTAAACTTAATATAAATGGAATCCTACATATGTATTTTTTCTTGTCTGGCTTATTTTGTTCCAAAATCTCATTTTTTGTTGTTTCTGTGTTTTACTGCTCTATATGACCCTAACAGTTTCTTTATCAATTCTACTGTTAAAACATATTTAGGTTTTATCGTCTGGGGCCATCATAAATACTGATGCTATGAACATTCTAAGACACGCCTTTCAGTGGACATAATCATTTGTTTCTATTGGATATATACACAGGTTTGGAACTATTGGATGGATGAGTACTAGTTTTACTTGATACTGTCAGTTTTCCATGGTTGTACCAATACCCTCACACATTTTACATTTGTTTTTTGTTTTCCGTTTTTAAGGCAGAGTCTCAGTGTGTAACCCAGGCTGGAGTGCAATGGTGCAATCTCAGCTCACTGCAACCTCTGCCTCCCAGGTTCAAGTGATTCTCATGGCTCAGCCTCCTGAGAAGCTGGGATTACAGGCGCCCACCACCACACCTGGCTAATTTTTGTATTTTTTTTTTCTTTTAGTAGAGACAGGGTTTCACCATGTTGTCCAGTTACATTTGCTTTACCATAACTTAATATAATTTTAAAATATGAATGTAGGCCAGGTGCGGTGTCTCATACCTGTAATCCCAGCACTTTGGGAGGCCGAGGCGGGTGGATCACGAGGTCAGGAGATCGAGACCATCCTGGCTAACACAGTGAAACCCCGTCTCTACTAAAAATACAAAAAAATTAGCCAGGCGTGGTGGCGGGCGCCTGTAGTCCCAGCTACTCGGAAGGCTGAGGCAGGAGAATGGCGTGAACCTGGGAGGTGGAGCTTGCAGTGAGCCGAGATTGTGTCACTGCACTCCAGCCTGGGCGACAGAGCAAGACTCTGTCTCAAAAAAAAAAAAAAAAAAAAAAGCATGTAATGAAGCATTACATGCATAATGTAATGTATGACTGATAAGTTTCTTTCATGGTATTTTATGCTGGGTAGCCAAAAGTCTAATGAGTAAAAAAAAAATCACAACAGAAACCACATTGCCACATACTATTAATATGCACCTTCATTTTTCTTATAGTTTGTTTATTTATCTACTTACTTTCTTACCTTATTATATAGAAAAAAGTTGGAAAGGCAAGACAACAATTTAAGAAAAAAGGTTACTTTGAAGAACAGGATGGAGGGGTCAGGGAAGTATACATTCATTTTTTATTTTATATATGTTGTCATTTGAATTTTCCATAAGCTTGTGCTAGTATAACTTTTGAAATATTGTCTAGGTTCTGACATAAAATAATATGTCTCATGAAGAATGGACAGATGTGTATTTTTCTCTGGGAAATTTGACTTTATTACTATCACTATTTGTACAATGCGTTCAACAGATAAATAAATAGAAGAGAAATAATAACTGCCTACTTCTTACCTCAATGGGGTTTAAACGAGAAAGAAATATGGTTAACATGCATATTTAAGTCAGCCATAAGAAAAAATTATCCTGCTCATAAAGACTATTAGATACTGAAACAATTTATTAAAGGGGGAAGTGGGATGAAATTATACATCTCCCATGGGGATTTGGAGGACTATATATACAGCCAACCATATAGCGAAAGTTGGATAAAGCCCAGCTGGGAATTGATGTCCATTTTTATAGCACCATAAATACTGAAGGTTTTCTGGGACATCCTTTAAGTAGTATAGGTTTCTTGTTACACAATTTTTTTAGCTCTACAGCATTACAAAGGTAGAATAAGAAACTAATGTGAAAAGAGCAATTTAATTACATGAATCAATTCAAATGGGTTTAAAATTCAGAAATCTGCTGAAAGATCTATTTCAAGGCTACCATGGAATAAAGTGTAACTGCTGCAGGATCCGGAGTCACGAACTGAAAATAAACAGCTCTCTCCGAAGTTATAGAAAACAGTGCAACATAAAACCATCAGAAACATTTATGGTTTAGCTTTCTTTGGAAATGCAGCCTTCTTGAGGCTAACTTAAACACTACCTCAACATTTATAAACTCAGCAGATAGCATGGCAGATAATAGGTAGATTACCTCTGTTATCCAGGGGCAAATTACCAGGCTGCCAGGGAAACCATTTCTTGGTGGATCCACTCTGACTTGGAAAGGAATTTCTGCTCTTAAGGGCGCCTCTAAATAAATTCCCACCTACAGTCATGGGCCTTCTCCCCATATCATTCTCTCAGGATTTAAAAACTGCTAGCCATATTATCATGTTGAGGATCCCTTATATTGAGAAAATTTAAGAAGACTGGTAAGAAAGATGGCTGACTAGAGTTACCTCATGTTCATCTCCCCAACAAAAAAGAACCAAAACAATAAAAAACAACTAAATTTCAAGCAGAATGACTAAAGGAGAGTGCTGAAGTACAGTACAGCAAGGGAGTGGTGGAAACCATGTGGGGCACAAAAACTCAGAGGATGGCACATAAAGAAACACCTTCCCATTCCCCTAGTCAGGATCTGCTCAGAACCAGAATGGACTTCTCCTTGAGGGGAAAGGGTAAGCTGGAGGCCTCCAGCAGCCCCCATCACCACTGCAGGTATCTGCAATCTTTGCTACCAGAGAACAATGCAGTCCTCACAGCCCAGTTAGGGAGTTGCCTAGAGTTCACATGGCTGTACTACTTCAGAAAAGGAACTCACCACCCACCACCTCCCCACAACCCCGTGGCCCAAGCTGCTTTGCACAGTACCATCTTGAAACTAGAGCCTCTGCTAGAGTGTATCCTTCTCTGGGGGAAGAGTAGCCACTGCATCCCATCATCCCTGAGGCTCTGCCATCATTGCACCACATTCACGTACACAGAAGCAGACCATTCCCTAGCCAAACCACTGAAGCTTGCACCCTGCTGAGGTAAAGCTCCCTAAGGGGCACTCCATCTCCTGGATCCCAGCTGCTGCTGTGTGGTGCCCCATTCCCAGGCTACTAAGAGCTTAGCCCAGGGGAATACCTGCACTCCTGGCACCTGAGCCAATCTGGTGCCTTGACCCCCAGAAATCTGAGCTTCAGCCTAGTGGAGCGGCCATGCACCCTGGTGCCTAAGCTGATGCAGCACCCAGCTCCTCAGGGACACAAAGCCCTAGCCCAGCAGAGTAGGTATATGTTCTAACCCTCAAGGACCTGAATCCAGACTTCAGAGAAACCACAGGGCCCCCCAGCATCCCAGCCTCTGGGACCTAGAACCCGGTCCCAGTAGAGCTGCACCCAGTAGAGCTCACTCCCCAAGGACCTGGAGCTCCTGCACAGCAGAGCAGCTATATACCCCATGCTCCCTAGTTGATAAAGGAAACCAGGGCCCTGGCCCAGCAGAGCAGCTATGCCTCCAGGCACCTGAGATAATGTGGTACCCTGTTCCAAGGGAAACAGAGCTTTGGCTGAGCTGTGGCACCCCACTCTGGGCCAGTCACAGCACCCTGCCTCCCTGGATGTGGACTAGCCCTTTGGAGTCTGAGCTGCTGAGGTACCCTGCCTCTCTGGGAAGTTGAGTCATTGTTGCCCTGCTCCCTGCACCCTGAAACACAACTACAGTTGTGTACACCCATTCCTGGGCCCTTGGTGCTACTGCACTTGGCCTCACAGAGCCGATGTCACTACCATGTCCCAGCATCCCAGAGTCCAGAGTCACCACCATGTGGCATCCTCTCTCCTAGTGCTGGTAAGTTACTGTGCCCTATTGGCTTTGGAATCCAAATTTCAGCTGTGCTCTGCTCCCCAGGACCTGACCTTCTAGAACACCCCTTCTCCCCTGATGCCATGCCAGCTCTGTGCCCTGACCCCTAGGACCAGAGTCACAGACATAAACCTGTCCCCGGGTCTAAGCTACTGGGGAGTGCCTCAGACTCACAGTCCCCAACTTTGTGGGACAGTTTCATCTACCTGTGCTTCAGTTAGTGAACCTGTGCCCACATCACAGGTGTCACAGTAGTTCAGCAAAACACTGAGTTCTGAACCCCAGCTCCACAGCCACTCCAATCACCTGTGCCCTAGAACACAGAACCACTATCACTACCTGTGGACCATGTCAGACCTGGCACCAAGAAGGATACGCTCAGCTAAGTCTCCCAACTTTGGAGAAAAAGAGAACAGAAAAACCCTACCCTTACCACTTGGAACCCTAACCTACAGTGCCACCACTGTTGCCAAAAACTCCTGCAGCCTAGGCCACTGAGACACCTATAATCATCACTGACATTGATCACAGCTGAAGAAGCTACACAGAGAGTCTGTACCCACCCAGAACCAGAGTCAATGCACCCTGCACAAGTAACACCCTAAAACTCACCTGCAGGTGAAAGCCTTTCCCTACAAAAGCCACTCTATAAATTGGGAAGAGACAACCATTCTACCAGATACACAGACATCACCATAGTGACACAAAAACATTTAAAAAGCAAGTAAACATGACACCACCAAAGGAACACAATTGTTCTCCAATAATTGACTCCAAAAAAATGGAAATTTATGAATTGCCTAAAAAGAAATTCAAAATAATAATCTTAAAGAGACTTAGAAAGATAAAAGAGAATACAAATAGACAATTGAATTAAACCAGAAAATAATTCATGATCTGAATTAGAAATTCAACAAAGAGATAAAAATCATCAAAAAGGACCAAACAGAAATCTTGGAGCTGCAGAATTCAATGAATTAAAAAAATATAATTGGGCTGGGCAAGGTAGGTCATGCCTGTAATCCCACCACTTTGGGAGGCCAAGGCAGGAGGACTGCTTGAGCCCAGGAGTTCAAGGCCAGCCTGGGCAACACAGCAAGACCCTGTCTCTAAAATAATAATAACAAACTATAAAAAATTTAAAGAGGGGGAGGAGCCAAGATGGCCGAATAGGAACAGCTCCGGTCTACAGCTCCCAGCGCGAGCGACGCAGAAGACGGGTGATTTCTGCATTTCCATCTGAGGTACCGTGTTCATCTCACTAGGGAGTGCCAGACAGTGGGCGCAGGTCAGTGGGTGAGCGCACCGTGCGCCAGCCGAAGCAGGGGCGAGGCATTGCCTCACTCGGGAAGCGCAAGGGGTCAGGGAGTTCCCCTTCCAGGGGTGACAGACGGCACCTGGAAAATCGGGCCACTCCCACCCGAATACTGTGCTTTTCCGACGGGCTTAGGAAACGGTGCCCCAGGAGAGTATAGCCCGCACCTGGCTCAGAGGGTCCTACGCCCACGGAGTCTCGCTGATTGCTAGCACAGCAGTCTGAGATCAAACAGCAAGTCGGCAGCGAGGCTGGGGGAGGGGCGCCCGCCATTGCCCAGGCTCGCTTAGGTAAACAAAGCAGCCTGGAAGCTTGAACTGGGTGGAGCCCACCACAGCTCAAGGAGGCCTGCTTGCCTCTGTAGGCTCCACCTCTGGGGGCAGGGCACAGACAAACAAAAAGACAGCAGTAACCTCTGCAGACTTAAATGTCCCTGTCTGACAGCTGTGAGGAGAGCAGTGGTTCTCCCAGCACGCAGCTGGAGATCTGAGAACCGGCTGACTGCCTCCTCAAGTGGGTTCCTGACCCCTGACCCCCGAGCAGCCTAACTGGGAGGCACCCCCCAGCAGGGGCAGACTGACACCTCACACGGCCGGCCAGGTACTCCAACAGACCTGCAGCTGAGGGTTCTGTCTGTTAGAAGGAAAACTAACAGAAAGGACATCCACACCAAAAACCCATCTGTATATCACCATCATCAAAGACCAAAAGTAGATAAAACCACAAAGATGGGGAAAAAACAGAGCAGAAAAACTGGAAACTCTAAAAACCAGAGTACCTCTCCTCCTCCAAAGGAACGCAGTTCCTCACCAGCAACGGAACAAAGCTGGACGGAGAATGACTTTGACGAGCTGAGAGAAGAAGGCTTCAGACGATCAAATTACTCCGAGCTACGGGAGGATATTCAAACCAAAGGCAAAGAAGTTGAAAACTTTGAAAAAAATTTAGAAGAATGTATAACTAGAATAACCAATACAGAGAAGTGCTTAAAGGAGCTGATGGAGCTGAAAACCAAGGCTCGAGAACTACGTGAAGAATGCAGAAGCCTCAGGAGCCGATGCGATCAAATGGAAGAAAGGGTATCAGCCCTGGAAGATGAAATGAATGAAATGAAGCGAGAAGGGAAGTTTAGAGAAAAAAGAATAAAAAGAAACGAGCAAAGCCTCCAAGAAATGTGGGACTATGTGAAGAGACCAAATCTACGTCTGATTGGTGTACCTGAAAGTGACGGGGAGAATGGAAACACGTTGGAAAACACTCTGCAGGATATTATCCAGGAGAACTTCCCCAATCTAGCAAGGCAGGCCAACATTCAGATTCAGGAAATACAGAGAACACCACAAAGATACTCCTCGAGAAGAGCAACTCCAAGACACATAATTGTCAGATTCACCAAAGTTGAAATGAAGGAAAAAATGTTAAGGGCAGCCAGAGAGAAAGGTCGGGTTACCATCAAAGGGAAGCCCATCAGACTAACAGCGGATCTCTCGGCAGAAACCCTACAAGCCAGAAGAGAGTGGGGGCCAATATTCAACATTCTTAAAGAAAAGAATTTTCAACCCAGAATTTCATATCCTGCCAAACTAAGCTTCATAAGTGAAGGAGAAATAAAATACTTTACAGACAAGCAAACGCTGAGAGATTTTGTCACCACCAGGCCTGCCCTAAAAGAGCTCCTGAAGGAAGCGCTAAACATGGAAAGGCACAACCGGTACCAGCCACTGCAAAATCATACCGAAATGTAAAGACCATCGAGACTAGGAAGAGACTGCATCAACTAACGAGAAAAATATCCAGCTAACATCATAATGACAGGATCAGATTCACACATAACAATATTAACTTTAAATGTAAATGGACTAAATGCTCCAATTAAAAGACACAGACTGGCAAATTGGATAAAGACTCAAGACCCATCAGTGTGCTGTATTCAGGAAACCCATCTCACGTGCAGAGACACACATAGGCTCAAAATAAAAGGATGGAGGAAGATCTACCAAGCAAATGGAAAACAAAAAAAGGCAGGGGTTGCAATCCTAGTCTCTGATAAAACAGACTTTAAACCAACAAAGATCAAAAGAGACAAAGAAGGCCATTACATAATGGTAAAGGGATTAATTCAACAAGAAGAGCTAACTATCCTAAATATATATGCACCCAATACAGGAGCACCCAGATTCATAAAGCAAGTCCTGAGTGACCTACAAAGAGACTTAGACTCCCACACATTAATAATGGGAGACTTTAACACCCCACTGTCAACATTAGACAGATCAACGAGACAGAAAGTCAACAAGGATACCCAGGAATTGAACTCAGCTCTGCACCAAGCAGACCTAATAGACATCTACAGAACTCTCCACCCCAAATCAACAGAATATACATTTTTTTCAGCACCACACCACACCTATTCCAAAATTGACCATATACTTGGAAGTAAAGATCTCCTCAATAAATGTAAAAGAACAGAAATTGTAACAAACTGTCTCTCAGATCACAGTGCAATCAAGCTAGAACTCAGGATTAAGAATCTCACTCAAAACCGCTCAACTACGTGGAAACTGAACAACCTGCTCCTGAATGACTACTGGGTACATAACGAAATGAAGGCAGAAATAAAGATGTTCTTTGAAACCAACGAGAACAAAGACACAACATACCAGAATCTCTGGGATGCATTCAAAGCAGTGTGTAGAGGGAAATTTATAGCACTAAATGCCCACAAGAGAAAGCAGGAAAGATCCAAAATTGACACCCTAACATCACAATTAAAAGAACTAGAAAAGCAAGAGCAAACACATTCAAAAGCTAGCAGAAGGCAAGAAATAACTAAAATCAGAGCAGAACTGAAGGAAATAGAGACACAAAAAACCCTTCAAAAAATAAATGAATCCAGGAGCTGGTTTTTTGAAAGGATCAACAAAATTGATAGACCGCTAGCAAGATTAATAAAGAAAAAAAGAGAGAAGAATCAAATAGATGCAATAAAAAATGATAAAGGGGATATCACCACCGATCCCACAGAAATACAAACTACCATCAGAGAATATTACAAACACCTCTATGCAAATAAACTAGAAAATCTAGAAGAAATGGATAAATTCCTCAACACATACACCTTCCCAAGACTAAACCAGGAAGAAGTTGAATCTCTGAATAGACCAATAACAGGAGCTGAAATTGTGGCAATAATCAATAGCTTACCAACCAAAAAAAGTCCAGGACCAGATGGGTTCACAGCCGAATTCTACCAGAGGTACAAGGAGGAGCTGGTACCATTCCTTCTGAAACTATTCCAATCAATAGAAAAAGAGGGAATCCTCCCTAACTCATTTTATGAGGCCAGCATCATCCTGATACCAAAGCCTGGCAGAGACACAACCAAAAAAGAGAATTTTAGACCAATATCCTTGATGAACATTGATGCAAAAATCCTCAATAAGATACTGGCAAACAGAATCCAGCAGCACATCAAAAAGCTTATCCACCATGATCAAGTGGGCTTCATCCCTGGGATGCAAGGCTGGTTCAATATACGCAAATCAATAAATGTAATCCAGCATATAAACAGAACCAAAGACAAAAACCACATGATTATCTCAATAGATGCAGAAAAGGCCTTTGACAAAATTCAACAACCCTTCATGCTAAAAACTCTCAATAAATTAGGAATTGATGGGACGTATCTCAAAATAATAAGAGCTATTTATGACAAACCCACAGCCAATATCATACTGAATGGGCAAAAACTGGAAGCATTCCCTTTGAAAACTGGCACAAGACAGGGATGCCCTCTCTCGCCACTTCTATTCAACATAGTGTTGGAAGTTCTGGCCAGGGCAATTAGGCAGGAGAAGGAAATCAAGGGTATTCAATTAGGAAAAGAGGAAGTCAAATTGTCCTTGTTTGCAGATGACATGATAGTATATCTAGACAACCCCATTGTCTCAGCCCAAAATCTCCTTAAGCTGATAAGCAACTTCAGCAAAGTCTCAGGATACAAAATCAATGTGCAAAAATCACAAGCATTCTTATACATCAATAACAGACAAACAGAGAGCCAAATCATGAGTGAACTCCCATTCACAATTGCTTCAAAGAGAATAAAATACCTAGGAATCCAACTTACAAGGGATGTGAAAGACCTCTTCAAGGAGAACTACAAACCACTGCTCAAGGAAATAAAAGAGGACACAAACAAATGGAAGAGCATTCCATGCTCATGGGTAGGAAGAATCAATATCATGAAAATGGCCATCCTTCCCAAGGTAATTTACAGATTCAATGCCATCCCCATCAAGCTACCAATGACTTTCTTCACAGAATTGGAAAAAACTACTTTAAAGTTCATATGGAACCAAAAAAGAGCCCGCATCGCCAAGTCAATCCTAAGCCAAAAGAACAAAGCTGGAGGCATCACACTACCTGACTTCAAACTATACTACAAGGCTACAGTAACCAAAACAGCATGGTACTGGTACCAAAACAGAGATATAGATCAATGGAACAGAACAGAGCCGTCAGAAATAATGCCACATATCTACAAGTATCTGATCTTTGACAAACCTGACAAAAACAAGAAATGGGGAAAGGATTCCCTATTTAATAAATGGTGCTGGGAAAACTGGCTAGCCATATGTAGAAAGCTGAAACTGGATCCCTTCCTTACACCTTATACAAAAATCAATTCAAGATGGATTAAAGACTTAAATGTTAGACCTAAAACCATAAAAACCCTAGAAGAAAACCTAGGCATTACCATTCAGGACATAGGCATGGGCAAGGACTTCATGTCTAAAACACCAAAAGCAATGGCAACAAAAGCCAAAATTGACAAATGGGATCTAATTAAACTCAAGAGCTTCTGCACAGCAAAGGAAACTACCATCAGAGTGAACAGGCAACCTACAAAATGGGAGAAAATTTTCGCAACCTACTCATCTGACAAAGGGCTAATATCCAGAATCTACAATGAACTCCAACAAATTTACAAGAAAAAAACAAACAACCCCATCAAAAAGTGGGCGAAGGACATGAACAGACACTTCTCAAAAGAAGACATTTATGCAGCCAAAAAACACATGAAAAAATGCTCACCATCACTGGCCATCAGAGAAATGCAAATCAAAACCACAATGAGATACCATCTCACACCAGTTAGAATGGCAATCATTAAAAAGTCAGGAAACAACAGGTGCTGGAGAGGATGTGGAGAAATAGGAACACTTTTACACTGTTGGTGGGACTGTAAACTAGTTCAACCCTTGTGGAAGTCAGTGTGGCGATTCCTCAGGGATCTAGAACTAGAAATTGCATTCGACCCAGCCATCCCATTACTGGGTATATACCCAAAGGACTATAAATCATGCTGCTATAAAGACACATGCACACGTATGTTTATTGCCGCATTATTCACAATAGCAAAGACTTGGAACCAACCCAAATGTCCAGCAATGATAGACTGGATTAAGAAAATGTGGCACATATACACCATGGAATACTATGCAGCCATAAAAAATGATGAGTTCACGTCCTTTGTAGGGACATGGATGAAACTGGAAATCATCATTCTCAGTAAACTATCGCAAGAACAAAAAACCAAACACCGCATATTCTCACTCATAGGTGGGAATTGAACAATGAGAACACACGGACACAGGAAGGGGAACATCACACTTTGGGGACTGTTGTGGGGTGGGGGGAGGGGGGAGGGATAGCATTGGGAGATATACCTAATGCTAGATGACAAGTTGGTGGGTGCAGCGCGCCAGCATGGCACATGTATACATATGTAACTTACCTGCACATTGCGCACATGTACCATAAAACCTAAAGTATAATAATGATAATAATAATAATAATAATAAAAGAAAAAAAAAAAAAAAAAAAATTTAAAGAAATAATTGAGAGTTTCAACAGCAGACCAGATCAAACAAAAGAAAGAATCTGTGAACTTGAAGACAGTTCTTTTGAAATAAATCCATCAGAGGAAACAAAAGAAAAAATATTGAAAAAGAGCTTAGAAAGCCTGTGGGACTTATAGAGTAGCATTAACCATCTAAATATTCTCATTATGGTAATTCCAGAAGGATAAGGAATGGAGAAAAGCATAGAAGCTTATTTGATGAAATAATTACTGAAAACTTCTCAAGTCTTAGGAAAGATATGGACATCTAGATCCATGAAACTATAAAGTCCCCAAAAAGGTTCAATCTAAAAAGGACCTCAACAAGGCACACTACAAAAACAAAAACAATTGTAAAAGCAGCAAAAGAAAAAATCAAGTGACATACAAGGGAATCCCCATGAGATTACCAGCAAATTTCTAAACAGAAACCTTGCAGGCAAGGAGATAATGGGATGATATATTCAAAGTGCTGAAAAGAAAAAAATGAAAAACACAAAACAAAACCGTTAGCAAAGAATACTACACCCAGCAAAGCTTTCCTTCAGGAATGAAGGGGAAATAATATTTTCCCCAGATAAGCAAAAGCTGAGGGAATTCATCATTACTAAACCAGCCTCACAAGAAATGCTTAGGAAAGTTCTTCAGTTGGAACTGAAAGGATAATTACTCTCATAAAAACATATCAAAGTATAAAACTCACCGGTAGAGGTAAATAATTCAAATTCAGAATACACCATTACTATAATGGTGGTGTGTAAATATTTCAAATTTCTACTATGAAAGTTAAAAGTCAAAATATTCAAAAACAAAAATAGTTACACCAACTTGTTAAGAAATACACAATATTAAAAGACGCAAATTCTGACATCAAAAATATAATTGTGGGGGGTAGCGAGTAAAAGTCCAGACTACTTTTATGTGACCAAAGTTAAACTGTTATCAAGTTAAAACAAATGGTCTGGGGGGAGGAGCCAAGATGGCCAAATAGGAACAGCTCCGGTCTACAGCTCCCAGAGTGAGCAATGCAGAAAGACGGGTGATTTCTGCATTTCCATTTGAGGTACCAGGTTCATCTCATTAGGGAGTGCCAGACAGTGGGCGCAGGACAGTGGGTGCAGCGCACGATGCATGAGCCGAAGCAGGGCGAGGCATTGCCTCACTCGGGAAGCACAAGGGGTCAGGGAGTTCTCTTTCCTAGTCAAAGAAAGGGGTGACAGACGGTACCTGGAAAACTGGGTCATTCCTACCACAATACTGCGCTTTTCTGACGGGCTGAAAAAACGGCGCACCAGGAGGTTATATCCCGCACCTGGCTCGGAGGGTCCTACGCCCACGGAGTCTCACTGATTGCTGACACAGCAGTCTGAGATCAAACTGCAAGGTGGTAGCGAGGCTGGGGGAGGGGCGCCCACCATTGCCCAGGCTTGCTTAGGTAAACAAAGCAGCCTGGAAACTCCAACTGGGTGGAGCCCACCACAGCTCAAGGAGGCCTGCCTGCCTCTGTAGGCTCCACCTCTCCGGGCAGGGCACAGACAAACAAAAAGACAGCAGTAACCTCTGCAGAATTAAATGTCCCTGTCTGACAGCTTTGAAGAGAGCAGTGGTTTTCCCAGCACGCAGCTAGAGATCTGAGAAGAGGCAGACTGCCTCCTCAAGTGGGTCCCTGACCACTGACCCCTGAGCAGCCTAACTGGGAGGCATACCCTAGTAGGGGCAGACTGACACCTCACACGGCCGGGTACTCCTCTGAGACAAAACTTCCAAAGGAACGATCAGACAGCAGCATTCGTGGTTCACAAAAATCCACTGTTCTGCAGCCACCCCTGCTGATACTCAGGCAAACAGGGTCTGGAGTGGACCTCTAGCAAACTGCAACAGACCTGCAACTGAGGGTCCTGTCTGTTAGAAGGAAAACTAACAAACAGAAAGGACATCCACACCAAAAACCCATCTGTACATCACCGTCATCAAAGACCAAAAGTAGATAAAACCACAAAGATGGGGAAAAAACAGAGCAGAAAAACTGGAAACTCTAAAAAGCAGAACGCCTCTCCTCCTCCAAAGGAACGCAGCTCCTCACCAGCAACGGAACAAAGCTGGACAGAGAATGACTTTGACGAGTTGAGAGAAGAAGGCTTCAGACGATCAAACTACTCCGAGCTACAGGAGGAAATTCAAACCAAAGGCAAAGAAGTTGAAAACTTTGCAAAAAATTTAGACGAGTGTATAACTAGAATAACCAATACAGAGAAGTGCTTAAAGGAGCTGATGGAGCTGAAAGCCAAGGCTCGAGAACTACATGAAGAATGCAGAAGCCTCAGGAGCCAATGCAATCAACTGGAAGAAAGGGTATCAGTGATGGAAGATGAAATGAATGAAATGAAGCAAGAAGGGAAGTTTAGAGAAAAAAGAATAAAAAGAAAAGAACAAAGCCTCCAACAAATATGGGACTATGTGAAAAGACCAAATCTATGTCTGATTGGTGTACCTGAAAGTGACAGGGAGAATGGAACCAAGCTAGAAAACACTCTGCAGGATATTATCCAGGAGAACGTCCCCAAACTAGCAAGGCAGGCCAACATTCAGATTCAGGAAATACAGAGAACGCCACAAAGATACTCCTCAAGAAGAGCAACTCCAAGACACATAATTGTCAGATTCACCAAAGTTGAAATGAAGGAAAAAATGTTAAGGGCAGCCAGAGAGAAAGGTCGGGTTACTCACAAAGGGAAGCACATCAGACTAACAGCTGATCTCTTGGCAGAAACTCTACAAGCCAGAAAAGAGTGGGGGCCAATATTCAACATTCTTAAAGAAAAGAATTTTCAACCCAGAATTTCATATCCACCCAAACTAAGCTTCATAAGTGAAGGAGAAATAAAATACTTTACAGACAAGCAAATGCTGAGAGATTTTGTCACCACCAGGCCTGCCCTAAAAGAGCTCCTGAAGGAAGCACTGAACATGGAAAGGAACAACCAGTACCAGCCACTGCAAAATCATGCCAAATTGTAAAGACCATCAAGGCTAGGAAGAAACTGCATCAACTAATGAGCAAAATAACTAGCTAACATCATAATGACAGGATCAAATTCACACAAAACAATATTAACCTTAAATGTAAATGGACTAAATGCTCCAATTAAAAGACACAGACTGGCAAATTGGATAAAGAGTCAAGACCCATCAGTGTGCTGTATTCAGGAAACCCATCTCATGTGCAGAGACACACATAGGCTCAAAATAAAAGGATGGAGGAAGATCTACCAAGCAAATGGAAAACAAAAAAAGGCAGGAGTTGCAATCCTAGTCTTGGATAAAACAGACTTTAAACCAACAAAGAAAGATCAAAAGAGACAAAGAAGGCCATTACATAATGGTAAAGGGATCAATTCAACAAGAAGAGCTAAATATCCTAAATATATATGCACCCAATACAGGAGCACCCAGATTCATAAAGCAAGTCCTGAGTGACCTACAAAGAGGCTTAGACTCCCACACAATAATAATGGGGGACGTTAACACTCCACTGTCAACATTAGACAGATCAACGAGACAGAAAGTTAACAAGGATATCCAGGAATTGAACTCAGCTCTGCATGAAGCGGACCTAATAGACATCTACAGAACTCTCCACCTCAAAACAACAGAATATACATTCTTTTCAGCACCACATCACACCTATTCCAAAAGTGACCACAAAGTTGGAAGTAAAGCACTCCTCAGCAAATGTAAAAGAACAGAAATTATAACAAACTGTCTCTCAGACCACAGTGCAATCAAACTAATACTCAGGATTAAGAAACTCACTCAAAACCACTCAACTACATGGAAACTGAACAACCTGCTCCTGAATGACTACTGGGTACATAATGAAATGAAGGCAGAAATAAAAATGTTCTTTGAAACCAATGAGAACAAAGACACCACATACCAGAATCTCTGGGACACATTCAAAGCAGTGTGTAGAGGGAAATTTATAGCACTAAATGCCCACAAGAGAAAGCAGGAAAGATCTAAAACTGACACCCTAACATCACAATTAAAAGAACTAGAGAAGCAAGAGCAAACACATTCAAAAGCTAGCAGAAGGCAAGAAATAACTAAGATCAGAGCAGAACTGAGGGAGATAAAGACACAAAAAACCCTTCAAAAAAATCAATGAATCCAGGAGCTGGTTTTTTGAAAAGATCAACAAAATTGATAGACCGCTAGCAAGACTCATAAAGAAGAAAAGAGAGAAGAATCAAATAGATGCAATAAAGAATGACAAAGGGGATTATCACCACCAATCCCACAGAAATACAAACTACCATCAGAGAATACTATAAACACCTCTATGCAAATAAACTACAAAATCTGGAAGAAATGGATAAATTCCTCGACACATACACTCTCCCAAGACTAAACCAGGAAGAACTTGAATCTCTGAATAGACCAATAACAGGCTCTGAAATTGAGGCAATAATTACTAGCTTACCAACCAAAAAAAGGCCAGGACCAGATGGATTCACAGCCGAATTCTACCAGAGATACAAGGAGGAGCTGGTACCATTCCTTCTGAAACTATTCCAATTAATAGAAAAAGAGAGAACCCTCCCTAACTCATTTTATGAGGCCAGCATCATCCTGATACCAAAGCCTGGCAGAGACACAACAAAAAAAGAGAATTTTAGACCAATATCCTTGATGAACATTGATGCAAAAATCCTCAATAAAATACTGGTAAACCAAATCCAGCAACACATCAAAAAACCTTATCCACCGTGATCAAGTGGGCTTCATCCTTGGGATGCAAGGCTGGCTCAACATACGAAAATCAATAAACGTAATCCAGCATATAAACAGAAACAAAGACAAAAACCACATGACTATCTCAGTAGATGCAAAAAAGGCCTTTGACAAAATTCAACAATGCTTCATGCTAAAAACTCTCAATAAACTAGGTATTGATGGGACATATCTCAAAATAATAAGAGCTATCTATGACAAACCTACAGCCAATATCATACTGAATGGACAAAAACTGGAAGCATTCCCTTTGAAAACTGGCACAAGACAGGGATGCCCTCTCTCACCCCTCCTATTCAACATAGTGTTAGAAGTTCTGGCCAGGGCAATCAGGCAGGAGAAGGAAATAAAGGGCATTCGATTAGGAAAACAGGAAGTCAAATTGTCCCTTTTTGCAGATGACATGATTGTATATCTAGAAAACCCCATCATCTCAGCCCAAAATCTCCTGAAGCTGATAAGCAACTTCAGCAAAGTCTCGGGATACAAAATCAATGTACAACAATCACAAGCATTCTTATACAACAATAACAGACTAACAGCCAAATCATGAGTGAACTCCCATTCACAATTGTTTCAAAGACAATAAAATACCTAGGAATCCAACTTACAAGGGATGTGAGGGACCTCTTCAAGGAGAACTACAAACCACTGCTCAAGGAAATAAAAGAGGACACAAACAAATGGAAGAACATTCCACGCTCATGGGTAGGAAGAATCAATATCGTGAAAATGGCCATACTGCCCAAGGTAATTTATAGGTTCAATGCCATCCTCATCCAGCTACCAATGACTTTGTTCACAGAACTGGAAAAAACTACTTTAAAGTTCATATGGAACCAAAAAAGAGCCCGCATTGCCAAGTCAATCCTAAGCCAAAAGAACAAAGCTGGAGGCATCATGCTACCTGACTTTGAACAATACCACAAGGCTACAGTAACCAAAACAGCATGGTACTGGTACCAACACAGAGATATAGACCAATGGAACAGAACAGAGCCTTCAGAAATAATGCCACATATCTACAACTGTCTGATCTTTGACAAACCTGACAAAAACAAGAAATGGGGAAAAGATTCCCTATTTAATAAATGGTGCTGGGAAAACTGGCTAGCCATATGTAGAGAGCTGAAACTGGATCCCTTCCTTACACCTTATCCAAAAATTAATTCAAGACGGATTAAAGACTTATATGTTAGACCTAAAACCATAAAAACCCTAGAAGAAAACCTAGGCAATACCATTCAGGACATAGGCATGGGCAAGGACTTCATGTCTAAAACACCAAAAGCAATGGCAACAAAAGCCAAAATTGACAAATGGGATCTAATTAAATGAAAGAGCTTCTGCACAGCAAAAGAAACTACCATCAGAGTGAACAGACAACCTGCAGAATGGGAGAAAATTTTTGCAACCTACTCATCTGACAAAGGACTAATATCCAGAATGTACAATGAACTTAAACAAATTTACAAGAAAAAAGCAAACAACCCCATCAAAAAGTGGGCAAAGGATATGAACAGACACTCCTCAAAAGAAGACATTTATGTAGCCAAAAAACACATGAAAAAATGCTCATCATCACTGGCCATCAGAGAAATGCAAATCAAGCATTCTTATACACCAATAACAGACAAACAGATAGCCAAATCATGAGTGAACTCCCATTCACAATTGCTTCAAAGAGAATAAAATACCTAGGAATCCAACACAATGAGATACCATCTCACACCAGTTAGAATGGCGATCATTAAAAAGTCAGGAAACAACAGGTGCTGGAGAGGATGTGGAGAAATAGGAACACTTTTACACACTGTTGGTGGGACTGTAAACTAGTGCAACCATTGTGGAAGTCAGTGTGGTGATTCCTCAGAGATCTAGAACTAGAAATACCATTTGACCCAGCCATCCCATTACTGGGTATATACCCAAAGGATTATAAATCATGCTGCTATAAAGACACATGCACATGTATGTTTATTGCTGCACTATTCACAATAGCAAAGACTTGGAACCAACCCAAATGTCCAGCAATGACAGACTGGATTAAGAAAATGTGGCACATATACACCATGGAATACCATGCAGCCATAAAAAAGGATGAGTTCATGTCCTTTGTAGGGATATGGATGAAGCTGGAAACCATCATTCTCAGCAAACTATCGCAAGGACAAAAAACCAAACACCGCATGTTCTCACTCATAGGTGGGAATTGAACAATGAGAACGCATGGACACAGGAAGGGGAACATCACACACTGGGGCCTGTTGTGGGGTGGGGGGAGTGGGGAGGGATAGCATTAGGAGATACACCTAATGCTAAATGACGAGTTAATGGGTGCAGCACACCAACATGGCACATGTATATATATGTAACAAACCTGCACATTGTGCACAGGTACCCTAAAACTTAAAGTATAATAATATTTAAAAAAAAAAACAGAAAAGAAAATTCTTTTCTTTAAGTATGTTAAATATTGGCCCCTACTCTCTTGTGGCTTGTAGGGATTCTGCCAAGAGATCCACTGTTAGTCTGATGGGTTTCCCTTTGTGGGTAACCCAACCTTTCTCTCTGGCTGCCCTTAACATTTTTTCCTTCCTTTCAACCTTGGTGAATCTGACGTTTATGTGTCTTCGGGTTGCTCCTCTCAAGGAGTATCTTCGTGGTGTTCTCTGTATTTCCGGAATTTGAATGTTGGCCTGTCTTGCTAGGTTGGGGAAATTCTCCTGGATAATATCCTGAAGAGTGTTTTCCAACTTGGTTCCATTCTCCCCATCACTTTCAGGTACACCAATCAAATGTAGGTTTGGTCTTTTCGTATAGTGCCATATTTCTTGGAGGCTTCGTTTGTTTCTTTTCATTCTCTTTTCTCTAATCTTGTCTTCTTGCTTTATTTCATTCAGTTGATCTTCAATCTCTGATATCCTTTCTTCTGCTTGATCAATTCAGCTATTGATACTTGTGTATGCTTCATGAAGTTCTCGTGCTGTGTTTTTTAGCTCCATGAGGTCATTTATGTTCTCCTCTAAACTGGTTATTCTAATTAGCTATTCGTCTAACCTTTTGTCAAGGTTCTTAGCTTTCTTGCATTGAGTTAGAACATGCTCCTTTAGTTCGGAGGAGTTTGTTATTACCCACCTTCTGAAGCCTACTTCTGTCAATTTGTCAAACTCATTCTCCATCCAGTTTTGTTCCCTTGCTAGCGAGGATTTGTGATCCTATGGAGGAGAAGAGATATTCTCGTTTTTGGAATTTTCAGGCTTTTTGCGCTGGTTTCTCCCTATCTTCATGATTTTATCTACCTTTGGTCTTTGAAGTTGGTGACCTTCAGCTGGGGTCTCTGAGTCCTTTTTGTTGATGTTGATACTATTCGTTTCTGTTTGTTAGTTTTCCTTCTAACAGTCAGGACCCTCTGCTGCAGGTCTGCTTAAAGTCCATCCGTGTTGTGGCAAATGGATATCCTTTTTAAAGGCTGAATAATATTTCATTATATATTAACCCATTATATATATATATATGTGTTTTTTTAATTTTTTTATTTTTTCAAAAAATCATTGCCAAGGCCAATGTCAGAGAGCCTTTTCCCTATGTTCTCTTCTAAGAGTGTTATCGTTTCACATCTTACATTTAGGTCTTTTATCCATTTTGATTTTATTTTTGTGTATAGTGTAACATAAGGGTCCAATTTCATTCTTTGTATGTGGACATCCAATTTTCCCAGCAGCATTTATTGAGACTATTCTTTCCCATTGTGTCATCTTGATGCCCTTGTCAAATATTTCATGTATAGGATCTAATACATAATAAGCACACATACTAATTATCTTTTAAATACAAAATACCAGCTGTTTTGTATGAAGTCAGACATTAGACATGTGCAAAGATGTAAAATAATGCCACTCTTTTCACTACCTTATTTTGTTGTAGAAAATAGTTATTTTTTGTAAAAATGTCACTTTTGTTAACATATAATAGGTTTATTATCTCAATATGAATTAATAAATATTTTAAAATACTCCTTGCTTTCTTTTCTAATGTGTTGTTTTGTATCTATCCAGCTATCCATTCACCTATCCCACATGTATCAATAGATGTAATCCACATAAACAAAAATTATTGAGGAACTCTTTGGGTTTTTAAGACTGTAAACGGGTTCTAAGACCAAGAAGTTTGAGAACTTATGTTCTAAATCAGTGTCACTCTTGGATTCCACAGGAGAGTGATAGAAAAGCAATCCATTAAATAAATATGTAACAAATACCAACTGACACTGTTAATTCAAGAATTTTTATTTATTAATTCCATAAACATTTCTTCGGTATACAGTAAGTTCAAGTTCCTGTGTTAGGTGCAAAGAATACTAAGAAGCATAGGTAAGAGTTCTCAGCCCCAACTACTCTGAGTCTGGTGGTAATTGCTGTAATATAATAATAGTACAAACAAAGAAATGAGAGCTATGATAGAGAAAGTGTTGGGAAAGAACTGGAAAGCCCAGGATACTGAACCATAGGAAATGGGCTTTTATGTCTTTTATTTATTTTGGAGTGGAGTGTAGAAGTAGAATAAGGTTCTAACATTGGTGGCAGTCATTAAGTAGCATCTATGTGCAAGGCACAACAGGAGATACAAAGATACCTACAACCTTCTAGGAAACTAGAAGTAACAGAAGGCATAAAACAATTATCAGAAAGAGGGAGAGATCAGAAGAGCAGAGTGACATGAAGACAAAGGGGAAAGAACCCAACTAAGAAGATGTGATTAGATGCTAGAGAGACATCAAAAGGAACAATAAGTATCAGAAAGGAAATTTGTAAATAGAAATAATAATTATTAATTATTAATTCAATGAAAACTATTTCTGCCTCTTTCTATTGAAAATAGAAATACTCATTGTCTCTCTGTTACTCACCCATACTCATCAGACAATCCATTCATTCAAACTACAAGCACTAAGCCACTCACTGTGTACCAAGCCAATGGCCAATGAAGGACATGACATGTACACTATCTAGCAAGGTTTTTGATCCACACACACTTAACTATATCACATCAGTATAAGTGCTAAAAAGGCACCCATAAAAAGAGCTGTGTGTCCTTAGAAGCCAGAGCAATTAATTCAGCCTGTTGAGGGAGTGAAAAGCAGGGAATCAGATGTGGTTCCACAGAGAAAGTGACATCTGTATTTAGTCATGAAGAATCAGATGGGTTTTGACAGGAAAGATGTGCATTTTTGTGTGCAAATGAGCGTATTGGAAGATGAGTGGTTATATTAGTCAAGGTCTTGGCAGGAAAAAGATGGCATGCCAACTGCATCCTGGCAGGAAGAAGCCAGGCAAACAATATCCTAATTATACTTTCCTCTCACCCACTAAATCTCCTGCCTATGCCTCTTGTAGGCCAAACTCAAATGAGAGGCAAAGCCTGGAAGAGGCAGTCCATGAAGGTCAGTCTCCAGAGGCACAGATATAGAGGGGAGGAGAGTGATCTGGAGGAACAACTAAATGAAAGTATTTCAGACAGAAAACAAAGACCTGGATCTGCAAAAGTTCATGTAGGGAAATAGGTAATAGAGAGGGAAAGCAATGAGAATAGGTAGGTGAAGCATGAGGCTAGAAGGCAGAACCATCTTTATAAATAGCATGCTTAGACATTTGGATACTACCCTGAGGGACCCACCAAAGGGTTTTAAGCGGGGGCATGGCATAATCATATCTGAGCTTGTAGCTCTGTAGATGCTACCTCCCCCAATCCCTAGTTGTTTGACTCCTCTCTCTAAAAAGAGGCCTGATAATAGAAGTCAGACAGATCCAGCTTTGTATCCTGGCTTACTTGCTATGTAACCCATCAGTGAGGACTCAGTCAGAAGACATTAAACACACCAGTGACATGAACAGAGAAAACTTAACATACAGAATTGTTAAGTGGGTAATTGAAAGGATAAAAAGAGAACTCCAAGGTACCAGGGAGGTAGCTACCACCACCAGTGTGGAGGAAACAGAAGCAGGAGATTGAAATTATTAAAACTTACCAACGTAGGGAATGAAATGCAAACCTCTGACAATGGAGCACTACTGGGCTGGGGTGGTACCTCTGAGGAGAGGGTGCCCTGAAGCTAGTTCTCCAGGTGTTAGGAGAACTACACACTGGATTCAGCTGCTACCACAAGAAAAACTTGCCACTGCTGTGGCGAAGGAGTATACTGTTGGCAAGATACTCACAAGCAGAAGGAAAGTCCACAGAAAGCAGAAAGGAAGGAGAAGGCTGCTTCTTCCCCTCTAGCCTTGCGGTTTCCCTCTAGTTCCCCTTATTAGCATAGCCTGACAGGGATCCAGCTGAGCAAGCTGAAGTGTGGTCTGAAAGTACCAGCCCCAGCATCACGAAGTGGGAGTTTAGATCTGAGAGACAAGAACTTAACAATTGGCACAGTAATCCTGGAAAAGAAACCTCACCTTTGTGGTCTCAGTTTTCCTTGCCTGTGAAATGGGACTTTTAAAAAATTACCAAATTTATACTATTGGGAGCATTAAATGAAACAAACTATGCAAAACTCTGTTATAGTACCTGAAACAAAGTAGCTATTCAATAAAAGTTAATTCCCTTCCCCATTCCTCAAATTGTGGTATCAACTAATATATGAAAACAAAGATGTGTGTGAGTCAATAATCAGTATATGTCTCTTATGAGGCAGCCAGATGTTCTCATCCTTTATAAATGACCATATATCACACGGTATGTTAGTCTTACTAGGTTTTAACTTATCCTTTTTGCAAAGTTGGGCAATCTCCCCATCTCCCCACCCATCTCACTCTTTCTCCTCCCATCCCTCTCTCTCTCTCTTTCTCTCTTACACACACATAACAAAGAGATTTGCATGCACACATGCTCCTCTTAATCTCAGAGAAAATTTTTCCCGTGAAGGCAAAAATAAAAATGTGATCAAAAACACAGCTATTATTCAGCCAGAACTGGATGAACTCACGTATCAAAAACAGGAAGTAGAACACTCTCAATGCTGTTTTTAAAAAACACGTATCAAACAAAATTTTAAAGTATTTTGATGTATTGCTGTTTTTCAAAGCCAATACTGCTAAATGTTGAAATTCAGCAATGAAAGTGTGGCATTGGCGGAAAACAAAAATCACAAATCTTATCTGGGGCTTTATTAAGAGAAGCACAAGCCGGGCGCGATGGCTCACGCCTGTAATCCCAGCACTTTGGAAGGCCGAGGCAGGTGGATCACAAGGTCATGAGTTTGAGACCAGCCTGGCCAACATGGTGAAACCCTGTCTCTACTAGATAAAAACACAAAAATTAGCCAGGCATGGTGGCATGGGCCTGTAATCCCAGCAACTCGGAAGTCTGAGGTAGGAGAATCTCTTGAACCCAGGAGGCGGAGGTTGCAGTGAGCCGAGATCACGCCACTGCACTCCAGCCTGGGCGACAGAGCAAGACTTCGTCTCAAAAAAAAAAAAAGAGAAGCACACTACAGAACAGTGTTCAAAATAGGGGAAAAACAAGACAACATCTTTGTTCAGTTCTGGAATTCACATTTTAGGAGGGATGTTAACAAACTAGAGCTCTGCCAGTGACTTAAAACTAGAAGTAAAAGGTGGGAAAGGCTTGTCTTTTCCCAAATGGTTGAAAGAACTCATCATATTTAATTTGGAAAAGAGAGAATGGTGGTGAGTTTATAGGGCTGACACTAAGATGTCCCAGAACTAGGAGAGCAAATTAAGAAGTATCACCTTGTAATGGATCAGATTATCATCTAGAAATGTAACTCCAGAGATTTTTTTCCATAAAAGTGTGACCACAGAGGATTAGGAATCCCAAATACAGTCAAGGGGATGTTGGCGGTGCAGGCAGGAGGAGTCAGGAGGAATGAACAGAGTCAGGAAAGAGGGAATGCAATGGAATTATAACCAGGCTGAACATGGAAAAACTATTTAGAATTCTGCTTAAAAAAAGACAGGGTTATCAGAAGGGAGATATTTAGCATAAAGCCTAGAAAAAATGAGTGAAGTGGAAAGAATGAATTAGTACATTTCCGAGAAAGAAAGAAGAAATAATCTAACTTGATCTGTTTGCTTTGCTTTCACTCTCATCAAATAACCTTCTTATAATTTAGTTTCCCATGCAGATTTTCCCATAGGCAGAGACTGTAACTATAGCTTACTCATTCCAGTTTGCTTGATAGTCATAACTTCACTCTGCTCAGAGCTTTTATTCTCCTTCAAAAGTCCAGAAAATAGCTATTTCCCCCATTTCATGGACAAAGAAATTGAAGTTGGCTAATAAGTGGCAGAACTGTGATTCGCCCTCAGATATAATTGACTTTATACTCCATCACAATCAGAAGAGGCTAAAGTCACAGAAAACACAGAGAGACATATAAGAAAGTGGCAAAGTCTAGTAGTGAATGCTGCAAAGAGGTCGAGAAGGATGGTGACTGGCAAAAATGTCCTTATATTTAGTGGTCTGGGAGGCTTTCCAGTAAAAAAGTGTCATGAGCCAGACTGCACTACATTAGTAAGAAAATAATAAAGAAACAGAGGCATCATGCATAGAACACTCGTTCAAGAACTCTGGCTACAAAGAAAAGACAGTATCATAAAGCTATCTGTTTCACTTCGGCTTATATTAATAGAATAGTTATTATATTAATAGAATAGTTATTATATTAATAGAATAGTTCGGCCACCCATTAAACACTGGGGAATATGTCCACTTTGTAGAGAACTACAGGACAGATATGTGAAGTTCCTCAACCACAATCATATTCCAGTGAAAGATCCTCTGTAAAATGTACCAGAGTTTGAGATGGGCATCATCTACTCATTTCTTCTGTGAGTGGCCATTTTAGACTTAAACAAATGGATTTCTTATGGTCTATTTGTTTTGTTACTTTCAGAATACATTTTTCATTATGAAAGCCAGCGGGAAAAATACAACAGCATTTCAGTGTTTTCAAAGTCACTTTTCTGGAACATATCTATTTAGTTAACTGACAATTTAATAACAAGCTCTCAGAAAGATGACATGTTTATATGTGCAATGATAAAATGAATTTTTATCTGTCTTTTAGCAATTAAACATTTTTCCTTTAAGTAGATGATGTTTATTTCTGTTGGTGCTCATAAAGTTTTAACATGAATTTACCTTGTACTGAGAAATTTTATATTTAAGATCTGAGGTTTCAATCATGGGATCCCTCCCCACAAATTTAAATACAAGGGAATCGTGAGTCTATAATTAAAATCTGTTTAACATCTCAAAAATACTAGAAGCCTTTATCACAGTCAGAAAAATTTATACTTCAGTAGAAACTAAGCAAGGATGGGAGAATTGTGCATAGTTTAAAATATATTTTATAGTTTTAAATGCTATATGATAAGCTATATGACAGACAGTTTTCAAAAATCAATGTTTTATTATGTTTACAAGTTCCAGTTCTCTTCCTTACTGTTCATAGTTATGAATCTGTTTATATATGAAAATGAGACAAAAGAAATTCCGGCTAGTGATATGAAGCAAAAATGGGCAGCCATACTGTGTTATCTGTTACTAAAGAGTAGTTGGCACATGGATGGAGTATGCTTTGAATCAATCTTTTTGGTCCTTCTTAAAACAGAAGTTTGCTAACAATCCTCGTTTTTTTTCCTTCTTTCTTCCTCCCACTCTCACCCCAGCCCCTATCAAGAGTTGTGGGATAAAGCAAACAATTCTATCTTTAAAAAAATTTTTTTTGATTGACAGAAAACTCAAACATTTAAATGTGAATTGCTTATGGGATTACCTGTCCTTTTTAAAAATTTGTGGCTCTGCTTATTTTTCAAAGATACAGCCCTTTAGAATAGTAGTTTGTTGCTCTTTTAAAAGTCCTGAATTGAGCAATAAAAATTGATTTATGCTCTGTGATAGTATCATAATGTTGTATTACTGAAACACAATATAAATTAACCTTAACATCAAGACCCTTTGTGCATTCCTACTTTCCTTGATTCACAATTTTTTTTTTTTAAATGGTGTCTCGCTCTGTTGCCAGGCTGAAGTGCAGTGGCGCAATCTCAGCTCACTGCAACCTCTGCCTTCTGGGTTCAAGCAATTCTCCTGCCTCAGCCTCCTGAGTAGGTGGGACTACAGGCACGTGCCACCACACCCAGCTAATTTTTGTATTTTTAGTAGAGACAGGGTTTCACCATATTGGCCAGGATGGTCTCAATCTCTTGACCTCGTGATCCGCCCACCTTGGCCTCCCAAAGTGCTAAGATTACAGGCCTGAGCCACTGCGTCCGGCCGATTCACAATATTAATTAGTTCTTGTTTCAACATACTTAAGAATAAGACACTCAATGAGGTAAATACACTTATTACTAATGTGTACCTAGGGCTATGGAAAGGAAAGGAGAGAAGGGGATGGGAGATGGAGGGACAGAAGGAAGGAAAAAAGGAGGAAGAAAGGAAAGAGAATTAATAGTCAAATGCCAGGATGTCTCAGTGCGGCAAATTTGAGACCCACTCTAAGGGTGAGGGACCAGGCTAGGGCATGTCTGTCTGCTAAATTGTTTTTAGTATGATAGTTCATTTATTAATTCAAAACTAGTAAAAGAGCTCTCACCCTTCAAAACCACTTCTGGCATTGGCTATATAAATTAGGATGATTTTATAAATAAAGTGCGTATTATGTGGCATCAAAATTCTTGGATTTGAATTCCAGTCCTACCACTTATCAGATACATGGCGTTGGGCAATTTATTTTTCTATTTCAGTTTCCTTATCTGAAAAATGGGATACTAATAGTATCTGTTTCATAGAATTACTCTAAGAATGAAATAAGATAACACATATAAAGAGTCCAAAGACCTAGCATACTGTAAGTTCTCAATAATGGTTAGTTATTTCACTTTTCTTATCATCATTATGTTCCTTGCAGCCCTCAAATATAGTCACCTAATACACTAAAAGTCGTATTTTTTTCATGTTATAACCCTGTAACATTTTTCTTCCTAGATTCATCCATATTCTGCTACTTTCAAATTTTGTTCTATTTCAACTTAGTTTGATTTTTGCCCCCATGTGTAATCAAGAACTTGGGCTATGAATCTCAGCAAAGAAAAATTTTCCCATCCAGTAAAATGTACTAATATTTACTGAATACCTAAGAACAGATTATAAGAGAGAAACCTTATTTTTAAAAGAGAAAAATAAAATTTCGCAAGCTTCCATAAACAAATTCTACCTACTAACCAGATTCAATATCCATATTTAAATATTTCTGTATCAATAAAATTATTTAATATTTTTTAAAACAAAAAAATTAAAAGCCAAATTTTTTTTCTAAAATCAACGCATTAGTTCTGTGGTTCTCTGACTTTTTGATCAAAAGAAAAAAGCCATTTAAAACTTAAATTCCATTGCAATCATATTCATCTAATACCAAAGACAAAGCTGGATGTGAAAAAAAAACAAGAAATAGAAAAATTAGGTATGTAATTCCTGGTGAAGAAGAAATAACACTGATGTGACTTGACAATTAGGACTCTTAAGGGTGAGGGACTAGGCCAGACCTTGCCTGACTGCTCAATTGTTTTCTCAGTACCATTTCAGTCACTAATTCAAAAGTAATAAGAGAACTTTTACCCACCATAAGTGGGGGAATAGGGGAAGAATGGGGGAAAAAAGGGAGTAGGGGTAGAATAGAATTAAGGAGAGGTAGTCCAGACCAATTCTGATAGTTCTAAAATAGATCAATAAGAAACTAAAATAATTATTCTTTGTAAGCAAAAACTCTCCTAGAGAGTTCCCAAAGCTGAGTCTAAGAAAAGTGGTCATTGCTGAGCCCAAGGGCAGTGTGCACATATTCCTTCCCTATTCTTTCGACAGTATACAAAAGTCATTACTACTTTGACCTAGATTCCATGTTGGCTAGGTTGGCCCACAATTCAGAACAGGTTTAAATAAGCATCCTCAGAGGCTGCCTGTGTCCTACGTTTAGGCTTACCCATACTCATCTTGATTGGCAGGTTTTCTCTGCTTGCCGCTTCCACTAGATGTCTCCGAACTTCCATCACTGCCTCTTTGTGCTTAGTGTTCAGTAAAGCTTCCCACAGGGCTTTGGCTGTGGTGTCACTGCAGAAAAATCACGAAAAGAGCTTTAGAATAAATTTCTACTGGATACTGGAAAGGGTTGAAAGCAAAATACTTTTTAAAATATATTTTTAAGCATTAATGCAGTCTTTCCTACTGATAGACTCTAAGTATTAGGATTAAATAAAGAATGTCTAATTCACATAATTGGCAGAAAATATTGAGAAATTAAGGAAACAATAAAATCAAGTGGAAAAAAAGGGAAGAAAAGCTGTACTGTGTGATGAGAAGTGTGGGAAAACTATGTGATAAATTTTTTTAAGGATTTTGCACTTAAATCTTTCAGAATGCAGCAACATCACTAGAGTAACATAAATGTTATATAAGCCAAAATTAAATGCATGTCCCAAAATGATTTATCAGGGATTATAAGCACTATATCAATTCGAGATTAAATACTTATCCAAGAAACAAAGCAATCAGCAATGAGAATTTCATTCAAAAATTACTCAACAGACTTCCTAATTAATTAGCAGGCTTCCTACTAAATGAAAATCAGGAATTATGCTAAGTAACCATGGCCTGAAGTATCCCACTTTGGGCCTTAGGTTGGAAGGATGGTACTTACTAAAACCTTTACAATTAACCGTTGATAACAGCACGAAGCACTGCATTATATGCAAGGTCTCATCTGGGCTCACTTCCCCAATAGCCCTCTGTCTCACCCAACATGCTATGTCCAAATTATAAATGAGGGCAGTGTTCTTTCCGGAAGATCTCTGCCATGTAGCCAAGTATACACATTTGTAGTAACATTTTAAAAACTGAATACAAAGAAACAAGGATGACTTCTGTCCCTTTCTAAAGACTTTTTCCTCCAATTAAAGCCCTACTCACTCTCCTACTATCCACTTAGTAATAGCTCAAAAATAAATACATTTTTTAATTTAAAGTTACATCTATTAAGATTTTAATTTAGTTTTAAAGTTATACCTAATAAGACATATCTTCCAAATTTGAATTTGATATTGAATAATAGAATGATATATTTTTACACTGAGTTTAATGCCTGACACATTATAATCTTTCATTGAATAGTTTTTATTATCATCTATTTTTCCATAATGAACTAATATTACTGCTCAACATACTCCACTTGTTTTAATCTGATCAAATTTGTCATCATTATAACTCTGCATCTAATATTCCTAAGTTTAATTTAAGTAAGCAGGTAAACTACATGCCAAGCCCTATATTTGGTTGGGATATAGATTTTTAAATAGCTTTGAATGGCATAGTTTAGAAGACAAGGCAGATACAAAAGCAAATAAATTACTAAAAAACTGTGGTAATAAAAGCCATGGTTGATGTTTGCATAGGTTTTTATGCAAGCGTAATCCTAGCTGGGAGGATAGGGACTGAAGGAATGATTTCTACTGTAAATGATGAGCAAGTACAAAGATACATAAGCTCTAAAAGCAGCCTGGGAAGAAGTTAAAACTCAATCTGGGAAGGAAAATGGCAAAAAGAAAAAAAAAGGCTTCAAGAAAGATATAAAATCTTGGTTACAAAACAAGAGAAAGAAGGACATTTCAGAATGCAAAAAATCCTAGGAACATGACCCTGAGCAGCACTGTTCTGTTGCATGCCAAGGTGCACGGGGAGGGGCAGTGGAAGGAGAGCATAAAAGAAGGTGCAGCCACACTCTGGGGGTTCTGCATTCCTTGCCAAGTCATGTCAACTTTGATATGTAGGTGACAGGAAGCCAAGGAGCATGTGATTGATTTCACACTTTAAGAAGAACAGCATAGCTCAGCAGTTATGAATACAGTCTTTATCATAATTCAAAAGCAGGTCTGTTTGCTATGAGGCTTTCAGAAAGTTACTTAATTTCTCTAAAGCTCTGCAGGCAATTGAAGAACCATGGAAGAATTCTGAGCATGGGAGTTACAATCTCAGTTTCCCAAACTTATGCTTCATAATTGTTTCCTAGTCTCAAAAATACCTCTCCACAAAACACAGGGATTTCTCACATAAGTCTCAACGCAACCCAGAACTTTCAGAGTAGAATGTCACTACCCTCCTCTTTTCCATGAGAATATGTATCTGGCTAATTCATCTCTAAGATCACAGTAAGTTAGGCAACGTTGTGGTTGCCCCATCAGATTGGTGTAGTGGTTTATGGACTCCGCAGTCAGATAAATCTGGTTTCAAACTCCAACCATGCTCCTCCTCACCCACTCCGAATACATGGCCTCCTAGACCATTCTTCTCCCGTATTCCAAGCACAGGAACACTCTTCCTACAAATATCTCTCTCCCTCCAGGTATCTGCTAAAATATCACCTTATCAGAGAGGTCTCCCCTTACTGCCCTGCTTAAAAAAGTGACAATGCCTATCACAGCACCTTATGCTAGCACTCTGTTGTCTGCTTACTGGGCTTTACTGTTTTACATAATTCTAATTACCAGCTGACTTATTATGTTTCCATGTTTATTTGTTGTCTGTCTCTCTCATAAAAGGTGGGGTCCTTCTATGAAGGCAGGGACTTTGTTTTACTCATTGCTAATTCTTCACTACCTAGAACAGTGGCAGATCTCTGGTGGGTACACTCAGTAAATACTGAATAAATGATACTTGTTAATTGTGTAACTGTGCACATAATTAACGCTCTCTTTTTGGGATCTGTGGAGTTGGAAGTTATAATAGTGAATTCACAGGGTTGTTGTAGGATTAAATAATATAAGTCATTTAAAGCACTTTCCTGATTCACAATAAATGTAAGTTGTGTGGTGGTGGTTGTAGTTGTTACTAGTATTACTGTTGTTATAAGTGGTATTGTCTTATATTCATGGTCTTTAATTCACTATGTTCAAGAGTTTGTGATATATTGGATGAATTCACTTACTTAATTACACTAAGTATGCTTATTCATACAATCTTGATTAGTACAGATGTACTAAAGTCACTTGAAGCTTGTACTATCTGGCTCTTGTCTATTAAAATATTTTAGAAGAAATACATAGTTTCCATGATCTCTAACACTGATACATACTCAGGTCATGTTTTCTTAAAAATTGTTTTGCTGATATAAACAATTCTGGGCTGGGCACAGTGGCTCACACCTGTAATTCCAGCATTTTGGGAGGCCAAGGTGGGCAGATCACAAGGTCAGGAGTTTGAAACCAACCTGACCAACATGGAGAAACCCTGCCCCTAATAAAATTCAGTAATTAACTGGGAGTGGTGGTGTGCACCTATAATACCAGCTACTCAGGTTGAGGCAGGAGAATCGTTTGAACCCGGGAGGTGGAGGTTGCAGTGAGCCAAGATCATACCACTGCACTCCAGCCTAGGCAACAGAACAAGACTCCGTCTCAAAAAAAAAAAAAAAATTCTGAATGTCTAGATATGTGTGAGAGTTCCTAATGGCTGCTTCCTGTCCGAAACAGTTTTCTAAACACATCATACTAACTTCACATTACACATGGTCATTTTAAGTTTATCAAGGGAACATTTACAAGTTAATTAAGATTCTCTGAATAATTGGCACTGAAGAAGGTCAAAGTCATACTTACTGGTATTTCTTTTGTCTCCTGCACCCACTTCTTCACCAAGTCACTCTATTACTGCAATGTGGTAATTCACACATGTACACCTATATCAGCATCTGAGTTGAGCATGTAGTTAAGTCACTGCATTTCTCTAATATGCTCATAAAAGTTGATCCAATAGGCAGTATTTCATACAACTGAATTTTCACATGAAATCAACTCCTGATATTAAACTTTATGTCAAGAAAAGTTAATTGAAATCCATACTATAATTGCAGTAACGGATTATATGTAAATCTTTATCATCTCCAACTGTGCAAAATTTTCTGTTTTCCTACTAGGGAAATAAGCAATACAGAGAGGACTATATACAACGGCCAGTGTGGTAGATTATTACTAGGCAAGACTGCAGAGTGGCAGGGGCATAGGTTCTGGACCAAACAACACAAGGTGCCATTTTGCCACTTACTAGCTCTATGTCCCTAGGAGGACTTCTTCTCTCTGTACATGTTTTCTCCTCTCTTAAATGGGGACGGTAATAGTACATATTCAGTAAGCTGTTATAAGAATCAAATGGGCTAATACATCCAAAGCACCTAGAACAAATCCTGACACATAAGTGCTACAGCAGTAGTAGCAGCAGCAGTGGTAATAAAAGAAAAATCAAAGGGCAGAATTTTCTTGTAAGATATAGAAGGAAGCCTTTTGTAGAACTGCAGTAGTCTTCCCCCACTACTTGTGTACATATATGTACAATCACTATCAGTGACTTCATTTTCTAATATGAAAAGGTCAACAATAGATAACGTAGAATTCATACACACTGAAAACTCCAACTCAAGCAATCTCCCTATATATGACAAGTTGATGTAAATAATTTTTATTTTTCAGGAATAAAATTAAGAACTTTACTATAGCTTACTTCAAAACAGACAGCTATAGAAAGTTAGTGTTTTTCTTACAAAGACTTAAGCAATGACTTTTGTTTCAGCTTATCTCTTCAATTTAATTATTGTAAAATTCTGTAGGACCTTTTAAAACTACAGTTATTACTTTTACAAGGAGTTCAGATTCTATATTCTATTTCCAGACTGACTTATTAAATGGTTGTACAACTCTTGGGTCAGAAGCAAACATTAGAGGTAATATTAATCATCTTTATATCTTCAGCAGGACTCTATCTAACTCAATACAGACACACGAAAAATCTGTTTTTAGTTTTTAAAAGCACCTAAAGAAAAATTTATAATATTCCTGAGAAAAACTACAGCTTCAAACAAATCAAAACTGTGATTAGACTCTATTTATACCTAAACCCTTTGTGCTCTACTATAAATCTCGTTCATCTAGCTTAATCTTTTATCTTAAGTTCAGGAACAGCTGGTCAACATCTTTTTGATAATCAGGCCCACCTTAAAAGAGTTGTTTTGTTTTTTTTTTTCCTGATGGCCAAATTAAGGAAAATTTTTGAAAGGTGAATAAAATATAATGTTAAATATAATTTCAAATACCATCACTCCATTCTATTTCAAAAGCATTTCAGAATTTACAAAACTTCTTATATCTCATTTGATCTTAATCTCCTGAGCTAAACTATTATCTGAAGCTCCTTAAATCCAATTTAAAGAGCCTCAGAGAGGCAACTGACTGATTTAAGTAGCCTCAATCTGTAAAAGGCAAAATCACAACTGAGGCAAATGGCTTCTAAATCCAGTAATCTTAATACTATACCATGCCATGCTTATATTATGCAAATCATCAAAGAGAATCAATTATGCAGAACATCAATTGTTTTTCACTTTTCATGTTGGTTTTCTTTTCAAATCCATAATATCCTTTAAGTTCACACATGGGTCCCACAAAGGACAGGATGGAATGGAGTGAAGAGTAAAGTAGATCCACATTAATTCCTGAAGCAGGTAAAGCTCTAAGAACTCTGCACACTTTTGTTTTAAGCAATATCATACTATTCCCCTTGTGGGTCAGCATTAGCCATTGACAGTCACTTGGCTACACAATGCTAATTTTCCACTTTTATTCAGCCTTTTTCCTTAAATGTTTCCTTCCAAGAAGACTTTGATGAATTTTTAATCATTCTACATATATATCATTCATATAACTGAAAAAGCAAAAAAACTGGTCTAAATTGCCTTACAGGTATTATTTCCAATCTAGCTCTAACTCTATGTACAACATGTCCTTGGGAAAGAAAGAAGGGGAAATAGCCTCTACTTTTTTTTTTTTTTTTTTTTAGGAGGAGTCTCGCTCTGTCACCCAGGCTCGAGTGCAGTGGCATGACCTCAGCTCACTGCAGCCTCCACCCTCCGGGTTCCAGTGATTCTCCTGCCTCAGCCTCCCAGATAGCTGGGATTACAGGCATGTGCCATCTCGCCTGGTTAATTTTTGTATTTTTAGTAGAGATGGGGTTTTACCATGTTGGCCAGGCTGGTCTCGAACTCCTGACTTCAGGTGATCCACCCGACTTGGCCACCCAAAGTGCAGGGATTACAGGCATGAGCCACCAGGCCCACCCATCTCTACTTATTTTTAACACTGATAAAATTGAGACAAAATGAAACGACTTGCCTAACATCTCATTATATTACAAAAATTAAAAAGGAGGGTTAGAGCTCAGGTCCACCACTGGAAGTCCCAATGGGCTGCTTCTGTCACTTGGTTAGTCTTTTTAGTGCTTTATATCCCCTTACAGGTATTACTAATGTTATCATTTTCACTTATTGAAAACTATGTCATAGGCAGCATGACTATATTATCTCATTTAATAACAACAACCTTTCAGGATAAGTATCATTGACCCCATTTTATAAGTGAAAAAACTGATTCTAAACGAGATAAAATAGTTTACCCAAATTACATGCCCAGTAAATTAGGGTTTGAACTCAGGTTCCTGTGAACTCCAAAATCCATCTGTTTACCATAATTCTACACTGTTCTGTAAAATAAAAGGCTTGAACTAAAATGCCAATTTCTGAGATTCCTTGGGTCCCCAACAAGCTATATTTATAAGGTTTCCAGGCAGGGTGGTGGCTCACGTCTGTAATCCCAGCACTTTGGGGGGCCAAGGCAGACGGATCACTTGAAGTCAGGAGTTGGAGACCAGCCTGGTCAACATGGTGAAACCCCATCTCTACTAAAAATACAAAAATTAGCTGGGCATGGTGGTGCATGCCTGCAATCCCAGCTACTCGGGAGGCTGAGGTAGGAAAATCACTTAAACCTGGAAGGTGGAAGTTGCAGTGAGCTGAGATTGCACCACTGCACTCCAGCCTGGGAGACAAGAGTAAAACTCTGTCTCAAAAAATCAATAAAAAATAAAAATAAGGTTTCCATTATGCCATGGTCCTCAAACTTCACATGCACAAATTCGACTAACTTTCCAAAGATCAGCAAAAGATGAGTGAATATCCCATGCTGCTCTTTCTTTTATTAAACCTCTTTTTCTTTTTCACAAGTCCAGTGACAGCAATAAAAAGAATTAACAACAACAAAAAAATTACCAACAGCTTGTGGAATATAAATTAGACAATTTCTTCCCTTTTTTCTGTTTTTAATATCATGGTTTCAAAAGACATAAACTGAATTCATTGTAGCTACTAGAATACAATTTTATTTGTTAAAATAGATTCCTTGAAATATACAACATGAAAGTAGAATATTTATTCTACAAAATATAAGTAGTTTCTATATTGTCAGTAACTATTTAAAATGCCCATACATACTAATTGTCATTTTTTGATAAATTATTCTGAATTCTTAAAAATCAAACTGTTTTTACAAATTGTCACGTTTGAAGAAGACCAATGACATACACATAATAATAACCTGCTACAAATAGCTCTTTAAGGTCTTTCAAGAAACTTCTGTACATGAAAATAGGGTCATTTCAGTTCATTCCTGGCTCTTTATTCACCAGAATCACTCAACTCTGAATGAAATCTTAGAAGCTGCCTTGGGTTGGCATGTACGAAATGTCAAATGCAGTCTGCTAGAAACTAACAGGAAATATTCATCACCAAATAAAATAGAAAGAAGACAGCAAAATTTTTAAAAGGTGGCTGAATGCTGAATCACAGTGATACTTCAATCAAGTAGAAGGCATGCAATTAAGAGATGAGGGTGAAATGTGAATGCACACCATTATCTTGTGACTAAACTTAGTTTCTTCATGGCATGCACGGGAAGTTAAGCTTAATCACAGGATATGCAATAATAGTCACAGTATTCCAACAGAAATACAATGACAACAAAAAACCCAAACAATTTCAACTAATTTTAAACAGAGGGCAAGCTGAGTCATAGTTTTTCACAACAGGGAATAATGGCTTCCATGAGGGGTGAGCTCAATGAGCTCTGAAGGTAGGTTTTCTAATTATTCACAGAGGCTTCAATAGTCATCTTTCCTCTTGACTACCTTTTAAAACAATTACCTCATCTTTAACAAATGTACCAATTAATCTTCATCTCAATAGAAGCAAAAGCAGCTAAGTGCAAAATATGTGAAAGAGTCCTTTGGTACTGGAAAGCAGCCCTTTGTTCATTCTTTCTTTCAAAATATAAGCACTTTCTGTGAGGTGGGCATGGATGCTGGAAACATGGCTGTGAGCACCCTCCCACACCCTGCCCGCATGGAGCTAGCCATCTAGCAGGGAAGGTGAAACTGAGCACACTCCAGCAGGGTGATAAAAACAGAGACTGAGAACTTTGGGAAAGTGCAACACCTAACCTGGGCTTGTCAGAGGCGTTTGAACCAGAGCAACTCCATCTTGAATAAGGACTGGGTAAAATAAGGCTAAGACCTGCTGGGCTGCATTCCCAAATGGCTTGGCATTCTAAGTCACAGGATGAGATAGGAGGTCAGCACAAGGTACAGATCATGAAGACCTTACTGCAAGCTGTTTTAGCTTGCAGTAAAAAAGCCGACAAAAACCCACCAAAACCAAGATGGTGATGAAAGTGACCTCTGGTTGTCCTCACTGCTCATTATACACTAATTATAATGCATTAGCATGCTAAAAGACACTCCCACCAGCACCATGACAGTTTACAAATGGCATGGCAACATCAGAAAGTTACCCTATATGGTCTACAAAGGAGAGGCACAAATAATCCACCCTTAAAAAACAGACTAGATAACAACATATCGTTTAACCATCATATAAAATAGAGAGTATTTGAGCTTCATCTCAGTATAAACATTTTTTATTCTTACTCTCTATCAGCCCATTAATGATCAACACTATAATCAACACAAACGTATTAATAATTTCCTCTTAGAAAACAGTAAAGCATAAGAAAGACTGTTTTTCATATAGATTTCTAATGCATAAATGGATTAACTCAGGATTTTAAATCAATAACACTATTAGATTACTTAAAAACCAAACACATATCCCTTCTCTGCCACATTTTTCTGACTCTAAAGGATACACTTTGAGTTCCTATACGTTAGTACATGATCCAGTACACAGACCAGCACTTGCTTCACTGGGGAACTCTAGGCTGGATTGATTACAGCTGTGTGTTTTGACTCAAATTCAAGCCATGGAAAGTTAAGGATTAATTCATGTGTCAAGGAACTCTAGGACAAAGAGTTAGTGACAGTTTTATAGAGGCTCTTAGAAGCAAAGGTATCTGCCTGCTTCACCCTTCTGTCACTCACCTCCATGAAGACGGTTCATTTCAATCAGCATAATCTTATATGCAATGATTATACAGTGACTCCAGTATCTATCACTTTGGTAGCTGACACCATTGCGTCTATATGCACATTTGTATGAAGCTTCAAAGCCTTGGAAAAACTTGATGTGTTGAAAATTATTATAGCTTATTTTCTCTTTATTGGTAAAAACCAATTGGTTAAAAACCAGCTTGAGTTTTGGTTCAGCTGAAATAGGAATTTGCATTGCTCCTATTATTAACTATCTTAACTCCCATAGATTTTGTTAAGATGTTTTGTACTATCTCCTTTGATACTCTAGAACTACAGAACAGTGTTGAAGTGTTACAACTCTGAGGAGAGAAGAATACACAGTAGTTCTTTTTTGTTGTTGTTTTGAGACAGGGTCTCCCTGTGTAGCCCAGGTTGGAGTATAGTAGCACCATCACAGCTCACTACAACCTAGACTTCCTGGCTCAAGTGATCCTCCCACCTGAGTAGCCAGGACTACAGGTGCATGCCACCATGCCCGGCTAATTTTTTTTTTTTTTTACTTTTTGAGGAGATGAATTTTCACTATGTTGCCCAGGCTGGTCTCTAACTGGGCTCAAGCCATCCTCCTACCTCAGCCTCCCGAAATACTGGGATAACAGGCATGAGCCAATGTGCCTGGCCTTTCTTTTTTCATTATAGTCAACCTGTAAAAAATATTCTATTTAAAGCATTTTCAATACAGTAAGATAAATAATTCTGTGTGTGTGTGTGTATGTGTGTGTATTGTGTGACAAAAGTAGAGAGCTCTATGTTGTTGCTTAATTTCTGTGTTCCATGATCTCCAAAAACCTGGGAAACCACTTTGAAAGGCTCCAGGCCTAAGGAACAGAGTAAAGAGAAATCTTCAGGCTTCCTTCTAAATTTTTGCAGCCACAATTACCCTATTAATAAAGGAGACAGGAATTCCTAGTAAAAACCCCAAATAAAGGGATAACAAGCACACAGGTCTTGAATATTTCCCACAAGGAATAGCAAAGTTAGGAAGGCATTGAACAACTTGCACTCACATTCAACTTTGTGGACTAGAAGCACACCATCCCCTAATAAATGTCTTCGATACTATTTAAAAATGTACCCAGGAGCCAGGCACAATGGCTCACACCTATAATCCTAGCACTTTGGGAGGCCAAGGTGGGAGGATCACTTGAGGCCAGAAGTTCAAGACCAGCTTGGGCAACCTAGCAAGACCCCATCTCTACAAAAAAATTTAAAAATTAGCTGGGCGTGGTAGCACACACATGTAGTCCTAGCTACTTAAAAGGCTGAGACAAGAGGATCGCTTGAGCCCAGGAATTTGAGGCTACAATGAGCTATGATCATACCAGTTCACTTCAGCCTGGGTGACAGAGTGAGACCCTGTCTCTCAAAAAACAAAAACAAAACAAAAAAAAAAACGTATCCAGGATACATAGGGACAGAAATGACTGTCAAAAAGGAAGAAGTTCTTATACTCACAGACCCCTTGAAACAAGAGGCATGACATGCCAGGCAGGACCACATGGGGAAGCACCAGGGTTGGTCAGGAGGCAGAGGGAACAAGGGAAAAACATAGGCACATGCCCTTATTGTGGATTCTGTGGGAAGGAATGGCCAAGGCAGGGTAAGCAGGCTGAGGGGGCTTAGGATTTGCTGGTTGAAATCATTTCTGTGGGCTCTGGTTGTCTGGTACCCGGTGCTGGGGTGATGAGGGCAGGGGAATATTGGCTGGGAGCATAAGAGCCCAGCAGAGGGAAGAGGGGTGAGCTCTGATTGATAAGTTTGCATATGAGAGGCTCATTCCCTGGCTAGTTGTTTTGCTATTTCTAGACTCCAGGTGCCAAAGCATCAAAGAAACAGAAAACAAGAAAATATTGTTAATACAAATATTGATACTAATTAACTATGTCTTAGTCAAATAAGGCCTAGGAAAGTAGATAAAATAAAACTGTGACACATGGGAAAGGTTCTTGAGGCTTGCCTCACCAAGAGAAGATACATATGATCCCCAACCAACAATCAGGCCCTCTATCTCCAACCCTAACCCACCTTGCAATACTCCTTTTCTCACCATAAAAACTCTTAACTTCCCTCTTACTTTTGTTTCTGATATTCACTCTCCTTAAGAACATAATATAAGCTAGAAAATTACTACAGATGTGTGTGTGTGTGTGTGTGTGTATGCGCACACTTACATATTTGTGACAGTAAAAAAAAAAAAAAAAAGAAGACTCACTGCCTTTCTAGGGGACACAGAGGACAATAATTCTAATAACACTTTCCTAGAAGCTCTCCCATTCTTGAAGGTAAAATGCATTTCAGAGCCATGACCCACCAAAACATAAATGATTAACAAAAATAATGATTGCACCATTCAATCAAATCACAAAGAATTAGCCAGGAAAAAAAAAAAAGAAGAAAGATGAAGGAGTAAAAAATAGAAGAAAAGACACAGGACTGAGCTTCAAGTACAATCTAGACCAGCAATAAACAAAGAAGGTTCTAGATACCACATTTTATTGACTGCAAATGATCTGAATACGTAAATGAACTAAAAAGCATCGTTGGAATGTATTTTGTGAGATTTACTGATAGCAGCTTTCTACAAAAACTAAAAATGAAAATAAGTAGGTAAATCTGAAATCCCAAAGGGAAGTCACTATACAAGACTTTTGACTTATTTTTATCTCGTTTGAGTCTTACAAGCATATATGGTAGGCATTATTATAACCAAATTTTCAGATAAGGGGGCTAAGTTTCAGAAAGCATAAGCAACATTAACCCTTCAGTTCAAACAATATTTAACAGGTAGCTTTTTGTTTAAGCCACTTTGTCCAGTTGTTTTTAGGATACTAAAGGGACATGACTACTAACTCTCCCCCAAAATCAAACCTGAAGGAACTAAAGAAGAAAACACCAAGACATGGAAAAGTATATGAAAAAATGGCAAACCATGACAAAGCAGCTGAGTTTATGCAAAATATGCTAGAATGATTCAGTCTTAGACTATCTATAATTACAACTTGCCATATTAACAGATGACAAGAAAACATACTATCTTTTAAATAGATTCAGGAAAAACATTTCACAGATTTCAACACCAATTCATTATTTAAAATTTTATTTACTTTATTTTATTTTATTTTTTTTTTTGAGACAGGGTCTCGCTCTGTCACCCAGGCCAGAGTGCAGTGGCGTGATCACAATTCACTGCAGCCTCCACCTCCTAGGCTCAAGCAATCCTCCCACCTCAGCCTTCCGAATACCTGGGACAACAGGCGCATGCCCCCACACCTAGCTAATTTTTGTATTTTTTGTAGTGACAGTGTTTCACCGTGTTGCCTAGCCTGGTCTCGAACTCCTCGGCTCAAGTGATCCACCTGCCTCAGTCTCCCAAAGTGTTGGGATCACAGGCATGAGCCACTGTGCCCAGCCCATGATTAAAACATTTTTAAAAATCTTAGTAAATTAGGATGAGAGCTTCCTTAACCTGATTAAAAAAAAAAAAATCTACAAAAAGTCTACTGTGAACATCATTATAAATGGGGGAACGTTAGAGATATTCCTCTTAAAATCAGAAATAAGGCAAGGATAGTCACCATCACCGCTCCTATTTAAAACCATATACAAGACAAAAAGAAAAAAATATCTTCTCATTCCTAGAAGATATGCAATCTTGCTATCAGTTTTGTCAAGTACCAAGATCAAAAGAATGAAAACACAAACCAACCTAGACTGTCATTAAATGAATAATCTAAACCACAGTGTCCTAAAGATGTGGTTAGCAAGTTGATTTTCATAGGTCCACAGATGAACATCTTTAGTTGTCATTAATCTGTATTTATTTTAATGTAAATCACAGAAAATTTAACCAACAAATTAAACCCATGACTATTCAAGTATACAGACATTATTTTAGAATGAGGCTATAAGTAGGTACTGATCACTTAAGTTTAAAAACAACCAAGCAAAACCTGTCTTTATAATAAAGTCCAAATAAGAAAAAAAAAAAACAAAAAAAACTTCATAATTTAATCCAAAAGCCATTAGTTGGTGCCTAGAAGGGAGTTGTCTTGATACAGCAGCAGAGTTCATTAATGAGCAGGCTGGAAACATGTTCGCACAGAGTGTCAGAGCCTGAGAGGGGTGAGCGGGTATCGTCTTGGGGAGGGTTGGTAGCCGAATACAGGCTGTTGGGATCCGAGCAGGAAGAGGAAGATGTCTGCACAAAGGGCCCAAGAGAGTGGGTGGGAGCATCAGATTGCAACCAGATTGAGGGGACATCCACATGGGATGGAGGGTGGCAGCAGTCTGACCCAGGGTGGCAGAGCCAAAATGCAATGAGAAGGGTGTCTGTGTAGGGGTGGGCAGCTGCAGCCTGGCTCAGGATGTCAAAGGCCAAGTGTAGTGAGAAGGATACCCACACCAAGAGTATGATACACTGTGGCAGTGGCAGTCCAGAGCAGGTGAGCAGACTGAGAAGAGTGAAGAGGACTCCAGTGCAGAAGCAGGCCAAACCAAAATATCAGAGCCTAAATGGTATGGAGTCTCCACGCAGAGCATGGGGCAGGATGCATTTATGTTGGAGACCAGGAGTGATGGAGGCAGCATCCACATAGAGAAGGAGGAAAAGGCAGCAATGTTGACACTATATTGGTTAAATACAGAAGACTGAGCAAAGTAAGTAAATCTACTGAGGGATAAGAGGGTCAGGTTACTCACTGTTCAAGAAGTAGTTACAAATATGCAAAGGGAAAAAACTTAAAATCAATCCTTGTGATGCTGGCTTAGAATTGGAAGTATTGCTGGGAACTCATAGTTCTCAATATACAGAGATTAGCATAGAAATAAAGATCGGCCGGGTGCAGTGGCCTCACTTTGGGAGGCCAACGCGGGTGGATCACAAGGTCAGGAGATCGAGACCATCCTGGCTAACACAGTGAAACCCTGTCTCTACTACAAATACAAAAAAAAGAAATAGCCAGGCATAGTGGCATGTGCCTGTAGTCCCAGCTACTTGGGAGGCTGAGGCAGGAGAATTGCTTGAACCCAGGAGGCAGAGGTTGCAGTGAGCCGAGACAGTGCCACTGCAACCCAGCCTGGGTGACAGAGCAAGACTCTGTCTCAAAAAAAAAAAAAAAAGAAAGAATGATCAATGTAAATACATGTGCACGTGTGTGTGTGTGTGTGTGTATGTATATAAATTCCTTAGCTGTGTCCACTGTGAGGCCCTGGGAACAGTGACACCCCAAAAGCAGCAAGCACACTGAGAGCCCAGATCTTGGTTTCTAAATACAATTCTCCACCAAAAAGAATCAGTGCTCTTAGAGAAATGACTGATTCCAGGACTAGCTAGGATAGGTACAAGATGAATTTGAAATATACCAGAAACTATTAAAATGCTCAAAGAATGATGGTTATATATCAAAATGACACAGAAGTCAGGGGATCTCATTGACCAAATATGGGACAATATTAACATCAAAGCAAATAATAAAAAATGAGTTATAACCCATTGAATAAAATATGAATCTATTAGTTTATGCTAATATACACATAAAAAATACATACATACATACATACATACATACATACATGTGGAGAACAGAGAGCTTTATCTTACCATAAAATATCAATTAAGAAATGTAAAGAAAATGATAGAATTGGAAAAATCACTATTCTCAGCCATCACAGAAATAATTCAGTCAAGAAATATTAATAGATGCTAAAGCAGTGGATTAAAATTTGACAAGGAAGAGACTATTTACATAATCTCAAAATGCCTTCTTTATTCAAGTGATCAAAGCTAACATCACCGTAAGTGGACAAATTTAAATTATGTTCCACCTGATGGGATGCAATAAACAGGCAGGGCGCAGTGGCTCACACCTGCAATCCCAGCACTTTGGGAGGCCGAGGCAGGTGGATCACTTGAGGCCAGGAGTTCAAGACCAGCCTAGCCAACATAGTAAAACCCCATCTCTACTAAAAATACAAAAATTAGTCAGGCACGGTGGCAGGTGCCTGTAATCCCAGTTACTCAATGGCTGAGGCACAAGAATTGCTGAAACCCAGGAGGCAGAGGTTGCAGTGAGCCAAGATCATGCCACTGCATACCAGCCTGGCGACAATTGAGATGCCGTCTCAAAAAAAACAACAACCCCAGCATCACTTCTGTGATATTCGTGACAGAAATACATAACCTGAATCTAATTGTGAGGAAACATTAGACAAACATAAACTGAAGAACATTCTCCAAAAGTACTGGTCTGTATTCTTCAAAACTTTCAAGATCATCAATGTTATGGGAAGACTGAAGACTAAGAGGGAATGACAAGTGAATGCAGCGTATGCTTCTGACTGACATCCTTTCGCTTTTACAAAGGACATTATTGAGACAAATGGCGGAACTTGTCTAATCGACAATATATATCTATACTCTAATGAGGGTAGTGATGTTATCTGGGGAAAGTTTCTTACACTATTTCTGAAACTTTTTTGTATGTTTAGAATTACTAATAAATTTTGTATAAAGGAATCAATCAATTCAAAAAAAAATACCAAGCAGCTAAAATATAAAAGTTGAGTATGTGAATGAGGTGCTCTCCAACTAAATTTGGAAATACTACTCTAAGTAAACGTAAAGAGGAAATGCAGCCATACCAAGCATCTAAATGCTCACAACCCTTCTCCTAGGGTAAAAATTATGCTGGGCATTGTTAAAACAATTTAAATTATAAATGCTCTGAGTAATCTCTTTATATAAAACATAAGCTCTGAGGACCTGAGATTTCTTCCTTAGGGAACCTAATATATTTAAAGCACAGGAATCCCCGAAACAAAGAAAATTCTAAATAAGAGTAAAGCCAAATTCTAGATTGTATAAAGCCCTTAGAGACTCTTACATTGTACTCCTCATAGAAATAGAGTAATATAGTCATGGACTAGTGTTGGATAATACAGGTCTTGGCTATACTCTAAAACTCACTTTTCTCCTTTTACAATTAATATGGTTCATAAAACAATTACCAAAATTGAGCTCTAATATTGGAAAAGTCATCCCACAGAAAACAAAAACAGAAACAAAAGGTAAAGATAATCCTGATAGAAAAAGAAAGTGATATTATTCTATTTATCGAATGATGGCTTTCTATAAATAAAATACAAATATAGAGACTGCTTTTAGAGTAAAAGAAAAAAAGATGAATTCTGTAATCAGAAGCTGAGCTCAAAACCAATTTTGCTAGCTCTATCACCTTCAACAGGTAAACTAACTTCTATAAACCCCAGTTTTCCCATTTCTTTTTTTCTTTTTTCTTTCTTCCTTTATTTTATTATTTATTTATTTATTTATTTATTTATTTATTTGAGTTGGAGTTTTGCTCTGTTGCCCAGACTGGCATACAGTGGTGCAATCATGGCTCACTGTAGCCTCGAACTCCTGGGCTCAAACAATCCCCCCACCTTAACCTTCTGAGTAGCTAGACTACCAGCACTACATCCAGTTAACTTTTTTCTTTTTTAGAGATGGAGTCTTGTTATGCTGCCCAGGCTGGTCTCAAACTACTGGCCTCAAGTGATCCTCCTGTCTTGGCCTCCCAAAGTTCTGGAATTACAGGCATGAGCCACTGCACCCAGCCAGTTTTCTCATTTCTAAAAGCAGAAATAAATCAGGGCTTTGGTTTCTCCATACAATAAGCACATGAAAATGTGCTCAGTATCCTTGAAGCCTGTGTATTTGGGGGAAAAAAAAAAGAGAAAATGTGCTCAGTATCATTAGCCATGAGGGAAATGCAAATTCAAACCACAATGAGATACCACTTCACACTCAAAAGGATTAAAATTTAAATGATGGATGTATTAGTCTTCTCCAGTTGCCATAAAAAATTACCACAAACAGGGTGGCTTAAACAATAGAAATTTATTTTCTCACAGTTCTGGAGACTAGAAGTCCAAGATCAAAGTTGTAGCAGGTCTGGTTTCTCCCAAGGCCCCTTTCTTTGGCTTGCAAATGGCCCACTTCTTGTGTGTTCACATGGTCATCCTCTGTGCATGCATGTGTCTGGTGTCTCTGTGTGCGACCAAAGTTCATCTTCTTGTAAAGACACCAGTCAGAATTGGATTAGGGCCTACCATAAGAGCCTTATTTTACCTCTTAATTACCTCTTTAATTACCTCTTTAATGGGCTTGTCTCAAAATACAGTCACACTCTGAGCTACAGGGCATTAAATCTTCAACATATGAACTTGGGCGGAGGACATTCAGTCCATAACAATGGAAATTATCAAATGCTGGCAAGAATGAGGATCAACCAGAACTCATATATATTGCTGGTGGAAGTAAAATGACATGTATCAACCCATTTCTACTTAAATGAAAGTACAACCCATAAATTAAATGGAAAGGAAAGAGAAGTCATAATATAGCTCCCCCAAAACACTTGTTTAAGAATGTTCATACCAGTAAAAAACTGGACACAGCCCAGGTTTCCATCAACAGGAAAATGGTAAGGTAAATTGAGGTAGATTCATGCAACAAAATACTACTACGTAGCATTACAGATAAAAGCAATGTGGAAAAATTTCCTTTATGCCTAGTGAAACAATTCTGACACAACAGTATACACTATATGATTCAATTTGTGCATTTCTCAATTTTCTAAACATTATAAATTTTGCTTCAGTAAAAAAACATGCATAAACAGACTATTTAATAATCTGCCTTTCAGATTATCCAGATAGGTCCAATGTAATTACAACAGTCCTTATAGGAGGGATACAAGAGGATACAGAATTGGAGGAAAAGGCAATGTGAAAACAGAAGTTCAAATTGAAATGATGTGGCTATAAGCAAAGGAATGCTAAGTCAGCCCCAAGAATCTAGAAGAGGCAAATAATATATTCTGGAGTCCAGAATGAACCAGCCTTGCTGATACTTTGATTTTAGGGCTGTATGACTGATTTCAGACTTCTGACCTCCAGAACACTAAAATAATAAATTTCTATTGTTTTAAGCCACTAAAAGTTTATGGTAATTTGGCATAGCAGCAATGAGAAACCCATACGCCCATCACTGGCATCTCAGAAGAAGACAAGAAAGAGAAGGATACTAAAAAAGTACTGGAAGAAATAATAGCTGAAAACTTCTCACATTTGCAAGTCATAAACCTACAGATGCAATACACTAAATAAACCCCAAACAGAATAAACCCAAGGAAATACACACCAACACACATTACAGTTCAGCTTCTGAAAACTAAAGGCCAAGGAAAAATTCTGAAAGCACTAAGACAGAAATGATACCTTAACTATAACAGAAAAACAATTTAAGTGACAGCAGGTTTCTCATAAAAAAGATGGAGGCCAGAAGAAAGTAGTATATTTTTCAAGTGCTGAAAGAGAAAAACTGCCAACCCAGACTCCTACACCCAGTGAAAAATCAAAATATTCTCAGATGAATGAAAACTAAAACATTTTGTTGCCAGCAGATCTACTCGAAAAGAATAGCTAAAGGAATTTATCTAAACAGAAAAAAAAAGAAATCTTTAAATATGAGGAAAAAAGAACACAGTGAGAAAAATATAAGTAAATACAATGAACTTTTTTTCTTCACTTCAGGTTTCTAGACTGTTTGACGGTGGAAACAAAACTTATACTCTAATGTGATTCTAAATGTAAGTAGCAGAAATATTAAGATGACTAAATTACATGTATGGAAGGGTAAAGGGAAGTTATGGGAGCTAATGTTTCTATACTTAAACAGTTAAAATTACATCAGTAGATTGAGATGTTATTACATGTTATTATATATATGTATACATATTATATGTAAATGTATATTACATATTATATATATGTAATATGTATTACATAATATATGTATACAACATATTATATATAAGTTGTTATAAGTAATATCTAGTGTAACTACTGAGAAAACAATATAAAAAGATACATTTAAAAACACTGTTAGGGCTCGGAGTGGTGGCTCAGGCCTGTAATCCCAGCACTTTGGGAGGCCGAGGCAGGCAGATCACCTGAGGCCAGGAGTTCAAGAGCAGCCTGGCCAACATGGTGAAACCTGTCTCTACTAAAAAACATAAAAATTAGCCAGGCATGGTGGTGCACACCTGTAGTCCCAGATACTCGGGAGGCTGAGGCAGGAGAATCGCTCAAACCTGGGAGGCAGAGGTTGCAGTGGACCAGGACTGCACCACTGCACTCCAACCTAGGCAACAGAGTGAGACTCTGTCTCAAAAAAGAAAAAAAGAAAAAGTGCTATTACATAAATCGAATGAAATTCTAAAAAGAAGTTCAAGTAACTCACAGAAAGGCCGGATAAAAGAAACACATAAATGAAAAACAGAGGCCACAAACACAAAACAAAAACTAAAATAGTTGGCTGGTGTCCAAATATATCAAAAGTTTTGTTAAATGATCTAAATATAACAAGCAAAAACAAATTGGCAGAATCGGTTCCAAGATGGCCAAATAGGAACAGCTCCAGTCTACAGTTTCCAGTGAGAGTGACACAGAAGACAGGTGATTTCTGCATTTCCAACTGAGGTACCAGGTTCATCTCACTGGGGATTGTCAAACAGTGGGGGCAGAACAGTGGGTGCAGCCCACCAAGCAACAGCCGAAGCAGGGCGAGGCATCACCTCACCTGGGAACCGCAAGCGGTCAGGGAATTCCCTTTCCTAACCAAGGGAAGCTGTGACAGATGGCACCTGGAAAATCGGGTCACTCCCACCCTAATACTGCACTTTTCCAACGGCCCTAGCAAACGGCACACCAGGAGATAACATCCCACGACTGGCTTGGAGGGTCCCACACCCACGGAGCCTCACTCATTGCTAGCACAGCAGTCTGAGATTGAACTACAAGGTGGCAGTGAGGCTGGGGGAGGGGTGCCCGCCATTGCTGAGGCTTGAGTAGGTAAACACAGCGGCCTGGAAGCTCGAACTGGGTGGAGCCCACCACAAATCAAGGAGGCCTTCCTGCCTCTGTAGACTCCACCTCTGGGGACAGGGCATAGCTGAAAAAAAGGCAGCAAAAACTTCTGCAGACTTAAATGTCACTGTGTGACAGGTTTGAAGAGAGAAGTGGTTCTCCCAGCACAGAGTTTGAGATCTGAGAACAGACAGACTGCCTCCTCAAGTGGGTCCCTGACCCCCGAGTAGCCTAACTGTGAAGCAATTCCCAGGAGGGGGCAACGGACACCTCACACAGCTGGGTGCCCCTCTGACGAAGCTTCCAGAGGAACGATCAGGCAGCAACATTTGCCGATCTCTAATATTCGCTGTTCTGCAGCCTCTGCTGCTGATACCCAGGCAAACAGGGTCTGGAGTGGACCTCCAGCAAACTCCAACAGACCTGCAGATGAGGGTCCTGACTGTTAGAAGGAAAACTAACAAACAGAAAGGACACCCACACCAAAACCCCATTGTACATCACCATCATCAAGGACCAAAGGTAGATAAAACCACAAAGATGGGAAAAAAACAGAGCAGAAAAGCTGAAAATTCTAAAAATCAGAGCACCTCTTCTCCAAAGGAACACAGCTCCTCGCCAGCAACAGAACAAAGCTGGACAGAAAATGACTGATGAGTTGAGAGAAGAAGGCTTTAGATGACCAAACTTCTCTAAGCTAAAGGAGGATGCTCGAAACCATCACAAAGAAGCTAAAAACCTGATCTTCAGGGCACTGAGAAACATACATCTAAGGAAAGATTCACTTAAAAACCAGCCAAGACACAGTCATATAATTGGGATCTCCAGGGCCCTGAGTAAAAACAGTCTCCTCCCACTTCGTTGTCAGTAAATCAAACTCTCCACAGATGGCAATAAATTTAATAAAATAATGTCTTTAATTGCAACAAATACCACATAGAGGAAAAGACGGCTTTCAAATGGATTATTTTTTCCAGGGCATTTCCAGGCTTTCCTGTGAATTTCTTGCACCTACAGAGCCTGGCCAAATACTACAGTCCTGAAGGCCCAGAAACACTGGGAACGCACAAGGGAGTCCGACTACACATGAGGCTCTGCACCTTGTCACTCGTCTTCAGAATAGTTTGTGGAAAGTCCCCTTGCCCTCTGCCCCAGCTCGGGTATGCCATCTGCCCTCAGTCCAGCCTTGGTGGCCTCAACCAAATTTAGATGCATTAATACCACATGCGGTTAATGGATGGTACCAAAAGGGCGCACGGCTTCTATCTCCGTCAGCCTCGCTTTGTTACCTCTGACAACCACTCGAGGCTGGGAAGAGACCTGTGTCGTTTCCACTCAGCTCCAGCCCGCCAACTAAGTACATTCATACTAGGGACATCAATCTCAGATGCCAAAGTTTGGAGATGTGCATTGCAAATAGCCGAACGTGGTGACATTTAACCACTGGGAGCAGAACCTGAGGCATCCTCCTCCGTGAGAACTATGGGGGGGAATCCACTTTGTAGTCAAATTGAGTGCAGAAGGAAGGCAAGAAGAGGGAGGGCAGAAATTGGACCACTCTGATTTTGAATGACAGAAAGAATATTGATTTTTGAAATATTGAGGTCACTTTTTTTTTTTCCAAACCATGGGCTTTTCCTCCAGTACTGAGATCAGGTTTCTGCATTTCCACTTCCAACCCATAAACCCATAGCTGAGGCCCAGCTTCTGCATATGTATCCTACGGACTGCCTTTTCCTGACCCGTGTCTTCTGGAAGGGTTTACTTCCTTATTTTTTCAATTCTTATGTGCCATTCAGATGCCTCACTTCTGTAATTCTCTATCATTTAAAATCTTTAACAAGGATTCTTGTACAAAATGCTGATAAACATAGAATACTTTTCTTTGAGCATTAAATAAGTTACTGTATTAAAAAAAAAAAAAAAGAAGCTAAAAACCTTGAAAAAAGATTAGACAAATGGCTAAGTAGAATAACCAGCGTAGAGAAGTACTTAAATAACCTGGTGGAGCTGAAAACCATGGCACAAGAACTACGTGACACATGCACAAGCTTCAGTAGCCTATTCGATCAAGTGGAAGAAAGGGTATCAGTGATTGAAGGTGAAATGAATGAAATGAAGCAAGAAGAGAAGTTTAGAGAAAAAAGAGTAAGAAGAAATGAACAAAGCCTCCAAGAAATATGGGACTATGTGAAAAGACCAAATTGACGTCTGATTGGTGTACCTGAAAGTGACAGGGAGAATGGAACCAAGTTGGAAAACACTAAGTAGGATATTATCCAGGAGGACTTCCCCAACCTAGCAAGGCAGGCCAACATTCAAATTGAGGAAATACAGAAAACGCCACAAAGACACTCTTCGAGAAGAGCAACTCCAAGACACATAATTGTCAGATTCACCAAAGTTGAAATGAAGGAAGAAATGTTAAGGGCAGCCAGAGAGAAAGGTCGCGTTACCCACAAAGGGAAGCCCATCAGACTAACAGCAGATCTCTCAGCAGAAACTCTACAAGCCAGAAGAGAGTGGGGGCCAATATTCAACATTCTTAAAGAAATGAATTTTCAACCCAGAATTTCATATCCAGCTAAACTAAGCTCCAAAAGTGAAGGAGAAATAAAATCCATTGCACATAAGCAAATGCTGAGAGATTTTGTCACCACCAGGCCTGCCTTATAAGAGCTCCGGAAAGAAGCACTAAACAGGGAAAGGAAGAACCGGTACAAGCCACTGCAAAAACACACCAAACTGCAAAGACCATCGACACTATGAAGAAACCACATCAAGTAATGGACAAAATAACCAGCTAACATCATAATGACAGGATCAAATTCACACATAACAATATTAACCTTAAATGTAAATGGGCTAAATGCTCCAATTAGAAGACACAGACTGGCAAATTGGATAAAGAGTCAAGACCCACCAGTGTGCTGTATTCAGGAGACACAACACACGTGCAGAGACACACATAGGCTCAAAATAAAGGGATGGAGGAAGATCTACCAAGCAAATGGAAAGCAAAAAAAGCAGGGGTTGCATTCCTAGTCTCTGATAAAACAGACTTTAAACCAACAAAGATCAAAAGAGACAAAGAAGGCCATTACATAATGGTAAAGGGATTAAGTCAACAAGAAGAGCTAACTATCCTAAATATATATGCACTCAATACAGGAGCACCCAGATTCATAAAGCAAGTCCTTAGAGACCTACAAAGAGACTTAGACTCCCACACAGTAATAATGGGAGATGTTAACACCCCATTGTCAACATTAGACAGATCAACAAGACAGAAAGTTAACAAGGACATCCAGGAATTGAACTCAGCTTTGCACCAAGCAGACCTAATAGACATCTACAGAACTCTCTAACTGAAATACACAGAATATACATTCTTCCAAGCACCACATCACACTTATTCCAAAATTGACCACAAATTTGGAAGTAAAGCACTCCTCAGCAAATGTAAAAGAGCAGAAATTATAACAAACTGTCTCTCAGACCACAGTGCAATCAAACTATAACTCAGGATTAAGAAACTCACTCAAAACCAATCAACTACATGGAAACCGAACAACCTGCTCCTGAATGACTACTAGGTACATAACGAAATGAAGGCAGAAATAAAGATGTTCTTTGAAACCAATGAGAACAAAGACACAACATACCAGAATCTCTGGGACACATTTAAACCAGTATGTAGAGGGAAATTTATAGCACTAAATGCCCACAAGAGAAAGCAGGAAAGATCTAAAATTGACACCCTAACATCACAATTAAAAGAACTAGAGAAGCAAGAGCAAACACATTCAAAAGCTAGCAGAAGGCAATAAATACGATCAGAGCAGAACTGAAGGAGACAGAGACACAAAAAAACCAACAAAAAATCAATGAATCCAGGAGCTGGTTTTTTGAAAAGATCAACAAAATTGATAGACCGCTAACAAGACTAATAAAAGAAAAGAGAGAAGAATCAAATAGATGTCATAAAAAATGATAAAGGGGTTATCACCACCAATTCCACAGAAATACAAACTACCATTAGAGAATACTATAAACAGCTCTATGCAAATAAACTACAAAATCTGGAAGAAATGGATAAGTTCCTGGACACATACACCCTCCCAAGACTAAACCAGGAAGAAGTTGAATCTCTGAATAGACCAATAACAGGCTCTGAAATTGAGGCAATAATTAATAGCCTACCAACTAAAAAAAGTCCAGGACCAGATGGAATCACAGCCGAAATCTACCCGAGATACAAGGAGGAGCTGGTACCATTCCTTCTGAAACTATTCCTATCAAAAGAAAAAGAGGGAATCCTCCCTAGCTCATTTTATGAGGCCAGCATCATCCTGATACCAAAGCCTGGCAGAGACACAACAAAAAAAGAGAATTTTACACCAATGTCCCTGATGAACATCGATGCAAAAATCCTCAATAAAATACTGGCAAACTGAATCCAGCAGCACATCAAAAAGCTTATCCACCATGATCAAGTGGGCTTCATCCCTGGGATGCAAGGCTGGTTCAACATATGCAAATCAATAAACGTAATCCAGCATATAAACAGAACCAAAGACAAAAACCACATGATTATCTCAATAGATGCAGAAAAGGCCTTTGACAAAATTCAACAGCCCTTCATGCTAAAAATTCTCAATAAATTAGGTATTGATGGGACGTATCTCAAAATAATAAGAGCTATCTATGACAAACCCACAGCAAATATCATAATGAATAGGCAAAAACTGGAAGCATTCCCTTTGAAAACTGGCACAAGACAGGGATGCCCTCTCTCACCACTCCTATTCAACATAGTGTTGGAAGTTCTGGCCAGGGCAATCAGGCAGGTGAAAGAAATAAAGGGTATTCAATTAGGAAAAGAGGAAGTCAAATTGTCCCTGTTTGCAGATGACATGATTGTATATTTAGAAAACCCCATCATCTCAGCCCAAAATCTCCTTAAGCTGATAAGCAACTTCAGCAAAGTCTCAGGATACAAAATCAATGTGCAAAAATCACAAACATTCCTATACATCAATAATAGACAAACAGATAGCCAAATCATGAGTGAACTCCCATTCACAATTGCTTCAAAGAGAATAAAATATCTAGGAATCCAACTTACAAGGGATGTGAAGGACCTCTTCAAGAAGAACTACAAAGCACTGCTGAACGAAATAAAAGAGGACACAAACGGAAGAACATTCCATGCTCATGGAGAGCAAGAATCAATATCGCGAAAATGGCCATACTGCCCAAGGTAATTTATAGATTCAATGCCATCCCCATCAAGCTACCAATGACTTTCTTCACAGAATTGGAAAAAACTACTTTAAAGTTCATATGGAACGAAAAAAGGGCCCGCATTGCCAAGACATCCTAAGCCAAAAGAATAAAGCTGGAGGCATCATGCTACCTGACTTCAAACTATACTACAAGGCTACAGTAACCAAAACAGCATGTTACTGGTACCAAAACAGATCCATAGACCAATGGAACAGAATAGAGCCCTCAGAAATACTACTACACATCTACCACCATCTGTTCTTTGATAAACTTGACAAAAACAAGAAGTGGGGAAAGGATTCCCTATTTAATAAATGGTGCTGGGATAACTGGCTAGCCATATGTAGAAAGCTGAAACTGGATCCCTTCCTTACACCTTATACAAAAATTAATTCAAGATGGATTAAAGACTTACATGTGAGACCTAAAACCATAAAATCCCTAAAAGAAAACCTACGCAATACCATTCAGGACATAGGCATGGGCAAAGACTTCATGACTAAAACACCAAAAGCAATGGCAACAACAGCCAAAACTGACAAATGGAATCTAATTAAACTGAAGAGCTTCTGCATAGCAAAAGAAACTACCATCAGAGTGAACAGGCAACCTACAAAATGGGAGAAAATTTTTGCAATCTACCCATCTGACAAAGGGCTAATATCCAGAATCTACAAAGAACTTAAATTTACAAGAAAACAAACAACCCCATCAAAAAGTGGGCAAAGGATATGAACAGACACTTCTCAAAAGAGGACATTTATGCAGGCAACAGACACATGAAAAAATGCTCATCATCACTTGTCATCAGAGAAATACAAATCAAAGCCACAATGAGATACCATCTCACACCAGTTAGAATGGCGATTATTAAAAAACCATCAAACAATAGCTGCTGGAGAAGATGTGGAGAAATAGGAAAACTTTTACACTGTTCATGAGACTGTAAACTAGTTCAACCATTGTGGAAGATAGTGTGGCGATTCCTCAAGGATCTAGAACCAGAAATACCATTTGACCCAGCAATCCCATTACTGGGTATATACCTAAGGGATTATAAATCATGCTGCCATAAAGATACATGCACACATGTTTACTGCGGCACTACTCACAATAGCAAAGACTTGGAACCAACCCAAATGCCCATCGATGATAGACTGGATTAAGAAAATGTGGCACATATACACCATGGAATACTATGCAGCCATAAAAAAGGATGAGTTCATGTCCTTTGTAGGGACATGGACGAAGCTGGAAACCATCATTCTCAGCAAACTATCGCAAGGACAGAAAACCAAACACCGCATATTCTCACTCATAGGTGGGAATTGAACATTCAGAATACATGGACACAGGAAGGGGAACATCACACACTGGGGCCTGTCATGGGGTGGGGGGTAGGGGGAGGGATAGCATTAGGAGATATACCTAATGTAAATGACAAGTTAATGGGTGCAGCATACCAACATGGCACATGTATACATATGTATCAAACCTGAAAGTTGTGCACATGTACCCTAGAACTTAAGGCACAATAATAAAAAAAAAAAAGAGTTGAGGCTATAGTAAACTTTCTTTTTTGTTTTTTTTTTTTTGTTTGGTTGGTTTTGTTTTGTTTTTGAGACTGAGTCTGTTCTGTTGCCCAGGCTGGAGTGCAGTGGCGCGATCTCGGCTCACTGCGACCTCCACTTCCCTGGTTCAAGAAATTCCCCTGCCTCAGCCTCCCGAGTGGCTGGGATTGCAGACACATGCCACCACGCCCAGCTATTTTTTTTTTTTTTTTTTTTTGATTTTTAGTAGAGATGGGGTTTCACCACCTTGGCCAGACTGGTCTCAAACTTCTGACCTCAGGCGATCCACCCGCCTCCCAAGGTGCTGGGATTACAGGCTTGAGCCACTGCACCCAGCCTATAGTAAATTGTTAATATGATTGTTCCACTGTGCCCCAGCCTTGCCAAGAGAAAGACCTCATTTCTAAAATTAAATAAATAAATAAAAATAAAAATAAAACAAATGGGCAGACTGGATTAAAATATAATGACCCAACCACATGAGTTTTATAACAAACTGGATCAAATATGACATTGGCAATTTGAAAATAAAAGGAAGAAAAAAGATACATTAATCAAACATTAATTAAAAGAAAGCAGAAGTAGCTATCGACATTGGATAAACTAGACTTCAGAGCAAAGAAAACTAACAGAGATAGAAAGACACATTTTATAATGATAAAAGGGTCACTACACCAAGAAGACATAGTGATCCTAACTGATGTATGCACCAGACAACAGATCTGAAAAATATGAGAAGCAAAAACTGATAGAAATGAAAGGAAAAATAGGTTCACAAATATAGTTAGAGATTTCATTATCCCTCTCTCAATAGTTGATAGAACAACTAGACAGAAAATCAACAATGATACATAAGAACTCAAAAACACCATCAACAATAACATTACATATACTTTTCAAATGTCTGTGGAACATATATCAAGATTAAACCATATCCTTATCCATAAAATAAATCTCAACAAATTTAAAATACCTGAAATCATATAGTATGTATTCTTCAACCATAGTGGAAATAAACTCAAAATCAGTAACAGAAATATAACAAGAAAAAATCTCCAAACTCTTGGAAACCAAATAACTCACTTCTAAATAACCTATCAATGAGAAAGTCTCAAGAAATATCATAAAATAGATAGAACAGAATAAAAATGAAACTAAAACATATAAAATTTGTGAGACACATTTAAAGCAGTACTGACAGGAAATTTTATAGCACTAAATGCATACTTTAGAAAAGAGGAAAAATATACAGAGCCCTCAGAAATAATGCTGCATATCTACAACTATCTGATCTTTGACAAACCTGACAAAAACAAGCAATGGGGAAAGGATTCCCTATTTAATAAATGGTGCTGGGAAAACTGGCTAGCCATATGTAGAAAGCTGAAACTGGATCCCTTCCTCACACCTTATACAAAAATCAATTCAAGATGGATTAAAGACTTAAATGTTAGACCTAAAACCGTAAAAACCCTAGAAGAAAACCTAGGCATTACCATTCAGGACATAGGCATGGGCAAGGACTTCATGTCTAAAACACCAAAAGCAATGGCAACAAAAGCCAAAATTGACAAATGGGATCTAATTAAACTAAAGAGCTTCTGCACAGCAAAGGAAACTACCATCAGAGTGAACAGGCAACCTACAAAATGGGAGAAAATTTTCGCAACCTACTCATCTGACAAAGGGCTAATATCCAGAATCTACAATGAACTCCAACAAATTTACAAGAAAAAAACAAACAACCCCATCAAAAAGTGGGCGAAGGACATGAACAGACACTTCTCAAAAGAAGACATTTATGCAGCCAAAAAACACATGAAAAAATGCTCACCGTCACTGGCCATCAGAGAAATGCAAATCAAAACCACAATGAGATACCATCTCACACCAGTTAGAATGGCAATCATTAAAAAGTCAGGAAACAACAGGTGCTGGAGAGGATGTGGAGAAATAGGAACACTTTTACACTGTTGGTGGGACTGTAAACTAGTTCAACTCTTGTGGAAGTCAGTGTGGCAATTCCTCAGGGATCTAGAACTAGAAATTCCATTTGACCCAGCCATCCCATTACTGGGTATATACCCAAAGGACTATAAATCATGCTGCTATAAAGACACATGCACACGTATGTTTATTGCAGCATTATTCACAATAGCAAAGACTTGGAACCAACCCAAATGTCCAACAACGATACACTGGATTAAGAAAATGTGGCACATATACACCATGGAATACTATGCAGCCATAAAAAAGGATGAGTTCATGTCCTTTGTAGGGACATGGATGAAATTGGAAATCATCATTCTCAGTAAACTATGGCAAGAACAAAAAACCAAACACCGCATATTCTCACTCATAGGTGGGAATTGAACAATGAGAATACATGGACACAGGAAGGGGATCATCACACTTGGGGACTGTTGTGGGGTGGGGGGAGGGGGGAGGGATGGCATTGGGAGATATACCTAATGCTAGATGACAAGTTAGTGGGTACAGTGCACCAGCATGGCACATGTATACATATGTAACTAACCTGCACATTGCGCACATGTACCCTAAAACCTGAAGTGTAATAATAATAAATTAAAAAAAAAAAAAAGAAAAGAGGAAAAATCTCAAACCAACTATCTAACCTTCTCTCAATAACCTACAAAAACACAAGCAAAATAAACTCAAAACAAGCATTGGGAATAAATTAAAAAGATAAAAGTAGAAACCAATGAAACTGAAAACAGAAAACAATATAGAAAATCATTGGAACAAAGAATTGTTTCCTTGAAAAAAAATCAATAAAATTAACAAACTCTAGCAAGACTGACAAAGAAAACAGAATCCGTAAATTACTGATATCAAGAATAAAACAGGAGAGATCAATACAAAACCTACATACATCAAAGGGGTAATAAAGGAATACTAGGAACAACTCTACATATATAAATATGATGTTAGGTTAAGTGGACCAATTCCTTGAAATGGACCAATTCCTTGAAAAATACATATAGGGTGAATCACAATTTGCCCAATATGAAATAGATCATTAGAACAGTCTTATAACTATTGAGGAAATTAAATTCATAATTTGAAACTCCCAAAATAGACATTTCCAATCCTAGGTGGTTTCCCTAAAGAATTCTACCAAGTACTTCAAAAGAATTAATTACCTTTCCACATAACCTCTTCCAGAAAATAGATGAGAGGGAAATACTTCTAAATTCATTTTATGAAAATAGTATTACTGTAATACAAAAACCAGGCGAAGACAGTAAAAAAAAAAAAGAGAGAGAAACACAAAACAATTTCCCTCCTAATTATAGATCTAAAAATGCTTTAAAAAAATATTAGCAAATAGAATTCAACAACACACATAAAGAAATTGTACACCACGACCAAGAGGATTTTATTCTGCTGATGCAAAACTGGTTAATATTTTTAAATCCATCAATGTATCCCACCATATTAGCAGGTTAAAGAAAAACAATCACATGATCATATAAATCAATGTTTTAAAAAGCATTTCACAAAATTCATGATAAAACTCTCCAAGAAATAGAAATAGAGGGACACTTACTCCATCTGACAAAAAGCACCTTCAAAAAACTCTCACAGCTGGCATTATACTTGATGGGGAAACACTGAATGCTTTCCCCTTGACATAATGAACAAGGCTAGGATGTTCACGCTTACTCTTCTTATTCAACAGAATTCTGATCAGGGCAATAAGGCAGAAAAGGAAATATAACACATACAGGTCATAAAACAACAAATAAAACTGTCTCTATTTGCAGATGACATGATTATCTAACAGAAAATTCACAGTTAGGGCTAGGGTTAGGGTCTATGAAGAGATTTAGTTAAGAGGATAAAAAGATAAGCTACAGACTAGGAGCAAATATTCCAAACTACTTATCTGACAAAAGGTGATATAAAGAACTCTCAGGCCGGGCACGGTGGCTCACACTTGTAATACTAGCACTTTGGAAGCCCGAGGCAGGCGGATCACTTGAGGTCAGGAGTTGGAGACCAGCCTGGGTAATAATGGCGAAACCCTGTCTCCACAAAAAACCACAAAAATTAGCCAGGCGTAGTGGTGCGTATCTGTAGTCCCAGCTACTCAGGAAGCTGAGGCAGGAGAATCACTTGAACCCAGGAGGCGGAGATTGCAGTGAGCTGGGATCTCGCCATTGCACTCCAGCCTGGGCCACAGATCAACACTCTGTCTCAAAGATGAAATTGGAAATCATCATTCTCAGTAAACTATCGCAAGAACAAAAAACCAAACACTGCATATTCTCACTCATAGGTGGGAATTGAACAATGAGAACACATGGACACAAGAAGGGGAACATCACACTTCAGGGACTGTTGTGGGGTGGGGGGAGGGGGGAGGGGGGAGGGATAGCATTGGGAGATATACCTAATGCTAGATGACGAGTTGGTGGGTGCAGCGCACCAGCATGGCACATGTATACATATGTAACTTACCTGCACGTTGCGCACATGTACCATAGAGCCTAAAGTATAATAATAATAATAATAATAATAATAAAAGAAAAAAAAAAAACTCTCAAAGCTCAAGAGTAAAAACTAAATTCAATTAGAAAATGGGCCAAAGATGTGAAGAGACATTTTATCAACAGTATATGCAGATGGAAAACGAACACACGTAGAATGTTCAACATCATTAGCCAGTAGGAAAATGCAAATCAACACCAAAATGAGTCATCTTTGAATAACTAATCCTTTCCCTGGGCTGCAGTGTTCTAGCCCCAGATATCCAGAAGAATTTCAACTTACTTTACTGAGGTCTGTGCTTGAAAGACATCTCAGAAAGGCATTTTCTATCTCTCTGCACTCCACCTCAACACCCCACATCACTAGTCACTCTTGATTCCCTTACCTGGTTTCATTTGCTTATCTCCAGCTGACATTAGATCATATATTCACTTGTTTATCTGTTTGTTATCTGTCTCCCCTATTAGAATAAGTTCCATGAGGGCAAAGGACTTGTCTTCCTCAAGTAAGTGCCTGACACACAGTAGTCAATTAATAACTATTTTGAAAAACAAATTACAACACACATTTCCATGCTTGGAGGGTTTGCTTCTGTATTTCCATCCATGATGCTTCATCTAAATAGGCTTCCCGGATTTCTAACCTTGCCTGCCTTGGACCCCAAAGATGCCTCCTTTCATTGCTAAAACCTTTTGAATTACTCTGTTCTCCTTCCAGCTTTGCTAAAAGGGCACCTACCTGTACCCTGTTGATTCCATCCACCCCACTGACAGCCATTGTCCCAGTGTGACACCATTATTAAAAGGCAGAGGTAAAAGAAAAATAGGAAATGGGCCCTCCAACAAGAATAGCAACTGATGTTAGAAGAGAGCCAGAGCTGTGGGGACAATCTGGGCAATCCTGTTGAATATACTCTGGTCTATATAACATAAGATTTAGAAACATTACCGTAAAGGTTGTGATTGGTTAACTCACCAGGAGTTACCTTTTTGGACTTGTTATTGACTTTTACTTGGCAGTAAAGATCAACCTAATTAGGAACTGCAATCAGTTACTACACTTGTCATTCAAATGTAATGAGCCTTTCCATTCCTCCTTTTCCATTTTAACTAACTTCAGAGGGTTCTTGTCTTTGTTGAAAGAAGTCATACTTTCCATTTAGATTATGAATCCCCAAGCCACAGCGACCTGAGTTCAGTTTTCTTACAACATATATAGCATAAACCATTTTAAAGTTTTCAATATAAAAAAGATTCAGCGGTTTGAATGCACATTCCTTAACTAACAAATACCATGACAGAGTAGCAATATGTCAGCAATTATACAACAAGAATTTCTACCTTCAAACTTCCTTTCCTTAATATGCATTTTAAAAGGGAGAATTCTGGAAGATATATCTATTAAATATAATTATTTATCAAGAAATATAACTTAAAATGTCTCTGGTACATTAAAGTATTTAAATATTTTGGCCAGGCGCTGTGGCTCACGCCTGTAATCCCAGCACTTTGGGAGGCCGAGGCAGGCGGATCAAGAAGTCAGGAGATCTCCTTACCTGCACGTTGCGCACATGTACCATAGAGCCTAAAGTATAATAATAATAATAATAATAATAATAAAAGAAAAAAAAAAGAAAATTAAAAAATAAATAAATAAATAAATAAAGTTCAGGAAGTTCAAAAAAAAAAAGAAATAGGAATATTTGCTCTGCTTGTGTAACAGCGTTGCTGTCAAGATCAAAAAAGTAATACATTTTAGAAGTGGCTTATAAAAGTATTAGAAGTGAATATTGTCTAAATACCACTGTTCATGAACAAAGTGTATTTTTTCAATAAAAATTGTATAGATTTAAAAAAAAAAAAAAGAAGTCAGGAGATCGAGACCACAGTGAAACCCCATCTCTACTAAAAATACAAAAAATTAGCCGGGCACGGTGGCGGGTGCCTGTAGTCCCAGCTACTCAGGAGGCTGAGGCAGGAGAATGGTGTGAACCCAGAAGGCAGAGCTTGCAGTGAGCCGAGATTGCACCACTGCACTCCAGCCTGGGCAACAGAGCGAGACTCCCTCTCAAAAAAAAAAAAGAAAAAAGTGTTTATCTCTTCATTTTCATTTTCAGAAAAGAACCCTGCTTTATTTCACCACACCATTCACAAATTATTTGTTAATTCTATTGTTTAAACCTGTAACTGAGCCCAGATGGTCTTTAGCAGAAAAAGTTAATCATAGCAACCTGCATGCTGAGAAGAAACAGGCCTTTCTCCTTCCCAATTTGCAATGTTCACTTGAAAAGTACAAAAACAAGAAAAGCCATTTTTACAGAGAGGCCAGGTGGGGAAGAAGAGATGCCCACAGCCTGTACCAACAACACCATCATAACACTGCTATGTGAAGACACACCCTCTGTGTGCTGGTTGTCCAACTTAAAGCCAACACTTAATACATAGTTACTTAACACGGGCATCCAAGTTCAATAATTCTATCTGTCAGAGGCATTTGAACCAGAGAAATTCCATCTTAAATAGGGGCTAAGATGAGGCTAAGACCTACTGGGCTGTAGTACCAGATGGTTAAGGCATTCTAAGTCACAGGATGAAATAGGAGGTTGTCACGAGACACAGGTCATAAAGACCTTGCTGATAAAACAGGTTGCAGTGAAGAAGCCAGCCAAATCCCACCAAAACCAAGATGGTGAGGAGAGTGACCTCTGGTTGTCCTCACTACTAGACTCCCACCAGCACCATGACAGCTTATAACCATGAAGAAGTTACCTTATATGGTATAAGAAGGGTAGGCATGAATAATCCACCCCTTGTTTAGCATATCATCAAGAAATAACCATAAAAATGGGCAACCAGCAGCCCTTGGGGCTGCTCTGTCTATGGAGTGGCCACTTTTTTATTCCTCTACTTTCCTCATTTGCTTTCACTTTATGGACTCACCCTGAATTCTTTCTTGCACGAGATCCAAGAACCCTCTCTTGGGGTTGGGATCAGGATCCCCTTCCTATAACACCATATCTACAAAAATTTTTTTTTTTTTAATTAGCCAGATGTGGTGGTGCATGCCTGTAGTAACCGCTACTTGGGAGGCTGAGGTAGGATGATTGCTTGAGCACAGGAGGTCAAGACTGCAGTGTCAGCTGTGATTGTGTTGCTGCACTCCAGCCTGTCTCAAAAATAAAAGAAAAAAAAAGGAAAATGGGAATCCATCAAAATCATGAAAAACACAGGCAAACAGCCCCCAGGACAGCATCCAGCTGACAGAGTGAAGCACCATACATGAGAGTGGCAGAGACCCTCCCTCTGTGACTCACTTTTCCACTGGGATCCATGTATCCCATGCCAAGGGAGAGTACTCCATTTCTCCCAAGCCCTGGAGCTAACTTGAGGAGAGGCGTGGAGACACTGTGAGAGAAAGACATCAGGAAATGCTGCAGGCATTTTCCCAGACTTGGGACTGAGAGCACGAGGTGATCTTTAAGTATTTATCTATCTATCTATTTTTATTGGAGACACAATCTTGCTCTGTCACCCAGGCTGGAGTGCAGTGCATTAACATAGCTCACTTTAGCCTCAACCTCCTGGGTTCAAATGATCCTCCCACCTCAGCCTCTTGAGTAGCTGGGACCACAGGCATGCACCACTACATCCAGTTAATTTTTTATTTTTTGTAGAGACAGTGTCTCATCATATTGCTCAGGATGGTCTCAAATTCCTGGGCTCATGTAATCCTCCCACCTTGCCCTCCCAAAGTGCCAGAATCATAGGTATGAGCCCTCATACCCAGCCAATGACACCATTTTAAATTGAGGTGCATACAAAGTCAGCCATTCTTTGGTGACCCAATAGCATGGCCATGCAGGCATTTTAGTCTTGGGACAGAGATTGGAGTCCTTACTCTAGAGATCTTGCTCCAGTGGGGTAGGGACCTCCACAGTCAGAATTGTGGAAAGTGTAAGCACTGGAATTATGCTCTCTCCCATTTCAGGCCAGGGGTCAGAGGAGAGCTGCCCTAGCTACAGTTTCTCCTGGCCAATGAGACTTGTGACCAGGGTCACCTTGGCAACCTGGTATTGGTCAGTGCGTGCCATTGCTAGGTGCCCCAGCCTGCTCCCCTGAAATCACAGTGCAGCAGGCCCTCTCTGCTCTATCTCCAGGCATAAATCCAGGTATTTGGAGCACCCCCTTGCCTAGATCAGCAGCCTAAGCCACTCCACTCCTCCTGTGCATAGATCAAGGTACAATGGAGAACTCTCTACTCCTCATGCAGGCAGATCTCCTGGCATTTGGAGCACTTGCTCATATGGCCTAGCAGTGTGAGTTGCCCCACCCCTCCTGTGCAGAGATCCTGGCACAGGGGAAGCCTATCTGCTCCACACCCAGGCAGATCTCCAGGCATTCAGAGCACCTTTTTGTCTGGATTAGCAGCTTGAGTCACTCCACCCTTCCTGTGCAGAGATTGTAGTAAAGTAGGGCCCTGTCCACTCTGCGACCAGGCAGATCTTCAGGCATTTGGAGCACCCATTCACCTGGATTAGCAGCCTGAGTTTCCCACCCTTCCTGTGCGGAGACTATGGTGCAGTGAGGCCCTATATAGTCCATGCCCAGGCAGATCTCCAGGCATCTGGGGCACCGACTCTTCTAAATTAGAAGTCTGGACTGTTCCTAACCTTGTGCAGAGAACTTGCAACCAAGGAGGTTTCCCAGCTCTGTGCCTAGGCACACCTCTGGAGGATTGGTGGGCACCCACTGGATTCTCCCTCAGTGCAGGTGCTTGTGCCTTCCATCAGGGGACCTATAGAGGCAGGCCTGCCCAGTCTGGTCCTGCTCATCTTTCCCTTTTCCCCACAGGCTGAGCAGGGAGCTCAGACCACTGCACATTTCCAGGAATCAGCCTGTTGCCTGAGGCAACAGAAAGCTTCTCCCAATAAACAAGGATCAAGTATTTACCCAGCTGGGTTGGCCTCAGCCAGCTCTTACCTATAAGTGCCACCTACTAGCTTACAGGTTGAACTCCACAGCCCAATATAAAACCTGCCAACAGAAGTGGATATAGCTATAGAAGCAAGGCCAAAAGACCCTACCCAGAACTCTCTACAGTCACACCCCTAGGGAGGAGGGGAAAGGGAAAGAAAATAATAATAATAATATTACAGAAAAAGAAAAATTCCTACCTGCAAAAAATAATTACAAAAATTAGAAGCACCAGTGTCTCCAAATGAGGAGGAACCAGCACAAGAATTCTGGCATTTTAAAAAAATTAACACTGTGACACCACCAAAGGATTAGATTAACTATCTAGCAATGGTCTCTAACCAAAATGGACACTCAGAAATGATAGATAAAGAATTAAAAGCATAGATTACAAGAAAGCTCAATAAGATCCAAAATAAGATTAAAAATCAACGTTAAAGAGCTTCTAAAGCAACCCAGGAAATAAAGAAAGAGATAAACACATTTAAAAGAAATCAATCAGAACTTCTGGAATCAAAAAGATCACTTAAGGAATTTCAAAATACAATTGAAAGCTTTGTCAATAGACTGGACCAAACAGAAGAAAGAATTTCAGATCTTGAACATCAATCTTTTGAACTAAATCAGACAAAAATAAAGAAAAAAGAATTCTAAAAAGTGAACAAGAGAAATATGACATTGTGTAAAGTGAACAAGCCTATGAATTACGGACATTCCTGAGAGAGAAAGAGAAAAAGTAAGCAACCTGGAAAACATATTTGAGGAAGTTATTCAAGAAAACTTCCCTAATCTTGCTAGAAAGGTAGACATCAAGATATAAGAAATCTAGAGAACACCTGTGAGATAGTATACAAAATGAACATCACCAAAGCACAGTCACCAGACTATGCAAGGTCAAAGCTAAAGTAAAAAAACTTAAAGGCAGCTAGAGAAAAAGGTCAGCTCATGTATAAAGGGGACCCTATCAGGCTAACAGCTGACTCTTCCACAGAAACCTTATAAACCAAGGGAAATTGGGGGCCTATTTTCAGCACTCTAAAAGAAAAGAAAAGCCAATCAAGAATTTCATTTCCCACCAAATTATGCTTCCTAAGTGAAGGAGTAATAAAATCTTTTCCAGACAAGCAAGCACTAAGGGAATTTTTTACCACTAGACCAGCCTTACAAGATATCCTTAAGAGAGTTCTAAGCATGGAAATGTAAAAACGATATCAGCTACCAGAAAAACATACCTAATGACATAGCCCCCACACCCTATAATGCAACCATACCATATAAACTACAAAACAACTAGCTAGCAGCTTCACGATAGGATTAAAACCTCACATATCAATATTAACCTTGAAAGCCAGCACAGTGGCTCACGCCTCTAATTCTGACACTCCATGAGGCTGGGGCAGGTGGACTGCTTGAACCCAGGAGTTTGAGACCAGCCTGGGTAACATGGTGAAACCCCATTTCTACTAAAAATACAAAAACTGAGGTAGGAGGATCACATGAGCCTGGGGAGGTTGAAGCTATAGTAAGCTGTGATCACACCACTGCACTCTAGCCTAGGTGAAAGAGTGAGACCCTGTCTCAAAACAAACAAACAAACAAAAATTAACCTTGAATGTAAACAGTCTAAACACCCCCACTTAAACAGCACAGATTGACAAATTGGATTAAAAACAAAAAACAAGAAGACCCATCCATCTATTCATTCAAGAGACCCATCTGACATGTAACAACACTCTTACGCTCAAAGTAAAGAGCTGGAGAAAGATCTGTCACACAAATGGAAAACAAAAAAGAGCAGAGGTCACTATAATTATAGCAACTAAAACAGACTTTAAACCAACAACAGTAAAAAAGGACAAAGAAGGGCATTACATAATGATAAAGGTTCAATTCAACAAGAAGACTTAATTATCCTAAATATGTATGCACCCAAAATTGCAGCACCCAGATTCATATAACAAGCACTTCTAGACCTATGAAAAGACACAGACAGCCATACAATTACAGGGGGATACTTCAACACCCACTGACACAGTTAGATCATCAAGGCACAAAAAAACTCTGGACTTAAATTTGACATTTGACCATTGGACCTAATAAACATCTACTGAATACTCCATCTATCAACCACAGAATATACATTCTTCTCAACTGCACATGGAACATACAACAAGATCAACCACATGCTAGGCCATAAAGCAAGTCTCAATAAATTTTTAAAAAATCAAAATCATACCAACCATACTCTTCGACCATAGTGGAATAAAAACAGAATTCAACACCAAAAGGAGCTCTCCAAACCAGACAATTACATGAAAATTAAACAACTTGCTCCTGAATGACTTTTGGGTAAACAACAAAATTAAGGCAGAAATCAAAGAATTTTTTCAAATAAAAGAAAACAGAGATATAACATACCAAAATCTCTGAGATGCAGCAAGAACAGTACTAACAGGAAAGTTCATAGTGCTAAGCATCTACCTCGAATAGTTAGAAACATCTCAATTTAACAATCTAACATCAAACTTAAAGGAACTAGAAAAACAAGAACTGACTCAAAGCTACCAGAAGAAAATAAATAAATAAAATCAGAGCAGAACTGAATGAAAGTGAGACCCAAAAATCTATACAAAGAACCCATGAAACCAAAACTTGGTTCTTTGAAAGGATAAGCAAGATCAACAGACTACTGGCTAGATTAACAAAGAAGAAAACAAGAGAAGATCCAAATAAACAAAATCAGAAACAACAAAGGTGACATCACAACAGATCCCATAGAAATACAAAAGATTTTCAGGGACTATTATGAACACCTCTATGTACACAGAAACTAGAAAATCTGGAGAAAATGAATAAATTCCTGGAAACACACAACCTCCCAAGATTGAATCAGGAAGAAATTAAAACTTTGAACAGACTAATATTGACTTCTGAAATGGAATCAGTAATTTAAAAAAATAATAAACCTACCAACCAAAAAAAAGCCCTGGACCAGATGCACTCACAGCCAAATTCTGTCAGACATACAAAGAAGAGCTGGTACCAATTCTCTTGAAACTATTTTGAAAAACCAAGAAGGAAAGACTCCTCCCTAATTCATTCTACATAGCCAGCATCATGTTGATACCAGAACCTGGCAAAGGCACAATTAAAAAAAAAAAAACTACAGGCCAATAACCCTGATGAACACAGACGCAAAAATCGTTAACAAAATGCTAGCAAAACAAATCCAACAGTACATCAGAAAGTTAATTCACCATGACCAAGTAGGCTTCATCCTTGGAAAGTAAGATTGTTTTAACATATGCAAACTAATAAATGTGATTCACCACATAGATAGAATTAGAAACAAAAACCATATGATCATCTCAATAGATACACAAGAAGCTTTCAATCCAATATCCCGGCCGGGCGCGGTGGCTCACCCCTGTAATCTCAGCACTTTGGGAGGCCAAGGCAGGCAAATCATGAAGACCATCCTGGCTAACACAGTGAAATCCTGTCTCTACTAAAAATACAAAAAATTAGCTGGGCGTGCTGGCACACACCTGTAGTCCCAGCTACTCAGGAGGCTGAGGCAGGAGAATTGCTTGCGTGAACCCAGGAGGCAGAGGTTGCAGTGAGCTGAGATCATGCCACTGCACTCCAGCCTGGGCGACAGAGTGAGACTCCATCTCAGGAAAAAAAAAAAAAAAAATCCAACATCCCTTCATGATAAAAACCCTGAAAAAGCAAGGCATCAAAGGAACATACGTCAAAATAATAAGAGCCATCTATGACAAACCCACAGCCAACATCATACTGAATGGGCAGAAAGCATTCCTCTTTAGAACTGGAACAAGACAAGGATGCCCACTCTCATAATTCCTATTAAACACAGTACTGGAATTCTTAGCCAGAGCAATTGGGCAAGAGAAAGGAAGAAAAGGCATCCAAATAGGAAAGAAAGAAGTCAAACTATCTCTCTTCACTGATGATATGATTTTGTACCTAGAAAACCCTAGAGACTCCACCAAAAGGCTCCTGGAACTGATAAACGTCTTTAGTGAAATTTCAGAATACAAAATCAAGTACAAAAAGCAGTAGCATTTCTATATACCAATAATGTTCAAGCCAACAGTAAAATCAAGAATGCAGTCCCATCTACAATATCCACGAATTAAATAAAGTATCTATGAATATATATGACCAAGAAAGTAAAAGATCTCTATGAGAAAAACTACAAAACACTGCTAAAAGAAATCATAGATGACACAAGAAATGGAAAAACATTCCACGCTCTCAGATTGGAAGAATATTGTTTAAATGACCATACTACCCAAAGCAATTCCAGTGCTGATAGGAATTCAACACTATTCCTATCAAACTGCAAACATCATTTTTCGCAGAACTATGAAAAACTATTCGAAAATTCACTTGGAAACAAAAAAGAATCCGAAGAGCCAAAGCAATTCTAAGCAAAAAGAACAAAACTGAAGGCATCACATTACCCAAATTCAAACTATACTAACCAAAACAGCATGTTACTGGTACAAAAACAGACTCATAGACCAATGGAAAAGAACCCAGAAATAAAGCCGCACGTCAATACCCATGTGATCTTTGACAAAGTTGACAAAAATACGCAATGAGAAAAGCATTCCCTATTCAATAAATGGTGGTGAGATAGCTGGCTAGCCATACGCAGAAGAATGAAACTGGATCCCTACATTTTACCATATACAAAAATTAACTCAAGACAGATTAAAGATTGACATGTAGACCTCAAACTGTAAAACTCCTGGAAGAAAGCATAGGAAATAGCATTCAGGACACTGGATTTGGGAAAGAATTTATGACTAAGTCCTCAAAAGCAATCATAACAAAAACAAAAATTGACAAAGTGAGGCCTAATTAAACTAAAGAGCTTCTGCAAATTAACACAGGGACAGAAAACCAAATACCACAGATTCTCACTTATAGGTGATAGCTAAACATTGAGTACTCATGGACATAAAGATGGCAACAACAGACACTGGTGACTACCAAAGAGAGAAGAGAGGGAGGGGAGCAAGGGTTGAAAAACTAATTATTGGGTACTATGCTCGGTACCTGGGTGATGGGATAAATCATACCATAAACCTTAGCATCATGCAATATACCCAGGTAATAAACCTACACTTGTACACCTTGAATCTAAAATAAAAGTTGAAAAGAGAATATATTATAATAAATCAAAATAACCCAAACTAGTAATACACTCTACCAAAAGCTAAACATCCAGAAAAAAAGAAAATTGGACTTAAAATATGATTTTTTACAAACTAGAGTATCCACAATATCTGAATTTATTGGTTTAATTGTACCTCCTGTATAATTAAATAATTTAAATTTAAAGCTGTGGAAGTTTAAATTATTTTGAGCCTTGAAAGGAATGTGGCTATGTAGCCTGAGACATGTAGCATGCAGCTTTCTCCTATAAATGAATAGGAAAGACCAAATGGCACCAGAGATAAGACCCCTCAAGACTATTACTTCTCTATATGGAATGTTACAGCAATCATCCTTGGCATGTAGCAATCAAACCACTATAACATGTGTACTCACCTTGGACAGAAAATGTTATAACCCTGCTAAATGTCCCTGTCTCTGCCTATATAAGTGAAACGTTAACTTCTCCCCTTTGGAGCATGAATTTTATTCCTTTGGAGTCTATATTTCCCAGGTGGTACTTTCAAAGCCTGTGCTCAAATAAACTCTAATCATATTTTCTGAATCTTATTATTTAAAGTTGACAACACATTCAACTAACCATGTGTCAAAGACTTGGTGTGGCCTTGGAATTAAAAACTAATGTTTTTTCAAAAAATGAAAGAATTGATTCAATTACATAGAAAAAATTTGACTTAGGACAAATTACTTAAGTCTCTTTCTCTAAACTTCTATAGAAACAAAACAACAATATTATCCAACTTGTAGAGTTGTTTTTAAACTTATGTATATAATAATGCATTTTAAAATACCATGCACAATGCTTGACAAAATTCAGGTACTTAATATTAACTTGCTTCTTTCTCACTGACCTAGACAATGAAATGCATTTGGGGAAAAGTACATACAAAGAAATAAATAAGGAATCCGTTCCAAGACGGCCAAATAGGAACAGCTCCAGTCTGCGGCTCCCAGCATGATCGACACAGAAGATGGGTGATTTCTGCATTTCCAACTGAGGTACCTGGTTCATCTCACTGAAACTGGTTGGACAGTGGGTGCAACCTATGGAGAGCGAGCCGAAGCAGGGCAGGGCGTCCCCTCACCCAGAAAGCAAAAGGGGTCAGGGAACTTCCCTTTCCTAGCCAAGGGAAGCTGTGACACATTGTACCTGGAAAGAACGGGACACTGCCGCCCAAATACTACACTTTTCCCATGGTCTTAGCAACCAGCAGACCAGGAGATTCTCTCCCATGACTGGCTCAGCAGTCCCACGCCCATGGAGTCTTGTTCACTGCTAGCACAACAGTCTGAGATCAACCTGCAAGGCAGCAGCCTGGTGGGGGTGAGAGATGACAGCGTGCCGGCAGCCCTCGCTCGCTCTCGGTGCCTCCTTGGCCTCAGCACCCACTCTGGCAGCCCTTGAGGAGCCCTTCAGCCCGCTGCTGCACTGTGGCAGCCCCTCTCTGGGCTGGCCGAGGCTGGAGCTGGCTCCCTCTGTTTGCAGGGAGGTGAGGAGGGAGAGGCGCGGGCGGGAACCGGGGCTGCACGCGGTGCTCACGGGCCAGTGTGAGTTCCGGGTGGGCGTGGGCTTGGTGGGCCCCGCACTCAGAGCAGCCCGCTGACACCAGCACCACCAGCCCCGGGCGGTGAGAGTCTTAGCAACCAGGCCAGCAGCTGCGGAGGGGGCGCTGGGTCCCCCAGCACTGCCGGCCCACCCGCATCACACTCAAATTCTTGCTGGGCCTCAGCAACCTCCCCGCAGAGCAGAGCTCAGGACCTGCAGCCCGTCATGCCCAAGTCCCCCCACGGTGGGCTCCCACACAGCCCGAGCCTCCCCGACGGGCACTGCCCCCTGCTCTGCGGCACATGGTCCTATCAACCGCCCAAGGGCTGAGGAGTGCAGGCACTCGGTGCGGGACTGGCGGGCAGCTCCGCCCACGGCCCTGGCGCGGGATCCACTAGGCAAAGCTGGCTGGGCTCCTGAGTCAGGTGGGGACTTGGAGAACGTTTATGTCTAGCTAGAGGATTGTATATGCACCAATCAGCACTCTGTGTCTAGCTCGGAGTTTGTGGATGCACCAATCAGCACTCTGTGTCTAGCTAATCTGGTGGGGACTTGGAGAACTTTTACATCTAGCTAGAGGACTGTACATACACCAATCAGCACTCTGTGTCTAGCTCAGAGATTGTAAATGCACCAATCAGCACCCTGTCAAAATGGACCAATCAGCTCTCTATAAAATGGACCAATCAGCAGGATGTGGGTGGGGCCAGATAAGGGAATAAAAGCAGGCTGCCCGAGCCAGCAGTGGCAACCCACTCGGGTCCCCTTCCACACTGTGGAAGTTTTGTTCTTTAACTCTTCGCAATAAATCTTGCTGCTGCTCACTCTTTGGGGCTGCACTGCCTTTATGAGCTGTAACACTCACCACGAAGGTCTGCAGCTTCACTCCTGAGGCCAGCGAGACCACAAACCCACCAGGAGGAACGAACAGCTCCAGACGGGAGGAACGAACAACTCCAGACGTGCCGCCTTAAGAGCTGTAACACTCACTGCGAAGGTCTGCAGCTTCACGCCTGAAGCCAGCGAGACCATGAGCCTGCCAGAAGGAACAAACTCCGAACACGTCCAAACACCAGAAGGAACAAACTCCGGACGCACCACCTTTAAGAACTTAACATGCACCGCGAGGGTCTGTGGCTTCATTCTTGAAGTCAGCAAGACCAAGAACCCACCAATTCCGGACACAGGGGGAGGGGCATCCACCATTGCTGAGGCTTGAGTAGGTAAACGAGGCAGCTGGGAAGCTCGAACTGGGTGAAACCCACCTCAACTCAGCAAGGCCTAGTGCCTCTATAGATTCCACCTCTGTGGGCAGGGCATAGCTGAAAAAAAGGCAGCAGAAACTTCTGCAGACTTAAATGTCCCTGTCTGACAGCTCTGAAGAGGGCACTGGTTCTCCCAGCACACCGTCTGAGCTCTGAGAATGGACAGACTGCCTCCTCAAGTGGGTCTCTGACCCCCATGTAGCCGAACTGGGAGACACCTCCCAGGAGGGGCCGACAGACACCTCATACAAGCAGGTGCCCCTCTGGGAAGAAGCTTTCAGAGGAAGGATCAGGCAGCAATATCTGCAATGCTTGCTGTTCTGCAGGCTCCGCTGGTGATACCCAGGCAAACGGGTTGGAATGGACCTCCAGCAAACTCCAACAGACCTGCAGCTGAGGGACCTGACTGTTAGAAGGAAAACTAACAAACAGAAAGGAATAGCATCAACATCAACAAAAAGGACATCCACATCAAAACCCAATTTGTAGGTCACCAACATCAAAGACCAAAGGTAGATAAAACCACAAAGATGGGGAGAAACCAGAGCGGAAAAGCAGAAAATTCTAAAAACCAAGCACCTCTTGTGCTACAAAGGATTGCAGCTCCTAGCCAGCAACAGAACAAAGCTGGACAGAGAAGAGTTGGCAAAAGTAAGCTTCAAAAGTTGGGTAATAACAAACTTCTCCAAGCTAAAGGAACATCTTCTAGCCCATTACAAGAAAGCTAAAAACTTTAAAAAAAGGTTAGATGAGCGGCTAACTAGAATAAACAGTGTAGAGAACACCTTAAATGACTTGATGAAGCTGAAAACCAAGGCACGAGATATTTGTGACACATGCACAAGCTTCAGTAGCCAATTCGATCAACTGGAAGAAAGGGTATCAGTGATTCAAGATCAAATTAATGAAATAAAGCAAGAAGACGAGATTAGAGAAAAAATAGTAAAAAGAAATGAACAAAGCCTCCAAGAAATATGGGACTATGTGAAAAGACCAAAACTACGTTTGATTGCTGTACCTGAAAGTGATGGGAGAATGGAACCAAGTTGGAAAACACCCTGCAGGATATTATCCAGGAGAACTTCCCAAACCTAACAAGACAGGCCAACATTCAAATTCAGGACACCACAAAGATACTCCTCGAGAAGAGCAACCCCAAGACAAATGATTGTCAGATTCACCAAGGTTGAAATGAAGGAAAAAACGTTAAGGGCAGCCAGAAAGAAAGGTCGAGTTACCCACAAAGGGAAGCCCATCAGACTAAAAGCTGATCTCTCAGCAAAAACCCTACAAGCGAGAAGAGAGTGAGGACCAATATTCAACATTTTTAAAGAAAAGAATTTTCAACCCAGAATTTCATATCCAGCCATACTAAGCTTCGTAAGTGAATGAGAAATAAAATCCTTCACACACAAGCAAATGCTGAGAGATTTTGTCACCACCTGGCCTGCCTTACAAGAGCTCCTGAAGGAAGCACTAAACATGGAAAGGAACAACTGGTACCAGCCACTGCAAAAACAAGCCAAATGATAAAGACCATTGATGCTATGAAGAAACTGCTTCAATTAATGGGCAAAATAACCAACTAACAACATAATGACAGGATCAAATTCACACATAACAACATTAACCTTAAATGTAAATGGGCTAAATGCTCCCAGTAAAAGACACAGACTGGCAAATTGGATAAGTAGTCAAGACCCAGCCGGGCGCGATAGCTTACACTTGTAATCCCAGCATTTTGGGAGGCCGAGGTGGGCGGATCATGAGGTCAGGAGATCGAGACCACGGTGAAACCCCGTCTCCACTAAAAATACAAAAAATTAGCCGGGTATGGTGGCGGGCGCCTATAGTCCCAGCTACTCGGAGAAGCTGAGGCAGGAGAACGGCCTGAACCTGGGAGGCGGAGCTTGCAGTGAGCCGAGATCGTGCCACTGCACTTCAGCCTGGGCGAAAGAGTGAAACTCCGTCTCAAAAAAAAAAAAAAAAAGAGTCAAGACCCATCTGTGTGCTGTATTCAGGAGACACATCACACGTGCAAAGACACACATAGGCTCAAAATAAAGGGATGGAGGAAGATCTACCAAGCAAATGGAAAGCAAAAAAAGCAGGGGTTGCATTCCTAGCCTCTAATAAAACAGACTTTAAACCAACAAAGATCAAAAGAGACAAAGAAGGCCATTACATAATGGTAAAGGGATCAATTCAACAAGAAGAGCTAACTATCCTAAACGTATATGCACCCAATACAGGAGCACCCAGATTCATAAAGCAAGTCCTTAGAGACCTACAAAGAGACTTAGACTCCCACACAATACTAAGGGGTGACTTTAGAACCACACTGCCAATATTAAACGACACAGAAGGTTAACAAGGATATCCAGGACTTGAACTCAGCTCTGCACCAAGCTGACCTAAGACATCGACAGAACTCTGTAACCGAAATCAACAGAATATACATTCTTCTCAGCATCACATCGCACTTATTCTAAAATTGACCACATAATTGGAAGTAAAGCACTCCTCAGCAAATGTAAAAGAACAGAAATCACAACAAACTGTCTCTCAGACCACAGTGCAATCAAACTAGAACTCAGGATTAAGAAACTCACTCAAAACTGCCCAATTACATGGAAACTGAACAAGCTTCTCCTGAATGACTACTGGGTACATAACGAAATGAAGGCACAAATAAAGATGTTCTTTGAAACCAACGAGAACAAAGACACAAAGTACCAGAATCTCTGGGACACATTTAAACCAGTGTGTAGAGGGAAATTTATAGCACTAAATGCCCACAAGAGAAAGCAGGAAAGATCTAAAATTGACACCCTAACATCACAATTAAAAGAACTAGAGAAGCAAGAGCAAACACATTCAAAAGCTAGCAGAAGGCAAGAAATAACTAAGATCAGAGCAAAACTGAAAGAGAAAGAGACACAAAAAAAACCTTCAAAAAATCAATGAACCCAAGAGGTAGTTTTTTGAAAAGATCAACAAAATTGATGGACCACTAGCATGACTAATAAAGAAGAAAAGAGAGAAGAATCAAATAGACACAATAAAAAATGATAAAGGGGATATTATCACCAATCCGACAGAAATACAAACTACCATCAGAGAATACTATAAACACCTCTACGCAAATAAACTACAAAATCTAGAAGAAATGGATAAATTCCAGGAAACATACACCCTCCCAAGACTAAACCAGGAAGAAGTTGAATCTCTGAATAGACCAATAACAGGCTCTGAAATTAAGGCAATAATTAATAGCCCACCAACCAAAAAAAAAGTCCAGGACCAGAAGGATTCACATCTGAATTCTACCAGAGGTACAAAGAGGAGCTGGTATCATTCCTTCTGAAACTATTCCAATTGATAGAAAAAGAGGGAATCCTCCCTAACTCATTTTATGAGGCCAGCATCATCCTGATACCAAAGCCTGGCAGAAACACAACAAAAAAAGAGAATTTTACACCAATATCCCTGATGAACATTGATGCAAAAATCCTCAATAAAATACTGGCAAACAGAATCCAGCAGCACATCAAAAAGCTTATCCACTATGATCAAGTGGGCTTTACCCCTAGGATGCAAGGCTGGTTCAACATATGCAAATCAATGAACATTATCTATCACATAAACAGAACCGATGACAAAAAACACATGATTATCTCAATAGATGCAGAAAACGCCTTCAACAAAATTCAACTGCCCTTCATGCCAAAAACTCTCAATAAACTAGGTATTGACGGAACGTATCTCAAAATAATAAGAGCTATTTATGACAAACCCACAGCCAATATCATAATGAATGGGCAAAAACTGGAAGCATTCCCTTTGAAAACCGGCACAAGACAAGGATGCCCTCTCTCACCACTCCTATTCAACACAGCGTTGGAAGTTCTCGCCAGGGCAATCAGACAGGAAAAACAAATAAAGTGTATTCAGTTAGGAAGAGAGGAAGTCAAATTGTCCCTGTTTGCAGATGACATGATTGTATATTTAGAAAAGCCCATCATCTCAGCCCAAAATCTCCTTAAGCTGATAAGCAACTTCAGCAAAGTCTCAGGATACAAAAATCTCCTTAAGCTGATAAGCAACTTCAGCAAAGTCTCAGGATACAAAATCAATGTGCAAAAATCACAAGCATTTCTATGCACCAATAACAGATAAACAGAGAGCCAAATCATGAGTGAACTCCCATTCACAATTGCTACAAAGAGAATAAAATACCTAGGAATCCAACTTACAAGGGATGTGAAGGACCTCTTCAAGGAGAACTACAAACCGCTGCTCAACGAAATAAAAGAGGACACAAACAAATGGAAGAACATTCCATGCTCATGGAGAGCAAGAATCAATATCGTGAAAATGGCCATACTGCCCAAGGTAATTTATAGATTCAATGCCATCCCCATCAAGCTACCAATGACTTTCTTCACAGAATTGGAAAAAACTACTTTAAAGTTCATATGGAACCAGAAAAAGAGCCTGCATTGCCAAGACAATCCTAAGCAAACAGAACGAAGCTGGAGACATCACACTACCTGACTTCAAACTATACTACAAAGCTAGAGTAACCAAAACAGCATGGTACTGGTACCAAAACAGATATATAGACCAATGGAACAGAACGGAGGCCTCAGAACTAACACCACACATCTACAATCATCTGACCTTTGACAAACCTGACAAAAACAAGAAATGGGGAAAGGATTCCCTATTTAATAAATGGTGCTGGGATAAGTGACTAGCCATATGTAGAAAGCTGAAACTGGATCCCTTCCTTACACTTTATACAAAAATTACTTCAAAATGGATTAAAGACTTAAATGTTAGGCCTGAATCCATAAAAACCCGAGAAGAAAACCTATGCAATACCATTCAGGACATAGGCATGGGAAAAGACTTCATGACTAAAATACCAAAAGCAATGGCAACAAAAGCCAAAATAGACAAATGGAATCTACTTAAACTAAAGAGCTTCTGCACAGCAAAAGAAACTACCATCAGAGTGAACAGGCAACCTACAGAATGGGAGAAAATTTTTGCAATCTACCCATCTGACAAAAGGTTAATATCCAGAATCTACAAAGAACTTAAACAAATTTACAAGAAAAAAAACAACCCCATCAAAAAGTGGGCAAAGGATATGACCAGACACTTCGCAAAACAAGACATTTATGCAGGCAACAGACACATGAAAAAATGCTCATCATCACTTGTCATCAGAGAAATAAAAATCAAAGCCACAGTGAGATACCATCTCACACCAGTTAGAATGGTGATCATTAAAAAATCATCAAACAATAGCTGCTGGAGAGGATGTGGAGAAATAGGAAAACTTTTACACTGTTGGTGGGAGTGTAAATTAGTTCAACCATTGTGGAAGACAGTGTGGAGATTCCTCAAGGATCTAGAACTAGAAATACCATTTGACCCAGCAATCCCATTACTGGGTATATACCCGAAGGATTATAAATCATGGTGCCATAAAGACACATGCACACATATGTTTATTGTGGCACTATTCACAATAGCAAAGACTTGGAACTGACCTAAATGTCCATCAATTTTTGACTGGATTAAGAAAATGTGGCACATATACACCATGGAATACTATGCATCCATAAAAAAGGGTGAGTTCATGTCCTTTTCAGGGACATGGAAGAAGCTGGAAACCATCATTCTCAGCAAACTATCACAAGGGCAGAAAACCAAACACCACATGTTCTCACTCATATGTGAGAATTGAACAATGAGAACACTTGAACACAGGGCAGGGAACATCACACACTAGGGCCTGTGAGGGGATTGGGGGCTCAGGGAGGGATACAATTAGGAGAAATACCTAATGTAAATGACGAGTTGATGGGTGCGGCAAACCAACATGGCACATGTATGCCTATGTAACAAACCTGCACGTTGTGCACGTGTACCCTAGAACTCGAAGTATAATAAAAAAAGTTTAAAAAATAAATAAAAGAAATAAGATTTATATTTATACACGTTCATATGTGTAGTATATAAAAACCAATCAACAATAGTAGACAATGACTTAAGTACTAAAATGAAGTAGTTAAGGCTTTTCATGGATTTATGTCATCATTTTTATACTTGGCCTCAAATCTCTTTTTTTCTTTTCTTTTTTTTTTTGAGAGGAAGTTTCACTCTTTTTGCCCTTTTTTTTTTTTTTTTTTTTTTTTTTTTGAGAGGGAGTTTCACTCTTGTTGCCCAGGCTGGATTGCAATGGCACGATCTCTGCTCACTGCAACCTCTGCCTCCTGGGTTTAAGCGATTCTTCTGCCTCAGCCTCCCAAGTAGCTGAGATTACAGGTGTGCACCACCACGCCTGGCTAATTTTGTATTTTTAGTAGAGACAGGGTTTTACCATGTTGGTTAGGCTGGTCTCAAACTCCTGACCTCAAGTGATCCACCTGTCTCGGCCTCCCAAAGCGCTGGGATTACAGGCATGAGCCACCACCCCCAGCCTTGGCCTCAAATCTAATGTTACAGCTTATTCAATCATTTATTGATTGCTGCACTCAGTTCACTAGTACATCTTAAAAGTGTCAGGGCACATCTCCTACTCTCAAGGAATTTACAGTCTAGTGGAGGAAGGAGACACGTAAACAATTATAGTATAGTGTTCTGGCATTTTAATAGAAGTTGTAAAGTGAAGAGTAGTTCAGTGAGGATGGAGGACAATATAAGGGAGAGAAGCTTTGTAGAGGTTCCAAAGTAAGAGACAACAACTTTCTTTCCTAGAAGTGAGAACCCTACCTTAAGCTAGCTTAAGAAGTCATGTTTTTATTTAAGCCCAATGTCTATTTATTTTTAATAACAGATAACTTTCACATGATTGAAAATTCAAAATACTCAAACTGATATTTGTAGTAAGACATCTCCCTCCTGCCTCCATCCTCATTCATTTGACTAACTTCTCATTGTGTCTCCAGTCACCCAGCACTCCACTACAGAGGCAGCTAACGCCATCAGTGTAAGAGGTAGCTAATGTCATCAGTGTCTTAAACATTCTCCAGATATATTTAATATGTCATAAGCAAATGTGAATATAGTTTCCCCCTTTTTTGCAAATGTTTTTACTAACCCAATGACAGTGTTCAAAATATTCCACAGAGTCTAGAGATCCCCATGCTCTCTTCCAGCTTCACCCTCTCTGTCTTACTCAAGTAGCCTCACTTCACTCACCAATCCTGCCCTGGCAGCATCCATCACCATGTGTTCACTCAACAAATATCTCTTGAATGCCAGGAGTGCCTGGCAATGGGGACGCAGCAGTAAATAAATCAGATAAATATCCCTGCTCTCGTGGAACTCCCTAGTGGAGAGTTCTCTCCATAGCTCTCTAGTAGAGGAAGAGACCAAAATACAACATAAATATTAATATATTAGAAAGTGGTAAGTGCTATGGAGGAAAAAAAAATGAAATAGGGAAGGGAACATGAAGTGCTAAGATGGACAGGAAAGGCCTCACTAAGAAGGAAAAAGGGAAATGGGGCCAAGTGTGTATCTGCAGGAATAACGATCTGGGTCGGGGGAACTTTAAGAGCCAAAGCCCTGAGGCAGGACCCAGCACGTCCAATTGGAAGAACAGCAAGGAAGCTTATGTGGCTGGAAAGAAGAAAAGAAGAGACGCAGTCAGAGGGGACCAGGAAGCCAGATGGCACGTAATATTGTAGGCCATTGTGAGGTCTTGGCTTTCACCAGAAGGCATACAGAGAGCAATGGGAGAGGCAGATACTGAACCCAACAGAACCAGCAGCACTGCAGGTGCAGGGTTAGCACAGAGCCAGGAGCGCCAAGCGCAGATGTAGTAAATGCAAGTAGGGCATCAGGTGAAGGTTGTTTAAGGACCTAAAAATGGTTAGAGATAGTGGAGCCCGGTGGGGCACAGAATAAAAACCCATTTCAACAGGAGGAAAACATAAAAGCAGAAAAGATTCTGCCTACTTCTTGTTGAAACATTCCACATAATCCAGAGAACAACAGACAAGGACTGGAAGGCCATGTTAAAATGCATTTTAAGTTCTCAATTTCTCATTTGCATTGGCAGTAACTTCAATTGCTATAATTATAAAGAGCCTTTTATAAAAATTATCTTAGCAAATAAATTTTGACTATCAAAGCTTATTGCTTTTTAAAGACTTTTCCATTGCAGGCGCATTTGTTGCCAAGCACTCATTTGTTTTGCCTTTTAGTACTAACATTTTTATCCTTATTCTCATTTTATTGAGAAGTTTCTGGTAGGTTTGGTCGAAGGTAGTAGTTATTATTGTTTTGATAGACATATAAATTGTGCTAGGAAAGCTGTGATTTATTTCAATTCTTCTTTTGCAGATAAATTAATCAACATAATTCCCTCAGTCTTCCAAGCAATTGAAAAAAACTACCATTTTTCTCCCAGTTATTGCTTTAGACCTCTATTTGTTTATAATTTTCTCACCACCTATCGCTTTATCTTTTACAACCTGACTTCTGGTTTCACTATTTCACCAAACTTGCTATCTCTAAAGCTTTCTTCTTTATTTATATCCCTCTAGACTCATCTTTGACACTTATGACCATATTCTTTTTTTTTTTTGAGACAGGGTCTCACTCTGTTGCCCAGGCTGGAGTGCCGTGGCCCAATCTCAACTCACTGCAACCTCCACCTCCCAGATTCAAGTGATTCTTCTGCCTCAGCCTCCTGAGTAGCTGGGATTACAGGCGTGCGCCACCATGCCTGGCTAATTTTTGTATTTTTTTTTTTTAAGTAGAGATGGGGTTTCACCATGTTAGCCAGGCTGGTCTCAAACTCCTAACCTCAAGTGATCCACCAACCTGGGCCTCCCAAAGTGCTGGGATTACAGGTGTGATTTTTGAATGGCACTCAAAGCTCATAATCTATGATAACACTCACTCACAGTCTAATAAGAAGAAAAGGACAACTAATGAAGGCAAAGACCATGGAGACAAAATAGGTATACATGAACATAGCCTAAGTGAGAGGCAGAGCTGAGTCACAGCAGGGGCTCAGTTAGGAACGATTTTTATTTTAAACCCAAGAAAAGCCTTAGGAGTCATTTAGGCCAATGCCCTCATTTTATAAGATGAAATAATGAGGTGTAAAAAATGTGTCATGAAGACTTTGTCCGCAGGTGATAGAAAACAGCAACTAAATTTGGCTTAAACAATAGGAAATATATTCTCCCGTACAACATGACGTCCAAACATAGTGCATCAAGGAGCTTATAGCTGCTCCTCTCTGCAGTTCTCTTGGCAAGGCCACCTTCCACGTGTTAGCATTAACTTCCAGATGTTAGCAAGATAGCTGCAGCAGTTATCAGACTCAATATGTCTGACATATTGGTCACATCTGGAAGAATATTTCTATTGAGTCTCTTGTCAGTAGCAAAGAAACCTGACCAAGAAGCCCTAAGACTTTCTCTCTTGTCACTTGCCCATTTCTAAAGCATCACTGCCAAGGGAAATGAGATTCCAAGATTGGCTTAGCCTTGGTCTAAGCTTGTAATAGAATCAGTGCTGGGGAGTCCAGGTTAAATAAAGTGACTATAATCAAAACATTACTTACAGGACTGAAATACTTTTATACCTATGTTTGTTCTACTACACTTCTAAAAATTTGCTTCTTTACCTGCTGTCCAATGATGGGCTCTTCTTTCCTTTTGCAAACTCCTCTGGGGAGCTTACTTATTTATTTGGTAATTACCTTAGGTTTCTGTGGAAGTGGCATAGGGTAATGGTAAACACTAATTTTGGAGCCAGGCTGCCTGGGTTCAAATATAGGCCTCTACCACGTCTAACTGTATGCGTTACCTTAGGCATGTTATTTAACTTCCTTCCTCTTCTATAAAGGGGGACGCTAAGAGAATCCACCTCATTGAGATATTGTGAGAAGTACATAAGTTAATACGTATTAAGTGCTCAGAATGATGCCTGTTACACAAAAGGTCCTCTGTAAGTGTGTGCTATTATTAAGGGACATCTACTATTTTTGCATGTCCAGCATCTGTTCCCCCGTCTTCTGATAAGTGTTTCCATTTTCCTTTGAAGAACCACCCCTCTGCCATGCCATATGATTTCAGCATAATTCTAGTCAGTATAAATGGCTCCCAACCCACACTGGGCAAAGGGTGGGTACAAAGACCAAGAAAAGTCAGTTTTACCATTTCCCCCAGAATCTGAATCTTAAGCAGAAGGACTCAAAGAAAACAGTTAAAATCCAGTCTCTCTAATGTCAATGCCTTAAAGAGGTTTTTCCTGAGCCTTTGCTTCCTATATTCCTAGAACTATTTTGTCCTTCCAAAAATCTGATTAATAATCCTTCCTTTCATTCTTTTAGCTACCCAATACCCTTTAATAACCCTTTATTGCTTAAATTAGCCAAAATTGATTTCCATTGTTTGTATAATCACTATGTTGAAAACATAGGACCCCCAAATTAACTCAAAGGGTAACTTTATTTTTGTCTCTCATCTCTTTATTCAAGAGCCTAGCTCTTCTCTGGACCCTTCACATAGATAGCATAGAAGTTAACACAGTGGCTCGAAAGTCAAACATTTTTTTCTTTTTTCCTGAAATGGAGTCTCATTCTGTTGCCCAGGCTAGAGTGCTATGGCATGATCTCGGCTCACTGCAACCTCCTCCTCCCAGGTTCAAGATACTCTCGCACCTCAGCCTCCTGAGTAGCTGGGATTACCGGCACCCGCCACCATGTCCAGCTAATTTTTGTATTTTTAGTAGAGACAGGGTTTCACCACGTTGGCCATGTTGGTCTCAAACTCCTGACCTCAGGTGATCCACCAGCCTCAGCCTCCCAAAGTGCTGGGATTACAGGCATGAGCCATTGTACCTGGCCTAAAGTCAAACATTCTGGACTCATTTCTAGCTCTACCTCCCACTAATTGTTACTTAATGTCTCTTTGCCTCAGTTTCCTTACCTATAAAATAGGGGAATAACAACATCTACCACATTAGGATACTGTAAAACTTAATTTCCCAAATGTAAAATGCTTGGAAGTGTACCTAGCTCATCATAACTCCCAAAAAATGTGAACAGAGCAGATGATAGAAGTGGTCCAATGAGGTCATCTCTCACTGACGTCAGGCCCTGACCATTTTTTGTTTCTATACTTTGGTTCACCTCAACCCTCTCCTCTTTTCTAAGTCATTCAAGACATAATTAAAGCAGTGCCACTTCCTCAAGGTCTACATTGATCTACAAAGACTACATTAACCTGATACTTTACTTGTAGAAATTATACTCCATAGCAGATACATCAATCTTAACTTCATATCATTTCTATTGTTTTCAAACTATGCTTGGGTATAAATCATGATTCCCCAACAAAAAGAGTGTTCGAAGAATAATATTTTATGTCATTCTTGTTAGTTAATCTAGAGTAAGGCTCACAGTTAAGTCCTTAATAATTAACTTCTGAATGGCTCTCTGAGCAGCTAAATGTGTTTCCAATCACATTACTTCTGGGTTTGTAGAGCTGCAAGCCTTTAGGCCTATGCTTTTATTGTACGTGTAAACATACAAAATAGACAAAAGTCTAGAACTTCCCATTTTCTTCCCACATTGACCCACAAACATTGGGTATCCAATAAGTATTCTTAACTATCTACAAAAAGGCTAAAAACTTCAGGAGCTACATATACTAATTATATTAATAAATATGGGAGTAAATTCCAAATGCATCTGCTACAGTGAAGATTTAAAACTATAATACTTAAAGATCCTGTTTTATTTAAAAATATAAAACATGAAAATAAAAAACAGATATACTTACTTACTTTTTTCCCTTCTAATACTTTCATTTTTTCAAACAAGAGTAATTCCCAAGAGAATTGTTAATGAAGGACAAAGTTGAGAAAGTGACTACCATATATTTTTATTGTCATTTCTGCAGAAATTCTTATTTTTTAAACTCTGCATAACTTAACGTACATAATCTTCTCTCTCTGATTCCTCTAAGCATGTGAAAAAAATATACTTAGAAATAAAAACTTCTGTTGATATCCACAGGCATATCATCTAATATAAAGAGACGGCATGGTTTCATTGCTGTTTGAGTTGCTTTTTAGTGATGTGAAAAAGTCAACTGGGAAAAAGAAACTGAGGAAGACTAGACTCAATTCCATGTGAAACTATCTGTGAAATGGAGATATATAAACTGACTCACTTAACCAATCCTGGGAACAAGCTTATATTACATGTAAATGAATGACACTTCTATAAAATTCCATACTTTCTGGATTATTATGTTTAGTGGATGTGGTTATTTCAAAATTAAGAAAAAATGCTTTTTGCTAAATGCTACCCACTGTGAAATTTTCAACCAGACCAACTTTTCATTCCTTTTTTCCTATGGGAATACTCAATCTAGGAGAAAAAGAAAGGGGAAGACAGAGAAAGATAAGACGACAAAAACTACATATCTTACTTGGATTGTGAAAGACAGCCTGGTGCAACCACATTATAATTTTCCTCCTCAGTATGGAGTGCAGTGAGCTCTACCACGTTAACCATCACATCGTTTGTGTGGCCTGGGAGCTGGGGAAGTGCTGAAATGATCTTCTCTACTAAGTTGTCTCCATGATGTCCAACTGCTCCTGTTTAAGCAGACAAGAAGATGTAAATTCATAAAATGGGAGGAAAAAGCAAGCTGGAAAGTGTTTTATCACACGCCTTCTATCAAAAATAACGTACATTTTTAGTTTCTGTTCGACAAAACTCACATTTTGCCCTTTATACAGGTAATCACATTCACCGTCACCTAGTCAACATGTACCTCACAGGTTGTAATTAATGCCCCAGGAGGACAGAACTCATGTCTGCTGTTGCTAGTACTGTATCCCTAGCACCTAGTGTGTCCGGAATTGGTGAGTTCTTGGTCTTGCTGACTTCAAGAGTGAAGCCGCAGACCCTCACGGTGAGTGTTACAGTTCTTAAAGATGGTGTGTCCGGAGTTTGTTCCTTCTGATGTTCGGACATGTTCAGAGTTTCTTCTTTCTGGTGGGTTCGTGGTCTCGCTGGCTTCAGGAGTGAAGCTGCAGACCTTCGCGGTCAGTGTTACAGCTCTTAAGGCAGCGCATCTGGAGTTGTTCGTTCCTCCCCTCCGGGGTTGTTCATCCCTCCCAGTGGGTTCGTGGTCTCACTGGCCTCAGGAGTGAAGCTGCAGACCTTCACCATGAGTGTTACAGCTCATAAAAGCGTGCACGGACCCAAAGAGTGAGTAGTAGCAATATTTATTGCAGAGAGCCAATGAACAAAGCTGAACAGTGTGGAAAGAGACCCAAGCAGGTTGCCGCTGCAGGCTGGGGCAGCCTGCTTTTATTCCTTTATCTGACCCCACCCACATCCTGCTGAGTGATCCATTTTACAGAGAGCTGATTGGGCCGTTTTACAGATTGCTGATTGGTCCATTTTACAGAGAGCTGATTGGTCCATTTTGACAGGGTGCTGATTGGTGCATTTACAAACCTTGAGCTAGACACAGAGTGCTGATTGGTGCATTTACAATCCTTTAGCTAGACACTAAAGTTTTCCAAGTCCCCACTAGATTAGCTAGACACAGAGCACTGATTGGTGCCTTTACAAACCTTGAGCTAGACACAGGGTGCTGATTGGTGCATTTACAATCCTTTAGCTAGACACAACTTTCTTCAAGTCCCCACTAGATTAGCTAGACACAGAGCACTGATTGGTGCATTTACCAACCTTGAGCTAGACACGGGGTGCTGATTGGTGCATTTACAAACTTTGAGCTAGACATAAAGTGCTGATTGGTGCATTTACAATCCTCTAGCTAGACGTAAAAGTTCTCCAAGTCCCCACCCCACTCAAGAGCCCAGCTGGCTTCGCCTAGTGGATCAGGCCCCAGGGCCAGGGGCGGAGCTGCCCACCAGTCCTGCACTGCGCGCCCACATTCCTCGGCCCTTGGGCTGTCTATGGGACTGGGCGCTGCGGAGCAAGGGACAGTGCCCATTGGGGAGGCTGGGGCCCCATAGGAGCCCACAGGGGGAAGGGGCGGGGCTCGGGCATGGCAGGCTGCAGGTACCAAGCCCTGTGCGGAGGGGAGGCGGCTGAGGCCCAGTGATCACGGTGGGGGTGGGCTGGGAGTGCTGGGTGACCCAGCACACCCTCCACAACTGCTGGCCCGGGTGCTAAGCCCCTCACTGTCTGGACCGGCCGGCCACTCCGAGTGTGGGGGGCCCGAGCCCACGCCCACGTGGAACTCGCACTGGGCTTTCAGCGCCACGTGCAGGCCCGATTCCTGCCCGCGCTTCTCCCTCCACACCTCCCGGCAAGCCCAGTGGGCTGGCTCTGGCCTCAACCAGCCCAGAGAGGGGCTCCCACATTGCAGCTGTGGGCTAAAGGGCTCCTCAAGCGTGGCCAGAGCAGACTCCGAGGCCGAGGAGGCACTGAGAGCGAGCAAGGGCTGCTAACACTTTGTCAACTCTCACTAGCACAGTGCCTACATATAGTAGGCATCAATAAGCATTTGCTGAATGAATGAATAAATAAATAACCTGCATCTAGTCAGTCAGGTAAATAGTGCCATAAGATGATACTATCCTGAAATTTTAAAGCTGAATTTTTTCATATTCTTTTCTTTTCTTCTATTTTTTTTTCTTTTTTTTTTTTTAGAGGCAGAGTCTCACTCTGTTGCCCAAGCTGGAGTGCAATCATAGCTCACTGTAGCCTTGAACTCTGAGCACAAGCAACTCTCCCACCTTAGTTTCCCAGACAGTTGAAACTATTCCCAGGATTTGAGATCCTAAATTAAGCCAATTGCTTCACGGATTTGAGATCCTAAATTAAGCCAATTGCTTCAAGGGCTAAACTTTTCAAGTTACCAGGACCAGAAAATACCAATTCTGTATGATCCTGCGGATTATATGTGTGTTAGTGTCATTATCATAAGGCATGTAACATCTTCACTTGTCTTTAAGTCTTATATGGAATAAAATGAGAAGCAAGCATTGAGAAGTCTTCATAAGAGTTCAATACATATATTCCATTAGTTCTGTCCCTCTGGAGAATCCTGACTAATATGCTTATGAAATGAACAGAGATCATTCATACCATTTTTAACACTGTCTTGAGTAACCAGAATTGTAGTGATCTTGCAGGATCATGCAGGGGGAACCTTTCACTTACTCTACTTCATTTTTTTCTCTAGCTGTTCTAGAAGATAGACATGTTAACTTATTTTACCCTCTCAATTACCCTCTGAGGTCCTTATTTTGCAGATCAGGAAACTGAGAGGCAGAAGTTAGGCAACTTGCCCAAGGACTTTTGACTAGGAAAGGGCAGAGCTAAGATTACTATAAATAAGCTCTCGTAATCTCTTTAGTAACAGTAGCTACCATATATTGAGGATCTACCTCAATCCCCATACTCTTTACATAAATGATCCTATATAACATACATTTGATCATATCACATCACAGCTCAAAACTCTCCAACTGATTCCCATTATACTTTGGCTATTATTCTAAATCCTTATTTTAACCTACAAAGCATTCCCTCTACCTACCCCTCCAACTGATCTCCTATCAGTGTTCCCTCTTGCTCACAACACTTTAGCCAAACTGGCCTCCTACTGGTCCTCAAGCATGACACACATGCTCCCACCTTAGGCCCACTGCACTTGCCATTCCCTGGGTCTTATATGTCCTATCATTAGGTAGCCACATGGCATGCTTCCTCCCTTCTTTCAGCCTCTGCTCAAATGTCACATCCTCTCCTCAAATGTCACATCCTCTCAAAACTTACTGTCTTAAAACCACATGTATTAATCTCAACTGTTTCTATGCATCCAGGAATTCAGAGTGGCTTAACTGGGTCTGACTCAGAGACTCTCATAAAATTGCAGTCAATATGTCAGCTGGGGCTGCAGTCATCTGAATGCTTGACTGGGCTGGAGGATCCATTTCTCAGATGGCTCACTCACAAAACTATTGACAGGAGGCCTCAGTTCCTCATTGGTTGTTGGAAGGAATCCCATTTCCTCACTACATGGGCCTCCCATAGGGCTTCTTGAGTATCTTCATGACATGGTAGCTAACTTCCCTCAGAGCCAGTGATCCAAAAGAACAAAGCAAGGAAAAAGACGCAATGCCTTTTAGGACCTGGTGTTGAAAATTACACTCCTGCATTTCTGCCATATGCTATTTTAGGGAGAAGCGGATAAGTGAGTCACTAAACCTAGCCCACACTCAAGGGGAGGGGAATTTAAACTGTATGTCTTGAAGGAAGAGGTATCAAAGAATTTGTAGACATATATATAGAGAGAGAGACAAGGTCTTGCTCTGTTGCCCAGGCAGGAGTGCAGTGGCTCAATCATGGCTCAGTGCAGCCTAGATTTCCCAGACTCAGGTGATCCTGCCACCTCAGCCTCCTGAAGAGCTGGCACTACAGCATGCAACACCATGCCCAGCTAATTTTTTGTATTTTTTGTAGAGATGGGGTTTCACCATATTGCCAAGGCTGGTCTCAAACTTCTGGGCTCAAGTGATCCACCACTTTGGCCTCCCAAAGTGCGGGGGTTACAGGTGTGAGCCACCACACCCAGCTTGTAGACACTTTTTTTTTTTTTTTTTTTTTTTTTTTTGAGACGGAGTCTAGCTCTCACCCAGCCTGGAGTGCAATGGCGCGATCTCGGCTCACTGCAAGCTCCACCTCCTGGTTCACGCCATTCTCCTGCCTCAGCGTCCGGAGTAGCTGGGACTACAGGCACCCGCCACCACACCCGGCTAATTTTTTGTATTTTTTAGTAGAGATGGGTTTGTAGATATATTTTTAAACCACCACACCTACCTTCATTAATATTAATAGCCCATATTATTACACTGATATTAGTAATTTGTTTACTGTCTTCATTCCCAACCAAAATTTAAACTTCCTAACTGGAAGGATTTGGATATTTTTAGCACTATTTCCCCTATTCCTTGAGTAATAGATAATATGTATTTCTGAATGAAGGAATTATTTCAGGCCAGGCTCAGTGGCTGATGCCTGTAATCTCAGCACTTTGGGAGGCTGAGGTGGGAGGGTCACTTGAGGTCAGGAGTTCTAGACCAGTCTGGCCAACATGGTAAAGCCCCATCTCTACTAAAAAATATATATATATAAATTAGCCAGGTGTAGTGGTATGTGCCTGTAATCCCAGCCACTCAGGAGGCTGAGGCACAAGAATCGCTTGAACCCAAGAGGCGGAGGTTGCAGTGAGCTGAGATTGAGCCACTGCACACCAGCCTGGGCAACAGTGCAAGACTCTGTCTCAAAAAAAAAAAAAAGGAATTATTTCATATTCTTCCCACAGATTAGAATACAAAAATAGGTGGATATTTTTCCCTCTTTACAAATGAGAAAACCTCAACAGCTCAATGAGGGTCAAATAGCACAAAAAAAGTCACTAAGCCAGGATGTGAAGTTATCCTGGCATGGATCTAACACCAAAAATCTAGTTGGCTTCCCAGCTGTGTCTCATACCTATTTATTTTAAATAGTATCTTCTGAATCCTGAAATAAAGATATAAGTTAGTTAGTTTCCATGTTTTGGAAAAGCAGATCGGGGAGAAAAAAAATCAGACACTTTTCTGAGCACTAAAGCAGCACTGGAGTCCAAATATGTTTAGTCTCTGAAGCTGCTAACTTCTGGACACACCATATAATGATCATCTCTACTGTGCAGGACAACAGTTCTCAAACTTTTCCCACACCCACACATAAGAGTAGTCACTGGAGCAAACTGCCAAGGTTCAAATCCTAGCTCTGCCACTTAACACATGTGTAATCTGAGGCAAGTTATTTAACTCCTCTGTGTTTCAGTTTCATCCGTAAAATGGGGATAATTATAATACTTATCTCAAAAATTATTGTGAAAATTAAAGGAATTTACACATGCAGAGTGCTGAGATAAACAGTTCATTTTCAAATGTTAGCCATTACTAGTGGACTCAAATTTCAATACTTTGACAAGTAATATACAATCACACCTTAAAGCAAATATAAACACTTCAGTGTATCATAATCCCAGGAGTAAGAACCATCCACTGGAATGAGAGTTAATATTTAATCAAAAGGATTTTAATTTAAAAGTTTGCATGAAGCTGCCTGTAATGCCAAAACTTTGGAAGGCTGAGGTGGGCAGATCACTTGAGGTCAGGAGATCAAGACCAGCCTGGCCAACATGGTGAAACTCTATCTCTACTAAAAAACAAAACAAAACAAAAAAACACAAAAATTAGCTGGGCGCGGTGGTGGCTTTCCTGCCTGTAATTCCAGCTACTTGGGAGGCTGAAGCACAAGAATTATTTGAACCTGGGAGGCGAAGGTTGCAGTGAGCCGAGATGGTGCCATTGCACTCCAGCCTGCAACACAGTGAGACGCTGTCTCAGGAAAAAAAAAAAAAGTTTACATGAAGCTAAAATTCAGAATTGAACTAAGAGAGTAAATTTAATTCCCAGCATTGCCACCATCTCCTACCTTTTAATTTTGAACTTGAAAACTATTAGCAAAACACTCTAGCCAATCTCAAGAGCCAGAACATGAAAGGAAACCAAACTCAAATATTTTAGGAATTCATGAATCAAGTCTCTTTTTTTAATTGTCCCTGGAAACAAATCAGAAGCCAGAATAGCCCACAGAACGCTGACTTAAATCGTCTATGCAAACATGCCCGACCCTTAGGTGTCCAAACCCTGGGTACTCTGGACATGGTCAAAGTAAGTCAGAATGAAAGAGATGGGCATCAGTGGCCATTTACTTCTCAAACAATTACAACTTTTTATATTTAAGCCCTGAGTGCTTATCAACTGGATAACCAGGAGAGAAAGGAACTTGCCTATCTTGTTTACCACTGTTTCCCTATTACCTGGAACAGTGCTTAGCACAAAATAGGCACTCAATAAATATTTGTTAAAAAAAAAAGTACATTTAGACAAAGAAATACTACTTTCAGCAAAGATGATAACCAAAAGATGAAAAAGAAACTTGTCTACATTGTAAACATGATGTTAACAATGTCAAGTACTTATGAATTATTTGAGGTTATTTTTGATACTGCCAATTTCACATCTAAGAAAAAAATAAATATATAAATTTTCTAACAGTAAATTATCAAGGCTAGCATCCAAAATATTTAGCGTCTAATAACATAAATTAATATATAAATTAACATCTAAATCAAAGACTGAAAAATGTTATTTCCTTTTGGTCTCTACATTAAAATGGCTGTCAAGTCTCTTAAATTGAAATTCAAATCATTTAAGTCATTCTAATAATTTTCAAATCACCTCTCAGGACTGTAATCCCAGCACTTTGGGATGCCAAGTCAGGAGGATTGCTTGAAGCCAGGTATTTGAGACCAGCCTGGGAACAAAGTGAAATCCCTGTCTTTACAAAAAATAAAAAGTGAAACCCTTCTGATTTTTAGAAGTTGTTGGTATAATCTTTTGTTTGCTTCAGCTGTCACTGGCTAAACAATGCCTCAATCTAAGCCACAATTTGATGTAGGAAACCTCACCAAACTCTTGTAACAACTACTCCATTAAGCTGATAGTCATGAGCTTCCCAGCTCCCTAAGCTTGCTGTGTCCAGAAGGGCAAATCCACTAAAAATGTGAGCATCATGACCATGTGTTCTCCAGAATGCCAGGGCCAGGAGCACCCTTGCCAACAATAATGCCACTAACATCATCTACCCTACTACCTCATTCAATGTGGGGCCACTCTGAAGCAGTGGGCAAGTGCTGCCTTTTCTCATTCACTATTACCGTGGAGCCACCATGACCTCCACTGCCTCAGTTCCCTCAGTGCCCCTAGGGGGCCAGCTGCATCCACACTAGCATGCTTCTAGGCCCTATCTATTGCCTCCACTGGACAACAATATTTGGTGACTTGTGGTCTTAATAAGTAGAGGGGTTATTTTTACTCACTAATACAGAAGTACTTCAACATTTAAACAAAAGGTTTTACAATACAGCTATGTACCCACTGAAAGTCAATCCTGTATATTACTAATATGGGACGTAACACTATGTGGAAACATCTTTGAATCAAATGAGATTTTAAGCTGATCATCTGGAAGATAATCTGGATGATTATCCAAAAGGTATCTATTAAAAAGACATCAATTTATCAGTTATTAGGATCACAGTAACAAACTAGTCCTGATTAAAATCTATCTTCCAAAGTCTACCCTCCACCATCTAGCAGTAATTTTAATCCTTCTAAAAGTGAGCAGGTGATAATTTTTAAATGGGATGTAGATCGTGGACACTTCTTGAGTATCCTGTGCACAAAGCTGATTGGTTTCAGAGAGGACCACAAATCAAAACTTGGTTCCATAAACCAGTAGATAGGCAAATACACTGGGCCCTGGCCATTCTTGCTTTATCACCCTACCAGGCCATTGCTGCTGTCACCTACCACTACTAAGCAGGTGACCTCACCCTACTCAGGAGATCTCACCCCACTTGGGATCCAACACCCAGGGCCCAGCCAAGGTCTTCCTCCCTGCCAGACACCTACCTCACTGAGCCCTACCTAAATGTTTTTGAATTGAATTATTCAAGAAGGTAAGAAGGAAGCAGAGTCTTTATAATTTTTAATGTATTTGAGAAATACCTCAAGTAACTTTTAGGGGTTCAATCTCATTGCTTTATCATCGTATCTTGTGTTAGAATGCCCATAGCGTCCCATTGAGACTAATATTTTCATGGTTCCTCTCAGGCTCTTGACAGAGTGGCTGAATTTTTCTTACTCTTTTTACATGTTGCCTTGAATCTACCCAGAGAAATCTTCTATTTGTTCCCTTTGAGCAATGCCCCTTTCAACATTAAATATTGTTTCACTGATCTCATGTACCTAAATGCCCCCTCCCACACAAACCTGCTACTGAGTACCTTCACTAACTTAACCTTTCACCCTGGAAGACCACCTACTAGCAGAAGGATTCTTAACAAATGTAAAGAAAGTAAGGACTTTACATTAACAATACAAAACTAACTCTCTCTTTGACAATTCAAAAAACAAAAGATGCTGAACTTTGACATTTACAGAATTAAATGTCAAATGTGACACAATACCATCACATCTGGCTAACTAACTCTTATGCTTTTTTTAGTAAGGAACAACTTTTGAGCCTCAATATCTTAATTCTTAAAATGATAAAGAACACTTAACTCAATTTGTTGAGATCAAATAAGGTAATGTAAAAGTGGGATTTTTATTTTTATTTATTTATTCGAGACAAGGTCTCGCTCTGTCACCCAGACTGGAGTGCAATGGCACGATCACAGCTTACTGCAGCTTCAAACTCCCAGGTTCAAGCAATCTGCACACCTCAGCCTCACAAGTAACTGAGACCACAGGCATGAGCCACTATACCCGGCTAATTTTTGTATTTTTTGTAGAGACAGGGTCTTACTCTGTTGCCCAGGCTGTTCTTGAACTCCTAGGCTCCAGTGATTCACCAGCCTCAGCCTGGAATTACAGGCATGAGCCACCACACCCAGTAAGAAGTGGTTTTTATCTATAAAATATTCATATAAATATGACTAGCTAATATCATTATTTTCTTTCTTAAGTTTTGCTGTGAGCCCAAGCTGCCAAATCTGAGACTATTCAGAAAAGTGTGCATCATTTTTTCTGCATTTGTGTATCACTAATGATATGATTCAAGAATCTCAGAAACATTTTCAATTAGAAAAAATAAGTGTGTTAACTTCAATTAATGTCTGGTATCTACAACCTTTAATCCACTCATTTATCCATTCATTCAATAAATGTATATTGAATACCTACTGTTTTGAAGGTACTCTTGCTGGTTAATAAACAGTAAACAAAACAGAGTCCCTCCCTTCAAGAACTTCCATTCAAGTGAGAGGAGACAGGTAATAAGTGATCAATTAGTAGTGTCAGGGAATAGTAAAGGCTACGACAAATAAAGCCAGGTAAGGGGTAAGAGAGTGTCAAAGAAGTTCACTGAGGAAGGCCTCTCTGAGGAGCAGGAATGATGTGGGGGAGAAAGCCATGTGGATACCTCAAAGAACATCCCAAGCAGAGCTGCAGAGGAAACGCAAAGGCCCTGAGGCTGGAACATGCTTAGCATGTCTCACAATGGCAAGGCAGCCAATGTTGTAAGAGGGGAGATCATGTATGGCCTTGAAAACAACAGTAAAGAACTTGACAGGAGGTATGATCAGAGGCCACTGGAATACTGAGCAAGTAAATGATATGTCATAGTTATGCTTTGAGGTATTATATAAGAAGCTGGCCTAAGTGGTTGCTTGTCTGTATAGGTTTCATACTTCTTTAATTGTTTTTTAATTATTTGCATGCTTTACTGTGTCAAATGCTGCTTTGAAGTTCAGTAGAATTAATGTGGTAATAAAACAAAGGAAGTTTCTGGGAAGTATTGGAAAATAAAACTGTAATTGGAGTCAAGAGAAAATTGGAGCAGATGTTTGTGGAGACAACAAGTATAGACAACTCTTTCAAGTTTGCTATAAAATAAAGCAAAAAAAAAAAATGGAATTGAAGTTGGAAGAGCATTAGAGGTGAAGACAGAAGATGTTCCCTGGGGGAAAATACAGGGAAAAGGAAAAAATGATGATCTAAGAAAGGGAGAGGGTATTTGAAAAACAGTAAATCTATGACAGAAGTGAAAAGAGAGGATTTAGTCTACATAGGTGAAAAAGTTAGCATTAGATAGTGGCAGGGACAGTATATTTCTTTTCAATATGAAGGAAGGAAAAGACATGGGTACAGATGTAGAAAGGGTGGTAGATTTGGTGATGGGAAAATACAGATTTTTTTAGTGGCTTGTATTTTCTCAGTGATATCAGAAGTGAGAAAGGTGAGTATGGGGAAGGAGATCTGGACACTTGATAAGGGAGAACCTATATAATGATTGCTGCCAAATGGCAACTTTGTCTTTCTATGTGTCTTTATTTTGTAAATCATTCTTTCTTCCTTTTTTTTTTCTTTTTTGAGACAGAATCTGACTCTGTCACCCAGGTTGGAGTGCAATGATGTGATGGTGGTTCACTGCAACCTCTGCCTTCTGGGCTCAACTTATCCTCCACCTCAGCCTCCTGAGTGGCTGGGACTACAGGTCACCATGCCTGGCTAGTTTTTTCATTTTTTATTTAATTTTTAAATTTTCTGTAGAGATTGAGTTTTGCTGTGTTGCCCAGGTTGATCTCAAACTCCTGAGCTCAAGCAGTCTGCCCCCCTCAGCCTCCCAAAGTGCTGGGATTACAGGCATGAGCCACTGTGCCAGGCTCTAAATCATACTTGACTATGTTATATTGATACTTGACTACATTATATTGTAAACTTTTAGAGGGCAGAAGTTATGCTCACCTTATTTATTCTGTATGCTCACCGTATTTATTCTGTATGTTTAAAAAAAGCATTAGCTACTGAAGATGTAAAGAGCTGTTACTAAGATGCTGGACAGTGGGACATTAAGTTTTGCCTAACAGAAGTCTTAGGGGAGGGTACAAAATTATGTGAACTTCCCAGTTGATTATGAAACAACTTTGTTACATTTTTGGCATAAAGAAATAGAAGTAACAGTAATATATAGCATCCACAAAAAAACTCAACGAGCATCTACTTATCAGGTTTTATCTTTTAATCCCCTATGGACTCTGTGATGCTACAGTTATTACTTATATATTTAAATCACAGACTGGACATCTGGTTTTTCCAGTCACATAATTAAGTTTACATCTCAGTATTACCATTTAGCCTACTTTCCATTTTTTTGTCTGAAAATTAATCTTATTAAGATTAAAAACTCAAATATACCTATTTTGTTTTTTATAACTTAATTCAACTTTTTTTCTGACCGATTAAAGGGAATGCCTACCAATGTCAGTTTTCCGATTATTCTCCCTGGACTTGGAAGTGGCTAGGCTATATTACTAACAGTATTAAACAACCTAATTAGAGAACAATAAAGTTGACCTTTGAAAATAACATATCAAACATCAGAAAGTGTCTTTTCTTCATCTGCTTTAAGGATTACATTTGTTTCTTTTGTGTAAATAATACATTATTACAATTTGAGATTATTTACTTAATCTTTAATACAATGAGAGCTAAAAATAAATCAATAAACATTTGAAAATATTTTCTACAATTCTATTTCATCTCATTTACTAGTAACATTTAAGTTCAGCCTCACTTTTGAACATTCATTTCCTAAACCTCAATTGTCTGTGATAATTTTATGTTTTCTTATACAGTAGTTTTCCCTCCACTGGGTCATCTATTAACACTTCTCCAACAAACCAGAGTCTTCTTATGAAGGACTGTTGTGAATACTGGCATTCGTAAATTTCTAAAAATAAAATTTCCCAGGTGCACAGTTTTCCTCCATGTCAGCATAATCTTGGGCTAAAGTTGTTGTTTAACAAGGCAATGGGCATTTATGATATTTCTACCCATTACAGCATTTAACAAATGTTATTGTAATTGCTAATTCACCTGTCTGTATTCCACTTTAGACAATAAACTCTGTGAGATTAGAGACCGTGTCCATCTAGTTCATCTTTGTATCCTCAATCTGATATATATAATAAAAGGTCAATAAAATATATGCTGAATCAATGAAAGTCCCAGCAATGTGGGGAATGGTAAGGAAGAACTCCAGAGCAATGCACTTACCTGTGAGATCCAGGGTTCTGTCCACAAAAACCACGGATGCCCTGCCTGCAGCAGTCTTCTTCCTGTTCTTTGCAGGGGTATAATTGGCCAGATCCGCAGCGATGACCCGACTTAAGGAACCTACAGCAAAACACTCCTCCCGTACTCCTAAATGTTCACACAGAGAACTGAGGCCTGACACTAGGCATCTGATCTGCAGCAGCAGCTCTGGGGTTAGGGCAGTGGCGTCCACATCACCCAGGCTTCCCAGCTTCCTCTTGTCCGGTCGGGCGCTATTAAGGAGGTGCACATCCTGGGGTAGCAGTGGGAAAAGGGATGCAAAGGCTGGAGTTAAGGCAAAGTGGGGAGCAACAGGGGCAAGCAACAATGGGACATGGAACACCTCGGCCGTGTAGTTCATGTTGCCCATCCATTCACACAGCTTCTCCTCGAGCTGCTCGAACACCGGCTGCTGCCCCTCCATCTCGGCCGCTGCCGCTGCTGGGACATGATTAGCTGTGAGGTGGACAGCGTGGCTCACGGTTGTGACCACCACACAATACTGGAAGTGACTGCGGCAGATGATGTCCCGTAGGATCTCCACGTTCCGGCCTTTCAGCAGGCAGCTCAGCACAAACACCGCCTTGGGCTGCTTGGCTCCCCCACCAACTGCGTCGGCCTCGAACTCTCGCAGGTGACAGTCAGGACCCCCCACCGCCTCCAGGAGACAGGTGGATCCGCAGCCCCAGTGCAGGCTTTCGGCGCAGGCGGTGTCCAGGTAAACCACAGCCCGTTTCACTTTGGCCAGCACCTGCTCCCATCCTTGCTGGGTAAAGGACACTACGCCCGAGGCGCTCATGGCTGGGGATTCGCAGACTTGGGGAACTACGGTGCAGGAACTTCTTTCAGAACTCACCGCTTCCGGAAATTGGGCTCCCGGAGACTTTGACAGTCTACACAGTTCACGTGGTCCGGACTCTGACACGCTCCCTGATGGCGCTCGATGATGACGTTGAACTGAGCGGTGATTGGCTACGGAGGAGGTGGGTGTGAGGAAGGATAGCGTGGTCTGGAAGGAAGTGGGTGGGGCTCTGCGGCTCCGGGCTTCCTCAAAAGCTCATGGAGATCAGAAGGTGTTTCCTGGGGTAGAGCTGGACTGAGTTCTTTCCGTCACTCGGCCTGTCTGCGCAGATAATCTTTTCATGTTCCTTGAAAAGTCTCCGAAATAAAAACCTAATCCGAAATTTGATATCTTCCTTAGATATGAACACGTCTCCAAAAGTACAGCCACCTTCTCAATCTAAACTCAGAGCAACTAGAAAAAGATAATAAAAACAACCAACTGTGTGCAATATTTTGAGTTTATAGATTGCTGTCACATACGTTATTGCCCACAAGCCTCATAACAAACCCTGTTGTTCTCATTTTCACTTTCTTCATCTTTCCTCCCTCATCTCATCGTCACTGCATCTTGATAGGCTTAAAAACTCTCAGAATTCAGCCCTTCCTCTCCATTTTTGCTGTCACAAAAACCCAACATCATCGCTCACCCAGGCAATGATCTCCCAACATTTTCTGGCTTTTGATCTCTTTCCCCTCCAATTCTATTTTCTTCCTAATAAACAAAGTTGTTCCTACAACTTTCCTGCTTAAAAGCTTCTCCTAGCCCAGTTGCCTATAGGATACATCCACACTCTTTAAAAAGCATCAACATCCTTCATGATTTCTCAATTTCTCTCCAGCTATCCCCAACCTGGAGAAAAATTGTACCGATACAATGAAGTCAATAGGCTGAACCCAAAATGTTTTATGAGTTTTGTTTGTTCCACCAATATACTTACATTACTAAGTATAATCTCTGTGCTAAGCTTCAAAGATGCAATGGTTAATGAAATTCATTACCTAATCCACAAAGAATTTACCCGGTAAACTTACCGAAAATAATCATTCCAACAGCACTGCCTGTAACAGACTTTTTCTAACTCACCACCACTATCACCCTATCACCTCTCTCTTCCCCCACCTATCAAACCACTCAATTGATACATTCACTAAGTACTTGCCATATCATGGGGTAAGTATTAACACTATTTTCTTTAAACTATCTGTTTTGCTAAATTATGCACTAGATGCTTGGTATCCCCAACACTTATAACAGGTGTTCAATAAATGTTCATTGAATGAAGAATGTTCAATTAATATCCATGGCCAGGCGCGGTGGCTCATGCCTGTAATCCCAACACTTTGGGAGGCCGAGGTGGGCAGATCACCTGAGGTCAGGGGCTCAAGACCAGCTTGGCCAACATGGTGAAGCTCCGTCTCTACTGAAAGTACAAAAATTAGCTGGGCATGGTGGCAGGTACTTGTAATCCCAGCTACTCGGCAGGTTGAGGCAGGAGAACCACTTGAACCCGGAAGGCAGAGGTTGCAGTGAGCCAATATCACGCCACTGCACTCCAGCCTGGGCGACAGAGCGAGACTCTGTCTCGAAAAAAAAAAAATCCACACAATAATATATCCAGCCAATTTTTAATAAATATGTACAGTATTCCAAACACTGTCTGGGTTTTAAGGATATAAAGAAAACTAAACCACAGCCCTGATTTCAAAATAATGGTGATGAAATAAAGGGACCCACACATGTAAAACAAGTGCAATAAAATGTTACAGAAGCAAATATTTTTTAAAATTTTTTGTATAGGAGTTAAGAAGGAGGAAAAATAAATTCTAAGAGAAAAAGGAAGTAGTCAGAAAAAGCTTCATATAGGGCATGAGTTTTGACTTGCCTTCAAAGAAACCCAGGTGTTCACCAGGTGGACAGGATGGGGAGGAGGATTCTTAGCAGTCCAGGCACAGAGTGCAGCATAAACAAAGTCGTAGAGGCATAAAACAGTACAACATGTTCTCTGGAACTACAAAGGGTTTCCTATAGCTGGAGTGCATTGTATGAAAAAAGGCGCAAGAAGAAATAAGAGCAAGGAATTAGAAAAGAAAGAAATGGACCAGATCAGCAAGAGCCTTATTTTCCATTCTAAATAGTAGCAGCCAGTGGGGAAGTATTAATGTATTTTGGGGTATGGAAATAATTTGTTCACATCTGGATTTTAGAAAAAAAAATGATTCTAGTCAAAACATGGAAAATAATTTGAAATGGAGCAATTTAGCACAGAGGGAGCAGTTAAGAAAATAATAGTATCAGCAGCAAATCTGGGTGAGAGAGTTGAAAAGCATAACAAGCAGATGGACAGAGTGGGGAGTGTGAATAGACATTAAGAATATAGTGCCAAAGGGCTTGCTTATTAGTTTGACAGAGAGGGTGACACGGAAGGAGAATTTCAGGTTAGCACCCAGCTTTCTGTCTGGATGACTGATAAATGCCAGTCATTGAGATATGAAAAACCATTAAGAGAAGCAGATCGCGGAATAAATACAGAGTTTAGCGGGGACATATTTTTGTTTGTTTGTTTCCTTATGGCAAGATAAGTGTAACATAAAAGTCACCATCTTAACCATTGTAAAATGTACATTTTGGTGGCATTAAGTACATTCACATTGTTGTATAACCAATCTCTGAACTTTTTGTCTCACAAAACTGAAATCCTGTACCCATTAAACAACAACTCCCCATTCCCCCTCTCCACAGTCCTTGGCGACTTCCACTCTACTTTCTGTTTCTATGAGTTGACTACTCTAGTTATTGGCAATGTAGTAGTTGACTACTCTAGATACCTCATATAAGTGGAACAATACAGTATTTGTTTTGTTGTGATTGACTTATTTCACTTAGCATAAAGTCCTCCAAGTTAATCTATATTGTAACATGCATCAGAATTTTCTTTCTTTTTGAGGCTGAATAACATTCCATTGTATGTTACATCATTTTGTTTATCCATTCATCTGCCTATGGAAATTTGGTCTGCTTCCACCTTTTAGCTATTGTGAATAATGGCACCTTGAATATGCAGCAGAAGAGTCATAAACCTGGTAGAACCCAGTAGGTAAAAGGGCCAATGATAGACCCAAGTTCACATGTTGAACTAGCAAACAAAAAGATATTCCTACATGTTTGTATCCTTGTCAGCATGAAAATTATTTTAAGGAGCTTAAGTTGAATAAGTTGTTGGATGACAGCCCTTGCTCTTCCATTTAAACCCAGGTCAGTGCCTAGTTACTAACACCTGCATTAATCCTGATCTCAAGCTCACTTTTTGTTTCTACTCCTTGCATCTCATGCTGAATCATACATTCATTAGATAAGTTTGAGTGAATTAATACTTCATCTTCTCTGAAAGGGCAAGGCACTCATGAAGTCAGGGTTGAATATTGTGCCAGCAACTGCTAGTGGTTGCCTCAATATTTATTTGTCTCTTCTTCTGTAGTAATAGGTTTATTCTGAACTCATAGACACACAGCTAAAGACTACTTTTCCAAGCCTCTTACAGCTAGCTATGGACAAATGATGAGGCACGGGTGAATAAGATAGTTGGAATTGACACATACAAATTTCAAATCATTCCCTAAAGGTGTATGGTTTTCTTTCCCTACAAATCCTGCTTTCAGTTCTTTTGTACATGCACCCAGAGTGGAATTGCTGGATCATATGATAATTCTATTTTTAACTTCTTAATGGACCTCTGTTTTTGTTTTGTTTTTTACAGAGGCTGCAACATTTTATATTCCTACTAATAATGCACAGGGGTTCAGATTTCTCCACATCCTGGCCAACACTTGATATTTCCTGGGTTTTTTGATAATGGCCATCCTAATAGGTGTGGTGACATGTGGTGGTTTTCAAAATACTTGTGGGACATCAAGGCAGAAACGTCTAGCATGCTGTTGGATGTATGATTCCAGAATACAGAAGAGAAATATGGCAATTGGGATTATTAGTAAATGGGTGTGCTTCACAGTGCCTTAAGAGAACACAAAAAAGAAAGAAGACAATGATGGTGATGGAGAGAACTCTGAGCAACTTTTCTTGATGGGCAGAAGAAGTCAAGCCAGTGAATGGAGTAATGAGAGGTGCAAGTTTTAAGAATAGAGTGGCCAACAGTGGCAAGTGTCAGAAAAGGGAAAAGAGATGGAATATGAGAAGAATCTACAGGATTTGACCTGTGCAGGAAGAAAGTACAGTCATGACAAGGGAGTGCTGGGGGTGCAGTGCAGAATGAGTCAATGGATTGGGGAAAATGCAGCTTCTAGAAATTATCTACACAGTTCCTAGAAAAGAAGGTGGTAGGGGAATGAGGAGGTAAAAAAGTTGGAAGAATATGAAGTTAGGGTCAAAGAAAGTAACTTGGCCTCTACAATTCAGGGAGGGAACACTTTTTTTTTTTTTTTTTTTTTTTTTCCAGAGACAGAGTCTCACTCTGTCTCACAGACTGGAGTGCAGTGGCACAATCATAGCTCACTGCAGACTCAAACTCCTGACTTCAAGCAATCCTCCGGCCGCAGCCTCTTGAGTAGCTAGGACTACAGGTGGCTAATTTTTTTTTTTTTTTTTGAGATGGAGTCTTGCTCTGTCCCCCAGGCTGGAATGCAGTGGCGTGATCTCACTGCTCACTGCAAGCTCCGCCTCCAGGGTTCACACCATTTTCCTTCCTCAGCCTCCTGAGTAGCTGGGACTACAGGTGCCTGCCACCACGCCTGGCTAATTTTTTGTATTTTTAGTAGAGACGGGGCTTCACTGTGTTAGCCAGGATGGTCTTGATCTCCTGACCTCGTGATCTGCCCACCTCGGCCCCCTAAAGTGCTGGGATTACAGGCGTGAGCCATTGCGCCCAGCCAGCTAATTTTTTTCTTTCATTTTTTGTTTTACAGAGACAGGGTCTTGCTGTGTTGCCCAAGCTGGCTTGAACTCCTGGGCTCAAACCATATTCTAACCTTGGCTCCCCAAAGCACTGGGATTACAGGTGTGAGCCACTGCGCCCAGCCAAGGAGGGAAAAATTCTAGGATATAATAAGATCCAGGGTATAACCCTGAATGTGCCCTATGGAAGTAGAGTGAATGAAGACCATTAGACTCCAGAAGGTCAGAAAACATGAGTCAAGCAACATATGCAAGTCACACATCATGATGGAGGAAAGGAAGACTGTGGACTTCAACCGCAGATATCACTTGTAGTTGAAGGAAAATGAAAAAGGAGAAGAGGTGGTAAATACAAATGGTATGAGCTGGAAAAGAGGAAGGTTTTCACAGCAAAATGGGAACCATAATGGCCTGGTAGTGGCCCACAAGAACCGGGGAAATGACAACACTATCTCAAGCATTCACAGTACAACAGGGTGAAGGATAATGGCAGATATTCAGTATAGAAAGATAAGGAGAAGTCCTGTCCTTGGAGGGAAGTTAGATTTTAGTTTAGTGAACAAGTAGAGACATCTTTCTGCTAAAATACTGGAACTGTTGGGCATGCACATAAAATGGAACAAAGGTAGGGACTGAGAGCTAAATGCAGAGTTGGGAATCAGGTCTGGAAGAACTTGGAGGGAATAAGCACAGAGACTGTCTTAGTTTGGGCTGTCTTAACAAAAATACCATAGACTGGGTGACATAAACAAAGAAAGTTTATTTCTCACTGTTCTGGAGACTGGGAAGTACAAAATCAAGATACTCACATAATTCATTTCTAGTGGCAGCCCTCTCTCTGGCTCACCAATGGCTGCCCACCTTTGTGCTGTATTCTCAGTTGGTGAAAAGCAGGCAGAGAGGAAGCAAGCTCTCCTGTCTTTTCTTATGAAAGTCCAAACCCCTCTCCATTAGGGAGGACCTAATTACCTCACAAAATCCCCATATCCAAACACCATCACATTGAGGATTAAGGTTTTGGCATATGAACTTTGGAAAAACACAAAAATTTAACTATAGCAGTGAGTGATATGAGGGAAAACACTAAAAGATTTGACAAACGATGACTAAGAATGAGGTGATACAGACAACCCCTAAAAGTTGTGCAATGCAGAGCCCGTATAGCCACATGCAACTTGAGGGACTGTCAGACCATGAAGAAGCTTGTAGGCCATATGGTAGGAAGTTTAGATTTTATTTCACATTTAAGAGAAGGCCACGGAAGGGTTTTGTGTTCCTAGAATTTCAGTGTGGCAGTGCAGATGGAAAGAAGTAGATAGATTTGAGATACGTTTTAATAAGAAGCGCTAACAGATCTTGCTAACAGATTTGCGTAGTTGTGAGAAGGGCAGATGGGGAAGAGAGAAAAGTCAAGGATAATTCTTTGATTTATGGCTAAAACAACTAGTTAAATAGTGGTTACTGATACTAATATGAAGAAGTCTTTGGGAGTATGGGAGTGCGACAAGACAGATATGGGAGAGAAATTTACAAGCTGTGTTTTGAACATAAGTTTGAAAGGCCTATTAAATATCCAAGAGAGGCATCAGGGGAAGCATTTGAGTCAGACTGAGTATCTTGAGCTCAAAGAGAAGTTAAGACTGCCCAGAGAAATATGGGTGTCAGTGGCTCTCAATGACATGACATTAAAAGTCATGGAGGCCAGGCGTGGGGCTCAGACCTGTAATCTCAGCATTTTGGGAGGCTGAAGTGGGCAGAACACTTGAGGTCAGGAATTCGAGACCAGCCTGGTCAACATGGTGAAACCTCATCTCTACTAAAGATACAAAAATTGGCTGGGCGTGGTGACGTGAGCCTGTAATCCCAGCTACTGGGGAGGCTGAGGCAGGAGAATTGTTTGAACCCGAGAGGGGGAGGTTGCAGTAAGCCAAGATCATGCCACTGCACTCCAGCCGGGGTGACAGAGTGAGTCTCTGTCTCAATAAATACATACATACATACATACATAAAAGTCATGAAGCTGGAGGAAATGACTTGGGAGACAGGGTGGACAGAAAAGGTAGGAGAGCCCAGGCAAAGGTCATTTCTTCCTTTCAGATGTTATGGTGGAGTAAAATGAATTCCTATTAAAATGACCTGCTTAAGATCATCATGTTTATTTTATTAAAATGTGATTTGTATTTCTCTGCTCAAAATAGTCAGCTATTGTTTCTCTTCTGTCCAAAATCCAACATACCTCTCTTCACCTCATTTCTAGGTCATCCATAGGCATGATCAGTTCTTAGCTTAAGAACTTTCCATGTACTTGATGTTGTAAGAGAGGACCTGGCAAATACAGAAATAAAACGATTTTGTTCTCACCCTTAAAAAGAGTATGCGAAGTTTACTGACAGCACAGACATGAATAGGAAATAATACAATTTTCCAGAAACAACTAGCAATAGAAAATTTATTTTTTCTTTTTTGATGAGCTAAACTTAGGACTAGGTAAAGTTTATTGTTAAAAGATGTCAGGATGTAGAGGCAGATGGCTAATTGGGGTTTAATTTATCATGGAAGTACATAAAGAGGAAGGAAAGCTCTACACATGTACAATTACTTTGCTTGTTCAAAGAAGAAAAGGCCTAAACAACACATTACCTGCTTGCCAATAACTTGTCAAATGCTTTGACTTTTTTTTTTTTTGAGACGCAGTCTTGCTCTGTCGCCCAGGCTGGAGTGCAATGATGTGATCTTGGCTCACTGCAACCTCCTCCTCCTGGTTTCAAGCGATTCTTCTGCCTCAGCCTCCTGAGTAGTTGGAATCACAGGTGCGTGCCATAATGCCCAGCTAATTTTTGTGTTTTTAGTAGAAACAGTGTTTCACTATGTTGAGCAGGCTGGTCTTGAACTCCTGACCTCAGGTGATCCACCTGCCTCGGCCTCCCAAAGTGCTGGGATTACAGGCGTGAGCCACCGTGCCCGGCTAGATGCTTTGACATTTGAAACCTCAATTTAGCTTTGTTATTCTTCCCCAATATTGGTACGAATGTTATTTTAATGTATCAATTTACTGCTGAGGAAACTTAAGAACATTGAGAATTTAAGAACATTGAAATTTGTGTGACAGCAAAGAGCACAGTTGGGCATAAACATCATATGCATGCCAAACACATTTATATGTACTTGCTATATACACTGGATAGTGAGCAAGGCATTTTTATTTGATCTCCAATTCTTGTCATCATTTAATTCATCATCATCTACTAAACACTCTCAGTACTTCTCAGAGATAAGTACATTAAAACTTATCTTTTAATTTTTTTTTGCCAGAAACCAACAGACCACAAAACAACAATAAAATGGAAAACAAATAGAATATATGGAGCATTGTAGTTTGATAAGGTCATAATATAAGAAATGGAAGGAGGAATATATAATATCTTCAAACTACCTACCTTTGATGTCTCCCCTGGTGAGTAGGGAGAGAAAGATACCTTTAACTAAGAAAGCATATTCAGGCAAGAAACTCAGCTTAGAAGCAAGGAGGAAGAGGTCTTTTCAGAGTAGTTATTAGTGATTTATGTGCTTCTCTGCTTGTGGAAATCTTCATTTTCAAAGCTTAGCTCAAATGCTACCTCCACCACAAAAGCTATTCTAGTATTATTCATCATTTCTTCGGTTATGTTTAAGCAATGCCTTGAAAGGCAGCTGAAAAGAGAAAAAGATCCCTTAACAAAAGGCAATTGGTTTTCTCATGAAACCAATTAAATAAATAGAACGATCAATAGACAGGACTGTGAGTGATTGCCTTACGATACAAACAGTCTGTAAGACTTCATTCTATTACTTTAAACAGTCACCAAGAAGATTTACTCAGCGTTAAGCACTATACTAGGAATCGAAGTGACGGCTATGGGATGCCCTGTTTGGAGGTGGACGAGGTCTAGTGAAGAGCCTGAGGCAAACAGAAATATAGTCAAATAATTACTATACAGTGTGATAGGCACATGGCACAGAAGCAGCATGGTGTCTAGAAGGAGTGAGTTGCTCTATCCCACTCACCCCCCAAATACCTCTGACCTCATCTGCATTCTCTCTCACTCACTGTACTTTAGGTACATTTTGAGTTTCTTGAACATGCCAAGTATGCTTCTGCCTCAGGGCCTTTGCACTTCTTATTCCTCTGTTTGATAGTCTGTCACACCGAAAACCATGGGGCTTACCTCCTGTCTCCATTCAAGTCTCTTATATCACTTCATCAGAGTAGCTTTCCCTGACCACTCCATATAAAATTGCACCCCATCACTTCATTTTATATTGCTTACTCTTTTCACAGTTCTTACCATCATGACATATCCTACGTTCATATGTTTATTATCTGACTCTCTTATTAGAATCAAAGCTCCACAAAAGAAAGAACTTTGTTTTATTCACTGTTGAATCTACATAGCTGGAAGAGTTCCTGGCAAAACAAATGGGAAGAGATAAAATGGGATTCAGGAAAGATTTCACAAAGGTGATTATACCCCCAGAGAGTTTAGAAGGATACAAGAGATTATAAAAAAAGATAAGGGAGCTGGGAATAGCAGGTAGAAGTGTGTTCAAAGGTAAGAAAGATTAAAACCACATGGTTTGTTTAAATAATGTGAGATATTGGTTGGGCGTAAACCCTTCTTTTGTGCTTCTATTACAACACATTCACCTTTTCTCTTGTAGGAGGGTTGTTTACTGCCCCCTCTGTCTTTCTCAATAACTTGAGAGTTCTTTAAGGGCTGGGACTGTTTCACTCATGTCTTCATTTTCCAAGTTCTTAAACAGAGCAGATATTCTGTAATTGCTAAATGAATAAATGATAAAACAATATTTATTCATCAAGGAGCAAGAAAAATCATTTATTTGTTCAATTAAAATGGGTTTCTCGCTGTTGACAAGCAAATGCCCTGTTTGTAAACTTTATAAATGAAACAGACCTCAGAGATCATCTAACTTGGCCTTTCCATTTTGTAGATGAGAAAACTGAAGCATAGAAAGGTTGATTGCCTGACTATACAACCTGCTAGGTATAATGAAGAACTGAGGCCAGGCCTGGTGGCTCATACATGTAATCCCAGCACTTTGGGAGGCCTAGGTGGAAGGATTGCTAGAGACCACGAGTTCCAGACCACCCTAGGCAACATGGTGAGACATTGTCTCTACAAAAAATAAAAAATTAGCCAGGTGTGGTGGCATCTGCTTGTCTGTAGTCCCAGGTACTCAGGAGGCTGAAGTGGGAGGGCTGTTTGAGTCTGGGAGGTAGAGGCTGCAGTGAACAGTGACCCTGCCACTGCATTTCAGCCTGGGTTACAGAGTAAGACTGTTTTTTAAACAAAACAAAACAAAACAAAACAAAAAAACAGGCTGGGCGTGGTGGCTCATGCCTGTAAGCCTAGCACTTTGGGAGACCAAGGTGGGCAGATCACCTGAGGTCAGGAGTTCAAAACCAGCCTGGCCAAAATGGTGAAACCCCCTCTCTACTATAAATACAAAAATTGGCTGGGCATGGTGGCGCGTGCCTGTAATCCCAGCTACTTGGGAGGCTGAGGCAGAAGAATCGCTTGAGCCCAGGAGGTGGAGGTTGCAGTGAGCAGAGATCGCATCACTGTACTCCAGCCTGGGCAACACAGCGAGACTCTGCCTCAAATAAATAAACAAACAAACAAAAAACCTAGAGCTCCAGTTTGAACCATTGTATGTCATCTTTTCACTGGAAGATGTGCTTTCAGAAGTGGCCTGAACATTTAGTTTACCTATTAAAATAAAAACTGTACATACTTTATGATCTATCTTCGAGAAACAGACAAATCTGCAAGGAGCCGCATGGATCTTCATTGTCGTTTTCTGTTGTAGTTAAGTGTAAAGTCGAAAGCAATCTGGGTGTACATCAACGGAGAAATAGCCATATTCACTCTGTGATAGCCATACTATGCAATTTTATGAAGCACTTAAAATAGATATAGTTTGATTCATACTAAAATGAAAAAGAGCTCCAAGACAAGGATGCTAAAAAAAAGAAAAAAAAGGAAGTCGCAGGATGATACTATACTATACTGTACTATTTAAGACTTGTCAATCTCAGGTTCTCCCACCAAAACAGCACAACACACGAAGTAAGTGTATAGGAAATTTCGGAATGATGAACTCCAAACAGGATATGCATCTGTAACAAGGGCTACCTCTGGAGAGACGGGTAGGGGAATGAGGCGGTCTTTGACCTTGACAGTAATTTATGGTTTTTAACAAGGAGGGTGCATTCTTCATCTATTAGTTTTGCTTTTGTTGGCTGTGAAAATTAATTTTTCGAGAAATAGTACTGATTGTGATTTCTTCTCTATTCAGTGAGGAAAGGGAGTGACAGGTAATGATTCTGTATCAAGGCTGATTAAAGAATAAAAGAAGGCCTTTCGGAAGATTAAAAAACAAATAAAAAGTTGAGAAGAAAGAGCACGAAGAGTAGAAGGCAACAATGGTGTACTCTCCAGCAATGGCAATACGGGTTATTAAAAAGAAGCGTGGGGGCGGGGAACCCTGGCCGACTCAAGACGCCACGGGAGGAAGCCAAGCAAAATAGCAAAGCGGGATCCTAGAGGGGCGGGGCCCACCTCAGCGCGCAGGCGCAAGCAGGCCCAGGTGGCCGCCGCCGCGGAAGCGAAGCCACCTATACGTGCCGCGCCGCTTGGGTCTCCTGCGCATGCGCAGACGGACCTGCGCTGGAGGCTTCATCTTTGCCGCCGCTGCAGCCGCCTTCCTGGGATTTGAGTCTCGAGCTTTCTTCGTTCGCTGGCCGGCGGGTTCGCGCCCTTCTCGCGCCTCGGGGCTGCGAGGCTGGGGAAGGGGTTGGAGGGGGCTGTTGATCGCCGCGTTTAAGTTGCGCTCGGGGCGGCCATGTCGGCCGGCGAGGTCGAGCGCCTAGTGTCGGAGCTGAGCGGCGGGACCGGAGGGGATGAGGAGGAAGAGTGGCTCTATGGCGGTACGAAACTTCCTGTCCCTGTCTCTCGGGTTCTCTCAGGCCTCCCCTCTTGGCCCTCAAACGGCCGGCGTTCCTGGCCTCTCGCGCCGCCGCTTCGGGCCTCTGGTTGGGAGTCCTGTCCGGCCTGACTTAGGCCGAGCGCGGCGTGCGCGTGCCCCCAGCCCCCGCGGCTGTCTCTCGCCTGGCCCACGCCCACCATGCGCACCCACCCTGTGGCGGCCGGGCCGGGCTGGGGGGCTGTGACCGGTCCTGGCCCCCGGCTTCGCTGTGCTTTCCCCGGGGCGTCTCGATCGCCTCGCTGCTGCGCTCTTTACCCTTATTTTTTTCTGTCGATTCTGAGGTGGTGTTTTTTCGTGTCTGTTTTTGCCCTGTGGCCTTAGGGTGCCCTTCCTGTCCCTTCTTTCAGAAACAGTCATTCTGTAATAATAGCTAAATAAAGTTAATGCTGTACAACTAACGTCTTGTTTCTTGATGGTCAGTTTGTATGGAATGCACCTGCAAGGGTACCTCCTTGTCTGAAAGTCGTGCTTTAAAAATAATTAATTAAGAGAGAGAGAGAGAGAGAAAGATGGCCCATAAAGAAAACTCTGAATGTCTCCTGTATTAAGGTGAAGTTATTCTTTTTTAAGAGACTGCCGTTTAACCTACATCATGGAGGTATCTCATGACCCTTCGGCTTATAGTTTTCAGTGTCATCTCATGTATTTCTTTTTCTCAAAATAAATTTAATGCATCATGTACTTCTCTCTAGAAGGGTACTTGTTTGACATCTGGTTTTTAACTTTAAGTCACAATCCCTTCTTGCTTGTTACACCAGATTTGAAAGTTAATGTTTGTTCCTTGCCTAAAACATACATTCTTGATTGTCTTTAGAATAGAATAGTAAAAGTGCACTTTGGGCACCATGCAGGTCCTTGATGATGTGACTTTGATAAACTTGTAAAAAAAAATCGTTATCTTTGGTGGCAAGATTTAGCATTAGTTACTATTTGAAATGTGAATGTGTAGGATTTCTTTTACAAAGATCTGGAAATCTTCAATACCTCTTTAAGCTTATTTTTATAGCAGTAAAGTCTGATTTTTTTTCCATAAAATACGTATCTTGTTAAGTAATTATAAGGTGATCTAACTTTGGATGTGCTTATAGGCCCATGGGACGTGCATGTGCACAGTGATTTGGCAAAGGACCTAGGTTAGTGCTTGTGATGATCACTTCAGATTTTCATAATACTAGTTTCTTTAAAAGTGGTTTATTTTGTTTGCTTATTTATTTATTTGTTTATTTTACTTGGTAGATGAAAATGAAGTTGAAAGGCCAGAGGAAGAAAATGCCAGGTTAGTGAAATTTTCTGTTGATGCCTATTACACAGGTTGTGTGATACAATGGTTCTGTCAGTTGTCAAAATTATTTTCTTACAATCATTGGCTTCATTACAACACTGACTTACAACATTTTGGAGGACATTGAATCCTTTAAGGATTATTCCAGTTTCAGGACCTAATCTTATGCCAATTGTATTTGTTGGTAGTTTAAAGGACAAAGTTTTTGAACTTAAGATTTTACACTGTTAAGTAACTTGTTACTCTTAAGTGAATTCAGTAGTGAAGTATACAGTATAATCATTAAGCTACTGATAAAAATATTTTAACTTAATTGAAAATGTTTTTAAGTAAATCAGGAACACTCCAAACTACTACTGCTTTTCCAGTTTATTAACATTTTTGATGATATAATGGCACTTTGGTTGTAATTTCAATGCTATGTATTGTTTACATTAAAAATGTGATTAGCTGATTTGTTATAAGGTTGATTTCTTTGTTAGATTGTAAGAAAAATGTAAGTATTCATTTATAGAACATATACAGGGAGTCAGAATTTTACCCCAGATTTCAAAAAGCAACCCATGCAAAGTACATGGAGATGTCGGCTTTACCCTGACCACATGCATTAGTGTCTGTAATGGAGGGAGAGGTAGTTAGAAGATTTTAAAGAACATTTGGGTTTAAAAAGTGGAAGATATACCACTTCATACCGAGTAAGCTGCAATCAAAAAGATAAAACAGGTGTTGGTGAGGATATGGAGAAATAAAAGCCTCATACACTTCTGGTGGGATTGTAAAATGGTGCAGCTGCTTTGAAGAACAGCCTGGCCATTTTCTCAAATGGTGAAACATGGAGTTACCATATGAGTCCTCCACCTTAGAGGAATGAAAACATATTCACACAAAAACTTGTACGTGAATATTCATAGCAGCATTATTCTTAATAGAAAGTGGGAAAAAAAAAACTTGCAGCTGCATCAACTGATGAATGGATAGATTAAATGTGTTATATCCATACAGTGGAATATTATTGGGCAAGGACAATAAAATGAAATACTGGTAGATGTTACAACACGGATGAACCTTACAAATGTGGAAGCGAAAGAAGCCAGTCGGTAGAGACAGATTAGTGGTTACTAAGAGTTGGGTGAATGATTGCTAATGTATACAAAGTTCCTTTTGGGAGTGATGCATACATTCTGGAATTAGATAGTTGTGATGGTTGGACTATGTGAACATATTAAAACTCAGTTGTCCTGTTTGAATGGGTAGATTGTGTAATATGTGAATTGTATCTCAAAGCTGTTACAACAAAAAATGGATAGAGGGAAAAAGTGAGAAATGGAAGTAGAAATAGCTTAGGAGGAGCTGAAACTACAGTTCAACTTCCTTACCCAAAAAATCCCCTATAGTCTTTTCACTCATTGGTATATTATCTGAAATGTTATTTCATTTTAAAATTTATGTATTCAACTCAGTTCCTAATTCTGATCTCAACCACAAAGTTGAGATTAGTTTTAATTTATGTTATGAAAGTGATTGAATTTTCTTTGTACCCATTCCTTCAGTTGGTCAAGAAATTAATTACAGGGTATAGTTTTACAATCAAGTATACTTTTCTATATGATAATCTTTATCCCATTATTTTTTATTTTTATTGGTTACAATTTTAAAAGCTTACTTTCTAATCAAACATTCTTTAATTTTAATTCTGCAATACACAACTTGCTAAAATTTATTGGAGGGAATCTTCTACCTTCCCTGAGTGTCACTGTCAACATAGCTTTATATTCCTTTCTGCAACTTCATTTGGGGAGCCGTTGAGTTGATTTCATCCTATGGGGGAAAAGACAACTTCCTTTACAGTGTTATTTTTCTAGAAAAAGCTTAAAATTTTATCATGTTTCTAACATTTTAATGGTGATAGAAAATTAAGACTTCCAAAAGAGTAGGCCTATTGAAGAAAGGTACTCTGCCAAACCTACTGCTATCTGGCTTGGTACATCATTGCATTGCTCCACCTAAGTTCCTGCTATTAGAATTTGCCCGTTTCCTACTGACTGGCTCATTGCTGAAGCCTCTGTTTTTCTTAAACATTGCATTGCAGTCTCCAATTGTGTTTTATCTATCCAAGTTTTGACTAAAGAAGGGATACTGTTTTGTGACATAGAAAGCAAATAGGACTTGTTTCTGGCTACCTAGAAGCTTATTTCAGCAGGAGGTAAATGTACTGAACAATTACAGCTGCATATTTGTTTTCTTGAAGCAAGCAGTAGAACAATGAAAATATAACAGTTATGTTTTGACTTTTTATCTTTCATTTTGCTTTATTTGGTGATTGTGCTATAAAATGCCACTGTAAAGATCAAATTGATTTACATAGAAACTACCTGACAGAAAGTGAAGTTTAGAAGAGATTAGCAGAAATCTAATGAAAAGTGCTCTGAACTGTGTCAACATCTGGACATTTTTGTTAAGAATGCTACTAAATAATTTAGAAAGTTGGGTCAAATCAGCTACTTGCTTTATACTTCAATTTTCTTATCTGTAAAATGAGGTGATGGTTAATTCCCACTGTTGAAATTTTAATTACTAAAAAATGTAAGAAACCAATTACACTATGGTACTGGAAGTGTTATTTGCTGGTAAATGACCATATGCTTGAGTTTCATGGGAATGTGAATGTTTTATTGTTACATATCAGTTTTGTTGTGAAAGGACAAGTTCAAGTATTAACTGGTCTTAAAAAAGTAATCAGTTTTATCATTCATGAGAATTAGCTCCTTATTAATATCAAATTGGAGAACAGTCTTGAATGAAGATACATTTTTTAATCTTAAAATTTTATTTTTTATTCAACAAAGGACATATTTTCAATAAGATTGATAACACAGAGAACCAAGAAGAAGCATGTATGTTAACTGAATACTGAAAGAGTTAATGTGATTATACCACAAATCTGAGTTCTTGAGCACCAAGGAAAAGAGGAAGCTGTATTATGTAGATCTGGGTAGTTATAGTAGTAGTACCTGGTACATAGTGGATGTTCAGTAAAGATTTAGGATAATTAAAATTGATTAAGTTTGTCATACATTTTTAAAATGTGTAAAAAGCTTGAATTATAGCCCATCAAATTATAAATCATTTATAACCTGTGAAGGCATTTGCATTCTTTTTTTTTTTTTTTTTTGAGACAGCATCTCACGCTGTCACCCAGGCTAGAGTGCAGTGGCATGATCACTGCAGCCTCACTGCAACCTCTACCTCCTGGGTTCAAGCAGTTGTCTGCTTCAGCCTTCAGAGTAGCTGGGATTACAGGCGCCTGCCGCCATGCCTGGCTAATTTTTTTTTTTTGTATTTTTAGTAGAGACGAGGTTTTACCATCTTGGCCAGGCTGGTCTTGAATTCCTGACCTCGTGATCCACCTGCCTCAGCCTCCCAAAGTGCTGGGATTACAGGCGTGAGCCTCCACACCCAGCCTAGCATTTGCATTCTACTTACAATGTTGAGTACTTGTCTTATGCAAGTTACTAGAAATAATGGAATAAGACAGTCAGATTTTACCATTACTGTCTCCAGTGGAGACAATAATTTTAGGAGCTTTATTAAAGCTTAGAAATACTAACATAATCTATCTGTACTTCCGAAAAATAATGCCTGACATGTATACTTACTTTTGTTGTTTGTAGTGCTAATCCTCCATCTGGAATTGAAGATGAAACTGCTGAAAATGGTGTACCAAAACCGGTAACATAAGGCTTTGAAATCCAGTTACTTTCCTGATACAAATCTTTATCAATAGCTTCACAGTTTACATAGAAAGCAAGCTGGCATTTTATATTACCTTCAGTATCGGGTGTTATCTGGCCCTTTCTTACATTTCCTACTTCATCTGGTGCCATTAAAAACATATATAGGAATTAAAATGAGGAAAAGAAATAGTAGAAAGACTTCAGAGGAAAATAGTATGTGCAAAGGCTTGATGTTTATTGCTTTCAAGGAAATGAATGGTTATGAATCTACTGAATGTAGTGAGCCTGGTTTTCAGAGCAAGTTTTGAGTCCCACAACCTTTCACTGTTATGATTTTTTAGCGTTGCTTTTTAATGTATGTGACAGTCCTTGACTGCATCCCTGCATGCCATTGATATTTTGTGAGATGAACATATCATTGGTCCTATGAATATTTGTACATTTTAATCCTATAAAAGGAAGGAAGTTATTGTTCTGGAAGTTTGAAGTTGTATACAAAAAAGTATTTTGCCTATGTGATCTACTTATTTACTATGATGTGATTAAGCACAAAATAGCCTTTAAGAGCCAAAGTAAAATCTTCACAAATGTAGAATTTGCATGTAGGGCCTCTTCTAGGTATACAAGAATACCAAGCATAACTGAGCTTCTACTTAACTATTTGGTACTTCTTATGCTTTGGTTTTTTTTTTTTTAATTCTTTAATTGATTTGGTACTTTGTATTTGTGACACTGTGAATCTTAAAATTGTTCTCCTCTTAGATTCTTTTTTGCCAAGACTTCTCAAATACTTATTTTTTATAATTTTATCTTGTAGGTATCTTAGTAAGTTGCTTTAGATCCTTTTTGCAAGAAGGGCAGATATGATAGTTAAAAAAAAATATGAGGTGTTGTTTACCAAAAGGAGATGATGCCAAGAAAGATTTCATTTCTTTATTCTTAGTCTTATCCTTTTTATCATGTAGAACATCAAAATTATGAGTTGAAATAGGTGGCAGCATTATAAGCTTGTAACTTTTAAATTGTATCTCAAAAAAATACAGAGTGGGGCCGGGCATGGTGGCTCACACCTGTAATTCCAGCACTTTGGGAGGCCAAGGTGGATGGATCACCTGTCAGGAGTTCGAGGCCAGCCTGGCCAACATGGTGAAACCCTGTCTCTGCTAAAAATACAAAAATTAGTTGGGCATGGTGGTGGGCACCTGTAATCCTAGCTACCCTAGAGGCTGAGGCCGGAGAATTGCTTGAACCTGGGAGGCGGAGGTTGCAGTGAGCTGAAATCATGCCATTGCACTCAAGCCGGGGCGACAAAGTGAGACTCTGCCTCAAGAAAGAAGAAAGAAAAAAAAAAACAGGGTGGTTACTTTTTTTAGTTATTAGTATTAGATGTTGAAATGGATTATTGAATGTATTTTATAATTTGTTTATGTTCATGTAGAAAGTAACTGAGACCGAAGATGATAGTGATAGTGACAGTGATGATGATGAAGATGATGTTCATGTCACTATAGGAGACATTAAAACGGGAGCACCACAGTATGGGTAAGATATTTTTTAGTAAGTAACAATTGTGTAAATGCTATATAGTAAGGAGAGTGTGCCTGTATCAAACTCTCAGTGGTTGAGTCCATTGTTTTTATGTTTTTCTATTTTAACATAAAAGAACTTGTTAAAGTTTCATGAAGATACTTCTTTGCTTAAATAGTTAATTGATTAGGCAAAGGTACATGGAAGCAGCAGTTTTTGATGCTGAATTTAAAGTGTTTTTATAAAAGAATTGAGTGCTAGGCCCGGCATAGTGGTTCATGCCTGTAATCCCAGGACTTTGGGAGGCCGAGGCGGGTGAATCACTTGAGGTCAGGAGTTCAAGACCAGCCTGACCAGCATGGTGAAACCTTATCTCTACTAAAAATACAAAAATTAGCCAGGCATGGTGGTGGGCACCTGTAATCCCAGCTACTCCAGAGGCTAAGGCAGGAGAATCACTTGAACCTGGGAGGCGGAGGTTGCAGTGAGCCTAGATCGAGCCACTGTACTCCAGCCTGGGTAACAGAGTGAGACTCTGTCTCAAGAAAAAGAAAAAAAAAAGTACTATAAATTCTTTGATTAGAATTAGAAATCCTTAAATTGTAATTTCTATCTGTACTTATTATTATTTCACTTTATTACTTATCCAGACCTGAGTTTAGGTTTTTAATTTTTTTGTCTAATAAAAACAATATCAAAAGTATTTCTTTTTGTTCTTAATAGTGTTTTCAGATTTCTAATTCTCCCTTAGGCCTTTTAGGCCAATGTTTGTCTCAAATTTTGTATTCTATAAACTGGACCAAGTAAATGGACTGTCATTGACTCATTGAGCGCATAAAGAATCTTACAGAAAGATTGGAAGGGAAATACATTGAAGTACGAATTGTGATTTAGTTACGATAGGCGAATAAGAGTTTTTCAAATTGGCTGTATGATGTGGTTATTATAGCTTATGCATTGGAAACATAAAATACATTAATTTCACTATAGTTCATTAAGCAACCTCATCTGGAATCAACCAGTGTATACAAAAATATTGTTAAATATTTTATTAGTAGAGTCATTTGTTTTCAGAAGTCATTTCAGGAAGCTTAAAGCCAATTCAGTTATTGTCATAGTCAGTTTTGTATTATAATAATGACTACCCATGTAATTTTAAAATCCTAGCACCTTTTTAGGGAACAGAGTAAAGAGGCTCATTTTTCATGTTAGGGGTGGATATTCTAAATGTGCTCCTCATTCTCATTTGGGAAAGTAAATAATTACTTAATGAGAAAGTCGGGCTTATACTGTAGCACTAGTAGGGCTTTACTATCTGCATGATGCAAAAGGAACACATATAAAATTGTAATAATTGCATGTTCATTAAATGTTATGTAAAATTATTTGTATTTGCAAGTTATAGAACAATTTGAAGCAAATTACAATTTTTTTGGATTATGAATGGGACCTTTTCTTGGTAGAAATTGCACTCAAATATTAAATATACGTGGACTTCCATAGTACCTTACTAAACTTTATTTCTTACAGCAATTTTCAGTTTTATGCATTGTAATTATGTTTATACATATTTATTACCTCTAGACACTTTAGATTTCTATAGAGTAGAAACCATTGTATTCAAAACTCTTCAAAAAAACAAGAAACTGTGATTTATGAAGTTTTCTCTTCCTCACATTGCCTTAAATATAGTTAAGTGTGCAGTAAATGGTCATTGACTAAATAAACTGAATGTTATTTAGTTACAGTTGTCTCTGAAGGTTTTTTCCCTTAGACATTTGATTATGAAACTTTTCAAGTACTCACAAAAGTTGAAGGAATTGACATGTGAATGCTCATTTACCCATCACCTAGATTATACAATCTACATTTTGCTCTGTTTGCTTGAACTCATATCCCTCTATCTATGCGTTTACCCATTTATCAGTTGATTTATTTTTTATTCATTTTATGCATTTCGAAAGTAAAGTACAGGCATTTGTGAAGAGTGTAAAGTTGTTTAACCTCTATATTTCAAGATAAATCCCTTGAAAACAGTCAGTGAGAAAATGAAATTTGATAAACATCTACATATGCACAGCATTTTCAGAAGCAAATTTAAAGAACAAACTGTGTCCAAGGAGTGGTACTGAACTGATTTATTGTAAATTGTTAGGAAATACAAAATAGCATTTTTTTTTTTTTTTTTTAGGTAACATACCTTTGTTACAAGTTCATTTTATATGTAAGTAAGGTATGAAGAAAAGCAACTCTTAAAGTAGGAATACTTTATCTTGGAAAGTAGTTTGTTACCTATCTCTGTGAGATTGATCCATTTATGTACTCAATAAATAATTTTTAAAGACATAATTTATCTGGCACTGTGTTAAGTAGCAAAGATAATGTGCCTTTATCAAACCATCTGTGATCATTCCATTATTATTATTATTTTTTTTACATTTACCATGCTACAAAAGAACTCTTGGTAAAATCACCATGAAGTTTCCTGAAGTTAACGAATTAGATAAAGTTACATGAAAGCAGCAATTTTTTATCTGTGAATGTATTAATTGATGAGAATACAAGAAGTTATCATTTTCCAGAGGTAGTGAAGATGGCAGACATGTTGAGTAAATATTTTCAATGCAACATAAGTGCTAGAATAGAAACATGTACAAAGTGATTTTCAAAAGGTTTGAGAGGAGAGTTGCTAAAAGCCTACAGGTGTTGAAGAGAAGATCCCAGAGGTAACATTTGAACTTGTTTGAATAATTTTTGAGATGGGAGACAGTGGTTTTTAGGTGGCGGACACTGCTTAACAATAAATGTATTAGATGCATGCCTTGGAGGAAGTACATGGCTGGAGGATAAGGTAGACGAAAAGAGATGGTTGAAATCACTTATGGAAGGAGTTAGGATGCTTTTGCTATGTCTTTGTAGACCTTGCAAGCTTGTCCAATGTATCTTATTTTGTTGTTGTTCTGTTTTGCTTTGTTTTAGGCTTTTAGCTGCCCAAAGCCATGGTTTTTAGTTTCTGTCTCCAGTGATCAGTGGAAAAGAGGGGTGATGAAGGGGCTTTACTGGCCTAACCAGAAACAGAAACTAAGGACTCATGACTGTATTCTTTCCCTTAGACACCCCTAATTAGGTTTTTAGACAGGTCATATCATTTGAAAAGATAACTCTAGCATCAGTAGTTGAGATGGGTTAGATGGAGAGACATTGACTAATAGATGTGAAGTAGTTGTCCAGGTGAGATGATAATCTAGACTAAGGGAGCAGTAGTAGAGAGATGAATGGGAAAATAGTACATTTGAATATTAGAGAAACAGAAATATAGTCAGGCATGTGGTATACACCTGTAGTCCCATGGACTTGGGAGGCTGAGGGGGGAGGATTGCTTGAGCCTTGGAGTTTCAGGCCAGCCTGGGCAATATAGTAAGATCCTGTCTCAAAGAATAAATAGAAACAAATAACATGGGTAACTGGTTGGTTGTGGATGGAGGAGGAGATAAAGGGCTCAGTGACTTAAAGATTTCTAGAGCAGTTAATTGGGTACAGGTGGGTGCTACTGCTCCCACCTCCCACAAAATAGATTCATTTGACATGTTTATTTTGAAGTTCCTATAGAAAATCCAAGTATAGGATCTAGCATTTAGAGTGGTCTGAGACTTCATGGGGATCTATTGGACATTATATCAAATTTGCCTCTGCAATTTTTCATACCACTGAGCTTCTCTACACAGGCTTCTCTACAAAGGCTTGTGGCTTAAAAAAGAAAAAATGATGTTTTAAAAGGCAGAATAGGGAATAGAAAGTAGCTGAATGGAAAGCGAAGAAGCTCATTTATCGAACACTTGTGGCTAAGCCTTTTATAAAAATACTATTTTATTCTATACTGTCCTGTAAGAGAACAGTTTAGAGAAAATCCTTGATTTTTCTACATTTGTAGAAAAATCATGTACATCATATGTAGATACCGCTAAGTCACTTTTTCTGAATTTGGATTGTTAAAATGTAAACATCGTGAAGGCAGGAACCATATTTGTCCAGCTCCTCACACTTTTTCCTCAGCCTAGAACCATACTTGACATGGTTTGGTGCTCAGTAAGCATTACATGAATTAATCAGTCTATAAAATGATTATTTCAAGTTGGTGACGATAGTACTGCTTGACAGTAATATTTGGTCCACTTTGTAATTTTTGCATTTCTAGCTGTGGAGCTACAGTTATTTGATACAATTACTTAAACATTTTATTGAATTTACATTTTTCTTTTTTAAGTAGAAAAGAAAAATGACAGTGCAAATGTAACTAAACCTAAGTCTTAAATGTAGTACATTAGAGACAAAAGATGGAAGTAATTATTATTAGACCCAAAGCAGTGAATCTGAAGTCCAGATGGCTGAACTTCTGAGAGAAAAGAACCAAATATATAACATGGATATAATGTGAGAAATATATCATTGAAAACATCTATGACTTGAGGTCTTACTGATATCTTTTTTAGAGACAAAAGATGGAAGTAATTATTATTAGACCCAAAGCAGTGAATCTGAAGTCCAGATGGCTGAACTTCTGAGAGAAAAGAACCAAATATATAACATGGATATAATGTGAGAAATATATCATTGAAAACGTCTATGACTTGAGGTCTTACTGATATCTTTTTTTTTTTTTTTTTTTGAGATAGAGTCTCGCTCTTTCGCCCAGGCTGGAGTGCAGTGGCGCGATCTCACTACAAGCTCCGCCTCCTGGGTTCATGCCATTCTCATGCCTCAGCCTCCTGAGTAGCTGGGATTACAGGTGCCCACCACCACGCCTGGCTAATTTTTTCTGTTGTTTAGTGGAGACGGGGTTTCATGGTGTTAGCAGGATGGTCTTGATCTCCTGACCTCGTGATCCACCTGCCTCGGCCTCCCAAAGTGCTGGGATTACAGGCGTGAGCCGCCGTGCCCGGCCGTCTTACTGATATCTTTTTGTTCAGTGGGAGTTGGTCCTTCTTTGCCCATTCCCATTTTCTTCTAACTTCCCTAGTAACAGAAAAGTCTATTTTAATTAGTATATTTGATAATACTACTCATATATAAGAATCCATTATATAAAAAAGTAAAGAACTGTCTGTAACCCCATATTACAGAAAATGTATACAAGGCTCATTTATACAAGTATAAATGCAATGAATTATTCAAATAATTGTATACAACTCTTAGGTGTCTTGGCCAAGATTACACAACTAGCAATTGACAAAACATTTGCATGTGGGTTGGTCCAACTTCAGATATTTTTTTCTTTATCACTGTGTATTATATTACATCTAAAAAGGAGCAGCTTAATATTTTTTTCAAATATATACATTCATGTAACTACAACCAGATCAAGATATGAAACGTAATTGGCATCCTAGAAGTTTCTCTCATTTTTCCTCTTGGTCATTAACCACCCACCACTGGCAAACACTGTTCTGCTTTCATGCTAGACTTATTTTTGAATTTCTTGTCAATAAATTTCTATTATGGACTGAGTACTCCATGAATAGTTGAAAAAGGATTTATTAACAATATCAAATGCAGGAAGAACTGAAAGGCCACTAGATTTGACAACAAGTTGGAGGAATTTTACTTATGCTTAAGATTGCTGTATATTTAATAACGGGGAGGCAAGGAAATGAAGACAAGGGGTATAAACTATTTTTCCCTTCTTAGCCTTATTTCTTGTGAAGTTTGTTACAGTAGAATGTTGAGTTACTGGCAAAAAGGTTTTTGAAATGGAAACAAGTCAGGCTTTTTGTTTTTTTTTTTTTTTAAATGTTTTTGCCTTTTATTGAGCAAGTGACTTTAAAAATCAGTTTAAAATGTTTTTTAAAATGTGTGTTAGCTGGGCACGGTGGCTCACTCTTGTAATCTCAGCATTTTGGGAAGCCAAGATGGGAGGATTGCTTGAGCTCTGGAGTTCGAGACCAGCCTGGACAACATGGTATGAGATCTCCTCTATACAAAATTTAAAAAATAAAGATAGAAATAAAATGTGTGTCGCACTATCCATTTACTATGTGATTGTATAATTTGTTTCTACAAATGGAATATATTACTGTTTTGTTTAAGCTTTTCAGGATAATTTCTGGTTTTTTTTGTTTGTTTGTTTTTAGGAGTTATGGTACAGCACCTGTAAATCTTAACATCAAGACAGGGGGAAGAGTTTATGGAACTACAGGTAAAGTTTGTATTTTCTGTTGCATCAGTAGGGAAATAAGGCACATATCTTAAATAGGTCTTAATAGCTTTTTTTTTAGTCGGGGACAGAGTCTGGCTCTGTCACCCAGGCTGGAGTACAGTGGCGCAATCTTAGTTCGCTGCAACCTCCGCCTCCTGGGCTCAAACCATCCTCCCACTTCACCTTCTCAAGTAACTGGGACTGTGGGCGTGCACTACCATGCTTGGCCAATTTTTGTATTTTTATGTAGAGACCGGGTCTCACCATGTTGTTCAGGCGGTCTTGAACTTTCGAGCTTAAGTGATCTACCTGTCTTGGCCTCCCAGAGTGTTGGGATTCCAAGTGTGAGCCACTGCGCCTAGCCAAGGTGATAATACCTCTTTTTAAAGAGTAATTTTTGACCGTACATCACAGAGACTGGTAAAAATTTTTCTGGAAAGAGTCCAGTAGCACGTGTTTTAGGCTCTGCTTTGTTGGGAACCCTTGCCAGGTTTTTTGCCAGGAATAGTAAAAAGATGTTTGTTTTCTGTTTGTGTATTTGTGCCAGGAATAGTAAAAAGGTGTTTATATTTTCTGTTTGTCTATGGTATCTCCCAGCTTCTTGCAAATGTAGCTCCTTCATTTTGTAATTTTATAAAATAGGAACAAAAGTCAAAGGAGTAGACCTTGATGCACCTGGAAGCATTAATGGAGTTCCACTCTTAGAGGTAGATTTGGATTCTTTTGAAGATAAACCATGGCGTAAACCTGGTAAGATTATTGTGGATTATATTAATTTCAATATTTTTAGTGTGAAGTCATCAGAAAATTTTTTTGAACATCAATTTAGAATTTTATTTTTTCATTATAATTTTAATTGTCTTAAGCAAATGATGAGTAATAATGACTTGGATTATTAAATCTTACTGGTGGCCTTGTATTACTTAAAATGTAGACTTATTGTTTATTATAATGGCGTTTGTAAAGGGAATAATTTGATCAAAAATGTTATAGTATTTTTGCCACCATAAATGATAGAGTGATAACTGATAGAACTCTAAATTTATATTTTTATAGTTTAGTATATTTTTGATGCTGCATAAAAATAGAGCTGAAATATTTGTACACTAAAGTTGTGTTTTTTCTTTAGGTGCTGATCTTTCTGATTATTTTAATTATGGGTTTAATGAAGATACCTGGAAAGCTTACTGTGAAAAACAAAAGAGGATACGAATGGGACTTGAAGTTATACCAGTAACCTCTACTACAAATAAAATTACGGTAATTAATAAATACTCCGGAATACCCTTGGCTTGTCTACCGTCCCACTTTTACTCCCCAAATAAATTGCTTCCCTATAAAAGTGGTTAAATGCTGTATGATAGTTTAAAAATTCCATTTTGTTTACCATGTTTGTTTTTCCCTTCCCTCCCTTTTAGAGTTTCGTATTTAATGATTATCTGATGTTCTTGCTTTCAAATCACAGACTAGCCACAGCTAGTTTGTCTTTATATGGCCTATTAATTAAATATTATGTGGTATCTTAATGGGGAATATGTTATCTAACTTAGGCCGAAGACTGTACTATGGAAGTTACACCAGGTGCAGAGATCCAAGATGGCAGATTCAATCTTTTTAAGGTGAATTTTAGTAAATTATCCTTGGTTGCTCTCATTTTTTGTTCTTGAGTCTGCTCCCATACCACTACTCAAGGGACAAGATTAAAGTGGAAATAGCTACCTTTTTTCCAAACCTTCAGCTTTCTGGTGACTTACAAATTTGCTGATTGTTGTTTTATCTCCACTTTTGCAAGCATGTGAATTTATAGCCTATTATACTAACAAATGCCGAGTAAAACTATTCTTTGCTATATGTTGTGATTTCATTTTGAGTCGTAATACATGTTTGTAGGATAGAAAAGTTAGTGGCAACAGATTACGCTCTCATTGTAGATAATACTCTAATCTTTATCAACAGAATTGGAAACTTTTTTGTTTTCTTTACAAAAATGGTAAGGAAGGTGGCATACTGTTTATCTCTATGACACTGATAACACTGATATCATTGGTGTAATGCCCTGATAGCTCAAGATATCTTCAAAAATCTTAGGCATTCTCTGAGAGGCTTTGAGAACTCAACATAATGAGATAAGGCCATTGATTTTAAAAATTGGTTCTTAAAAGGATTAGGTATATGTGAGAGACTTTGAGGTTGATACTACAACTTGCATAACAAGTCTGATTTCTGGCTCCTCCATACCATGGTATGATCATAGACCCAGTCCAAAGAATAATACTATATTGTCATAGTTCTTTTATGGAAAACTGATTGTGTACTCTTTTTTCTTTACCTTAATAGTTGACTCTTGTATTGAATGACACTGGGATGAAGATTGGGAGTGGCTTTTAGATGGGGTTGTATACTCAGGGAACTTTAGTGGACTGGAAAGAGACCACTGCTCCCCTTTTGGGTTTGCAGCCCTGTCCATCAGAATACTGCCTTATGCAGTGTGTGTGCTATGTCTGCAGATACAACCACTCTACTGTACACAGTTCTATATAGATAATTTTATTTTAATTTACATCCTACTTTGCGTAAGTATTTGGTTCTTCTTTTGCAAATATTTTGAAAGTATGTGATGATGTCTGTTGTGTTTTAAAGGGTCATCAGTTTCTTTTGGGTTATATTGTCTGTATAGGCATTGAATATATTAAACTTGACTGCAATGAGTAGAAAAGTTGTCTTAATGAACTAGTTCATTAGCAGTAGTGCATTTTATTTTCTTTTAATAGAAATGAGAACTGCCATCATAAACTGTTAGCTTCTGTATACTTTATTTTTTGTAGTAGACTTAAAAAGAGAATAAAAAGAAACTCCTAGGGGTTAGTCTCATTGAAGGTAGCCATTATGAATGTGTATTTTATATACATACTGTGTACTGAAAAATTTATTTTGAAGTTTCTTTTGGTTATGTGAGAGGAGGTCATAGAGTGTTCCATTCTGATTGGATTCTGAATGAAAGATTTTAATTCGATGGGTACAGTCTTCATGGTTTTCTTGCCTTGATAGTGTGTTTAAATACTAATATGTTTGGTAGAAATACTGATTTGGGAATAGGGTGTGTATTAAGAATATGTGTGGCAAACATTTTTTCTTTATGTATATTGTGGTCCGTAGGAAATGGTGGAAATAGGGCCATCATGAGCAGGACGTTGATTTTAAACTAGTCTGCAAACATTTGTGTAGCCAATAGGAAGCTGTTTGAAAGTTCCTGAGCAGTAGAATTAAGTGCAGATCTGGTATTTAGAAAAGGAACTGGCAGCAGGATGGGCTGTAGAATGAAAGGGGTGTGAAACAGATAGGGAGCTGTTGCCATACTATAGGACTAAAATGAACTAGGGCCTGAACTCACTTATGAGGATGAATGGGCAAAGGAGTGGATTTAAGAATTAAAATTTATTTTCATATCTGCTGCAAATAGAATTTTTTCATCCTTAAGTGTGAGACAACCCATCAGCCTCTTTAAGATAACTTTATTTACTTTTCATTAAACAATTTGCAAACCCAGTAACAAGTAGAATAGTACACATGAACCCTTAGGTGCTTATCATACAGCTTCAACACTTAACAGTGTTTTGACATTCTTGAGGTAACAGCCTTTTATATACTTAATATGAATAACGTTTTTTTAAAAAGCAAAATAAAAGAAAAAATTTAATAGGTATAAAAATAAAGCCACTCAATTGGCTACAAAAACAATTGTGTAATTATTTAATTAGAGTGAGTGGAAAAAGAGAAGTGACTAGTGGGAATAGATAACATGTATGTATGAGAAAACATTGACTACAACGTTTTCTTAAAATATTTTTTATTCGTTTGTGCACATATGCATAGATCTTCCCCCCGCCACCCCCGCCCCCCCGACTGTGAATGTATGAGCTTTGTCACCAGTTTTCTGAAATTTTACAGTTATGTGTCTTGGTCTGTTTTCATCCATTGTACCAAGCATTCAGTTGCACCTTCTCAATTTGGAAGCACATATCCTTCACTTATGGAACACTTTCTTCTTTTACTTTTTTCTCTGCTTTCTTTTCTATTCTAGATAAATATTGGATATCTTCGAATGGTCTTCTAATTTTTTTTATTGTTTTTCTCTTTTTCATCTTTTCCATTATCTGGGGGAATTTTTTATTCTTATAATGTTATTGTACTTAGTTTTCATTTCTGTTGTTAATTTCCAAGAAAATTTTTCTTTATTATTTAGTTGTAGCATCTTATTCACGCCTACAGTAATGCAGTATCTTTTTCTCTCCTCTCTCAAAGGATATTAATGATAGGCTGTTTTGTTTCTGTTAGATTTTTCTTTTCCTGCATAGTCTGTTTTCAACTTGATTATTTAAGTTAGTTATTTTTATCTTCTGACTTAGACTTTTCTGAAATGTTTGTTGATTGTTGGCCATTCACTCATGTAATGGTGGGCTGCTAAAATTGATTGGAAGCTCTGTGCATCTGAATAGAACTTGCTTGACTGCAGGCTTCACTGGAGGGCTGTTTTTTCACATTCCCTGATGTTAGTATTTTTAGGTGTTTTTCTTTTTGTGGTAATCAGATTTTTTCAGATAAGGTATTCCAGTATTCTATCTAGAGGGTATATACTTGGCTGATGCAAATGTTCTGGTAGCTGGAGCTTTTAATTTCTGAATTTTTGAGGGTCCTGACATGATAATCATTGTCTTTGCTTTCTCATTGCTGACTTAGGATTCAGTTTTCTTTGGTCTGCTCAGTCAGTTACTATTTTTTAATCTAATTTCAAAGTTCTAAATTTTGTTGGTTTCTTAATTTTTTTCTTATGGGTTGAAACAAAATTGTGATTATTTATGGTTGTCTGTTTTTCCTTTTTTTGACTTTAACATGTAGTAATGTTTTCATAAGTTCTTAAATTTTTTTATAAATATAATTTAAAATAGATACATAGTTTATTATTTGGATGTACCTTAGTTTACTTAGCAGGGTTTTTTTTTTAAGATATTGTTTGTAAAGTTAAACTTTGAAGCTGTGATAGGCAGCCAAAGAAAATTTCAAAAATATTTTTCAAACTTTTAGTACAGTGGTAGCATAATTTGGGTATTTAGCTTCTCAAGGTTGTAGACTTAAGTTTTGTTTGGATTTGTCAGATCTGACATAAATTTGTTTTTAGAAAATTAGTCATAATGTCTTATGGTCATTTCTTAAGATATTAGATCATGTGAAATAATCTCATTATGTTACTGGTTAGACAAATTTTGAGTCTGTAATCTTGAGTGTAACATCTGAAGACAAACAAATGGATAATCAAGTTGACTAGAAAGGTTGGTAGAATAGTGAGGATTTTCAGAATTGTTTAATAGAATGAGGATATTATGAAGAAATTAAGGAAAAAAGAAAAGCTGGGAAACACGGGCAATTTTTGTGTGTTTAAAAATCTGTGCCATTTTCCTAATATCTTCTCTGACCTCACCTCTCTCTTTCTCTTTTAATGTCTCTCCCACGTCTCTTTCCCCAATCCTTCCTGGTTCCTCCTTCCTGGTTTTTAATTGAGCATTGACTGTGCCAGGAAGTATCTTAGGCTTTGGGGGGAAGGGGAGGTCACCATAATAGACATGGAGCCTATAGTCTAGACGTTTATTGTGCTTAATGGGAAAATTTAGGTATTAATTAAATAATCATGCTAAAGATGATATAGTTATAAACTACATGTTCTTTGGAGTTTGAAGAAGTGACATTTAAGTTGATTCCCAAAGTCAGTCAAGTAACAAATATTTATTGAGTACTTACTGCATGCCAGGTACTGTTTTAGGATGAGACATAGTAATAAGGTGATGGAATTGTGTGTGTGTGTGTGTGTGTGTGTGTGTATGTGTATATCTATGTTAATTTTTTGATTTCTTATTTATATATCTCAACATCACAGGGTTGAAAAGCACCTCAATAAATCCTATTAGAATAATGAGCACTCATCTTGTGGATATAGATATCACCCTGAGTAGGCCTTCACTGGCATAACTGTATTTTATGATTTTTTTTTTTCTTGAGACAGAATTTCACTCTTGTTGCCCATGCTGGAGTGCAATGGTGCGATCTTGGCTCACTGCAACCTCCACCTCCTGGGTTCAAGTGATTCTCCTGCCTCAGCCTCCCGAGTAGCTGGGATTACAGGTGTCTACCACCACATCTGTATGTTTTTTGTATTTTTAGTGGAGACAGGGTTTTGCCATGTTGGCCAGGCTGGTCTCCAACTCCTGACCTCAGGTGATCCACCCGCCTCAGCCTCCTAAAGTGTTGGGATTACAGGCATGAGCCACTGCACCTGGCCATAAATGTATTTTAGATGTTAACTTTAAGTAGGCCTTTTAAAGGAATTATCTATACAAAGTAATCATGGATATAACAGAACTTCAAAGGAAATAAAACATTGGCTTCTTATAATTACAATTACATGGTGAGAAAAAGATTCAAAAACAAATGTTTCTATGTTGAGATAAAATGAACTACAATTAGAATCTTTTTTTTTCCCCCCAAGATGGAGTCTTGCTCTGTCACCCAGGCTAGATAGAGTGCAGTGGCGCGATCTTGGCTCACTGCAACCTCCACCTCCCGGGTTCAAGCAATTCTCCTGCCTCAGCCTCCCAAGTAGCTGGGATTACAGGCACCTGCCACCACACCTGGCTAATTTTTTTAGTTTTGGTAGAGACGGGGTTTCACCATGTTGTCCAGGCTGGTCTCGAACTCCTGACCTCGTGATCCACCCACCTTGGCCTCCCAAAGTGCTGGGATTACAGGCGTGAGCCACCACGCCCAGCCTACAATTAGAATCTTATGCTTTCTTTTACAACCTCAAATGGACATTGCTCATAAAATTAAAAAATCATGCTTTCATAAACATTAAAGCCTGTCATAAAATTAGTGGCAATTAATAGCTTCTTTCTTAGTCTCTCTATATAAATAACCAGTGAACCATTTGCTTTCTCCCTGTTGTGCAAAGCCAGATGGTCATTGCAGTTGATTTCAGATTGAGCATTTTTAAACAAAATTATTGAAGCATACACAGACTTAATACTTTTGGAGAATTATGGAGTATGAAAGGAACATTTTGAACTCTCCAGTTTTTACTGCTAGAGAATTCTAAGACATTCAAAGTTATTTTTCTTTTTAACCAATGAAAGAATGTTCATGTGCAGAAAAAGATGAGATATTTTTGTTATGGAAGCAAGTGATTGTGCTTCAGACTGGAATCCTTTTGAATTCATGTTGTTTTCCCTGTAAAGAGAAACCAGGAAGAAGAAAATCCTATGACACTAATACATCATCCCAGATGCTTTCAAAGGATTCCTTTTTGTATGGGAACTTATAAGCAATCACACTATTGCCATAATGAGAATCTTTTGGGTGGTTGAGTAACTTTCCTTCATTCCTCTTCTGGTAGACTCAGTTAAATTGGCTAGAGAGATCAGTGATCACCAGAGAGTGAGCTGTGTGGCTAGAGCTTGAATCCAAGTAGTCTAAAAACACCGTTTTTATTCTTATCCCCTCTCAGGGGAATGGTACTCATGAATGGAGTGGCATGCATCTTCTCTGAAGGCAGGGTGTCTGTGCTGTTTTCTTCTCATGGCTAAATTAGGTAGTCTCTGTCTGTTGATAAAAAGGCTCATAATAAAAATAAAAAATGCAAAAAGGAATTGTTGAAATCTCATTTCTCTGCCACACATAAGTGAAGTGATAGCTCTCAGTGTAAACCAAACAATCTGTAAATAGTCTGGAATATCTGTGTGACTCTCTTTACAAATGACAAACCTCAGAGTACTGCCAGCTGTGTTTTCCAGGAAGGTTACTGATCACAGATTGGAATTTGGCATATATTGTTAAGTTGACATATTGGGTGTTCATATGTATTAGATAATTTCGATGGTTCTTTTTTTCCTTGAGCAGCGCAGTAGATGATGGTGCCATTTATTTATATGGGGAAGACTTGTAGAGGATCAGATTAGGGGAAATTAGTTTTGTTTTGGCCATGGTAACTTTGAGATGTCTGTTAGACGTGAAAGAAGTTACATAGAAATTACTGGTGGTCAGGGGAGCAATTGGGACAATAGTGTCAACTCTGAATATTCCTTGACATCCCCAGGCAGAACAATGCATTTCTTTTTGTGTTATTATAACATCTTTTATCCCTTAGATTTTTTTTCATAATATTTATTATATTGCTCTGATTGTTGGTGTGTTTGTTTTTTCCTAAGGTCCAGGATCCTGTTGTGTTTTTCTCTATCAGCTTCTGGTACATAATAGATATTCAATAAATGATGTTTACATTCTCTCACCAGATCCTGTCAGTTTTACCTGTCAGGTATCTGTCAAGTCCATTTCTTTCTGTTCCCATTGCCTTAGTGCTGATTCTCATCATCTCAGTAGAATCAGGGCATTTAAAATTTTTTTTTAAGCGGTAGAACTCATTTTCAAATAAACTAAATGTAAGATCCTCATTATATGAGGGTATCAATTAGGGATTGGGTTGGACACTTAATAAGAGATCTATCTGACTATAATGGCTTAAGTGTAAAAGAGTTTCTTTTTCTCACATAAAGATTAGTTGGGAGGTAGATGATTTTGGAATTGAATTGGTGGTTCAAATATATCAGTCAAAATGTCTTGAGATTCTCTTGGCCTTTGCCTCATGGGAAAGGAGAGTGATGCTGAATTTAAATGGAGCAGGGAATTTAAATAGAATTTAAGTAGAACATAAAATATGGTGTGATATTATTTAAGTGTAAGGAAACTTGAATTTAGTTTGTTTAAATTGAATAGTTTGATGATAATTTTAAGATAAAAAGGTGAGTATAAAAGCAGAAGAGCATAAAGAAGTCATTTCAACAGACTAGAGGAATGTGACTGGGCCACAGTCAAAGGATCTAATAAGAGCAGAAAGGTTAGGCAAATCTTGGAGAAATTATGGAGTAAGTAGATAACTGGTTTTAAAATTAATATTAAGAGAGAGAAGGCTGGGCGTGGTGGCTCACACCTGTAATTCCAGCACTTTGGGAGGCTGAGGTGGGTGGATCACTTGAGGATGGGAGTTTGAGACTAGCCTGGCTAACATGGTGAAATCCTGTCTTTACTAAAAATACAAAACTTAGCCAGGCATGGTGGTGCACACCTGTAATCCCAGCTACTCGGGGGGCTGTGAGGCAAGAGAATCACTTTAACCCGGGAGGTGGAGGCTTCAGTGAGCCGTGATTGCACCACTGTACTCCAGTCTGGGTGACAGAGTGAGAAGAGGTATTAAGACAGATGATTGACTTCAAGCTTTTAAGCCTACTGAACTGTCAGGATGATGGTACTTTTAATGGTGATGGGAAAATGGGAGAAATTGTATGGATGTACAGTAGCAGATTATTCACATTTGTGTTACAGGAAATCACAATCTCAATAGAAAATGGTCAGAATGACTAAAATGGTCACCTATTGTTTTCTTAGAATAAGGGTGGTGAACACAGAACGGGAAAATTCTTCAAGGCCTTTCTTGAATTTGAAACATGAAGTCATAACCAAGTATCTGGGACCTATTTGTAGTGATCTGCGGGAATTTATGAAAGTGCCAAAGAATTACAGTTTATTCGGCTTCTAAGTGTTATTAATGTGAACTTTTTGATAGTTGGAACATTTTGATCCCATACTCTCTTTGGTGCCTTTCACCTAATACTGTTCTAAAATAGGCTAATTTTAATAAATATTCAGCAAAGAAACATTCTTAGTGTTTAACTTCAAATTAAATGTTGTGAACTTATTTTAACATCTAAAGTCCGTTATGTTTGAGTGTTCTGTTAAATTCAACAAGCTAATAACCTTTTTTTTTAAAGGTACAGCAGGGAAGAACTGGAAACTCAGAGAAAGAAACAGCCCTTCCATCTGCAAAAGCTGAGTTTACTTCTCCTCCTTCTTTGTTCAAGACTGGGCTTCCACCGAGCAGGTTAGTTACATAGTTGTAACTCAATTACTGTACGACATTGATATCTTTACATTGTATTTGTGCTATATTAAGTATAAAAGCTCTGAATGTTTTACCAAAAAACTGGAACATTTTACTTTGTTTTAGTACAAAATGAATTATTCACAAGAAACTTCTTGATGTTTTTCCATCTAAAAAGCCTAGGTAAGCAAGAAGTGAAGTGTGGTATATAGTTTTGTGTATGAATAAAGAGACAATCTTATATTCAAGAGAGGTGAATAAAGAGACAGTCTTACATTCAAGAGAGGTGGTAACAATAGTATTTGCTGTTTCCTGTGCTCCCTATTCTTACATAAAGAATTATTGGACTTCTAAGTCTAGATCTATTGGCCTGAAGGTCTTTTGCTAATTGTAGTAAAAGAGGCTATTGAAATTTCAGCTTGGAAAATCTTTAAAATTGGAACGATTTTTTGTTGTTGTTTGATTTTATATGATAATACCTCTTATGTTCCCGAAGGTATCAGATGTAAGAGGCAAATATGCTAGAAAATGTCTTTTTTACTTAAATGTGACAAATGGTTACCCTGTTATGCCATTACCAGGAAACTGGTAAAGGATAGTAGGCTAAGACTAGCGAAGTTTGAGGTCAGTAGTTTAATCTTGGACTAGATAAGATGACTAAAGTCTGGGCCTGAAACAAGTTAATAACCCAGCTATTACTAGTTCTCGGCCAGATCACTTATCTTTTGTGTTACTGGTTTAAATTTATATAGTTTTCTGTTTTTGTTATTCTGCAGTTTTGTATTGTTATAAGAGACATTTTAGAATAATCTAATGCAGGAAGAGACTTTATAGTGGCATCTAGTCTAGCTGTAAGATAAAGATTCTTGAAGCCTTCAGCCAAAATTAAATGTCATAAAGTGATCCAGGATTTTTGTGAATTGTCATAGACATAACGAAATGTGATTATTTAAGCTAAATATAATCTCAAAATGTTTAGTTTTAAAGAATTTATGATAGCTAAGCTTTTAATATGTAGTAATATATAATATTTTAATATGTAGTATTCTTTTGGCTTATACATTTTTGAAGAGGTTAACTTTCATTCATTGAGTTTATGGTATTCTGCAATATAGAGTGATGGTAACAGCTTGGACTCTGGAGTCAGATTTCTGGAGTTCAGATGCTGGCTCTGCAGCTTACTAGCTGTGCTGTCATTGGGCAAATTCTCTAATCTTCTTATGCCTTGATTTCTTAATCTGTAAAATGTAGTAATAGTACTTCCCTCACAATGTAGTTATGTATATTCAGTGGATTCGTTTATGTAAAGTGTTTTAGAACAGTGCTGGTACCTAGAAAATACTCTAGATGTTTGCTATTATACTTAAACTATTTAAATCAATAGTTTTTCTGTACTTTGCCTTTTGTTTTTTTTATTGTTGATTGGCTTTTCAAAATTTGGGCCAGATTATGTAGGGCTGTGTGCCATTATAAAGGCTTTGGCTTTTCCTATAAATTAAATAAATGGGGACTCACTGGCAGATTTTGAGCAGAGCAATGAAATAATCTGATTTAGGTTTTTAAAGTTTTGATTTAGTCGCTTTACTAAAAACAGACTACAGAGTTACTTAGGGTGGGTGAAAACAGGGAGGCCAGTTAGGAGGTTGCAGCAATTGTCTAGGCAAGAGATAATGGTAACTTGACCAAGATAATGGTGTGGAGATGTTGTGAAGTAGTCAGATACCAGTTATATTTCAGAAGGTAAGCCAATAGCCTATCTTGATGGATTGGATGTAGATTGTAGAGGAAAAAGCAGTTAAGGATGAATCCAAGGTTTTTGTTCTGATCAACTGAACCAGAATGATGGTTTTGTCATTTACAGAGATGGAAAAGACCATAAGGAGGAGTGGTTATTGGAGGAGGAAGACCAAGAGTTCAGTGTAGAACATAATAAAAATGAGATGCCTATTGGACATGCAAGTGGGAAATTTGAGTAGGAGTTGGCTATATGGATCTGGAGTAGAAGGGAAGAGTATGGGCTGGAGATAATGAATTTAGGATAATCAGTGTTTAATATTACTTAAATGAAACTACGAAATGGAATTAGACCATAAAAGAGGTAAGTATTGATAGAGAAGTGGTAAGAGACAGCCTTGGGGCACTCCCTTGTATGTCAGGAAAATAAGGATTAACTAGTAAGAGGAGACCATTAATAAGGAGGAATGATGAATGAAGTAGGAAAAAAACCGACTGTATGTCTTGAAAACGATGTGTTTCAAGAAGGAGAAATGTCAGCTATCAAATATTAAATCCAATTGATTGGGCAAGAAAATGAAGACTAAGAATGACCATTGGATTTTATTGATGGTCATTGGTGATCCTGACCAGGATCATTTTCATTTGTATAAAATGAAGATAAAAGACTTTGGAATGGATTAAAGAAAGAGTGGGAGGAAAAGAATCAGAAAGATAAAATATGGGCACTTTTTGGAAGACTATTTTCTTTCTGTGGGGGCCGGAGAAATGTGACAGTATCTGGAGGGAAATGTGGGGTCAGGAGAAGTTTTTTTTCAAAACAAAGAAAAAAACAGCATTTTGGCTGGGCACTGTAGCTCATGCCTGTAATCTGAGCACTTTGGGGGGCTGAGATGGGCAGATCTGTTGAGGTCAGGAGTTTGAGACCAGCCTTGCCAACATGGCGAAACCCCATCTCTACTAAAAATACAAAAATTAGCTGGGCATTGCGAAGCAAACCTGTAGTTCAAGCTACTCAGGAGGCTGAGGCGGGAGAGTCACTTGAACCCAGGAGGTAGAGGTTGCAGTGAGCCAAGATCGCACCACTGCACTCCAGCCTTGGTGACAGAGTGAGACACTGTCTAAAAAATAATAATAATTACAGCATTTTGTATATTTATGGGAATGATTTACTAGAGGAGAAATTGATGATGTAAGAAAGGGAAGTTGTAGAGCAATGTCGTTTAATAAAGCCAAAGGGATGAGATGTAACATGAAGTGGAGGAGTTGCCCTTAAGTAGAAGCATGGACCGTTCATTCATAGGAACAGTAACGAAGGCAGGATACAGGGCACCAGTGCAGATGGGTAGGTGGATAATGGAATGGGAATAATTGAAAGTTCTCTTCTGATTGCTTTCATTTTTCCCAGCAAAATAATATGCAGACTTATCTGGTGAGAGTGAGGCTGTTGGAAATAAGAGGCCATTGGAAGGTAGCATTGAGTGTTTGAGAAGAAAAGAGGTCTGAAATAGTTTTTTGGAGCTCTGTGAATAAACTAGGTGAAAGGAGTAGCTGGGCAGCTGGAGTGAAGTGTGGGGTCAAGAGAAGCCTTTTTTTCAAGATGAGAGGAATTACAGTATTTTTATATACTGATGGGAATGAGTTAAAGTAAAAAATTGATGACACAGGGAGAGAAACTGTACAGTACTACTTCCTTATCTAGGTTTTGCTTTCCTTGGTTTCAATTACCTGTAGTATGTTGCAATAAGATATTTTGAGAGAGACGACATTCATATAACTTTTATTATAGTAGATTGTTTTTAGATTGGTGTAAAAGTAATTGCGGTTTTGGACTGTGAAATTTAAATCATAACTAGGCTCAAACACATCTTTATTAATCAAAATAGGAACCATTACAATCACATTTTTGGCCAATGAGAAATAAGTTTCTTTATTCCTGTAGTGTAAAAATCCATGCTTGGGATTTGACAAACTCTTGGAAAGCATTTTCTGTATCCTGCTGATTGTGGAAGTGTTTTCCCTGCAAAAAGTTATTAAGATGCTTGAAGAAGTGGTAGTTGGTTGGCAGGAGATCAGATGAATATGGCGGATGAGGCAAAACTTTTTTGTCCAATTCATTCAACTTTTGAAGCATTGGTTGTGCAACATGCGGTTGGGCATTGTTGTGGAGGAGTATTGGGCTCTTTCTGTTGACCAGTGCTGGCTGCAGGTGTTGCAGTTTTTCGTGCATCTCATCGATTTGCTGAGCATACTTCTTAGATGAAGTGATTGTGCTGGTATTCAGAAAGCCATAGTGGATTAGACTGGCAGCAGACCACCAAACAGTGACCATGATCTTTTTCTGGTGCAAGTTTGGCTTTGGGAAGTGCTTTGCAGCTGCTTCTCTGTCCAGCCACTGAGCTGGTCATCTCCAGTCATCGTATAAAATCCACTTTTCATCTCACATCACAATCCGATAGAGGAATGGTTCATTGTTGCATAGAGTAAGAGAAGACAACACTTCATGGGGATGATTTTTTTGATTTTCGGTCAGCTTATGAGGCACCCACTTACTGAGCTTTTTCACCTTTCTGATTTGCTTCAACTGCCTAACAACCGTAGAATGGTCGTTGAGTTCTTCGACAGCTTCTTGTGTAGTTGTAAGAGGATCAGCTTCGATGATTGCTGTCAGTTGGTCATTGTCAACTTCCAACGACCAGCCAAGGTTCTTGTTTCCTTTGTAAAACTTCTGGAACTACCACTGCACTGTATGTTCATTAGCAATTGCTGGGCCAAATGTGTTGTTGATGTTGCGAGTTGTCTCCGCTGCTTTATGACCCATTTTGAACTTGAATAAGAAAATTGCTCGAATTTGCTTTTTGTCTAACATCATTTCCATAGTCTAAAATAAACATAAACAGCAAGTAAAAAGTCATTAGCAGAAAAAATAAATAAAACGAGAAATGCCCATTAAAATGATGTGTAACATAACCACTTGTTTAAGAATGTATTCCAGTATCAAACTGCAGATCCCAACAGTGCAAAAACCGCAATTACTTTTGCACTTACCTAATATAATTGTTCTTTTATTATTGTTGTTAATTTCTTACTGTGTTTAATTATAAATTAAATTTTATAGGCATGTATGTACAGAAAAAAACATTGTACATACTGGGTTCAGTACCATCCTCAGTTTCAGGCATCCACTGGAGACCTTAGGATATATCCTCCACTGAGGGTCTTAGAATGTATCCCCCAAGAATAAGGTAGGGGGGCTGCTGTATATTTTCAACTTTTCTTGAGATTAATGGCCATGGGTTTAAAATGAGACAAGTCAGCTGCTTTTTGGGTGTTTCTCTGACTCTTGTTAGGTATATGAGTGTTTATGAAGGTTAGCTAGAGTTGGATTTAACAGAGATTGATGTATCAGGCAATTATAAAAAAAAGGGATAAAGGGGACAGGTACGTGAGCATTTACTTGAGGGAGTTATTGTAATGATGGGCCATTGGCTAAGACGAGATGGAGGGCAAATATAGGTAAGGGACAGCTGAAAGGAGGTAAAGAAAGGATGGAAAAATTAGCAGGGCTATCACTACCAAAAAACCAAAAATGAATAATTACCACTGCTACCTATAGAAGTTACCTAAGTTGTCAATACTGTCACTTTTGTACGTAAAGGACAGTAGCCACGACTCATTAGGAAAGTTTGTTTTCTGGATTCCATTTGATAAAAAGGATACTTTGCAGTCATTGTGAAATATTTCCCATAAAATGTTTTTTTGTTTTATTCATTATATTTATGGAGATTGGACAGACATCTTTGAAAGTAAAATTGTATTGACCTTAGGGAGAAAACAGTAAGTGTTATTCATTAAGACGTAATACAGGGTGCACAGTAGATGTTTAAGACTAATGAGCTGTGCTACTGACCTAAGCACCGTATTTCCATTGTTTACAATCTTAGATTGCCTTGTTAATGTATAGGTAAGTGTTGATATGCTTGCACAGAACTTTTAAAAATATTTTTTCGTACTTTATCAATAGAAATGCTGGGTTTCCAACTTTCTGTACTACCCATCAAATTGGCGTTGTTAGGTAAAATTTTATATTTAATTTATCAGAATGCTTTGCTTAATCTTTAAAAGTTTTCATCTTAACTTTTTGTGAAATACATACATACAGAAAAGTAGCATATCAGGAATGTACATCTTGGTTAAATTTTTACAAACTAAACATACTTTTGTAAACCAGGATGTAGACTGATAGAACGTTTTCATTACCCCCAAAAGGCCCCATTATGCCTCCTTCATTTGTTGTCATTAAAAAAAAAAAGTTTTATTTTGACAAAAATTTAAACTTACAAAGAATTGCAAAAAAAAGTACAAATACCTTCCATATACTGTTATCCAGATTTTCCAGTTAATAACATTTTGTCATATTTGCGTTATAATTTCTCAAAAACATTTTTCTTACTGAGCCATTTGAATATTAATTGGAGGCATCATGCCCCTTTACCCTTAAGTACTTAAGCATGTATTTCCTCAGAACCAGGACATTCTGTTAGATAATCATACGGCAGAGTTATCAAAGTCAGAAAATCTAATAGTGAATCAGTACTTTCATCTAATTGCAGGCTGTAAATTTGCAAATTATCCCAATATTCTTTATGGCAATCTTTTCTTTCTTCATGGATTTAGGACTTAATCCAGTGTCACGCGTTAAATTTAACTATTTTATCTTTTTGTTTTTCTTAAATCTGAATCAGCTTCTTAGCTTTTCTTTGTATTTCTTAACATTGAATTTTAGAAGAGTACAATCTAGTTGTTGAGTTAATTGTTCTTGGGTTTGCCTGATATTTTCTCATGATTAGATTGAGGTTTTGCTTTTTTTGGCAGGAATACTATGTAAGTGATGATGTACCCTTCTCAGTGTATTGGCCTGGAAATACAGGATGTCAGTTTGTCATGTTATTTTATTAGTAATGATAATTCTAATGACTTAGTTGTGATGGTGTCCTTTGGGTTTCTGCACTCCAAAGTTGCTATTTTTTCCTTTGTATTTAATAAGTAATTTGTGGAAAGACTAAATATCCTGTTCCTCTTCAAACTTTTCAGGGATTTTAGTGCCAGTGATAAGTTTTTTCTTTAGTCAGTTATTACTGTAATGGCTGCAAAATAGTGATTATGTAACTCTTATTTCTCTTAACATTTATTTGTTGGCATTCTACTTTAAAAATGAGCTTTCCCACTCCTCCACTTATCACTTAGACTCATAAATTCTTATTTTATGTGCGAGAAAGTGTGTATGTGTGACTTACAAATATAGCTTATTTGTATACATGGTGTTTAAACCGTATGTATGATTTATATAAACTGTAATTCATTTTGATGTGAACATCAAATTGTGCCTCTTCAAACTTGCTCCGTGACCTTTGATATGTCTCCATCATGTTTTTTTTTTTAGGGTGTTTTTATAGTTTGGCATTACCAGGATGTTCCGGGCTTATCTTGTAGTTTCCCTGTTTCTTCCTTAGAAGCAGCCATTTTCAAAGGCACTGTGATTCCTTTTAGTGGGGAATGGTAATTAAAAAACAAGATCAGGGTGCTAGCTGTGCTCCTTATACTAGGGCATCCTTATTTCCAGGCCTTTTCAGCACTCAGAGCTAGGAAAGAATTGGCATTTTCAAGATGAAATTTCCATGTGTGTTTTTTGAAATACATTTTAGTCATGAAATCATCATGTTTCTTTTACTTCCATTTGAACATCACAGGATTCTTATTCCTATTTCTCTTTCCCTATTCCATATTGCATCTCCTTTTTTTTTCACAATGAGAACCTGGCTCCCAGAATCTTGAAATACACATATAACAGATACAGAACTTTTACTGTTATGAGAAAACCTATTCAGTAGAGTTTAGGATTTGTTTACAGTTTTTTCTTTGTCTCTTTTTAGGCTAAGGGTATATAGTTCAAATATTGGGTTCAGAAGTTTCCTACAGTGTTGTTATATTAATAATTTAAAATATGTAATTTGGTTTATTGTATCTGTTTGTATGCAGTTTTAGCATTTATTTTTCCTTCCATGTTCACTGATTTATTTTTTGCATATGTAAAACATCTAACAGTTCCAAAGGCAAGAGTATCCAAAGGTATATAGAAACTTGTCACATCTTTCTGTGTTTCTTTCATTCCTGTCAGAACAGATTTCATTTCGTTTCTGGTTTGTTTTTCCTGTGTTTCTTTTTACATAAACAAGCAGATGCATAAACATGTATATATATCCTGTTGCTTTGAAAGAGCATCTTATTAGTTCTGTAAAGTATTGGCAATATTGCAGATATCTGAACTTTTTATGAAGTATGTCAACTGGGATAAAATTAACTTTTTTGGGAACTTTACTTTGAAAGAGTTATTTTGAAAGGGATTTTTTATAAAATAGTATAGGTTTTTATGAAACACGTCAGAGTGTTGCTGTTAACTGGTTGCACTAACAATACTTATATCCATTGTTGAAGAATATAGAGAAAGAAATACCAAAATTTTGAATAAGATTTTGTAAAACTGCAAAAATTAATATTAAGAATTCATAGAGGCACAGAAATGTATTTTTTAAATAATGTATTGTAACCTGATGTAAATCCTTAGTTCTTTTCTCATTTCTGCATTGACATCATACTATGTTGAAGAATATTTCTAAAAATATTCTAGAGTTAATAAAGTGTTGATAGCACACCTATATTTAAATACTTAGTACCACAGCAAGTAGTTTATATGACTTGAAAATGATACTGTAGGAACATACTAAAAGACTTTAGAAAAAGCATGTCAAGAAAAAAAAACAGAACAAGGGGGGTCAGAGACAACAATATGTAAGAAAAAACATAGAAAATTTATCTCACCAGAAACAGCACCTCTTCTCAGTCTCAGACAAGTACTGCCTCCAGAAAAGCCAATTCAAGCGTTGGGAAGTGGCAGGATCGATATGGGAGGGCCGAATCACCTGATCTAAGGTAAGGCTATTTTTAAACATTGGATACTCCCTGATGTTTAGATCATCAATGTTGTTATGCCTTATTAGTAAGATAATAAATTTTGACTGTACCATATTTTTACCCTCCAACTTATGCTTTTTCAGGGTACAGTTGTAGGTTTTTTAGTTATCTTATAAATCAAAACCCAGCACTTGTCTTGCCACCCATCTTTCTGGCTGTTTATAATATTTAATGAATTACATTGAACCATGCTAATGGATGCTCAGTAATTTTTTTTTTTCCTTCTCTTGCTGCAGGTTAATTCTTTCTCATACCACATCCCATTTAAAAAAAATTCCCAGGTGCTTTTCACTACTTATCGAATAAAACCTAACATTCTGAGCCAGTATTTAGGACCCGTAAAATTTGACTCTACTGAATCTTTCCAATCTTATACCCACTACAGTGCAAAAACCTGTGATTTCATTAAGTGGACATAGTAGCTGCCCTGGAATATGCTATTTCCCTTATTGCTGTTATGCTTTTGTTAATGATCTACCCTCCATTGAATTTTGGTTTGTGTTCTGAATCTTAAATTTACACAGCATACAACCTTGAATGAATATTATAATTTCTCCGAGCCTGAAAATTGAAATAATAACTTCATCTTTAAGGGATGCAATGAGAAACAACTATGTTCCAATATGAAACTACATTACCTGCAGTGATCAGTCTGAGAGATTGTGCTTTGATAACCTGACTTCAAAATACAGACCAAGATACTTTCCTAATTTATCATTTGAGGTTTTAAATAATTATGATATGCAAGGGGTAATTTTGTTTTTTGTTTTTGCTTTTGTTAGAGAATTTTAAGCAATTTACCTGGTTAGCTCAATGCTATATAAATATGTTTGCAATTATTTTAATTTAAAAACTTAAAAAATACAAATGTAAATTATGATCAGATACCTTTGATCATAGCACCTAAAAGAAAAGGGAGGAAACACTATCAAAATTTGATTTTCTTATGTTTCATTTTCTATACAGTCTTAATTATATATTCCACATGAGTTGTAAGTATTTCCTGTTAGTAAAGAAGTTTAGTCATTCTTAAAGTGGATATACATCTCAAAGTAAGAATGTCTAAACTGTAAGTCTAGTAACTAATGTAGATAAAAATATATTACCTGCATTCTTAGAATAGTGTCAGTTGCATGTGTTGCTTTAGTAGGTTGAGGAAAGTTTTCATCTTATTATTTTGAAAGTACTCATTGATTTTTTTAATCTATGTATTATATAATATTGATTTATCTTTGTTTTTGAACACTAAAATTCTATTTGAAAAACCAGTAGAAATTTCAAGAGTTATTTTAAATAAAGAAAAGTTAGATCTGACGAGTGTAGAATGAAGTGTATGAGTCTTTTCACATACAACGTTTCCATGGAACCTAAAAGTTCGTAATTGTACTAATACGACTTCTATGTAACAACTAACTCGATTATTGCATAGAGAAACACTTGGGTTTGTATTTAACCTTGCAGTATGGACAGTCTGTTTACTGAACCTAAAAGGGCCAGACAACAAGAACTTATAAACTTATCATGCTATTGGTAAAGAAACTTAAACTTATAACTGTTTTGTTGCATAAGTATTGGACTTGGATTTTAGGTTTAGTTTTGTCAGTAACTACCTGTGTGAATTAAGGAAGGTTTCCTAACATGCCTATGCCTCCATTACCACAGTTGTAACAGTGGAGCTAGACTGTGTAATTCGGAAAGCCTCTTCAAACCTGAAACTCTTTTATTTTCTGACTAGTCCCTGGTTTACAATGGAAACTAGTCCTTAGAGATTTGAGAAATTAGAGAATTTGCCCAAATTCACAGCTAGTTAAGAGGCAAAATCAGGACTAGAATACCTGCTTTTCTGACTTGTAGTACCAATAGTTCAGGCAAGTCAACTTTCATAGACAAAGGCATAGAAATACTTAAAATAGGCCAGGCGTGGTGGCTCACACATGTAATCCCAGCACTTTGGGAGACCTAGGCAGGTGGATACTTGAGGTCAGGAGTTCAAGACCAGCCTGTCCAACATGGTGAAACCCTGTCTCTACTAAAAATACAAAAATTAGCCAGGCATGGTCACAGTCACCTGTAATCCCAGATACTCAGGAGGTTGAGGGGGGAGAATCACTTGAACCCGGGAGGTGGAGGTTGCGTGACCCAAGATCACGCCACTGCACGCCAGCCTGGGTGACAGAGCGAGACCCTGTCTCAAAAAAAAAAAAAGAAATACTTAAAATATGTTATTTTCAATGTAATTTTAAAATTTGTTTCTTTGGCTTTGTTGTTTTAACATCTGAAATTCTTTTTATATCAGCTATTTGACTTAGAATTTTTTATTTAAAATTGTTTTACTTTAGATATAGTATTTTATTTTTGGACACCAGATGGCTAATTTATAGCAAAAATATTGTTTCCCATACCTGAAAGAGACACATCTCAGTGCTTTATCTATAGCAACTCCATCTACACCTACTTCTCTCTAAAGAAGATGCTTTGGAAACAAAAAAACACTCTTCGCTTTAACTTTGTAATTAGTCTCAAGAATATATGTGGAAGGAAGTTTGAAGCTGTATTTTCATTATGTGTTTTGTGCTTTAGAAAATTCCAAAAATAGGCTGGGTGTGGTGGCTCATGCCTGTAATCCCAGCACTTTGGGAGGCCGAGGCAGGCGGATCACCTGAGGTCGGGAGTTGGAGACCAGCCTGACCAACATGGAGAAACCCCGTCTCTACTAAAAATACAAAAATTAGCTGGGCCTGGTGGCGCATGCCTGTAATCCCAGCTACTTGGGAGGCTGAGGCAGGAGAATGGCTTGAACCCGGGAGGCAGAGGTTGCAGTGAGCCGAGATTGTGCCATTGCACTCCAGCCTGGGCAACAACAGCGAAACTCCATCTCAAAAAAAAAAAAAAAAAAAAAAAAAAAAGAAAAGAAAATTCCAAAACAGATACCCTGGATAAAAGCTACTTTTTCTCTTTTTAAACACACACACACACACACACACACACACACACTCTCTCTCTCTCTCTCTCAGGCTACTTTTTCTCTTTTAAAACACACACTTTCTCACTCTTACTCTCTAGTAGTGTAAGAAAAACTAGATTCCAGCTCTTGTAGTTAATGTAACTGACAAGTGTGGAGTTTGAGGCATTGCTTAAATGTTTGTAAAGAGCAAGTAAATAATGATTAAGATCTTTTTCGTAAGTTATTATATTTGGGCTGGGCGCTGTGGCTCCTTGCCTGTAATCCTGGCACTTTGGGAAGCTGAGGTAGGTGGATCACTTGAGCTCAGGAGTTCGAGACCAGCATAGGCAACATAGCAAAACCCCAACTCTACCAAAAATACAAAAATTAGTTGGGCATGGTGGTGTGCACCTGTGGCCCCAGCTACTTGGGAGGCTGAGGTGGGTGGATCACTGGACAGGTGAGGCTGCAGTGAGCTGTGATCGTGCCACTGCATTCCAGCCTGGGTGATGGAGCCCAACCTGGTCTCTAAATAAATAAATAAATACATAAATAACAGTTATTATATTTGAAGTTGTGGCCTTATCATATGCTAGTTACTATTAATTTGTATAATATAGTGTTTTCCCAATTTTAACAGTATTCTTCAAGCCAAATCTATAAGTGTTTTTCAAACTTTAACAGTATTCTTCAAGCTAAATCTATATGTATAACAATGGCATTTTATGGTGTAAGTTTGCTTTATAAATTCAAATTTTAACTCTTGTGAAACTAATTAGAAGAATGAAGCAGTTTTAGTGAGTGCAGGAAATTGAAACTGGTAATATGGATGATTGCTGTAAACATATCCTAATGCACAGTTTATTTTTTTATTTTGTTTCCATTTTATGTTACCAAGTTCTGTTCCTCTTAATTTTCAAGTGATAGTTTATTTTTCTTAAGCTTATGTTCCTGTATTAGAATGCTTTTTAACTGATTCATACTCTTCAATGAATAGTAAAAATTGCTTTTCAATGTTAAATCACTAATACATTTAAACATGCATGTATTTCTTATATTAAACACAATACTTATAATAAAACTGGACGTTAAATGAACATTATATCTAAGAATGACCTCTTCCTCTGACTATCTCCTTTTATGTCTTGATGAGACACTGTACTGAAAAGATGTGCCTATACCTTGGGGCATTTGATCAAGTGCTCTGAATGCATATTGCTATATAGTGTGTAGTTTGTAAGATTTTATGTTGTTGGACATATGAAGGCCTTTGGGGTTTTTTGTTTGTTTTTTTAAGTTTCTTGTAGAGCTGTGTCTTTTCCTTTCATTGATATATTTAAAAGCATGAAATTAAGCATAAATATGGAAGGTAGAGCTTTATTCCAAGCTCTGTACAAAAGTGAGTAAACTTGCTTGCACTTTTGAACACACTTATGTCCTCCAGTGAGTGAAATTTGGGTTTATTTCACCTTTACACATTCAAGGTTTTTTTGTTTTGTTTTAAATAGAGCTTAAAAATTGATATTTAAAAAATTCAGACCCCAGAAAATTAGTATGATAAACACTGTTGAAGAAGAAGGGAAGGGGTTTGAAGTTGGTTATGCTAAGCCTGAATCCTAGTGCTGCCACTTTACAATGCAAAAGAGCCTCCTCTTTCCACCTGTGTGAAAATGAAACTAATTGGACATGTACTTACTTTACTTTTTATTTTTTTCAAGACAGAGTCTCACTCTGTTTCCCAGGTTGAGTGTAGTGGTGGGATCATGGCTTCCTGCAAACTCGAACTACCAGGCTCAAGCAGTCCTCCCACCTCAGCCTCCCGAGTAGCTGGGACTACAGGCATGCCCACCATGCTCGGCTAATTTTTTATTTTTTGTAGAGATGAGGTCTCACTATGTTGTTCAGGCTGATCTTGATCTCCTGAACTCAAGTGATTCTCCTGCCTCGGCCTACTCCCAAATCACACCTGAGATTACAGGTGTGAGCCACTATGCCGGCCCCATATACCTTAAATGTGATGTACTTGTAAGGATTAAATAAGTTCTGAGCTGTGAAAGCACCTATTTCAGGGCTTGAAAGATAAATCAGCCAGGCGTGACGGCTAATGCCTATAATCCCAGAACTTTGGGAGGCTGAGGCGGGCGGATCACCTGAGGTCGGGAGTTCAAGACCAGCCTGACCAGGCCAGGCACGGTGGCTCACGCCTGTAATCCCAGCACTTTGGGAGGCCGAGGCGGGTGGATCACGAGGTCAGGAGATCGAGACCACGGTGAAACCCTGTCTACTAAAAATACAAAAAAAATTAGCCAGGTGCGGTGGCGAGCGCCTGTAGTCCCAGTTACTCAGGAGGCTGAGGCAGGAGAATGGCGTGAACCCGGGAGGCGGAGTTTGCAGAGAGCTGAGATCGTGCCACTGTACTCCAGCCTGGGCAACAGAGCAAGACTCCGTCTCAAAAAAAAAAAAAAAGGACCAGCCTGACCAACATGGAGAAACCCCGTCTCTACTAAAAAAAAATTTAAAAAAATAGCTGGGCATGGTAGCATGTGTCTGTAATCCCAGCTCGGGAGGCTGAGGCAGGAGAATCGCTTGAACCCAGGAGGCAGAGGTTGTGGTGAGCCGAGATCGTGCCATTGCACTCCAACCTGGGCAACAAGAGTGAAACTCCATCTCAAAAAAAAAAAAAGATAAATCAGACACTCAGTGAGTGTCGGATCTCCTCTTTCATCGTGGGCTTTATCAGTCTCTTTAAATGTAGTACTGATAGAAAATAAATTGTATGTCCAGAAAAGTGTTTTGAATTCTGTGATTTTTATTTTAGACTAAGTTCTTTTTCTGGATGGGATTTTTCATTAATAAATTGTTACTCGAACATTAGAATATATTTTCTTTATAAATTGTGTATATACTATAGAGAAAATTATTCTTGTGCTTGTGAAAGTAAAACGTACACACACACAGGTATAGAAACAGTACCATGTCAGACCAGTCATGTTGCCCAGGCTGATCTCGAATTCCTGGGCTCAAGTACCACAAAACTAAAAGATCAGTAGAAAAATATGTAATCAATGATATTCTTATGTTGATGGATATGACTTTAAATTTTTCTTGAAATAAATAAATATTAATTTTTTATGAGCTACTTTAAGTTCTTTCTGGAGGGAACAAAATGTCTAGCAGTCTCTTGAACATGCTCTTAGATTTGTAGTCTTCAACTTTGACTATATTGGAATTACCTAGGAAGCTTCAAAAAAGTATTGATGCTGGGTCCCAGAAATGTTATTTTAAATAGTCTGGTGTACACCCTGTGCATCAGGATTTTGATATGCAGGCAAGGTTGAGAACCACTGATTTAGAGTCTTGATTCTGGGTTGGCATAAAGATTAAAATCAAATGATAGCTGGGCACCTACGGTTTTGAAGTAAAATGATAGATGTAGTGTAAAATGATAGATGTAGTTACAATGGGAGCTGATATTTGTATAGCATTTTACAGCCTCACAGTCTTTTTCTTTATGTGCCTCTCATTTAATTTACATTTTCTGCCTCTTTGAATGTCTTTTGGTTGGTAACCACTATCAAAGGTGCATGATACTTCTGTTGCAAGCAAATGGATAGGTAATATATTTGCCAAGTAGAAATTGTGCACATATCTGCCCCTCTCCATCTTTTCTCTATGCTCATAGTTGTCCCTCCATCTGAAATGTTCTATCTTCCCATCCTACATGTCTTTTAAGGCTCATCTCTTTCCTAAAGTAGCTTAAAAGATGCTACACAATTTCCATGCGGAACTGTTTACAGCCATCTATTTACATATGTGACCTGAATTAAATGTCATAACAAGTGCATCTCTTTTCAAGTTGGGAATATGAGATAGCCACATTCTAGGCTTTTTCTTAGCAAATGGACCTTTGAACTGTTTGCTGCCCAGTTCTTATTAGAAGCCCTTCTGTGAGAAAACATTCGTAGATGTCTACATTGATAAGTGATTCACCCATTCTTTTAGAATATGGTTATAAACTTTCAAGCAATAATTCAAGCAATATTTCAAGCAAAATAATTTGAAAATTTGCTATAAACTCTGGGCTTTTGCCTGAAAATTGCATCTATACATATCTGTTTATTTAGAAATCAGGGACATCCTGATTCTTCTTTAGAGAACCATGTTGCTAGTTAAGAACTTGAACTGTTCTCAAAAGCACAGTTAAATTATTAGATCAAGCCTGACCATTAAGAGGGCTAGATACGCAGACCATGTTGTTTTGCTTCCCCTGATTAAATTGCTCTTATTGAATTGGGCATTGTTGTGCTTCACTCAGCATTAAAGAGCATTTTGAGAAATAGCTCTTTAAAATTCATTTTTTTTTTTTTGGTAGGAATTTTGGAGACTTTATTTCCGTATTTTTGAAAACATGAGATTGCAATCCATTAGTGGGTTGTGAAACAATTTGGTGGTCCCAACCAGTATTTCTTGGTTTTGTATTGTTTATTTTGCTTTTTTCCTATGCTATATTTAAATATTAATAAAATTACATTTTATCTTAATGTCACCATTTTTCCTTTTTTAAGTATTGTTTCATGAATCTTTTTTAGTTTTTAATGTATTGTGGGTACTGGATTGCTGTGTAAAATGTACTTACTGTGTTTTGTAGTCAATAAAGTTTAAAAACTATTGTACTCATATTTTCTCTTAGACTCAAAGGATAATTTTTTTCTGTTTATTCTCCTTTGTAAAATGACAGTAATGAGAGTTGCTACCTTATGGGTTTATCATGAAGACTAAATATATATAAAGTATTTAGAACAGTGCTTACCTTGCTCATAGTAGGTGCTCCATAAATACTAGCTGTCATTACTGGGAAAACAATCTTAGAGCAAATGCTTTGTTTTAATCTTATGTACATTAAAGACATTTGTTATTAATGATGTCCTTTGCTTTGGCTTCTAAGAAAAAGCAGCTGAGATTTTTTTTTTTTTTTTTTTTTTTTGGAGACAGGCTCTTGTTTTGTTGCCCAGTCTGGGGTGCCGTGGCACAATCACAGTTTATTGCATCCTTCATCTCCTGGGCTCAAGCAATCCTCTCACCTAAGCCCTCTGAATAGCTGGGACCACAAGCATGTGCTGCTATACCTGGCTAATATTTTAAATTATTTGTAGACACAAAGTCTCGCCATGTTGCCCAGGCTGGTCTTGAATTCCTGGGCTCAAGTAATCCTCCCACCTCAGGCTCCCGAAGTGTTGGGATTACATGCGTGAGCCTGACCTTCAGAGATCAATTTGTGGCCCTTTGTCTATCTTCTGTTAGCCCTGATTTGTCATCTTAAACTTTCTGTTGCATCTCTGCAGGGAGCCTTCAGATTCTTTCTGGGATATCAGAATCATCAAAATATGATAATTTAATTCCATTGTAACTTCAGAGATTTTTTTATATTCATTTACTGTGCCAGAAGGGGAGGTAGAGGCTCTTGGGAACATTTACTGCCTGTTTAAACTGTACATTAACTCAGACACCCAGAGTGGTTAGTTTCTTAGCTTTTTACTAGATGATTGAGTCCGATATGGAGAAGAGGATTTTGGTAATAGCATTAGCTGTCTACCTTACTGAACAAGTTTGTTGGCCTAATCAAACCTACGCTTTGTGGAACTCTTAAGTTACAGTAGATTTCCTCATAGGGAAACTCTATTAAATCTTCTTAAGCAATGAAAGAAAAAGCTGTCCATTAAGAACTTTCGTGGAATAATATGGTTCAATATTTTTTTCATAATGTGGCATCAGAATAATATTAGATTTTTAAATTATTTGTCAGTGTTAGATATTATGTGCTTTTTGTTACTGTGGTACATACTGTGTGTCTCATCATAAAACATTTTGGAACAAAATGGTAAGCTTCATTTATATGATTAAAGTAAATCAGTTTATGTGGTTAAAAAATACAGGCAGAAGGAGATGTTTTGAAAATGTGGAGAATTGTAATTTTCTGAACTCCCTTTAGGGATATATACTTGTTAAGGCTGATTTCTCAGTTATATGTTTTTAGAAACATAGTATTTGCCATTTTGAATCTTTAGTGATTAAAAACAATCAATTTAAAGTTGAAAGAAACTAATTAGACTTCTGACCATATTTAAGGTACATTTTAAGAGGTGAATTCTTCCATGTGTCCCAGACTTTTTGAAAACTAGAGATCCTCAGAAATAAATGGTAAAAGACAGGCTATAGAAAATTTTCCCCTCAACAGGAAAGTTATTATTATATCTAGATCTTATTTTTACCACTTTTAACAATTTGGAGAATTTGCTATCTGACTTGCAAGTCCAAACAAATTTGGTAGAATTTGTTCTTGATGGGAATAAATTTAAAAATGCAAAGGAGAGAGTCCAGTGATTGGCAAGAGAAAATAGTAGAAAAGGAAATAGAGTGAAAGTAAAAATTTTGACAATGGAGGGCAGCAATTAACGGAGAGGAAATTATGGCCTCAGAATGCACACCTGTATTTAGTAGAATGTTGGAATATGAAATGTCTGTGTATCAGAGGGCTGATGGTATGTGCTTTGATAATGCTGTCATGGTGGGCATAACTTTGCAATTTAAATTATAGGGAAGAAATTGAAGCAATATTTGTTTTATTGTAGAGATATTTGGATTTTTGTAACGTGTGAATATTAAGATCTTTCCCCAGCTGTATTGGAGGATATGTTAATCTTCCAATGAAATCATTCGTGATCTTTGGGATCATGAGGAAATCTAGGAAGTCAGTGACTCAGGCATAAAATTAGAAAGGCTTGAACATTTTAAAATTGTACTAAAATTATAGAGAAGGGAAGTCTTAAGTGGGCAAGGGATGGTAAGTGGGAACTGACTATGTACTTGAAAACCTTTCAGATGTCATGATATGCTTTTTGTAGGGCTGTCTTTGTTAGCACAAAATAATTTGTGGAGTGTTTCAAGGTCTACTTGAGATAAACTGTTACTAACTCATGATTTCCAGAAACGTCTTAAATTCCTCAAAGGTGAATCATCTTGCTGGAAGGAAACCTAGCTCAAGGGGAGGGGAGGTCTATAGTCTTTGGGATCAGAAACACTCAGGTTTGAAAGTTACTTTTGCTATTTAATTCATGCTTAGGTCAGTGATTTCACTTTGGACCATGGCTTGTCTCTAACAGGTATACAGTAATTTTTAAGTTTTTGTGAGGTTTAGATATAATGGGTTTGGCATCCAACCTATGGTAGCTGCTGTTATTTGTCATTTTAGGAGCCTAATCTAGTGACTGTGGAAGGATCTACGGTATTTTAATTGTTTTGCTTCTATAAAGTTTTAAAGGCAGTATTGTTCAGAACTGAAATATAGATGAAGAGAAATTCATCTAATTTGCATCCACTTTTCATTGCCTGTTTCTCCAATGACTTCTGTATCATCTTAGGCATGCATACTTTTATAAAGTCCATTATCTGCATAATAGCTTTTAACATTATTTTAATTATTTAAAATACAACTTACTAAGTTTTTCTCTTAAATTTGTAGCATTGTTTTATGATAGACTATTTTTCCATATCCTTATAAACTTTAAAAAGATTGTAGAGGTGAGGCGAGTATTTAAATATTTGAATTTTTCTATCTAAATGCAAGTTATCAGAAATGGCAAACTGGTTCCTTTTTTATGTTTTTTAACACTTGGAATATATCACAAGGAAAATATCTTGTGTATGTTAAAATAAGCATTTTCAGGCCTTTTTGGGGAATATTTAAAGTTTCTGTAATAGAGCTGTAGTATGTGTTACAATTGTAGTGGTCCCAAAATTTCCATTTGTCTAGCATTTACTGTCTTATTTAATTTCACAAAGATAAATTTATTTGGAGACTACTAAAACTAGTAAGTGTAGAAGAAGAGCTCTACAGAGACTTAAAACTTAACATTATGATCATTGTTGGGTATGTTGATTCTAGCTTATTTATTAATAAAAATTTTTATGACAATGCAAAGTAGTGAGCTTAAACTCAGGGATATTTTTCAATGTGTATTGTGATCTGATTTTATTTTAAAATTTATTGCAAACAAGTTTTTATTTCTCACTGCTTTTATTATTTTTTAAGCATCTAATTAGGTGAAACTGAATTGATTCAATTTTTATGTTACAGGAGATTACCTGGGGCAATTGATGTTATCGGTCAGACTATAACTATCAGCCGAGTAGAAGGAAGGCGACGGGCAAATGAGAACAGCAACATACAGGTTTAGTATTTTAAAATAAATAATTTTCTTTAACTGAGGGATGATATCAGCATTATAATTTAATTTATTCAATAGATAGTCATAGTGCTATGCTGTGTTTTAGGTGATACAAAGAGATTTAAAATGTGGAACCAGTCATTTATTATAAAGGCATTTCCAGTTGGAATTTATAATCTCTGAATCTTTTTTTAATAGGGTTTTTTTCTTTTCCTTGATAGAAACATAGTACAGGTTGAGTATCTCTTATCTAAAATGCTTGGGACCAGACGTGTATCAGATTTTGAAATTTTCGGATTTTGAAATGTTTTTGTGTATGTAATCTTAGGGATGAGACCCAAGTCTAAACATGAAATTTATGTTTCATAAATAAGTTATTTAATTTATTATAATGATTTGTTAATTTATGATAATCTTTTTTCCTTTGGCAACCCTGAATAAACTGTGTAGTGGGCCTGAGTTTTGATTGTGATCCATCACATATGAGGTTGGGTGTGGACCTTTCCACTTAGGATAAAATGTTGATGCTCAAAATGTTTTGGATTTTAGAGCATTTCAGGTTTCAGATTTTTGTATTAGGAATACTCAACTTGTATATAGGTTTACTGAATGACAAATAAAAGACCACCAGTGATTTTACCACCTGAAGATAACCACATCTGGTACATCTCTTGATACTAAGCAAAATTGGGATACTATTATAATTATATTTCTGTGTATACTTTTTTCCCCATCTAAAATTATCATTTGTATGTTTTCATATTCTTAAAATATGATTAAAATATCTTCATGATAGCTTCATTGGATAAATATACCATGATTTATTTAATGTGACATTTCTGGAGAAGATGTAGAGCTCCTTTGTTTTTAGGTGAAAAATTGAGGGGAGATAAATTATCAGTAAGTTGGATAATTAATGTTAGAACTTTAGTAACTGAGACTTCCAGCTATTCAGTTTGGCCATACTTTTTTCATTATTTATTTCTATTTTCTGAGTCCTTTTAAAAATGTCCAGAGCACTTTATTCTTACCTTTATTAAGTTGATCATGTAAAATGTTCCTTTTTGCATCTTTAAAGGCAAATCATTTCTATAGTGGAAGATGTTAGTCCATTTTTCCTTTCCCCTTACCATTAAAATGCCACGATTTCTCAAAATAAATACTTTAAGAAATAGCTTATCAGCATAAGCCCTACAAAAAACACTGCACTTAAATGTAGGAAGTGTTAGTGGAAAGAGGGATTGTATGTTTAAAAGATTGCTTTAGTCAGCAAGGATCTGAGAAGCATAAATTAAATATACAACATTATGTTGGCTGTCTTTCCCAAATTTATTTACACATCTTTGGGGAGCTTTTCAAAAATCCAGATTTTCAGGTGCCACTTTGCTTGTTTTATTTCAGTAGGTTTGGGGTGCTTCTTATGGTGCCTGTCCCTTAACCTGTTCACACAAATAAGCATTTTGCAAACATTGCTTTATTTTTCAAGAATAAACCCTGGTCTTAAGGTTACAAGAATCACATAATAAAGTTACTTACATATCTTGTTGCCTATTGCTTGCAGTCGGTTGACACATGCCTGACAGTGTCTTACTTTGCAACCTGGTGATGACAGGCCCTTGTACAGTGAATGTCTGACCTGCTGCCATGTTAATTTCTTAAGGCTAGTGTCTGTGATTAATGATTACATTGCCTTAGTTGAATACTTTAACTTTGGTTGGGTGACAAAGATAATACTTGTTAAATGATCTTTATGAAGTACTTTTTTTCTTGTGTGGAGTGTTTGTATTAATTACTTTTTATTAAGAAATTTTTGGTAATGATCCAGTTGTTTTTTCTTAAGATTTGAATATGCACATTTTTAAAAGTATATGTGTGTGTATACTCACATAGGCGTATGTATACACATATCACACATGTAGAACTATTACTCTCCCCCCAAAAATACATATATGTGAATTAAACTACCTTTTACTTTGTTTCTTAGATTAAATGAATTTACTAAGATTAATCTTACATAATATTTATGCATCTGTTTAATTAACTGTGCTCTAATTTTAGGTCCTTTCTGAAAGATCTGCTACTGAAGTAGACAACAATTTTAGCAAACCACCTCCGTTTTTCCCTCCAGGAGCTCCTCCCACTCACCTTCCACCTCCTCCATTTCTTCCACCTCCTCCGACTGTCAGCACTGCTCCACCTCTGATTCCACCACCGGGTAAATAGTAAATAAGACATTTGACTTTGAAAGAAAAATAGCTTGCGAGTGTTTTTTAAAATTTTTGACAATTAAAATAATATCTTGATCACATTACATTAAAAGTAATAGATATAATACTTATCTTCAACAGATTGACACTGAAACAGATATATATATGTTTATTGCTATTTCAATGTAGGAAAGAGACAATGTTCTAAAATTAAGAAGAATATACAGATACCAATCTTGTGATTCAGAAATATGATAATGATCCCCAAACTTAAGTTGCTAATAGACTATGTATAAATCCATACTCAGTTACAAACTTTACCAGTGTTAATTTGTTTTGAAAAAAACATTAAAGATACTTTTAGGATGGGAGTAGATCAAAAAATTATATCTTGTGAAGAGATTGATTAATATTTCAGTCTGGTCTTCTTCTGTATACCGGTTTCCTTTTAGGAGACTGCTACTGGGTACCTGGTATTTGTTTCTTTTAAACAAAAGTAAATGTTGATCATATTTTTAGCTACTTTTGATTACTAATTAAAAACCAGGTTAGTGGTGATAGAGAAGAAACTCACAAATAATTCCCAAATTTTATTTTTATTTGAATTTTTCATCGGGTTACCTTTCTTACTTTATTTTTAATCTTTATCTGCCTTAACCAAGTTTTTATGAAACTAGCAAGATTGATTGAGATAATAATTACTTCTTCCCAGGGAGAAAGCTAGTAGTAAATGATGAAAAAATAGCTGCTTGTCCTCATCAGGGCAACATGAAAGACATATGTTAGGCTTTACTTCCTATTAATAGAATCAGTTTATACTAGAGAGCCATGTACTCTCACTCACTTTTATTTGCAAGAGAGCTGTCTTTGTTTTAAGGTGCCAGTTGTGATCCGAGTACAGAACCAAATACAGGGTCTGAATAGTCCTTCCCTAACATATTCATCCTTGGCCTCTAAATGTCAGCCATTGCTTCTGTCTTTCATCCTCAGTGCCTGTGATTTCCTTCCACTGTCACTTCCACTCTCAAAAAGTATGAGAAAAATATGAAAAAATGACTTGTGGCTTTAGAGGGTCTGTTGTCTCAAAAATAGAGGAAGGAGGAGGTTGGAATATAGGTTAGAGGTCCTTATTCCAGACAACATTAGTATTTCTAATTTCAGTGAATTTCTTGTTCCAACAAAGAGATTGAGCAGAAACCACTCATTAGTTGGGATTGACTTGTGGTTCTTGTGTCTTTAATATGCTGACTATTAACCAAATGAAAGAGGACTTAGGTGATTCAAAATGAGGACTTCTGTGATTTCTATATGAATCCTTTGTCCTCTGAAAAAGAATTAGATAAATCAAAGGTAGAAATAATTAATGTTTTAACATATTTGATTAATGATACTAAAAAAATTATTAATGTTTGTGGTAATTTGTTGGATTCCTTTGTAACATTACTTTACTAGGTAGTGATTTGAAATAATTTTCTTTTTTTAATTCTTAAAACTTTTTAAAATTTTATTTTTAATTGGCGGTAATACTTGTATATGTTTATGGGGTACGATGTGATGTTTTGATTATGTCTACATTGTAGAAAATCAAGTTAACATATTCATCACCTCACATACTTACCATTTTTTTGTGGAGAGAACATTCTGAAATCTCCTAGCAGTTTTGAAATATACAGTTATTAATTATAGTCACCATGCTGTACAGTAGAGCTCCAAAACTTGTTTTTCTCATTTTACTGAAACTTTTGTATCCTTTGAAAATCGTCTCCCCTACCTCACCCATGGCCCCCAGCCTCTGGTAACCACCATTTTATTCTCTGCTTCTATGAGTTGGATCATATAAATGAGATTGTGCAGTAATTGTCTTTCTGTGCCTGGCTTACTTCACTTAGCACAGTGTCCTCCAGGTTCATGCATGTTGTCACAAATGACAGAATGAAAGGATTTCCTTATTTACTAATGTAGTATATCCCCAGATGGCTAACATTTTGTATGTTCAGTACTAATTATTAAAGTAAGTAGGACAGAGTTGGTATGAATTAATGACAACAAACACTTAGCTGGTATAAGAATATTCGAAACTCCGTAGAATATTGCTACAGAGGTAATTGCTACACATAGGCAGTAGCATTATCTGGAAGTTTACTTTTTTTTCAAAATGATAAAATTACTTTTTTTTTTTTTTTTTTGAGACAGGGTCTCACTCTTTCGCCCAGGCTGGAGTGCAGTGGTGCGGTCTCGGCTCACTGCATCCTCCACCTCCCAGGCTCAAGCGATCCTTCTGCCTCAGAGTAGCTGGTACTACAGGCGTGTGCCACCATACCTGGCATTTTTGTATTTTTTGTAGAGATGGTGTTTCGCCATGTCCAGGCTGGTCTTGAACTCCTGACCTCAAGCAATCTGCCCTCCTCGGCCTCCCAAAGTACTGGCATTACAGGCATGAACCATTACCCCTGACCATTTCTTTTTCATGTAACCTTTGTTCATAAGTATAACAAATCTTTGAACAGTGTTTAGGTTATTAATGACATTATACTATAGAGTACAGCTAATTATTTTTCTGTTGCTTAATCTATTTTTCTACTTAATTCTCAGCTACATGCTTTCCATATTTTAAAATCGAGATTTCCTTTTATGTTTATTCTTGGTTTACATTTCTGTGCTCTTCTGTCAACATTTAATGAGTACAGATTCAAATGAATTCTAATGCTGGTTTAAGCAGTACCTAACTGGTATATATGCTGAGCAGGATACCAGTTCATTAAAACAAAATATTTGAAGTTGAGACTCTCTGAATTGCTCCTTACTTTTAGTAGAATGTGAGCTGTTGGGGAGCGTACAGGCTATGTATTTCTATCTATGTTTCCCTACAGTTTTAGTCACAGTGGTCTTGTATGTACTTGGCATTCCCTAATGTGTTTGCTAATTGAGTTAACGACATATTTATGTATCCATAACACCAAAGATGATTTTCGGATTTATACCTGGTACATTCAGTTAGGATGGGCACTGGCTCTGAATAACAGTACGGCTGCATAGATATATGCCAGCTGCCATGCTTAAAGCTGTAGTTTTCAGTTACCATTTACCACAGAACCACATGATTACACTATGTTCCGTAGTTTGTTGTAATTTAAATCACCTTAAGAATCATAAGCAGCTAATGAAAGAAAGCTATGATTCAGGATTCTTTTTAAAGTATTGCCTTAAATGATATTCCATTTTTCTTAGATGAACTGTCTTGTTTTTTGCTTTCTTCAAAAACAATCAAAAGAAAATGGAAAAACTTTTTTTAAAGAATTAATTTAAGTGTATTTTAATGTTGCCTTTTTAACATTAGACTTCTAATATTTTTAAAAGTAAAGTCTAAAATATAAGTATAGTAATGATATTTTATTCTCATATTTTAGGATGCTACTAGTTTTTTGTTTTGTTTTTAAATAAATACATCCAGATTTGCCTGGAAGAGTCCTACTTTATACCTTCTATCCCAGCATAATTATTATTGTTCATTCTTAGAAAGAAATTCCCTGGTTTAGATGATACAATTTCTGATTGACTCTTGGAAATTTACAGAGGGCTTATTGCATAAGTAGATAGTTACTGTTTAACAATTATAAGGTGTTAGAGATAACTCTCATTTGAAGGACTTTTAATGTCAAATAGTTCACAGAAGAGGAGAAATGTATTGCCTCCTCTCACCCTTAAACACACACCCACAAACATATATGAAACTTTGCTAGTAACACAGAGAGGACAAAGTATTTCTGGCCATAATAGATTTGTATGAAGAGTAGAGGAGATTTATGTATTAGAATACAACAAAGAAGGAAGAGCTGTCTGGAAGTGCAAAAGTATTTATCGTGGTTCCCTGCAGCCATACTAACAGTAGCTTGAAAACAAATACTGGGCCAGGCATGGTGGCTCATACCTGTAATTTCAACATTTTGGGAGGCTGAGGCAGGAGGATCACCTGAGATCAGAAGTTCAAGATCAGCCTGGCCAACATGGTGAAACTCCATCTTTACTAAAAATACGAAAAAATTAGCTGGGTGTGGTGGCATACACCTGTAGTCCTAGCTACTTAAGAGGCTGAGGCAGGAGAATCACTTGAACCCAGGAGACAGAGGTTGCAGTGAGCCGAGATCACACCATTGCACTCCAGCCTGGGCGACAAGAGCGAAACTCCATCTCAAAAAAAAAGAAAACAAATACTGGCTAATTTAGTTCTTCTATAATATCCAGAAAATCTCTTATTTCATTTTCTTGTGAATCAGAAAATAGTTTCCATTGTATTAAGTTTTTTCAGAAATACATTAGAGTGGTTTCATGCTTTTTCTGAGTAATAATAGATATAATAGCTAATACTTATTGGATGCTCACTTTTCAGGGTACTATTCTGAGTACATTCCATGTATTAACTCATTTGATTCTTGAACAATATCTGAAGTAGATGATATTCTAATTTTGCACTGAGGAAGCGGGGACCTAAGTCATTTAAGTAATAGCTAGAAAATAGTAAAGCCAGAATTCTGACCCAGGCAGTTTTGCTTGAAAGCCTGTTTTCTTTATTAACTATGTTGAAATGAATCAGTACCTATATCCAGAAAATTGTATTATTGGATTACGTGTATTTGTCACAGTCCTAGAAACTTTTTTTTTTTAAAGCATTTCTCTGATGTTGAAGTACATGCATACATATTTGTGGGTAGGGAAGTTAGGGAGATTATAAGGAATAGTCATCAAATTTTTGAAAATCTGAATAAGGTTTTTACTGTTTGCCTGGCTTGTGTTAAGAAGTCTGTGTTTAGCTGAAGTCAGTTTTGAAACATTTGTTTATTGGAAGAAAAACTGTAAAACTGGAAGTATTAATGTTATAGGGTAGGTGATTTTGTGTGTTTGTTTGTTGTGGTAAAATACAATATATTCGTCATTTTAGCCATTTATAAATATGTAGTTCATTGGCATTAAATACATTCACAATGTTATGTAACCATCACCATGAGCTGTACCTTAAACTTTTTCATCATCTCCAGTGAAAACTCTGTGCCCACTAAACTCCTTCCCTCCTAAGGATAGCCCCTGTAACCTCTATTCTAATTTTGTCTCTATGAGTTTCCTTATTCTAGGTACCTCATGTAAGTGGAATCATGCATTTGTCTATCTGTGTCTGACTTACTTTGTTTCTAAAATAATAGAATTTAATTAATGATTGTGAGCTAACTTTATGGTAGGCTTTTAATTTAGGCTTTTAAATGTTAATTTACTTTAGTGTCATCATATTTGATGTTCATTTTTTTTTTTTGTAGTGGAGTTTACTGAAGAATAGAAGGCAAATTCAGTTAAACTCATTTGTTTTTGTATGAACTCTTATAAGCCTCAAATGACTAGTTTTGTGGGTCTTGGGAACAATTGAAATGTAGCCTAGTAGTGGAATTCTGCTGAGTTGAAGAAGGGTCTTTGCTTTACTGAGATATAGCCCAACTACTCTGGACCACAAACCAGGCATCCCTGCTTTTAAAGTTAGCTCTGGAGTTTAACTGTTTATCTAGATACCAAATGTGTAGGATTCTGCATTTTAGAAAGAAGTAGATTTCTTCCTAAAAGACTGTTGTCTTGTATCAGTGTCTGGCTAATCATCTAGTACTACTAATTTCATGAACTTTAAAATCTTATTTATTCCTTAAATATGTTAATTTTGGGTTAGGGATGATATATAGGAATCGGGTCAGGGGGGTGGGGGCAGGTGGCGAGTTGCTCATATCTAGGGTCATTCTGCATTTCCTCTAAGTCCTGCATTCTCATTAGATTATTTTTCTGTTAGCAGTCTGGTTCTTTAGCACAGCAGTTCTCAGAACTTTTTGGTTATGTCTTCTTTAAACTCTTTAAAATTACTGCAGATCCCATAGAGCTTCTACTTAGGTATGTTTTATCTGTTTTTTAATATTAGAAGTTAAAACTGAGAAATTAAAATATTAGAGATATGTATAATACACTCATTACATGTTAACATTTTTAAATTTCTTATGAAAAATAACTTTACTTTCCTAGAATAATTTTAAAAATTTAATGGGAAGTGGTCTTATTTTACGCTTTTGGAAATCTCTTTACTATGTGGCTTAGTAGAAAAAGCTGGTTTCTCCTGTTTGTTTTCACATTAAATCTATTGTGATATCACGAGTTATGTGGCCCATGGAAACTCCACTGTAAGAGAATGAGCATGAAAAAGGCAAATAACACCTTAGTAAATTTTTTTTTTTTTTTTTGAGATGAGTTTTGTTCTTGTTGTCCAGGCTGGAGTACAGTGGCACTATCTCAGCTCACTGCAACCTCTGCCTCCCAGATTCAAGCGATTCTCCTGCCTCAGCCTCCCGAGCAGCTGGGATTACAGGCGTGTACCGCCACACCTGGCCAATTTTGTAATTTTAGAGACGGGGTTTCTCCATGTTGGTCAGGCTAGTCTTGAACTCCCCACCTCAAGTGATCTGCCCACCTCGGCTTCCCAAAGTGCTGGGATTACAGGCGTGAGCCGCTGCACCTGGCCACAGCTTAGTAAATTTATGAAAGTAGTTTTGACCTGGCAGATTCGGTAGGGTCTCAAGGACCTCCAGGAATTCCTGGACAAAACGTTGAGAACACTGCTTTGCCAGAAGCTTGGCCTGTATTGGATGAATACTATCAGTGCCCTTGAGGAAGTACACTTTTATCCTTTTAATTGAGAAACTATTTTATGACTATAACGTTTATTAAGCTAATTTTTAATACCATGGATTTTTGGTCTTTTTCAACAGATTACCTCAAATTAACTGGCACTGTTTGCCAGAAATGTAAGCATTTTCCAGAGTTACCATTAAAAAAGAACTCCTTAAAGTTTTTGAAAACTGTATTTCTTCTTGAATTTTTCTATATTCAATTTAAAAAGCCTGCCTATCAGTGTTTTCAGTAAATTCAAAACAGAGAGCAATGCTAATTATCTATAATAAATAGAATTTTCTGGCACAATTAAAATTTATTTAAATGTAAATTTAATAGAGATTAAAAGCTTTCTTAGGATGTTGATTTTTGAATGTGCTTTCTCCTCCAGGATGCACCCTTTATAATAGTTACATTTTGAATACATCATTGACACCACATTTTGTCGAATCTAATTACAGTTTAATTTGTGCCTTCTGCTTACACTGCTCTTTTGATCGTCTCATGATTATATGGAAGCTGGTAGAGATAATTTCTTTACAAGTTCTCTATTAAAAAACATAGGTATTTCTATCAAAAATGTTTTGTGTAAGGTAGAAGTTTATTTTCTGTAGGCTTTAGATTTTATAAAATAGAAGAGTAACAGATCCTAATACAGGTAACATAGTTTGTCCATTTTATAATGTATGTAAAATTATCTTTTTTACCTTTCAGACATGAAGTATGCTGGTAAATTTTTGGTTACTTTGTTGTGTGACCATACCACTTTTTAACCCTCTTTTTTTCTTAAAAATAACTTAAATCTTTTTTTGCACCTTGTAATTGTTTTAATTATGAAATAATGGTTTTGCCGTATTCTTTCTACATTCTGGTTTGTATTTAAGGGTGGATGGTAGATGCGATGATACACATTTGTGTGCATATGTTTTTGTTTGTGTTGAATTTTTAAAATCCTGATACATAGAAAAGCATTTCTGGTAGAAGGTGATATTTAAAGATTTTTGTAAATCTTTTCTGTTCATTTTGAGTAAAACTTCTGAGTTTGATGGCTTTGAAATACAAGTCATGAGACTTAAGGAAAGTGATCAAGTTTATCTGTTTCTTAAATAATAGTGCCGATGGAATTTGGAATTTACTAGTGAGAAATAGGAAGCATAGTTTACATATTCTGCCATTTTTTTTCTTTCATTTGAATTTGAATAGAGAAAAGATAGATGGTTATTGCATGTATTGGTTTTCTACTGCTGTATAACAAGTTACTCCAGAATGTAGTGGCTTAAAACAACATACATTTATTATTGAACAGTTTTCATGGGTCAGGAATCTGGGACAGCTTAGCTGGATCCTCTGCTTTAAGGTCTCTCTCAGACCTCACAGTCTTCTCCAAAAGCCTGACTAAGAAAGTATTTGTCTTCAAGCTCACTCGCCTCTTTGTTAAAAGGATTTTGTTTTTTTCCAGGCTGTCAGATTGACAGGGCTTCAGTTCCTCACTGGTGTAGGCGTCTAATATGTTAGCTTGCTTAATCAAAGCATGTAAGCCAAGAAGGCAACAGACAGGGTGCCAGTGAAATAGAAATAACTATCTTTTGTAACCTAGTCATGGAAGTAACATCCTTTGATTTTTTGTGTGTGTGGTAGAAATAAGTCACAATGTCCAGCCCCCACACAGGACATAAATACCAGCAGACAGGGATCATTGAGAGCCATGTCAGAAGCTATTTTGCCTTAGTTATATAAAATTATGACAGACTACATTGAGAATGAGTTTATAGACAATCTTTGTTTAGTTTTTTTGTGAGTGCAAAGCCCACTATTAATTTTGTGGGAATTTTTAGTATGGGTAAATTCTTTTTAATATGATGTTTAACAGGAATGCTGCCTTTCTGTTTCTTTGCCTCAGTTCTTTCAATCTCCTAAATAGGATTTCAGGTCTTACTCCCACCCACTTTTACATTTAAGTGTATGTGTTATATGCTGGAAAAATTAAGCTGGGTGTGGTGGCTCACTCCTGTAATCCCAGCACTTTGAGAGGCCAAGGCGGGTAGATTGCTTGAGTTCAGGAGTTCGAGACCAGCCTGGGCGACATGAGGAAACCCCATCTTTATAAAAAATGCAAAAATTAAGGCCAGGCATGGTTGCTCACACCTGTAATCACAGCACTTTGGGAGGCCGAAGCGGATGGATCGCTTGAGCCCAGAAGTTTGAGACCAGCCTGGGCAACATAACGAAACCCTGTCTCCACAAAAAATGCAAAAAATTAGCTGAGCATGGTGGTACACACCTGTAGTCCCAGCTACTTGGGAGGCTGAGGTGGGAGAATTGCTTTGAGCCCGGGAGGCAGAGGTTGCAGTGAGCCGTGATCATGCCACTCACCCTAGGCAACAGAGTGAGACCCTGTCTCAACCAAAAAAAAAAAAAAAAAAAAAAAAGAAATCATCTTCTCTTTTGAGAATGCCAGATGGTGTAGGCTCTCATAGTACTTTTAAGTGTCATAGGTAGGTGTTTTTGTTTCATAAAAATTCGGAATGGGATTTATGTAGTCTGTACTAAATTGCTCAGCAGTGAAATTAGGAGGGAAGCTTAGAATCGGATCCAGTGATCGTCATAGTATAGTCCTGGGCCAGCAACATCATCTGGGAAATTTAGGGGAATGTAGGTTTTCTGGTCCCACCCCAGACTACTGAATCAGAAATTCTAGGGGAAGGGCCCAGCAATCTATGTGTTTTAAGAGACTCTCCAGGTGATTCTCATGCATGTTCAAGGTGGTTTTTATTTATTTATTTATTTATTTTTAATTTTATTTTATTTTTTGAGATGGAGTCTCGCTCTGTTACCCAGGCTGGAGTGCAGTGGTGCGACCTCGGCTCACTGCAACCTCCACCTCCTGGGTTCAAGTGATTCTCCAGCCTCAGCCTCCTGAGTAGCTGAGACTACAGGTGCATGCCACCATGCCTGGCTAATTTTTGGTATTTTTAGTAGAGACAGTGTTTCACCATGTTAGCCAAGATGGTCTCCATCTCCTGACTTTGTGATCTACCCGCCTTGGCCTCCGAAAGTACTGGGATTACGGGTGTGAGCCACCGCGCCCGGCCTATGTTCAAGTTTTAATACCACTAATCTGTTCAGTCTGTTAGAGCTTGAGTATTACTTTTCCAAAAGGATTTGGCCGGCACTAGAAATCTACTTTTACTACTGTTACATATAGCTTTCCAGGAAAATCAACATTTTTTTAAACTTGTTTTTCAGATAAAGGATATAGAAAAGAAACAAAATACTTTCCTTATTTAAGTCTGTTGTCTAGGTTAGGCAGCATGTGTTTGCCAGGAAGATGGAGGTGTTGGGAGGGGGAAGAAGAGGGACGTTTGAGATGGATTTTCTCTTCCCTTACACTGTTTCTGTTTTATTAAGAAAGTCAAATATTAAATAGTGATTTTTAAGTGAGAATGATGTTGGCCTTACATGATATCACGTATCAGTTTGAAAATACATTCAGTAATTGTCAAAGAATTGGTTATATAGTGTTTCATCAACTTTATAGCCTTGTTTTAATGAACATTTACTTATAAAGATTTGCATTGAAATAACACCTTAGATGAAATGGAGGTCTCACAAGAAGGGCCCTTCCTAGTTGCCATGCCAACTTTCTGATGTGTAGGTATTGATTGGAAAGACCTATAAATGACATGGTTTTTTCTTTGATTATGTCTTTAATTCCAGTAGATTATTTTTCTCTGTCCTATGATACTGCTGTAGTAAGATTAACATTAAAGGCAGACAGTAATTTTAACTACCTTTGTAATGTACTTAATTCTTTGGCCATATGTCTTTTATCTCTACATTTTGTGGAAGTTTAACAACTTAAATGTTTTTGAGGACTGAAGTTTGAAGGGGCTGACTAGTAATTTTTTAGTTTTTAGCATGAATTTACATATTAATAAGCTGTAGTAAGCCTTAGCTAAAGTAATACATCCTGCTCACATAATCATTTAGGTAAAGTTATTAGGATTATAGTATATAGAATGGGTGGATGATTTTGGTATATTCCTTTATCTTATAAATCTTATCTTACAAATCTGTATCTTATAAATCTATGAAAATAATCATGTATTTACTTATGAAAACTAGATCAAATAGTGAAGTTGTGTCCGTATTGTTCTAAAGAAAATTAGGTTGTAGTATATATTAAAAACATTTAATGCTCTGCCTTCCTTACTTTTCTCATCTACTTTGGAGTCTGGGACTCTACTAGCTTGTATGATTTGTTGGATTCTTTTAGTTTAGTAATTTGGGAAACAGGAAGGTAACCTCAGGATGAATGAGAATTGCCATTAGCTATGGGTCAGTTTAGTAGACTTGTGGATTCATAAAGATTTTTGAAACTTGATGGCTGCTTTATGTATCTTTAATCTTGTTGGTTTTTAAGTTTGGAATATGTTTTTATTGTATGGGTGGTTAAAATCAGGTGCTTTGGTCTCTTTTTTAAGGCCATTTGCTACCTTAAGATCTTTTTAATCTAAATCTCTTACCCTGATAGAAGATGCACATCAGAACATGTTTAGTGTTAGAATATGTTTCCTTTGACAAGAAAACATTTGAAAACAATTCTGTTTCTTTTTTTGGCATACATTTAGCTAATAAGTTAGATTATTTTTTGGACTAATTTTGATGCAGTTTTTAAGATAGGATTTAGGAAACCGTTCCAACTGTTTTAGTTATTTATGGTATAAAACTTTTCATGAAAAAGTTACTTTAAATTGTCTTACATTTTTTTTTATTTTCCTGCTTAGAAATCTCTCATTTTTCCTCCACTGAAAATAGTTAAAATTTGCATGCCACATAAATTGCCTTTCATGTATCTCTTAAATTTAAAATGCTGAATTTAATTTTAGTATTTAGTAAATACATTTTACATTAGGCTTTAAGGGCACATTTGGTCCCTGTAAATTGAAAATATACATAGTTTATTCCTCAGAGTTTATAATGCATACAAATAATGAATGAGAGTCACTCAAATTAGTATTTGCTAGCACCTGTAGAAGTAAATCATTCACGTTTATGTTAACGTGCCTGGGGGTGTATATATATGAACTGGTTATTCCCCCTTTCTCTCCTCTTACAAATCAAAGGAAATGTTAGCCTTTTCTCACTTCTGCCAACAATACTAGAACAGTCAACACTTGAATGAACCACAACATATTGAGCTTTACAAAAGTCAGTAATATCCATCATCTTGAGTTATCCTTGTACTACCTGCAGTATTAGAGAAAGAACCCACAGATCAGTTTTTCTATTAAAATGTTAAAATAACAACCTCAGGCATTGATTATCATATTTAGTTAGGATTCACTTCATGGCATTTGATAATTGTGTGTGCATAAGTGCTTTTTAACTGATGTCTAACTTTGTGATTACTAGTGGGGGAAACCTTGTTATCAAGTTGTTAGACTGGGTTTTCATCAAGGAAGTTGGATGTTATACTCGAATTGTTAGTCCTCTACGAGAAAACAGAATGGTTCTCTTGAGTGAATAAGCCAGGATAATGAGGCAAGGGGTTTTATTTCAAAGTTTGTTTTGGTGATGGCATAAATACATAACAGGTTCTGAAATCCAATTACTATATTAAATTTCATCACTTGTTTTTTAGGTATTCCAATAACTGTACCACCTCCAGGTAAAACTTTTTTCATGTTTTCTCCATCATTGTTAATAAACATGAAATTTCAAGCTTATAGTTACAGGAGAGACGGTGTTGATGCGGTTAGAATATGGAATAGGCTATGGGGATTTCAAGGTCCTATTTTCAGCTCTGCCTTTGCTTCATTCCAGTTTTGATTAAGATATTTAGTTTTCTTATACCTGTCTTACCCATTTCTGTAGAAATAGAGATTCTGAGAAAATTCTTACCTATTCAATTTGTGAAGAAAACAGTATAGGATATAAAATAAAATTTTTCTTAAAAATGTCTTTACAGACCAATGAATTTTTTATGTAATACAGTGACTATAAGAGAAGAGAAAGATAATTTACTTTGACTTTATCATTATTTCTGATTTTTTAATTTTAATCCTGCTGGCTTAGTATCATGAGAAAATGTGTTCTAAACCCCACATAGCAACTAGACAGCTGGTCAGGTGGCTGTTCTTAGAGTGGTGATTGTTTATTGTCGTAATAGTATAATCAATAGGAGTTTATATGTGGCCCAGTGTTTTATTTATTTGTTTATTTTTACATTTTTGTCAGTTGTTTCTTTTTATAGTGTGATATCACACCTGGTAGCAAGTGTGTCTTACTGAGTTCGGTGTTAAAAGCCAAGGTGTATAAAGAGAATGAGAGGTGATAATGCTTGCAAGGGTGGGTCTAAATTCAAAATGACTTCGATAAACAGAAAGAGTGAAGTTTAAGTAGCATAGGACAGTATACATATTTAGATGTGGAATAGAGACATTGATTATGTGTGAATGTGTCTGAAAAAGACTCATCAGGAAAAGTCAAAGGAATCATTTGTGTGTCTTTTTAGTTTAAAAAACAATGTGGTTGTAAGGCTGTATGAAATAGGATTGTGGACTTTAGGACTAATGTGGTAATTGCCAATTTTTGTACTTTTAAGATGTTTAATAGAGGAGTTATAGATCCTAAAACTGGATACAGTGAAGAACATGGTAAACATGAAAACAATTTGAAGTGGGGCTAAAAATGGATTTAAGTGGACCTTTGAGAAGGATTCAGAGAACTGATTTATTTTTACATAGAATTACTAAAACGGAGGCTTAGTGGAAGTGTTTTCACATAACTAGAAGGTGATAGACAATATGACAGTGGAATACCTCTTGTTCTCATTTAGGACAGTGTCTGAGTTGTAGTGTGGGAGACTTAAGTTAGATAATTTAGTGCATTTCCTAGTAGTGAGAGTTGTTAATTGTTAACACTTGGAAGGAATTGGTGTCATAAGGAATTGACATCATAAGTTTTGGAATCTTTTTCTGCTGGGATGCTTTATAGCCTATCTGAATTTGAAAGTGTAGTGTAGATTAACAGTTTTTTAGCCATATTATTCTGTGGTATTCCATTTAGGTATTGTGAATTATTGAGAATGCAGACCCCATGATATAGAGGTATAAATTATATTCCTTCCAAACTAATCCACAAACTATATTATGTGCTTTTCTTTGTAAAACAGTTTGTTAGGGTTGTGCTATTTGAACATATTTTATGGTGGATATTCTCAGCTTTGAGCACTGTACATTTACTGGTAAGATTTTATTTATAAATTACACATTTTAAGGAAATTTCTTTACTTCTAAAACTCGAAATATTTTTTGAAAGAGGTAATTGTTGTATATCTGCTTTTCTTCTAAAATATTTCACATATATCTGGTGGCTACTGTTTTATGTATGGAGAAGGTAAGGCATTGAGATTAACTTTCTCATACTTACAAAATGGGCTGTGTGTGGTGCTGAAAATAAGACCGGTGTCCTGACTCCCAGTTTGTTTTCTGTGTATTAGACCAGACTGCTTACTTAAAGTTTTATTGTGCTAAAAATCTGTTTATAAGTTTGAGCTCCATTTTTTTCTGTCCATTATTACAACATAGAGAAGCACATTCATATCCCCAGAGAAATTTAGTGATATGCAGCAACTTTGTTTCACTCTTGACATTACGTGTACATTCTGTTAACATTTTTTATCTTATGATTGAATGTTTCAGGTTTTCCTCCTCCACCAGGCGCTCCACCTCCATCTCTTATACCAACAATAGAAAGGTAAATCAGTATGGATACTGATTTTTGATCATTGATAGCCTTTTGACAGAAGAAACATATACTTATCTTGGAAATATTTTCAAATTTTTAATTTTATAAACACAGCACCTGTCTTTTAATTTATAAATCTAGATCCATGTTAGTTACTTTTATATAAGATGTTGGACCTGTAGCCTGATATCAAAACAGGGCAAAGAAAACTAAAATCATAATATTTTGAAATAATATCTTGCTTTGATTTATGACACACTTGATTAAAGAAGCTCCTAGACTGTTAAAAACCCAGCAAGTCAGTTTTATGGGAAATACAAACATAAATTACTGGAAATCATGAATAATACATGTCTGTTTTGGGATAAAGTAGGGAAAACTATTAGGGGACCATAGTCAAGAAAAGCTGTTTTATTCCTTGATACTCCACCTCAGCTTCCACAAAGAAGGATTAGATCCATTCTGTGTGGCAGTAGCCTTATTTTTTGTACCGTGTACTTGAGGCTTATGCTAACTAGAACGCTGTACAAAGAATATTTCCTTCATGGGTGGCAGTATGGTGTTTAACAACATAGAAATCAAACAGTGTTGCTAGGCAAGGTTCATAAGCCCTTTGAGACTCAGTTTTCCTTTTTACCAAAAGGGTTGATAGAGTTGTGAAGATTTTAAAAGCTACTGAATATAAAGTGCAAGTATAATTCTTGGCAGATAGAAATCACTAATAAGGGTTATTGTTATTTCCTCTTAAGTGGCAAATAAACTGTTAAAAATAGTGTGTTTCTGAAAAAAATGATTCAAATAATGTAAAAAGACAAAAGATGTGAGAACTTTACATCAGTAGCATCAAACCCTGCATATGATTTTCAGAGGAAACTATAAAATCAAGAAAGTATGAATTGTAAGAACATAAGGATTTAGTTTTATTAAGTGTCTGTTAGACACATTTATTTTCTCAGTCAAAATGTTAAAAAGTATTCTTTGTTAATCCTGTTAGTGGGGCTGAATTACTGATTTATAACCAAAAAACCAATTATTTAAGACTAAATTTTTAATCTGAAATATTCTGATAGCCTGAAATTTTCTTTTACTTGTAACTCAAGCTAAGTTGATTGGATTATTTATGTTAAATAGTATTAGTACATCCTATTTTTCTGTAAAATTAGGTATTTTAATATTTTTTAGGTTAAAAAAACCCATGTTTTATTAATAAAATTGTAGAACTAAATTATCATTAAATTGGTGGTTGGATAAAAGTTGTAATTTTGCCTTAAGTTTTTCCTTTTGTACTACATTATTCAAATTCAGAACTTCTTTGTACCAGACATAAAAATATATCTTTTTCTTCAACAGTGGACATTCCTCTGGTTATGATAGTCGTTCTGCACGTGCATTTCCATATGGCAATGGTAAGTAGTATTATTTAGATGCCTAGATTCAGTTTGAATCAGTAAAGTACTTGAATATTTTTAAAGCAATAAAAACGTGTTCATGGTTTAACATCTTACAGAGCAATTAAAAAATATTAACTACAGGAATGAGTGGTCTATGTATCTGCCAGGTTAGCAAAAAATTTAATGTATTTATTAATTTAATGTATTTATCAACTATACTTTTAAAATTAATTCATGGTGACACAACAGGGATATTTGTACTTTGCCTTTTCTAAAAGGATTTAGGATTTGTCACCAATTTGTCTCAATCTTCATGGTTTGTAACGTTTCTGTTTCTTCACTCATGGCACACACCTAACCTTGTTTCCATCTTTCTCCCTTGCTGGTTTAATTTTTTTCTATATCATGTGTAGGTCCCCTTTCATGTTCATTCTTGACAACTTTATCCATTCCAAGGCCTTCTGACCCCATTTTCTTCTGCATCTCTTGATCAGTCATTTATTTTAAAAATGCTGTGCATTGTAGTAATTTTTTTTTTTTTTTTTTTGGAGACAGAGTCTTGTCTGTTGCCTAGGCTGGCGTGCAGTGGTGCGATCATGGCTCACTGTAGCTTCAACCTCCTGAACTAAAGTGATCATCCCATGCAGCTAGGACTACAGGCGTGCATCACCATGCCAGGCTAATTTTGTAGAGATAGGGTCTCATCATGTTGCCTAGGCTGGTCTTGGAACTCCTAGGCTCAAGCAATTCTCCTGTCTCAGCCTCCCAAAGTGCTGGGATTACAGGTGTGAGCCACCACACCTGACCTATACTAAGTTTTAAGGATAGAGTAACCTGTATAGAGTGCTTGCCCTCATAAAAGTTATAGGCTTATGGGGAGATAGCTGGGTGACGGGAGTTAGAGGGTGTCATGGGAGCATAGCAGAGGGGTCTCCTACGCCAGAGAAGTGGAAGGGTAGATAATTTGACTCCCAGGCTATTCAAAGATAAGGGAGTGAGAGGGAACATGGTAGGTATTAGGAGCTGGAAGAAGTGTGTTGTGGCTGGAATGTAGAGACTGTGTGCTTATGCAGGACATTATAGCCATGCTGTGGAGTTTGGACTTTATTCAGAGGGCTGTGTGGAACCAGTTAGTTTTATGCTGAGTTGTGAAGTTGCTACATTTACATTTGAAAAATCTCCATTCTGGCTAGTTACAATGAGGAAGTTTTGAATTTATAGGGTGAGTAGAAAGGTGGGGTTGGCCTTCTTGGATTGGAACAACAATAAGAAGTTGTGGAACATGTGGGGGAGTAAAAAATAATTTTCTCCCTACTCTTCCTAGTTCTTAGGATGGACCCTGTATTAAAAGGCACATTAACAAGAGAGAAAAGAACAAGTTTATTAACATGTATACCTCCTATATCCATGGGAAATAGCCAGGGAATGAGTAGTTCTCTAATAGATGGCTTAGAAATCCAGATTATATAGCATCTTCAGTAAGGAGCAATGAATTTTTAGAGAAGTGACAAGATAAAGGAAAAGGGCCTTGAGTCTTCATGAGCAACCAGTTGTGGAAAGGCAATATATACTATATAAAGGCTAGTTGGTGAACATTCTCATGCAGTTTCCTCTGGTGCCTTGTCCATGCTGATAAGGGTCTAAATTTGTCTTCAGTGATCAACTTTTGTCCTTTCTGGTAGAGAGAGGACGGGGGACACCTTTATCTTTGTAAACTTACATCGTGCTTTTAGGCAAATTAGGGAGGGCAGGAAGCTTTTCCTGTATCTGCATCTGCTCAGCTACCTTCAGCTCAAAATAATCCTTATGTCAAAGAGGGATGTTCTGGGGTGACATATTCTGGTCTCCTACAGAAGTAATCCAGAGGAAAAATTAGGATGTCATGTACTCAATACCATTGAAGATGGAGAGGGAGAAAATTGAATAGACTCCAAAGGATTTATTTGATAGAATCTCTAAGTCTTAGTGGTAGATCAGAAATAGGTACCAGTCATACACTTCTAGGTATCTCTATCAGGGTATTGTACTGTCCTTCAAACTCTACCTGTTCAAACTGCACTTGCCATTCATTCACTACAAAAGATGGTATTTATGTTGACTTACTTGTTTCAGTGACTATGTTTCTTCCTCTTCTCCCCTTTTTTTTGCTAGATATTTAAGTAGTCATAGTCCTTGGGTTGTAATCGTGATTCTCCCTCTTACTATTTATGTGACTTAGAGATATTCAGCCATTAAATGGACAGCTCATTTCTTCCTTTTAACGTGGAGTTCGTTGAAATACATTGAAGCACCTTAGTCCTGCCATTTAGTAAACCATCAAATGTTACCTGTTATTTTTTATAATTATCACCCTAATCTCCAACAAGCTCCAAGTTCCCTCCCTTTTCTGCACTCTGAGGCAGTGTAGCATCATTGTTAAAGCATAGGCCCTGCAGTTAGACAGCCTAGGTTTGGGTCCTGGGTTCATCTCATCTTAGTAGCTTTGAATAATAACCTACATCTTTTTTTTATCTGTAAAATAAATTTTGACTATTAATACTTGGCATGATGGCTTTAATATGTAAGCATTTGGTGAACATGACTTATTAAAGTTTGATTTTTTTACTATTTTAATGAGACTTTCCAGTTTCTATTTTGTTATTCAGTTCCATGTATATTTGTTTCAATACAGATAAACATGAGGAATACTCCATATTAGAGTAATTCTTGAAATTACCCATTCAGTTTCATTATGGAAGGTTTTATTTTTTAAAAATGCTAACTTGGTATTTAACTTTTTCTCAAGGTAATACATGCACATTTTTATAAAAAAGTGAGGGTCTCCTGCCCACTCTTTCCTGTCCCCAACTCTTCTCTCAGAGACAAGGGTTTTTTTTTGTTTTTTTTTTTTTAAATGGAAAGCCTCTTTAGTAATAACAATTATAAACCATATTGTAAGAATTAAATAGAAGAAAGTTACAAGTTTCCTAGTAAAACAAGGTTTTATAATGCATTTGATAAATACAGCTTCTTTGTTGGTGATTCTTTTTTACCTTTGTATTTTGATGTGTTTTTAGTTCTTTCAGTGGTCTCTACAGCATTTCTATATATGTTTATCATCTTATTTCTTGAGTGTATAACTTACATACCATCTGTTATCTTTCAATATGATAGATGTGTATTTTGCTCAGTTATCATTAATACCCTTCTGTTTTCTCCCACCAATAAAATTATATTACTATTTTTGCTCCTCTTCTCATTTATGTTACTATTTTTGCTCCTCTTCTCATTTATCTGTTTGATGTACCATTCTACTGTGGTAAAATGAGAATATTAGTCTTTCTAAGCCTTCACTGAACTCTTCTTCTTTCCCCACCACCTAGCTTTGCTCAACTATAGTTACAATGTTTACATTTTGTCCTGTAACAAAAATAATTTGTGGTCTGACAGATTTTTAAATCTAAAAGCTAAACAATAAACAACATTTACATTATTATGAATGTTAAATATTGTGCACTGCAGAGATAATTGTACACCTAAGCTCCACAAGGGAGAAAGTTACATGACAAATAATTCAAATTACAAGTTGAGTATTCCTTATCAGAAATGCTTGGGAGGAGATGTGTTTTGGATTTTAGATGTTTGTTTTGGAATATTTGCATATACATAATGAGATATCTTGGGGATGGAAACCTAGTCTAAACATCAAATTCATTTGTTTCATGTACAGCTTATATCTATAGCCTGAAGTTAATTTTACTCTATTTTAAATATTCTTGTGCATGAAACAAAGTTTTGACTGTATTTTGACTGATAACCATCACATGAGTTCAGGTATGGAATTTTCTACTGGTGGCATTGTGTTGGCTCTCAGAAAACTCTGGATTTTGCAGTATTTTGGATTTTCAGATTAGGAAATCTCAACCTGTACCATTGTTTTTCCTTGTATGTCATCAGTTGTGTAAAGTCTTACACATTTTAGTGGGGTTCATATTTGGAACATGCCTTCCTCTACCTCAAGTACATAAAGATATTCTTTAATACTTTTTTCCTCCCAGAAAAAGTTTTCAAGTTTTGCTCTTCACATTTAAGTCATTTGGCCATCTGAAATTAATTTTTTAGGTATAAAGATCTAATAGTTCCCAAATCATTTATTGAATAGTCTGTCCTTCCTGAGGGAGCTACGATTATCGTCTCTGTCATCTATTACATATCTATGTGTATGAATCTGCTTTTGGGCTTTCTAGATATTCAGTTGGTTAGCTGTCCCTGTGCTAATAAATTCCATAGTATCTTTAATTATGAGTTTTATAGTAAATCTGATGTCTAGTGCATCAAAATCAATTGTTGCTTTTACATATGTATTTTAGACTGAACTTAGCAAGTTCCATGAAAAACTGTTGAGATTTTGATTAATAACATTTGTATAGTACTTACTACATAATGCTCTTTGAAGCAATTTATGTTAATTTATGTAATCCTGACAGAGTTTTAAAGTAGGTATATTGTTGCTATCTCCATTTTATAGATGAGGAAATCAAAATATTAATTTCCACATATCACACAGTAAGTGGCAGAGTCAGGATTTGAACCTATGTTGCCTGGCTTCAGAGTCCTTGCTTTTATTTACTATACCGTATTGTAATTGCATTGATGCTCCAGATCAGTCTGTGTGGAATTCATACCTTTACAGCATTGAGTTTATCAGTGATCAAGGACTTTCTCTCCATTTACAGAGGTGTTGTTTTCAATAAACTGCTATAGTTATCTCCATACAGTTCTTGAATGTCTTTGGTTAGATTTAGTCCTTAGGTACCTAATGTTTTTGTTGCTGTTATAAGTGGTATATACATTTGAACAGTGTGTTCTGTTTATATTTGCTTGTATTCAGAAATAGTTGTTTGGTTGGTTATTTTTATAGCCATTTACCTTTCTGAACTCTCACTATAATTTGTAAAGTCTATTTAGGAAATACTCTTGCAGATAATGACAGTTTTGCTCCTGTCTTTTCAGATCCTTGTTTGTCCCTTTTTTTGTTTTGTTTATTTGTTCTGGCAAGAACCTCCATTATAATATTATATAACAGCAAATTAAATTATAACAACATTATAATGTTGAAGTACTCAAAGTGGAGTTCTTGTATGATTCCTTTTTTCTTTATAAAGGAAATGCTTCTAGATTTTTACTGTTAAGTTTTGGTAGAACCATCAGATTAAGGAAATTCTGTTCCTCTCCTAATGTTCCAAGGGCTTATAAAACTATGAATAGGTACTGGGTTGTATCAAATGCTTTCTGAGATTATCATAATTGTTTTTCTTCTCTAATCTGTTAATGTGACAAATTACATTTCTACATTCTTCTAATATTAAGCTACTGTTGATTTGCTGAAATAAACCTAACTTGCCCATGATTGATTATCTTTTTTTCTAGATAAACACTGATAATGTGTTTCTAATTATTTAGGATTTTGACATCTAAGTTTATATGTATAATAAAATTGGCTTAGGATTTCCCTTTATTTATATTTTCCTTACCTGATTTTGACACCAAGATTATACCAGACAGGTGGGATAAGTCAGGGAATAATCTTTTTTTTTTTTTTCTATTTGCTGGGAGTTTGTGTAATATTGGAATGATCTGTACCTTCACTCACCTATAAAAGGCATCTGGCCTTGTAGGAAGATTTTAAATTACTGATTTAATGTCTTTAATAGTTATTAGACTCTTCAAGATTTCTTTTTTGTTTTGAGTTTGTTTGGTAAGTTTTTGTTTTTTTGTTTTTTTGGTTTTTTTTTAGGAGTTAATCCATTTCAGCTAAGTTTTTAAGTGTGTTGATACAAAGTGCAGCATATTCTCTTTATTGTTTAATCTGTGTTGTCTGTAGTTGTGATCCCTTTTTGCTTCTGATGCTGTTTATGTGTTCTCTTTTTTCTTAATCTTGTCATAAAATTGTCATGTTTTATTTGTTGTCTTCAAAAACCAACTTTCAGTTTTTTTCCATTATATGGTAGTTTTCTATGTACTTGATTTCCATTCTTTGTTATCCCTTTTTTGTTGGATGATTCTGTTTTTCTGTGTTCTTATATTGGAGACTTAGCTCATTAATTTTTATTCTTTTCTAATGTAGTATTTTAAGACTAAATTTTCCTCTGGAACAACTTGTATCCCTAAACTTTCGATAGATCTTATCTTTGTCTATGTTTAGTTCCTAATGATTTAAATTTATGATATTGTTGACCCATGAATTATCAGAAATGCGTTTTTAATTTGAAATGGTTAGGGATTATTTTCTCATAATAAATTTGACTTCTAACTTAAATTGCATGGTGGTCAGAGAACAAATCTGTTACACTCATCCTTTGAAAGTATATGTACATTTTCATAAATGTTTCATATGTGCTTGAGAAAAATAATATCCTTTGTTATGGGCAGTATCCTATATGATGTCCATTACATCAACCATGCTAAGAACATGTAGCTCAAGTCTTTATCTGCATGGTGGCCTGCGCCTGTAATCCTAGCTATTTGGGAGGCTGAGGTGGGAAGATCACTTGAGCCTGAGAGTTCAAGGCTGCAGTGAGCACTGTTCTGTAGCCTGGGTGACAGCAAGACCTCATCTCTTAAAACAAAAAGAAACCACTTCTGTATTTGTACTGATTTTTTCATCTGCTTAATCCACCAGTAATTGAGAGAAGTATGTTAATCTCCCATGATCATGGTGAATTTCCTGTTTCTACCTGTATTTCTATTAGTTTTTACTTTCTAAAACGTAAGGTGATGTTAGCTACCTGGAAGTTTAAATTTGTTGTTTCCTTGGTAAATTACATCATCCATCTTCATATGATCATCCTTTCTTTCCTAAGTAATGCTTTTTGTATGAGTCTGTTGTGTCATTAATAAAGCTACTCTTTTTTTTTTTTTTTGAGACGGAGTCTCACTCTATTGTCATGCTGGAGTGCAGTAGTGCCATCTCAGCTCACTGCAAGCTCCACCTTCCTGGTTCAGGCAATTCCCCTGCCTCAGCCTTCCGAATAGCTGGGATTACAGGCATGCGCCACCATGCCTGGCTAATTTTTTTTTTTTTGTATTTTTAGTAGAGACAGGGTTTCACCATGTTGGCCAGACTGTTCTCGAACTCCTGACCTCAGGCAATCCGCCCACCTCGCAAAGTCCTGGGATTACAGGCGTGAACCACCGCGCCCAGCCTAAAGCTACTCATTTTTGATGAGGGTTTTTTTTTCCTCATCTTTTTTCTTTCAATTTCTGTGTGTTTTTATGTTGTTTATATTCAATAGTTAGGTTTTTAAAAAATACAAATCAACAATCTTTGTTTTGTAACTGATGAGTCAGTCCCTTTTTATTACTGAGAATATTGAGCTATTTGAACTTAACTGTCCACCTACATCTTTGTCAAGTCTTCTTGAATTGACTGTTTCTTTCTCATTGATTTTCAAAAAATCCTATTTTCTTCATTGTTTTGAAACTATGCATTTTCTTTTTTTTTTTTTTAGTGGTTACTCTTGAAATTTATTATTCATACTTAACAATGTGTAGTTACATATAATTTGAACATCTTTCTCTATCAATACAGAGACTTTAGAATAATCTTTCTCTTCTAACTTATATCCTATTGTGGTTCACTATTTTAGTTTTCTTCTTTTTTAAAAAAAACTCTCCTATTGAATAGCATATGTTGTTTGTTTGGATTTGCATATATGATTACCATTTATTTGTTCAACCATTACTTCTTTTCATGTTAGATCCTCTAGGATAATTTTTCTTTTTCTCTAAGTATATCTGATAGACATTCCCTTCTTTTTTTTTTTTTTTTTTTTTTTTTTTGAGATAGAGCCTCACTCTGTTGCCCAGGCTGGAGTGCAGTGGTGCAATCTCGGCTCACTGCAAGCTCCGCCTCCCAGGTTCATGCCATTCTCCTGCCTCAGCCTCCCGAGTAGCTGGGATTACAGGCACCTGCCACCGCACCCTGCTAATTTTTGTATTTTTAGTAGAGACAGGGTTTCACCATCTTGGCCAGGCTGGTCTTGAACTCTTGACCTCATGATCCACCCACCTCGGCCTCCCAAAGTGTTGGGATTACAGGCGTGAGCCACTGCACCTGGCCTGATAGACATTCTTTTGGTGAAGTCTGTTGGTTGTAAGTTTTGCTTATTTTTTTGTTGATGTTTACAAAGGCTGTTTGAATCTTGAAATAAAATGTTGTTGAGTACACTTTTCTAGGTTGATATTTTTTTCTCAACACTTTTTTTTTTCTTTTTTTGAGATAGAGTCTCACTCTGTTGCCCAGGCTGGAGTGCAGTGACACGATCTCTGCTCACTGTAACCTCCGCCTCCAGGGTTCAAGTGATTCTCCTGCCTCAGCCTCCCAAATAGCTGGGATTACAGGCATGCACCACCATGCCTGGCAAATTTTTATATTTTTAGTGGAGATGAGGTTTCACCATGTTGACCAGGCTGGTCTCAAACTCCTGGCCTCAAGTTATCTTCCCACCTTGGATTCCCAAAGTGTTGGGATTACAGGCGTAAGCCATCGCGCCTGGCCCCCTCTCAACACTTTGAAGATGTCCCAGTGTATTCTGGTTTCCATTTTTTATATTGGGAAGTTTGTGGTCAACCTAATTCTGATTCCTGTTCACCTTGTATAATGAAGGGTCTTTATATGTTAGGTTTTTAAGATTTGTTTCTGGATCTTCCCCTGACACTGTGGGTATTCATTCACCATGTGATATTTCTCTTTTCTATTTATAAAATGAATTTGTATTTCTATTATAATCTAATGACACATTTTTGGTGGGCATTTTGTTTTTTTGAAGTACCATAATGTTTGTTTTTAATTGTGTTTTTTCTTTAGTTGCCTTCCCCCATCTTCCTGGTTCTGCTCCTTCATGGCCTAGTCTTGTGGACACCAGCAAGCAGTGGGACTATTATGCCAGAAGAGAGAAAGACCGAGATAGAGAGAGAGACAGAGACAGAGAGCGAGACCGTGATCGGGACAGAGAAAGAGAACGCACCAGAGAGAGAGAGAGGGAGCGTGATCACAGTCCTACACCAAGTGTTTTCAACAGGTTTGTTGGGTGTGCAGGAGTTTATACTATATATTTTATAAGCACTTTCAAATTTATTTTTGTTATGAGGAAGTGAATTTCAGTTCTCTTGGAAAAGAGATGCTCAGGGAGTACTTAGGAAAGCCATCTTAAAATGATAAAGGATTAGAGGCTTCCCATTACCTTGAACAGTAGTCCTTAAATTTGTTTGTTTACTTATCTCTTAAAAGAATTTTCTACCCCTTCATTTATTTTTATCTTGCCATCTAAATTTTTCATCTTAAGCTTAAATTAGTTGACCATATAGGTATTTCCAGTGTATTATAAATATTAATATTTAAAAATAAAATTATCACCACTTTTATTATTATTCTATTTTTAGAGACAGGGTCTTGCTTTGTCACCCAGGCTGGCTGGAGTTCAGTGGCATGATCATAGCTCACTGCAGTCTTACATTGGAAGAAGATGCCATCTAAGACTTTCAGAGCTAGAGAAGAGAACTCAATGCCTGGCTTCAGAGTTTGAAAGGACAGGCTGACTCTCTTGTTTCCCAATGCATTGCTCCCTAACGTAGGAAGTCCTGGGCTCAAGTGATCCTCCTGGCCTAGCTTCTCAAGTAGCTAAGACTACAGTCATGCATCACCATGCTTGGCTCATTTTTAAAATTTTTTGTAGAGTCAGGGTCTTGCTGTGTTGCCCAGGCGCACTCTCTTAAAATATATCCAGTGGATTAAAAACATTATAGTGATTTTCCAAAATTATCCATTTTTTAAAGAAAATGCACAAATAGGCTCTCTTTAAGAATTGGAAATTTTACATTTCTTTTTGTATTGAAATTTTTATTTCTGTACCACTTCCCTCAAAGAATTTTGTTCTTATGTAAAAGTTTCATAATCTTAAAACTTTTTAAATGGGTTTTCCTATTAGTCTTTCCTGCAACACACTTATGTGTTAAGTTTTAATGTTTAAGGAAATTTTTCTTATATGTATTTTAAAAAATTTTTATCCTGATTTTAGTTATTATTTTTATATTCTGTCAGTGCAAACCACATGTACAACAGTGGTCTCATAAGATTACAATACTGTTTTTACTGTATCTTTTGTTTAGATACACAAATACCATTGTGTTAAAATTTTATACAGAATTCAGTGCAGTAATATGCCGTACAGATTTGAAGCCCAGGAGCAATAGGCTATAATATATAAGCTAGTGTATAAATAGGCTGTACCATCAAAGTTTGTGTAAATACCCTCTGTGGCATTTGCACAACAATGAAATCACCTAATAATGCATTTCTCAGAACATATCCCTGTCATTAACTGACACTTGACTGTATACATATACTGCAAATTTTGAAAATAATGTAATGGAACTGCATCCTTTAACGAGAAGGAGGAGCTTTCCTCCATCCCCAGTGAGTATTACTATTGTTAGGAAAAAACAGAGTTTGTTCAGAATGCTTAAAATATTCAGTAAACCATCCTGTAAACAGATGTGCTGCCATTCAGGCTTTGGTGTTCCATTGATAGAGCACAGGCAGAGTCGATTTACCATAATTCTAAGTCGATTTACCATAATTCTAAAGACTCTAGGATTTTCAGGGTGGTAAATGGGCACCAACTTCAACTTAAAAACACCAGCTACATTAAGGAACAATGCATTAGGAAACAAGAGAGTGAGCCTGTTCTTTGAAACTTTGAAGCCAGGCATTGCCTTCTCCTCTCTAGCTATGAAAGTCTTGATGGCATCTTCTTCCAGTACAAGGCTTTTGATCTACATTAAAAATGTGTTGCTTAGTGGAGCTGCCTTCATCAGTGATTTTAGCTAGATTTTCTGGATAACTTGGTGTAGCTTCTACATCAGCACTTACTGCTTCACCTTGTACTTTCATGTTATATAGATAGCGTCTTTCCTTAATCCTTACAAACCAACTAACCTCTGCTAGCTTCCATTTCTTCTGCAGCTCCCTCACTTATCGCTGTCTTCATAGAATTGAAAAGAATTGGGCTTTGCTCTGGATTAGGCTTTGGTTTAAGGGAATGTTGTGTGGCTGGTTTGTTCTTCTATCCAGACACTAAAACTTTCTCCCTCTCAGCAATAATGCTGTTTTCATTTTCTTAACCATTCATGTGTTCACTGGAGTAGCACTTTTAATTTTCTTCAACAGCTTTTTCTTTGGCTTGACAACTTGTCTGTTTGGCACATGAGGGCTAGACTTTAGCCTGTCATTACTTTTGACATGCCTTCCTCTCCAAGCTTCCTCATTTTTAGCTTAATCATTTTTAGTTTTTGATTTAAAATGAGAGATGTGCAATTCTTCCTTTCACTTGAATGCATAGAGGCCATTGTAGGGTTATTAATTGGCCTCATTTCAACATTATTGTTTCTCAGGGAATAGGGAGACCCAAGGAGAGGAAAGAGATGACCTGAACAGTGGATCGGTCAAGAACATGTACATTTATTAAGTTTGTTGACTTACATGGATGCAGCTTATGGTACCCCTAAACAGTTACACTAGTGCCTCAAACTAGATCCCGTTCAGAGATATTATAACAAATTACTGAGTTTATTTTGGTGCAAAAAAATGTTGATATCCTTGCATAATTTTTTCATAGTATGCATTTTCCTGAACTTTTTGAAGACCTCTCATATTGTCAAGCTGTCTAGGACTGGTCGGTAGCTTAAAACTTTACCAAAAAAAATGCACAAGAAGGAACTGATCAGGATTTACTCATCTTTTTTCCTTCCTTTGGCTCCTGCTAATATGACTTATACATTGTAGGCACTTAATAAAATTTTATTGACCAAATAAGTAAACACTATGATATGTGTGTGTGTGCGCATGAGTATATGATTTGTGTTTGCTTGGTGGGAAATGTGCTGTTGACTTTAGCCAATTAAGTGCATGATTCTTCTAAGTTCAAGGGCATTACTTTCCAGAAAGTCAAATTGTTTCTAATGTGGAATGAATATATTTGAGATAGCATTGCTGTCTCTAGAATGTATATGTTTATAAGTAAGGAACTTAATGCAAAACTTGATAGGAAATAAGAGCAAAATAAATTGCTTTGCCAAGCAGGACTCATAAATTTTCTTTGCATAAATAGCACATTGTTTATAGAAGATTTGGCTAAATCCTCTAATTCTTCTGCTTCAAATACATGCACAGATATTACTGAGTTTTTATTGAAACTTAAAAGTGTTAATGTTTAAACCACATTTGATATTCAGGTTGCTGAACTGTAGGGCATTAGGAATCAATGTTTACCTAAATTTGACTAAAATGTTTAAGGCCACAGAGGCAAAAAGTGGAGGAATTTTGAGTTGTTCTGAATTATCCCAGGAAAAAATTATACTCTGGAAAATCCAAGTGAAGTGTAAGTAAAGGTTTCTAAAGGCTGGTATTTTAGCAGTATGGCAGGTAGTATATGTTGCTTTACAAATTACAGGGCCATTGTTTTGAAAATTACAGGCCCGTTTCAACTTCTGTTTTTTAGGGAGCTTAATTATGGGCCAGAAAGAAGGCTGGTCATTCTAGGATGTTTGAAATGAACTCTAATGATTTCCAGGTCCAGAGAAACCTTTGTGGTTCAGTCACTTATCAGAAAAGGGGATGGAAGGAGGTGGGTCTTATATTTTGTATGTAGGACCCAATCTTCTACCATCTGTTGGAAGGTTCCCATCACAGGGCTGCTTTCAGAATCTAAAGGCTCCAAGTTCAACAAGAGTTGGTTGTAGGGTAAGAGGGAAAAGAGTTGCAAATGACACATTATGAGATAATTGACTTTAATTATTTTTATGTAAATCTAGTTGGAGTCATTGAAAAGCCTCATTTTTTGAGAGAAGTTAACTATGTTTATTTCCTATGGTGCTAGTTTATTCTACTTGAAGACATGATACTAAAAAAGTTCTGCTTCTGAAAAAATTAAGCATTAAATTCACCAAAGACTGTCATTTATTGAGTGCCTACTCTCATACCAAGCACTTTATAAACGTTGTCAGTTCTGTAAGAAGTCTTGAAAAAGACTGTTGGCAATTTTACAGATGAGAAAACCGAAGTTTAGAGAGGTTAAGTAACAGCCTGGGTCACTCATTTAGTAAGTGGCAAAATCAGGATGTGATCCTGTGTGTACTCCACTTGTACTCTTTCTGCTCCTCTCTACTGACTGGCATGGCATGTTATTTTTCAGGTGGCATGCCTCCACACTCCAAATACAAAAGTACATATTTATGAGTAGAAAAAAATAGTGGAAATACATATACAAATATGTGCAAATGTGTATATTAATACATTTTCTGTTTTTTAAATAAGATTCTACAATTTTAATGTATCACAGATAATAACGGTCAGCAGTACAATTGGGCATTAAGCATAGCATTAATGAATCATTACTTTTGCTAGAACACAGGCTGACATGTCTTTTAAAATATGGCTTATAGTTGTCACCTATGTTAACCCCTGAGATTCCTTACCATCTTGATGTTTCATACAAATTACTACTTTAATAATTCATATTAAACATTTCTAGAAATCAAAGCTCTTCACCATACTCTTCTAAAAGATTATTCTAAGTGAATTTACTGATGTTAAGTTGTAGAAAGTGTTGACTTCTATGCTAAACAAAAAAAAGAAAAACGAAGAAATAAGAGACTTGAAGGATAAAGAGAAAGATGGAAAGAGAATGTCAGTTAAAGGACATGAAAGGAAAAGCGGTCTAGGGAGGTAAAGAAAGACCACCCTCTAACTCTAGCCATTAGTCTCAGTTTCACCAGTCTGTGTAATTCAATCCAAAATCAGAAAATGGAGATGCAGCTTCTGTTTATGCAGTTGAAATTATTAGCCATGTAGTTCCCCCTCCCAAACACACACACACACACACACACACACACACACACACGTAATTAGGATGTCAGAATGCAGGTATATCCAATCTGCGTTTTGTATGGATACTTTAGAAGTTGCTTTGATGTCTCTGTTCTTTATTTTTATACTTCTCTATTTGATGAATATTTAATAATAAGACTAAAGTTTAAAAACTTATTTGCTTTCTGTTTTGTAGTAATTGTGAGTCGTCTATTTTTATAATGTTAAATGTATGTCCAGGACTTTCCAAGAATATTGATTAGAAATCTGAGATATACAAATATTATTTTAATTCTAAAAGGAGCAAAAATTTTAAAAGCTGATAACAATTTAAATCAGTTGCAGATCTCACTTTTTCAAGAAATGAAAAAACCGAAGCATTGTTATATTAAATCTTTTTAACAGCTATGAAAGCACAGAACAAAATTGGTCATTTAACATGTGTAATTATTATATATTTATATTCTTAGCTCTAGTGCTATTTTGAGAACAAGCATTATTTTCCTCTCAATTCAACGAATATTTATTCCTCACTAATGTTATAAAAGATGCTAATGTGAGGATTTTGGATTTGGACTGCAGATCACATCTCTCTTACAGTTTGAATCCATTCAGAATTAATGGTCCAGTTGTCAAGAAAACATTTCTATTTCAATTTCAGCGATGAAGAACGATACAGATACAGGGAATATGCAGAAAGAGGTTATGAGCGTCACAGAGCAAGTCGAGAGAAAGAAGAACGACATAGAGAAAGACGACACAGGGAGAAAGAGGAAACCAGACATAAGTCTTCTCGAAGGTTTGCTCTTTAATAAAATAGTGAACCAATAGTATGTGAGAGATTTTGACTTACTGCATTATCGCATTGGAAGAGGGGAAATTTTGGCCTATGAACCAGTCTTGCTTGGTTTCATTAAAGAAAAATTCAGGGCCTTGTCTCAAATTCTTTTAAAAAAGCATTAAACAAAATACCTGTTGTTTGCCAAAAATCAACCCTATACAGTATTTCCGGTTTTGAGTTAATGCCTGTTTCTAATTTGTTACTGTATATTATAATATGCATTTCAGAAGCTGTATGGGCACTGGGAATCTGAGATAATATCAGTGAAGATGGCCCTATAAAATAAATACGATCTCTGCATAAAAGTCACATAAAACTGATTATTCCCCACATTATATTTATGAGAAAATGCATTAGATTATTTTAAACCCAGTGTTATATTGAGAATTTCCTTAGAGTGATTGGATTTTTGTCACTGATTGTGTATTTGAACAGAACACACCTTTTTTTTTTTTTTTTTCCAGTAATAGTAGACGTCGCCATGAAAGTGAAGAAGGAGATAGTCACAGGAGACACAAACACAAAAAATCTAAAAGAAGCAAAGAAGGAAAAGAAGCGGGCAGTGAGCCTGCCCCTGAACAGGAGAGCACCGAAGCTACACCTGCAGAATAGGCATGGTTTTGGCCTTTTGTGTATATTAGTACCAGAAGTAGATACTATAAATCTTGTTATTTTTCTGGATAATGTTTAAGAAATTTACCTTAAATCTTGTTCTGTTTGTTAGTATGAAAAGTTAACTTTTTTTCCAAAATAAAAGAGTGAATTTTTCATGTTAAGTTAAAAATCTTTGTCTTGTAATATTTCAAAAATAAAAAGACAGCAATGACTTTATATCCAAGAAAGGAATGTGAATGAGTCACTTAACAGGGAATCTAAAGAGCTGTGTTAGCTGTGTACATACACAGATTATCTGAGAAAAGGTCAAGGTTCCACTTGGGCCACAGTTTTTTTGTTAATCAAACACCAGTCTCATAAGAGGCTGCACCACAAAAGGCAACAAAGGGCCCCTCTAAGGCTTGAGATTAAAACTAATCTTTATCATTACTGCTGTGACACTCTTGCTTAATATATTAAGAGATTCATACATTTTTGATATCACAACTTTTTGATAGCTTTTCAATATTCTAAATTTGGGTTCCTGGTGAAACCAAATGGGGTACACTTTCATATCCAAATTAATAAAACCTATAAGTCATTTGGGTGGCCTCTATGAAATGAATTACCCTTAGTGTAGTTTCTAGGAGGCACGTGTACAAACCACTCTTCATTGTGGCACAAATTTAAATCGCATCATGACCATGTCTGTGAGCCAGGGTCAAGCTGGTTTGGCCTTCTTGATGCATTTTCCAAGGCCCACTGGTGAAGCAGCACAAGTTTTTATACAGTTACTAACGATTGTGGGGAAAAAAGAGCTTTAGCCATTTCTTACTAAAACAAAACAAGTTTATAATTCTCTGAGCATTTTTAGGGATAAGCCTAGGAGGTATTCATCGGTGATGGTAACAAATAATATGGTATTTGAAAGAATAAATTACTAGGATCTTTTAAATGGTGATAATACAAGTAATCTTAATTAGTATCACATACTAAAAGACAACTATAACTTCTGAAAAATATTTATTTCTTGTTTGTTTGATGAAAGCAACGTTTCTTAGCAGTGCATTTTAAAAAAATCTTTTAGCTGTAAATTAAAAATGGCCATAATATACCCTTGGCAGGCTTCAGCATATACCAAATTTTAAATTTAAATCAACTTGAATTCAGTGGGGTATACAAATCATTTTAGCTGTTTTAGGGCTTTTTATTGAATAGAAAAAATATAAACAATGTTGTAGAGTAATGAGAAATCCTCCACACTGAAAAAAAACTAGTAGTTTTAATTTTTTTGGAATCGTATTTTCTGAGGTGTAACTGGCTTTCATTAGATCATACTTTTCCTGACATTTTTACAATGTATTCTTTAAATATAAAAACTGACAAGATAAATATAGTGTTTCAACTTAGCCTATTTGTAATTTTTCTGTTTTTCTCTGACCCATCATTGATTCTATAAAAAAGTGCCAGGCCAAGAAACAATAGTTAGAGTAATTCTTCCTTTAAGTTCTTTCAGCAGTCTTGCCAAGCAAGCATGTATCATTCCTGATGTACTTCTACCATTGACAGCAAGAAGAATATCACCACATCTAAAAAAAACAAAACAAGATATGATTAGTACTTTAATTCATTGCTGAAGTTAATGCAAGTTTATTTTAGTGGTCCTAGTTTTTGCCACATCTGACCATTTTAATTATATTAACTTCTAATTGAGATATTTCTTGCCTCTTATTTACATTCTCCTAACTCTATCCATTCAGCTTGTGTTAGAAGGAATGCTAAAAGTATGGGGAGTTGTAGTATGGGACCAAGAATACGTGTAATTATTTTGGATTTCTCAGAAGTTGAATGCTACGTAAATACTTTTAATCCCCACAAAGTATAATAAATACATGCCTTATCTCAAATGGGGCCAAGCTTTGGCATTTATGAAACAATATTTAATGTAAGTGTTTTTGGTTAGTCATTATTATTACCTAATTCTTCCATCATTGTATGCTGGTGTTCCTTCAACAATGGATTTGATGAAAAAAGGTTTGTTTCCATTGTATTCTTCATAACCTCCTACAATGCAGAAGCCCAGACTTCCAGCTGTGTTCCTTCGTAATATAATATCTTTACAGTTATACAAGCACCTGAAATAGAATGTAATCAGTGTACATGCACATTTAAGTTTCACAGTTAAGGGAATACTTACTGTGACTCATCCCCCATTCCTTTTGTTGGCATTTGTAATGGCAAAGTAGCACTGCATAGGTCCCACTCAAAATTGTATCGTACCTTGGTGACCTTTGTGCTGTTAGCTGGCTTTTTGTAATTGAACCTGTTTTCCATAATTTTGAATATCCTTAAAAAACTGACACGCCTATTGTGTTCTGTTACACATCTACTGGGAACGATAATCATATTTTTAACTTAAGACAATGCTTGAATATGTATTAGCAAAAAGTTGGATAAACCTAAAATCCTTATTGGTGAACAAACATACTTATGGATGTCATATTTTTATTTACTTGATATAATTTTAATGAAGGCAAAAATCCTTTGAATAATCTCAATGAAAGCAATTTAAACCTAATCCTAATAAATGAATTCGTATACTTTTTTTGACCTTGGAAAAATACCACTTTACACGCGGTTCTGCGTTTGATAAGTCATAGAGAAGCATGCACACATAAAGTGAATGGAAACAGATACGTTTAAAGATTATAAGAACAATTCAAATAGGAGGAAAAACAAACTGCAGGAAACTGGATAGGAAGTTATAAAAGGAATGGGAGAAGGAAAGGCCCAGTTCTGTAAATTAGAATCCTCAACTAAAATAGCAAATAAGATTGAAGAAATTTTTATTCAGTGGCCCCCAATGGGTCAGTGTTCATATAGGTACAGGCCAAGTGTTAACTATGTTATAATTGCCATAGAAGTGTGTGTCAGGAGCTGAATTTTACTCCAAGATGACGTTGTTCACCACATTTGTAGCTGTAGTCCGGGAATTGGTTTGAAAGGAAATTGGCATTTTCATGTTGCCAAAAATCAAGATATGGCTATTTTGTTTATATACCGTACCTTAAAATATTAACTGCTTTTTAGAAACCAATAAAAAGTCTTGTGAAATGTCAAGTGATAAAGTTGATCACTACATTTGTTACCAACCTTGTTAGTCAATGTGACGTGACTTTTTTCATGATGATGTTTTCACTTGAAATAAAATGAGCTTTAGGGTTTGGCAAATACCTTTAAAATGTAATGCTGAAATTCAACTCTAACCGGTTCTGAATCTATTGTCATACATATACATCATCTATAACAATTTCTTTTACTGAAATGATTGCTTAAAACTATGAATTTCATTAAATTTCCTATTTTGTAAAATATTTATCTGCTGCATTTCACAGTAAACCTTGATGTCGGTGGTAAATTCATTCTTTGGGAGCTGTGGTGTGTCAGATACACATTTTACATAACGGTTCACTGACTCCTCATGTACAAAGCAGGTAACTGGCTATTCTGTAAATACCAAAGCATTACATTCCCACCTGGGAGGATATGTGCCCAGTTTTTTGGAGAAACGTAAGAATTAGATGATTGTTATCCAAGGTCATGATCAAATATCAGTTTTAATTGTCCAGTTTGATTCTTTAAAATATATAAATGAGTATACTTTTACTGAATATTTTATTTCATATGGAGAAGCTGTAAACAACCATCAAAAACATTACGTGTTCTAGTTCAAAGCTTTGAACCCAGTAAGTCATAGTGTGTCCATTTTCTAACCTCTTGATACTGGAGAGAACATAACTGCTTTGATCATCTTTCTGCAGATGTTTAAACAAAACACAAAATCCCCTGCCCTCCTGAAGCATCCATTCAAGTTGATATCAGTGTTACTAGTTTTATTTCTTTAAAAAGTAAAAGCCTTCTTTTAGTGGTGTTGAGTATTTAACTTTATTGCCACAGCGAGAACTCCATATGTTAACCTGTTTCAAAGTCAGACCTTGGTTAGTTGGGTCTGACTTTGTGGGCATTTTTTTCTTAAGTTGGGTTATTTCACTCCCCACTGGGAAATGTGGCAGCTGTTTTTTATCAGTGACCTCAGATACTAGGTGGCTTTAAACTTTGATTGTAAATGTCGGCTTTTTTCCTATTCTGCACTCATTCTCTAAATTTAGGCCTATTGAAGATTTGGCATAGTATAAGGAATAGCAAGGAGTTTGGTAGTTTTTCCCAATGAGAAAATTATGGTTACCTCAAGAACAAATTTAATGAAATGAGTTAATGAGTATGGTGGCTCATTTGATTTCCACTGAAACGAGTTAGTAACTATGGTGAAGTCTTGAGCTGCTCAAGAAGCTAAGCTTTTTTCTAAATTTTTATATATCCCCTTATATTACTAATTTAGTCAATACATATTTGAGAACACTGACTTTGAACTAAGTCTGCAGACTACAAAGAACACTAAGGCAGAGCCTCTTTCCTAAGAAAAACACTGTTTAGAAAATAAACCAAGTGCATCACCCAAAGCCAGTTGTGAGATCTTATTTCTTCCTGATTTAAATTATTTTAAGTTTTTCATTGCTAAGTGGTGTTAGAATAGCAGAGGTTGGAAAGACAGTGGATGTAGGATGTTTTGAGCTCTGTGAGAGCAGAAAATTGGAAATTGAATCTATAGAAACAGTCCTTTCACTAAATGTTGCTTTATTATTTTGCTAGCCCTGTATTCAGAAAGGTTTAACCTCTTGGCCCCAATTTATATGAACTATGACCATTCACTTAATAGATTCCAGTGAGTAACGTAGAGCCTCCTACTTTGATTAAACTAGCATTTATTCCCTCTTCTGGATCAGGTGCCTCTCAGTCTGTGGTGAAGGGACCACCTTTCATTTTTTTTTACCTGGTTTATTGTACACTAATACTTTATCATTAAATAAAAAATGAATTTCTAGAAAAATGAAATCTTTAGCTCCAATTTTTATTGTACCTAACAAATATAAAATGTTTTAATATAATCAACATGAAAAAGAACTATAAAAACTATGCATTGTTCATTTAAGATGTTTATGGGAGATTAATATGGAAAATCACTGTTATAATTCTGTGTTCAATTTTTTTTTAAAGTTATGAGAGAAATGCCGAGTCCCTATATTAAATGTCTATATGCATACTTTGAACAAACAGGTATAGCAATGTTTAATATAAGTGAGGTTGCTTACTACAATAAGTTGACACTGCTACTTGCAGAGGATAAGGGATAGCTAAACCATTTTCTACTACACTATTAGCAGAAAAGACAATCTCACATAGATATGTTCAGGAGAACAGAAGATTTTAAAGCAATTTTAGTAAGCTCAGGCAAGGGATAATTTAACTTCAGAATTTGTCTTTATTCCTCAATGATAGCCAATTACAACAATTTATACTATAGAGTCAAATTTAAATTATCTCTCAATGACATGAATTCTGAATTCATGAATTTCTTCTGTGTTGGTTTTTTCTGAAAATCAGAACATTCTATAAAATCTGTAAGATGTTTGATGATAACTTTTTGCAGCTGTGCAATATCAAATTTATCACCTACTTGACTGATAATTGTTACCAAGTTACATCATAACAATTTATGGAAGCTATTCTTCCAAGCGTCTTGCATTTTGCCCTTTGATGTTATTGGCCATTGAAAAACATCTTGCATTTTTTTCCTTGCAGGAAATATTAAGCTCAGTAAAAATATTGAAGATAATTTGGCAAATAAACAAGTTTGGCTACCCAGTTTACATCTTTAAAAAGTTGGGACCAAACTGGCTTCCTATCTTGCAGAAAAAATAAGGGTTTGATCTATGGTTCAAACATTTTTGACAGAACTTCTCTTTACTTGTTAGCATGAATAGATCATTATGATTAGCTTCCTTATTATCACATAATAAAGAGAATAAACTAGTAAACTAGTATCTAATGCATTAGTCTTTATGTAGTCACAATTTTTACCATATCACTAAACACATTCTTTAGTTTGGCTGACATCACAGCAAAATTTTCTGAAGGAGGCACTGTATTAAGTTACATTCTGCTCCAGCAGCTTCTTTAATATGGGGAGCAAGTACTCTAGAAAGTTTTACAATCAATGAACTGCACCAGCATAACATACCCCTACCTAAAACTTAAACTTCCAATTCACCAACAATGTAAACTTCCTTAGTTTTGTATGGTTCAGAGCTAATTGTGTTTATTGCCAAAGAACTTTTTAAAAATTCTGATACATGTTTAAATTGTACATACACTAAAAAGATTTGCCTGTGTATTCAAGTTAAAATGAAAAATATGTTGCTGGCTTTTTTTGAAGTTGGTTTTCATATCATTAGTTATGAAACAGAGTACCCTTTTTACCACAGATTCACCCAATATTTCTAAGCAAATTTTAGTTTTCACAAATACCTTGGCAATGTGTATATACATTTTTAATCTTACTAACTTAAAATGCTACTTTATTATAGGAAGTCCACAAAATATATACTTTGTGCATGGTATATTGGCATCTACTTCTGGTGACTTTTTAATTAAATACTCTTTCAAAAAATTATTTTGGCTTTTTGTTTGTAAGAGGCATTTATGATTCCATTGTTTTATTAGCCAACACCTCTCCACAAGTGGTTTTACTACTTCACCAACAATGACAGCTGCAAACCCAAGCTCCACAGAGGAGTAAAAGCAGCATAAACTGTTTGTTTTAAGAAAAAAAAATCACATATTATTTGGAATCACTTCTATTGTACTGTTTTCAGAAAAGGTATGTCTTGTCTTGACAAAAATCCAGTGAAGTTTAATTCACCATCTATAAATAGGCTACTTCCCTAATTTGGCCAATAATGTTGAACTACATACTTAAAGCAGCTTTGCTTTAAGTATGCTTAAAGTATGGTTTTACTACTTCACCAGCAATGACAGCTGCAAACTCGAGCACCACAGAGGAGTAAAAGCAGCATAAACTTTTTGTTTTAAGAAAAAAAAAATCACATATTATTTGGAATCACTTCTATTGTACTGTTTTCAGAAAAGGTATGTCTTGTCTTGACAAAAATCCAGTGAAGTTTAATTCACCATCTATAAATAGTCTACTTCTCTAATTTGGCCAATAATGTTGAACTACATACTTAAAGCAGCTTTGCTTTAAGTATGCTTAAAGCAGCTTTGCTTTAAGTATGCTTAAAGCAGCTTAAAATTTAAATGATCGTAAAAGTACGTTTATAAAGAAACCTGAAGATGGCCAAATAGGAACAGCTCCAGTCTACAGCTCCCAGCATGAGTGACGCAAAAGACGGGTGATTTCTGCATTTCCAACTGCGGTACTGGATTCATCTCACTGGGGAGTGCCAGACAGTGGGTGCAGGACAGTGGGTGCAGCCCACTGAGCATGAGCTGAAGCAGGGCAAGGCATCGCCTTACCCGAGAAGCATGAGGGGTCAGGGAATTCCCTTTCCTAATCAAAGAAAGGGGTGACAGATGATGGCACCTGGAAAATTGGGTCACTCCCACCATAATACTGTGCTTTTCCAATGGGCTTAACAAACGGCACACCAGGAGATTATATCCCGCATCTGGCTCGGAGGGTCCTACGGCCATGGAGCCTTGCTCATTGCTAGCACAGCAGTCTGAGATCAAACTGCAAGGTGGCAGCGAGGCAGGGGGAGGGGTGCCCGCCATTGCCCAGACTTGAGTAGGTAAACAAAGCGGCCTGGAAGCTCGAACTGGGTGGAGCCCACCACAGCTCACGGAGGCCTGCCTGCCTCTGTAGGCTCCATCTCTGGGGGAAGGGCACAGACAAACAAAAGGCAGCAGTAACCTCTGCAGACTTAAACGTCCCTGTCTGACAGCTTTGAAGAGAGTAGTGGTTCTCCCAGCACGCAGCTTGAGATCTGAAAACGGGCAGACTGCCTCCTCAAGTGGGTGCCTGACCCCGAGTAGCCTAACTGGGAAGCACCCCCCAGTAGGGGCAGACTGACACCTCACATGGCCAGGTACTCCTCTGAGACTAAACTTCCAGAGGAATGATCAGGCAGCAGCATTTGCGGTTCACCAATATCCATTGTTCTGCAGCCACTGCTGCTGATACCCAGGCAAACAGGGTCTGGAGTGGATCTACAGCAAACTCCAACAGACCTGCAGCTGAGGGTCCTGACTGTTAGAAGGAAAACTAACAGAAAGGGCATCCACACCAAAAACCCATCTGTATGTCACCATCATCAAAGACCAAAGGTAGATAAAACCACAAAGATGGGGAAAAAACAGAGCAGAAAAACCGGAAACTCTAAAAATCAGAGCACCTCGCCTCCTCTAAAGGAACGCAGCTCCTCACCAGCAATGGAAAAAAGCTGGACAGAGAATGACTTTGACAAGTTGAGAGAGGAAGGCTTCAGAAGATCAAACTACTCCAAGCGAAAGGAGGAAGTTCGAACCCATGGCAAAGAAGTTAAAAACCTTGAAAAAAAATTAGACGAATGGCTAACTAGAGTAACCAATGCAGAGAAGTCCTTAAAGGACCTGATGGAGCTGAAAACCACAGCATGAGAACTACGTGACGAATGCACAAGACTCAGTAGCCGATGTGATCAACTGGAAGAAAGGGTATCAGCGATGGAAGACAAAATGAATGACATGAAGCGAGAAGAGAAGTTTAGAGAAAAAAGAATAAAAAGAAATGAACAAAGCCTCCAAGAAATATGGGACTATGTGAAAAGACCAAATCTACATCTGATTGGTGTACCTGAAAGTGACGGGGAGAATGGAACCAAGTTGGAAAACACTCTGCAGGATATTATCCAGGAGAAGTTCCCCAATCTAGCAAGGCAGGCCAACATTCAAATTCAGGAAATACAGAGAACGCCACAAAGACACTCCTCAAGAAGAGCAACTTCAAGACACATAATTGTCAGATTCACCAAAGTTGAAATGAAGGAAAAAATGTTAAGGGCAGCCAAAGAGAAAGGTCGGGTTACTCACCAAGGGAAGCACATCAGACTAACAGCGGATCTCTTGGCAGAAACTCTACAAGCCAGAAGACAGTGGGGGCCAATATTCAACATCCTTAAAGAAAAGAATTTTCAACCCAGAATTTCATATCCAGCCAAACTAAGCTTCATAAGTCAAGGAGAAATAAAATCCTTTACAGACAAGCAAATGCTGAGAGATTTTGTCACCACCAGGTCTGCCCTAAAAGAGCTCCTGAAGGAAGCACTAAACATGAAAAGGAACAACTGGTACCAGCCACCACAAAAACATGCCAAATTGTAAAGACCATCGGGGCTAGGAAAAAACTGCATCAACTAACAAGCAAAATAATCAGCTAAAATCATAATGACAGGATCAAATTCACACATAACAATAGTAACCTTAAATGTAAATGGGCTAAATGCTCCAATTAAAAGACAGACTGGCAAACTGGATAAAGAGTCAAGACCCATCAGTGTGCTGTACTCAGGAAACCCATCTCACGTGCAGAGACACACATAGGCTCAAAATAAAGGGATGGAGGAAGATCTACCAAGCAAATGGAAAACAAAAAAAGGCAGGGGTTGCAATCCCAGTCTCTGATAAAACAGACTTTAAACCAACAAAGATCAAAAGAGACAAGGCCATTACGTAATGGTAAAGGGATCAATTCAACAAGAAGAGCTAACTATCCTAAATATATATGCACCCAATACAGGAGCACCCAGATTCATAAAGGAAGTCCTTAGTGACCTAAAAAGAGACTTAGACTCCCACACAATAATAATAGGAGACTTTAACACCCCACTGTCAACATTAGACAGATCAAAGAGACAGAAAATTAACAAGGATATCCAGGAATTGCACACAGCTCTGCACCAAGTGGACCTAATAGACATCTACAGAACTCTCCACCCCAAATCAACAGAATATACATTCTTTTCATCACCACACCACACCTATTCCAAAACTGACCACACAGTTGGAAGTAAAGCACTCCTCAGCAAATGTAAAAGAACAGAAATTGTAACAAACTGTCTCTCAGACCACAGTGCAATCAAACTAGAACTCAGGATTAAGAAACTCACTCAAAACCGCTCAACTACATGGAAACTGAACAAACTGCTCCTGAATGACTACTGGGTACATAATGAAATGAAGGCGGAAATAAAGATGTTCTTTGAAACCAACGAGAACAAAGACACAACATACCAGAATCTCTGGGACACATTCAAAGCAGTGTGTAGAGGGAAATTTATAGCACTAAATGCCCACAAGAGAAAGCAGGAAAGATCTAAAATTGACACCCTAACATCACAATTAAAAGAACTAGAAAAGCAAGAGGAAACACATTCAAAAGCTAGCAGAAGGCAAGAAATAACTAAGATCAGAGCAGAACTGAAGGAAATAGAGACATAAAAAACCCTTCAAAAAATCAATGAATCCAGGAGCTGGTTTTTTGAAAAGATCAACAAAATTGATAGACCGCTAGCAAGACTCATAAAGAAGAAAAGAGAGAAGAATCAAACAGATGCAATAACAAATGACAAAGGGGATATCACCACCGATCTCACAGAAATACAAACTACCATCAGAGAATACTATAAACACCTCTACGCAAATAAACTAGAAAATCTAGAAGAAATGGATAAATTCCTCAACACATACACTCTCCCAAGACTAAACCAGGAAGAAGTTGAATCTCTGAATAGACCAATAACAGTCTCTGAAATTGACACAATAATTAATAGCTTACCAACCAAAAAAAGCCCAGGACCAGATGGATTCACAGCCAAATTCTACCAGAGGTACAAGGAGGAGCTGGTACCATTCCTTCTGAAAGTATTCCAATCAATAGAAAAAGAGAGAATCCTCCCTAACTCATTTTATGAGGCCAGCATCATCCTGATACCAAAGCCTGGCAGAGACACAACCAAAAAAGAGAATTTTACGCCAATATCCTTGATGAACATCAATGCAAAAATCCTCAATAAAATACTGGCAAACCAAATCCAGCAGCACATCAAAAAGCTTATCCACCATGATCAAATGGGCTTCATCCCTGGGATGCAAGGCTGGTTCAACATATGCAAATCAATAAACGTAATCCAGCATATAAACAGAACCAAAGACAAAAATCACATGATTGTCTCAATAGATGCAGAAAAGGCTTTTGACAAAATTCAACAACCTTCATGCTAAAAACTCTCAATAAATGACGTATTGATGGGACATATCTCAAAATAATAAGAGCTATCTATGACAAACCCACAGCCAATATCATACTGAATGGACAAAAACTGGAAGCATTCCCTTTGAAAACTGGCACAAGACAGGGATGCCCTCTCTCACCACTCCTATTCAACATAGTGTTGGAAGTTCTGGCCAGGGCAATCAGGCAGGAGAAGGAAATAAAGGGCATTCAATTTGGAAAAGAGGAAGTCAAATTGTCCCTGTTTGCAGATGACATGATTGAATGTCTAGAAAACCCCATCGTCTCAGCCCAAAATCTCCTTAAGCTGATAAGGAACTTCAGCAAAGTCTCAGGATACAAAATCAATGTGCAAAAATCACAAGCATTCTTATACACCAATAACAGACAAACAGAGAGCCAAATCATGAGTGAAGTCCCATTCACAATTGCTTCAAAGAGAATAAAATACCTAGGAATCCAACTTACAAGGGATGTGAAGGACCTCTTCAAGGAGAACTACAAACCACTGCTCAATGAAATAAAAGAGGATACAAACAAATGGAAGAACATTCCATGCTCATGGGTAGGAAGAATCAATTATCATGAAAATGGGCATACTGCCCAAGGTAATTTATAGATTCAATGCCATCCCCATCAAGCTACCAATGATTTTCTTCACAGAATTGGAAAAAACTACTTTAAAGTTCATATGGAACCAAAAAAGAGCCTGCATTGCCAAGTCAATCCTAAGACAAAAGAACAAAGCTGGAGGCGTCATGCTACCTGACTTCAAACTATACCATAAGGCTACAGTAACCAAAACAGCATGGTACTGGTACCAAAACAAAGATATAGACCAATGGAACAGAACAGAGCCCTCAGAAATAATGCTGCATATCTACAACCATCTGATCTTTGACAAACCTGACACAAACAAGAAATAGGGAAAGGATTCCCTGTTTAATAAATGGTGCTGGGAAAACTGGCTAGCCATATGTAGAAAGCTGAAACTGGATCCCTTCCTTACACCTTATACAAAAATTTATTCAAGATGGATTAAAGATGTAAATGTTAGACCTAAAACCATAAAAACCCTAGAAGAAAACCTAGGCAATACCATTCAGGACATAGGCAAGGTCAAGGACTTCGTATCTAAAACACCAAAAGCAATGGCAACAAAAGCCAAAATTGACAAATGGGATCTCATTAAACTAAAGAGTTTCTGCACAGCAAAAGAAACTACCATCAGAGTGAACAGGCAACCTACAAAATGGGACAACATTTTTGCAACCTACTCATCTGACAAAGGGCTAATATCCAGAATCTACAATGAACTCAAACAAATTTACAAGGAAAAAACAAACAACCCCATCAAAAAGTGGGCGAAGGATATGAATAGACACATCTCAAAATAAGACATTTATGCAGCCAAAAAACACATGAAAAAATGCTCATCATCACGGGCCATCAGAGAAATGCAAATCAAAACCACAATGAGATACCATCTCACCCCAGTTAGAATGGCAATCATTAAAAAGTCAGGAAACAACAGGTGCTGGAGAGGATGTGGAGAAATAGGAACACTTTTACACTGTTGGTGGGACTGGAAACTAGTTCATCCATTGTGGAAGTCAGTGTGGTGATTCCTCAGGGATCTAGAACTAGAAGTACCATTGACCCAGTCATCCCATTACTGGGTATATACCCAAAGGATTATAAATCATGCTGCTATAAAGACACATGCACATGTATGTTTATTGCTGCACTATTCACAATAGCAAAGACTTGGAACCAACCCAAATGTCCAACAATGATAGACTGGATTAAGAAAATGTGGCACATATACACCATGGAATACTATGCAGCCATAAAAAATGGGTCCTGTGTAGGGACATGGATGAACCTGGAAATCATCATTCTCAGCAAATTATCACAAGGACAAAAAACCAAACACCGCATGTTCTCACTCATAGGTGGGAATTCAACAATGAGAACACATGGACAAAGGAAGGGGAACATCACACACCAGGGCTTGTTGTGGGGTGCGGGGAGGGGGGAGGGATAGCATCAGGAGATATACCTAATGCTAAATGACGAGTTAATGGGTGCAGCACACCAACATGGCACACGTATACATATGTAAGAAACCTGCATGTTGTGCACATGTACCCTAAAACTTAAAGTATTAAAGAAAAGAAAAAAAAAAACCTGACAGTCTCTCAGATTTTTATACATACTTTGATGGCAGCTAGGGAACCTTAAAATATAGGTTTTAATGTGGGGTCCTACTGTGCATGACTGGGATGCATATTGTACAACATAAAACTCACCTTGCAAGTTCAACAACATCCCTTTCAACAAGAGTTTACTGATCATATTTGAATGATGTAGCAACGTCAAATTGCTATAAAAGTTTCTAAACAATTTCATTTTCTGTCATTATTGCAGACCAATAATACAGTTTGTGGATTAGCACTAGTCTACTGCCCATTGTTCTGGATAATTTTTAAAGATGTAAAATATACAAAAGCAATATTACAGATTTATTTTTTAAAAAGTTACTAAGGAAGAAAAGATGCTGCCTATACAGGAGTATAGAATTAAAAATTCTTGTCCGGGCAAGGTGGCTCACACATTTAATCCCAGCACTTTGGGAGGCTGAGGCAGGCAGATCACTTGAGCCTAGGAGTTCCAGACTAGCCTGACCAACATGGCGAAACCCCATCTCTACCAAAAACACAAAAACTAGCTGGGTGTGGTGGTGGGCACCTGTATTCCCAGCTACATTGGGGACTGAGACTGGAGGATGGCTTGAGCCTGGGAGGTTGAGGCTGCAGTGAACCAAGACTGTGCCACTGCACTTCAGCGTGGGTGACAGAGTGAGATCCTATCTCAAAAAAGAAGGAAAGGGAAGGAGAAAGGGACGGAAGGGAAGGGAAAAACAAGGAAAGGAAAGGAAAGGAAAAAGGAAAAAGGAAAAGAAAGGAAAAGGAGAAAAAAGAAAAGAAAAGAGAAAAAAGAAAAAAGAGAAGAAAAGAAAGAAGAAAGAAAAATTAAAAATTCTCTCAGGTAAATTTGAGCATTTTTCTCATCCGTATGGTCCTTATCTGTATCATTACCATGAGTTACTACCCCCAAAGTCTCCTTTTCAAGCACTCCACTCTGATCCTCACCTCTCATGGACTCAGTGCCCCATTCCAACAGATTTTTGACTCCATCTGGACTGGATGCCTACTTTTCCTAGATGGCTGGGAAAGACCTCTAAAGAAGTAACATTTAGTCCATGACCTGAATAACAAGAGATAGCCAGAAAATGTGAAGCACAGCAGAGTATTTCAAGCAGAGAGAGCCTGGACTTTTGAAATTTAATAGAAAACAGAATATTAACTACAAGGAACTTATCACAAGAAGCAGCACTACAGGGGGATGAAAGGGCCAGGTGTCCCACTGAACCTAAGTCATGACAGAAAAGCAGTGAGTGATGAAACCAGGACAAGATGTCCTGGGATCCACTCCCAAGCTTGGCTATGCTGTCCCTCCTATGCTACAGTGTTTGAAACATGCATGGAAAACATCTCCAGTTGTGTATTCTGTATTACTGAAATTATAGTTGACACTTCCTTGGCAAGTTTTCCTATTGTATTAATTCTAGGTGACAACTGAGCCTTAATAGTTTTAAAAGATTGAGCCAGTCAGTGCCCAAGGACATGCTGGCTATTCTTCAGTCAGTCAATCAGAGGAAAGATCCAGAATTGATTATTTTATAAAACAGAACTAGAGACCATAACAAGGGCACGGAAAACATTCCAAAGTGAACTCCAAAGTAACACAACCATCAAGTTCAATGCTGCTACACGGTCGCAATGTCCAGCTTCACCTGGCAATACTGTGAGGCCCCTGTCCGCTTCCTCCCCCAGACGCTTCTCTCTCTACCCAGCCGAGTTCCTCTCTGATCTCTCAGTCCTCTCCCCCCACCACAAGTTCTGGACACACAAGTCTTTTTTGCTATTCCTGGACCATGCCACATTCGCTTCCACCTGTGGGCTTTTGTTTACCTGCTCTGCCAGAATACTCTGCTGTGCTTCCACTACTGGCTACTTCCTGTTATTCAGGTCACAAACTAAATGTCATCTCTTTAGAGTCTTTCCCAACCACCTAGACCAAAGTGGACATCTAGTCCAGACGGAATAAAAAGTCTTGCAAAGGAGATTTTGGGGTAGTAACTGTGGGTAATGATACAGATAAGAACTGGGAGGACAGGAAAATACCACAAAGAAACAGAGCAAGAGAAGGACTGTAACATGTCCACTGTATGAATCCATAAACAGGCCTGTGGTGATATTAATGAGTGTGATTTTGTGGCAAGAGTGGGAAGGGGAGAGAAGTGAGATGTGGTGAGTTGAGTGAATAAAGGGAGAAGTGGATACAGTGACAATCACTTCAAGACATTCACCTGTTAGAAGAAAGAAAAAGCTGGAGGACTCAGAGGAGCTTACGATTCTTTAACAGATCAGAAACTTGAACCTATTGAACTGGTGAGAAAATACAGCCAGCAGAAAGGAAGAGCACAGAAAGGCAGGAGGCACGATCTTTGAGAAGGCATGGGAGGGGAAACTTCAGAGCAGTGCAGCGGACAAGAGAAGGGAATCCTCCTTCACGGTCCCAGGAGGCAAACAGGAAAGGCTGGATGTGGATTTACGCAAAGCAAGAGGTATGAAGGCAGAAAGGTAATGAAGGCACCATTCATAGGAGCTAGATTTGTTTGTGAAGTAGGAAGTGCAGGTATTTGCTGGGGGGAAAGGGGTTGGTAGAGCTGCTGGAGGTTTAAGTTGCTCAGAGTACGTGGGACACCACTGCTGTAGAGAATGACAGAACTGACAGCTGACAAGAGCAATGTCAGAGGATACGGGCGCAGCACTGTGGGCCCACCTGAAGGTGGTGACCACAGGTTTAAAGGGTATCTGTTGTTTGATTTTCCCCAGCAGTGTTCTGAGACTGAGTTGTAGGCTTGGAGAAGATGTACATAATTGGACAATCCAGGGGGTTGTGATTTTGCCAGATAGTCCAGAAGGGCAATGGAGTAAGAAAGTGGAAAATAATGACTCCAAAAAAAAGAAAAAGATGGTTGACGTGATTGCCTGTGGATCCCAACAGTGCTGGGATGGAGGTGAAGACAGAAGAAAGAGGTTGAGGGAAAAGGTAGAGGGGTCTATAAACTCGAAGGATCTATGGACTAGATGGTAGAAGTCTGTATTCACAACATCTGACTTTATGATTTCAAAGAGGGAGTGGTTCGAGAAGACGACAAGTTTGGGTGGAGGCCATGGAAGAGGGTGACTGAAATACTGGCTCTTTTAAAAACAGTGCCCTTCTCTGCCTTCCTGGCTCCTGTGTCACCCTCTACACTAAGGACTTACCCTTGTTCTCTGAAAAGTTCCATCTGCATCCACTCCTTTACTGCTCAATAATTTCTTAAAACTTCTCCTGCTTAAGCCTCTGACTACCCCCTCAGGCCAAATCCAATGAATATTGTTCTGTTCTTTCATTGGTCATTTCTTCTCGGTTTCCTTCAAGGGCTCTCCTTTCCTCAGCCCTCTTCTCAATGGGCCCCAATATTTTACTGAGCCCCTACACTGTACTACCCACATATTGATCCTTCCCAAATCTACCTTTAAAATAAAATATGTTTTATCTGATATAGGGTCTCATTATGTTGCCTAGGCACTGGTCTCAAACTCCTGGGCTCAAACAATTCTCCCACTTCAGCCTCCCAAAGTGCTGGGATTACAGGCATGAGCAACTGCACCCAGCCCCAAATCGATCTTTAGCTTACACTTTTCTCCAAAGTGTGGTTTCCAAAGTGTGTGCCTTTCAGGGTGTCTGAAGGTAAAAAAACATTTTTGTAATAACACTAAGACGTGATTGGCCTTTTTTATTCTTGTTTTCTTATGAACATACAGTGGCATTTTCCAGAGGCCATGTGATAGGTGATATAGCAACAGATGGAATGCGGAAGCAAGTAAGAGCATCTAGTTACCTTCTCTTAAGCCAAACATTAAGAAGGTTCACAAAAAATGTAAAATAATGCCATTCCTCTGAGATTTTTAAACATTTTCTCATAAAAGATTATTTATGTTAATATAAAATAGGTTTATTTTAAATGACAATAAATTTCTCAGATTAATTTATGATAGGGTACTTTTATTAGATATAACCTAAATAAACAAAAGCTCTTTGGGGTTATCAGTATCTTTTAAAAAGTGTATAACAATCTTGAGACGCAAGGCTTTGGGAATTGCTATCCCAGACATGTCTATTAAACTTGGACATCCCACTGGTATCTCAAACTCAACATGTCCAGAACAACAAATATAGCTTCATTCTTCCTTAATATTGCAAAATAATTCCTAATTCCTCACTCACTCTTGGTATCTAGATACCACCAAGTTCATATGTAACCAAAAAAGAGCCCGCATCACCAAGTCAATCCTAAGCCAAAAGAACAAAGCTGGAGGCATTACGCTACCTGACTTCAAACTATACTATAAGGCTACAGTAACCAAAACAGCATGGTACTGTTACCAAAACAGAGATATAGATCAATGGAACAGAACAGAGCCCTCAGAAATAATGCCGCATATCTACAACCATCTGATCTTTGACAAACCTGACACAAACAAGAAATGAGGAAAGGATTCCCTATTTAATAAATGGTGTTGGGAAAACTGGCTAGCCATATGTAGAGAGCTGAAACTGGATCCCTTCCTTACACCTTATCCAAAAATTAATTCAAGATGGATTAAAGACTTAAATGTTAGACCTAAAACCATAAAAACCCTAGAAGAAAACCTAGGCAATACCATTTAGGACATAGGCATGGGCAAGGACTTCATGTCTAAAACATCAAAAGCAATGGCAACAAAAGCCAAAATTGACAAATGGGATCTCATTAAACTAAAGAGCCTCTGCACAGCAAAAGAAACTACCATCAGAGTGAACAGGCAACCTACAAAATGAGACAACATTTTTGCAATCTACTAATCTGACAAAGGGCTAATATCCAGAATCTATAATGAACTCAAACAAATTTACAAGAAAAAAACAACCCCATCAAAAAGTGGGCAAAGTATATGAACAGACACTTCTCAAAGAGGACATTTATGCAGCCAACAGACACATGAAAAAATGCTCATCATCACTGGCCATCAGAGAAATGCAAATCAAAACCACAATGAGATACCATCTCACACCAGTTAGAATGGCAATCATTAAAAAGTCAGGAAACAACAGGTGCTGGAGAGGATGTGGAGAAATAGGAACACTTTTACACTGTTGATGGGACTGTAAACTAGTTCAACCATTGTGGAATTCGGTGTGGCGATTCCTCAGGGATCTAGAACTAGAAATACCATTTGACCCAGCCATCCCATTACTGGGTATATACCCAAAGGATTATAAATCATGCTACTATAAAGACACATGCACACGTATGTTTATTGCGGCACTATTCACAATAGTGAATAGCAAAGACTTGGAACCAACCCAAATGTCCAACAATGATAGACTGGAATAAGAAAATGTGGCACATATACACCATGGAATACTATGCAGCCATAAAAAAGGATGAGTTCATGTCCTTTGTAGGGATATGGATGAAGCTGGAAACCATCATTCTCAGCAAACTATCGCAAGGACAAAAAAACCAAACACTGCGTATTCCCACTTATAGGTGGGAATTGAACAATGAGAACACATGGACACAGGAAGGGGAACATCGCACACCGGGGACTGTTGTGGGGTGGGGGCATGGGGGAGGGATAGCATTAGGAGATATACCTAATGTTAAATGACAAGTTAATGGGTGCAGCACACCAACAAGGCACACGTACACATATGTAACTAACCTGCACGTTGTGCATATGTACCCTAAAACTTAAAGTATAATTAAAAATAATAATAAGAAGAAAGACACGAGGGAGCCTAACATTAAAAAAAAAACAACAAAAAAGTGGGAAGTGAAATCTTACAACATGCCTGAAAATACTGGAAATTTTTATTTTATTTTTATTTGAAAAAGGTACAAATTTTGATTTGCTGTATTAAAGCACTTATTTGAACAATGATTTATTCAACAACAACAACAACAACAACAACAAAATGGAGAAGTAAAGGACTCTTTGCAATATAATTGATGAACGTGAAAGCCGCCAAAAGTGTATGAAAGCAGATATAGAGGCCAAGCAGGGGGAAGGCTGATAAAAGAGATGCTAATGGCAATGAGAGAAATGAGTGTTCCAGAGAGTTGTTATATTGTGCTGTGTTGTAAAGCTGGAAAAGGCTAAGGTGAAATAACCCTACCAGTAAGAAGAGAATAATTGAGTTTGCTAGTTTCTGAGTTAAATGCTGGCCAAGTAGAAAGAACTTTTTAATGCACCTTCTGGAGTGATTTCAAATTTTTTTGTGACTCTCAGGCCTTGACTATGAAATAAGGAAGGTGATTTCTTAAAACTAAATAAAGTTGGTTAGCGAGGTAAAAAAAAAAAAAAAAATTATAACCAACCATATTACTATGAATGTAAAATATTTCTGAAGCAACTGCTCCATGAACAAGAGCTCAATGCAGAGATAAGACTTCAAGGAAGATGAGACAACAGAAGAAATGAGCCAATGGAACAGAACACAAAAGCGGAAGAGAAAAATAAAAACACCACAGCAATGAAAGTGGTTGCAAAGGAACAGAAATAATATTGAAAACACAGTGAACATTGAAGGAAAGATGCAAATAAGCCAGGAAAACATGCAGCACTATTTACAATAGCAAAGATACAGAATCAACCTAAATGCCCATCAATGGTAGACTGGATAAAGAAAATGTGGTACATATACACCATGGAATACTATGCAGTCATAAAGAAGAACAAGGTCATGTCTTTTGTGGGATTATGGATGGATCTGGAGGCCATTATCCTTAGCAAACTGACTCCGGAACAGAAAACCAAATACTTCATGTTCTCACTTATAAGTGGGAACTAAATGATGAGAACTCATGGACACAATGAGGGTGACAACAGACACCAGGGCCTACTTGAGGGTGGAGGATGGAAGGAGGAAGAGGATCAGAAAATATAACTAATGAGTACTAGGCTTAGGACCTGGGTGCTGAACTCATCTGTACAACGAACCCCTGTGACATAAGTTTACCTATATAACAAACCTGCACATGTACCCCTGATCCTAAAATAAAAGTTAAAAGCCAAGAAAACAAAATGGAGAAAAAAGAGTTGAAAAGGATCAGAGAACATTAAGTATATGAAATATAAAATATATCAAAGAAACAAATTTCTAGAGTCCCTGAAAAGCAGCAACAAAATAATAGAACAGTTATTTTGAATGTTAAGTAAAAAGACCAAGCCACATATGGAGGGAAAGAAATGACATGAGCCTCCCACTTCTCCACACCATTCAGTGCTACTTAGCAGTGATGCAATGCCTATGTAGTCCTATAGGAATGAAGTGCGATACAATAATTTGATATCCAGGCAACCTGGTGCATGGCTGTTTAGATGTACCATAACTTATTTAACCAGTTCCTAATTGGCAGTGGATACAACGATGGTGCAGTGCCTATCATGATACCCAAGAACATCAGATTTGTTTTTAAATAAAATGCATGGTACATAGGAGTGTATATGCTACCATTGTGTTTGTGTGTATGTGTGTGTATACATATAAACACAGGCCAGGGGTGAGCAAATTACAGCCCAACCCAACACCTGGTTTTATAAGTAAAATTTTATTGGAACACAGCCTTCCTCATTCATTCATGTATTGCCTGTGGCTGCTCTCACACCGCAACAGCAGAAATGAGTAATTGCCACAGAGACTGTGTGGCCCTCAAAGCCTAAACTATCAGGCCCTTTTTAGAAAAAGTTTGCCAACCTCTGACATAGAATACACAAGAAATTGATAATGGTGATCACCTCTATTGAATGGATCTGAAGGGAGGGAGACTTACTTTTTGTTCTCTTTACACTCTTTGGTGCACTCTGAATTTTCTACCATGTTTATTCTGTTACTACAGGGAGAGGATGGAATGAAAGAAACTAGGAATCTCCAGGGTTCTGAAAATCAGTGATGTCTATGCCGGGATATCATGCTTCCTTACCGCTGTCTATTTAGAGGAAATGAGCAAAGTGCAGACTCTACTTCTTCTTCTTCTTTTTTTTTTTGAGACAGAGTCTCTCTCTGTCACCCAGGCTGGAGTGCAGTGGCACGATCTCAGCTCACTGCAACCTCCGTCTCCTGGGTTCAAGCAATTCTCGTGCCTCAGCCTCCCGAGTAGCTGGGACTATAGGCGTGTGCCACCACGCCTGGCTAATTTTTTGTATTTTTAGTAGAGATGCGGTTTTGCCATGTTAGCCAGGCTGGTCTCGAACTCCTGGTCTCAAGTGATCCACTCACCTCAGCCTCCCAAACTGCTGGGATTACAGGCATGAGCCACCACACCCAGCCCAGACTCTACTTCCAGCAAAAGCAAAGAAGTGCCATGCCCAAGGGCAAATGACAAAAGGTAGAGGGGAAGAAAGACATTCGCTTGGTTGTATTTGGAGCAAAAAGCACCTCACATTGTCCTCTCTTATATAAATGAATAATGAGGGACTTTGATTATATGACAGAATAGCTTTCAAACACAAAAAACAAAATGATTTTAATAGATCCTAGTTTCAGAAAGATTTTTAAAAATAAAACTTTAAACTAATACTCTCTACTTTCACCCAGGTTCAGTTCTAAAATGTCTAAAGGGTTTTAAACTGACTCAATGCTCAGATTTTAACTGTTTAAGGACTTTTGAAAATGTACTGATTTAGAAAAGAATTTATCAACTAGTGAAGGCTCAAAAAGGAATCTCGTTAATTTTGTATTTGAGGCAGGGTTTTGTTTTTCTTAAAAAACTCATTTGAAATGTAAAAAGAGAGAGAGACTTACCCCACCCTCAAGAAAACGTACTAAAACTAAACGTCTCACTTTCATTTTTCCATATTTAGTCCTATGCTAGTATATCTTCAGTGATGCTAATATTTAGCATTATTCACACATTAGAATAGCAAGATAATCATCTGAAGGCCGACAGTTTATGCTCTCATGCAGGTGAGCAAACACCAACTTGTCTGTTCTTTGAATAGTTCTGTACTAGCCATTTTGTAGGGCTGACCCCAAATTCTTCCCTGAAGTAATTAAGTGAGACAAGTAATTACGTCACTGTAAGGCTCTAAAATGTCACTAAAATGACAACCCAGCTACTTCCTGAAGTTTTACACAAGAACTCCTCAGGAGCAGGCACTAAGGAGAGACAATCTAAGAAATGTCTCCAAACAAAAGGTGCTTAAACATCTTCGCAAAGGCAAAGTGTTCTGGGGCATTGTTTTATGTGCAGCCAAGGCCACTCAAAAGATAAAACTGGCCGGACACGGTGGCTCATACCTGTAATCCCAGCACTTTGCCACGCCGAGGCAGGCAAATTGATTGAAGTCAGGAGTTTGAGACCAGCCTGGGCAACATGGTGAAACCCTGTCTCTACTAGAAATACAAAAATGAGCTGGGCGTGGTGGTGTGTGCCTGCAATCCCAGCTACTTGGGGAGGCTGAGGCAGGAGAATCATCTGAACCCAGGAGGCCAAGGTTGCAGTGAGCCGAGACTGCACCACTGCACTCTAGCCTGGGTGACAGAGCAAGACTCTACATAAAAATAAAATAAAATAATAAAATAAAATAAAGCCACAGAAGGCAGTCAGCCTCCCTGCCAGGGTCCCAGGGCTGCTACTCGCAGATTAGGCAAAGGTGAACCTTCTCCTAGGCAGTGCAGCTCAGCTCCAAGGGGTGTAAACACAGGCTGGGTCTCTGCCCCCTCTGCCTGTCTGTGGAGCTCTCTGCTGCATGAACAACCTACATAGCTGTACATGGCAGTCCTGTGAGCTCCTCAGCCTGAATGCCAAACAGTATTTCCACATCCAGGCTTTCATCTTTGCCCTAGAGTGTCCGCATGCATTTTCAGTTACAAATGGGAAGAGAGAATTATTTCACAGTCCCACAACCAAGACTGGGTCTAATTAAGATGCTAGTGCCATGAATCAGCCCTAGAGAGTGAAAGAGTGGTTTAAGAAATGTAATCGTTTCCTCCCACGCCCCTACAGGGATGTTGTGTTGGGACTTACCGTGGTAATTCCAGCCACATGACCCAGGATGGGGACCAGTCACTGGGTGGGGCCATGTTGTGGTTGGAGTCCAGGGCTGCTGGGCTGCTGCAGTCTTCTTGGGGCTCATACTCTTTGACTTCCAAAGCTTTGAGTACTATCGAGGATGATGTTCTTTTCAATAATGCCACTGCCTCACTCCGGCTGACCTCTGTCAATTCGACCCCATCCACATTCAACAAAATGTCACCTGATGGCCAGAGAAGCAGAAGCTATCTTTAGTGAGAGCACAAACAGGGACTTCTGCTTAAAGTGCAAGGGGGTAGGGGCTGACTGGGATTGCAGTGATGCAGAGAGGGCAAAGGTTTTCTTTGTTGACGAGAGGCTGGGTGCTCACATAGCAAATGGTAAACAGTGTGTGCATTCCAAGGTGCTGTTAAGACTTGTTTGGGGTTTTCTAAAGCACACCTATCGGTGTTTGGCTCTTGCTGAAGGAAGGAAGGAAGGGAGTGAGAGAGGAAAATTAGTCTTGTTCACTATTTAATCAAAGAAAACCTACTTTTTCACTCTTTTGTTTCTTGTTTTTAGCATAAAGTAGGAGGATTTGGCAAAAGCTCCAGCATTTGCACAGAGCCAGGCATGTAGTAGGCATCCATGGACTGAATGAAAAGATAACTACCCATGAGAGTGTCTGGCAGAGGAGTCTTGAGCTGCACTCTTAAAGAAGCAGAAAGAACAACATTTTCATTGCTAAGGTGAAAACAGCTACTATTGGTTAAGCGCCTACTGTGTGCGGGATCATTTCCATACAGATCATATAATCCTCTAGCTTATGTTCTGTTAACAAGTCATTTGTTAACAAGCCACTTTGTTTGGCCTCATCATTTTCCACCCAGATGTTTTGTGGAAAAGAGAAATTAAAATATACATCTCCCCCATTTCCATTTTCTATTTTTTTAATCTTCATCCTGTTTTTTTCTGTCCCCTTTTGCTTATCTTTCTTATACAGAATAACCACAGCAAGAGCAAAAAGACAGCAGGAGAAAAAAGAGAAAGGCCCTGAGTCCTTTCTGACCCGAAAGAAGCATCTTTCAGACAGCTGACTAAATCTCTTAAAATACCATCCCCCTGTGGCTCCTCAGGCTCAGCAGCTGTACTTGGGAAACTTCACAGTTTATCTCTTGAATCTGGACTTTTAAATGGCATAATTCCTCATCCATCTGAGCTACCCTCTTGTATGAATTGACAATATTATTAAGGATACATATTCGTAGAGGCAAATTTGATATCATCTTCCTTTATTTACTCAAAGTAGCCCAGAACACATGAGCTTAAAGTAGTAAAATACTTTTCACCCTGGGAAAGTATACAGCATGACACTTTCACTTAATGAGCATTCATTGAATCAAATTTATCAAATGACTTTTTCTATCTAACCCATATAATGGAATAATTCATGAATTATTTCATGAATTCCACCACCGGATCAACCCACCAAAGAACCACTTAGAATGAATGGAACTACATTATGCCATTTAATAGAGGCAACTTGCTCACAACTGTAGCAGTTCTCTATTAATTCCTGGAACAGTTTGGAGATTCTAGCTTTACTTGCAGGCAAGTTGGCCTGCAACTAAGAAAAGTGGAACCTGGTCTAGTATCTATACTCAAACCAATCATGGTCAATGGGTAACAAAAGTCCTGGCCGATCACTCCCACATTCTCTCATTAATTTTGAAAGTAGTCACCTAACACAACAAGCTACTAATTTCTCTTAATACTCTGCCACCCCAGTGCCTTTAAAATCCCTTTACTTTTTACCTGTTTTTATTCTTCCATCTCTGCTTATGACTCCTCCGGGCTCAACACTGATGACATAGATAGGCAAATCCCATTCTCTATGTGATGCTCCCCCTGCGACGGTCATGCCGAGAGATTCACCGGGGTCTTTTTGGATATTTACCACCTTCTCATGACAAGTAATTGTAGGATGGAGGGGCTGAAGGCACAGATGGAAAAACATGGCACATGAATTCACAACTCTGGTCGTTTTTGAATGTAGAAAATGAAGAGTGGGTTTCCATTTTCTAAATGCAAAAATTACCAAAGCTGCATAAATTATGCAAAGTGCATAAATACAACGGTGGTTCTTGAAATCACAGAGAAAGACACCTGGAAAGAACCCTCACCTTATCCACTCCCAACCATAATACGGTTACGTTGTCCCAAATTCTACAAGTTAACTCAGATAAAGTTTACATTTCAAAAGGAAAGAGTAAAAATGGAGGAAGGAACAGATTACAGACCATTAGAAAAATATATTTCTAAAATATTTTCATAGAGACAAAGTATTGCTTTGTTGCTCAGGCTGGTCTCGAACTCCTGGCTCCAAGTGCCTTGGCCTCCCAAAGTGCTGGGATTACAAGCATGAGCCACTGCACCTGGCCACGGAGGAATCTTAAGCACACAGAGTGAACTGCACCCAAAATTTCTCAAGTGAGTCATTTATTCCTGATAGTAGTGAGTCAGCATTTCAAAAACACTCTGTCATTTATAAATATCAGAAACTTTTCTATGTTAAAAAAAGTAACCATATTTTATAGAGTCTTCTTTCACACCTGCTCAGTGCTTACCAGGCAGCCTTGCCTGCAGTGAGCAAGAGATGTTTAGTTGTGCACTGAGGGGCTGGATGCAATGGCTGAAATACCACAAATACGACGTGTGCATGTGTCCTGTGTCTCATGAACCAGTGTCCATGACCATTTCCTTTCTCAACCAGAAAAGAGACCAATGTCAGCAATGGAAAAAGAAAATCATCTGTGAAAGCTTCACACCCAGGGTTACCTGACTTTGGCTGGAGAGGAGGAGAGTTACGTGTGATAGAGATGACTTTTCTATCTGTCTTTTTTCGCCATTCCCCTCACCCTACTATGGACACCTTACAATGTTCCTTGATGTTTAAAAACATAATTTATGGTAAAATAGTTTAAGCTAATTAAAAACACAGTGGGTACCTGAATATTTCTCAAACTATAAGATGTATTTTCATTTTAGAATATTTGCTTTGGATATTTAGAATAAAACATTTTAGACAAGTAAAAAAGCATAAAGAATAACAGAATGACCTACCCATGTACCTCAAAACCCTACATCAGAAATAAACATTCCATGTGCACTTAGTTGCTCTATGACTCTTTCTGCTCATAGGCCTTTCCTCCCCACAGAGGTAAACCATGCAAAATTTGATCATTCCTTAACTTTTTTAATTGGCTAAAAGTTTTCTGTCCCAGAAATCCTGCTTTGTCTTCTTTGGTATTTCTTTGAATCGTTTAAGCTCTTATTTTTAAAAAGCTACCTGGTTTCCTAAACAAAACAAGATTTTAGTAAGAATATAAAAACTGAAATAATCAAAGAGCCATATATGTCTCAGTTTTATTTTAAATATGTTACTTTTTTGTGAGGATGTTTCAGAAGTCAGCTAGAATATAAGTTAAAACGGAAATAATTACAATTCCCACTAAGTCAGTTTGTACATTTCCAGGAATTAAGACAGGTGACAGAGGGTTGCAGCAGAAATGTGATCAGATCCTCCCAGCTCTTTCATGATGAGGAGGTGGAAGGAATTATAAAACCAGAGGGCAGATGGAGGCTACCTTCTCCATAATTTGATGACTTAGAATATGATGTATTCTAGTTAATTCAACTAAAATTAGTTAATTGGATAAAAACTTCAATTAGTTAATTAAGCTAATAAACTAGTTTTTCATTAATAAAGATGATCAGTTAAATTTAAACATTAAGCATTTACTAGCAAAAAGACATCAGGGAGTCCTTATCCATAAAATGTTTTAGCAGGATATATCTGGTCTGTCTAGACTCCTTATTGTAAAGAAACAGGTAATTTATGGATTTATGAGGCTTGGCTGGCTGGAGAACCTGGAGGGGTGTATAACCTTGTAGGCTCTGTAATTAACACAGTATAAAGCAGAGATGTTCCAAAATAAAAAATTTGAATATTGTTTCTGTATATATTACTCAAAAACTCAATTTGTAAGCTATTCCAACCAACATATAGATTGACATAGAAAGAAAAGGGCATTCCCTACTCTCTGTTGCAAGAAGAATGAGCTACCTTTAAGAATTTTTTTTAGTTACAAGTGATGCCATGAAACCAGATCTCAGGAGAAATGACTGAAAGAAGCTCATCAGCATCACAACAGGATGCCAAGCCAAAGCTATAGGACTCTTAATTTGGACTAAACAAGGTTTGTGTTGCTTAAACACGCATCCAAATGAAGAGGTTAAGGCATTACCTCTAATAGAAGCCCAGAGAGAAGTACAAATTGGGCTGAGTCACTTCATTTAAAATGAGGCTGCAAACTGGTGGCCTGAAGAATGAATTCCACCCACAGATCCACAGTGTTTTAGAGTTTTCTGGATTTGAAAGTCATATAACATGTGCTCTCTGGTTTGCCCCAAACCCCACCACTCCCTAATGTTACATGAGCTTCAAGTGTTTAAATTATCTTCCTGGGCCCTTCGGCAAACACAAACAAAAACTAAAAGTAGCGGGGAAATCATTGATTTCTAGGCAGACTGAAAAATTCAAAAGCCAGAAACCAGGCAAACTGCTTGCTTCATTTCAAAGTGAATAAAATACAGTCTTCAAACAAGAAGACTCTTGGTAAAAACATGCAATTTATTTGGCTTAGGCTACAAATCAGGTCCCTGTATGAGGTCTGCATGATCAGGTTTCAAAACTTTCCTGCACCTTCCTCTCTCCTGCTTGGATGGGAGACACCTGTTATCTCTTCAAGTCTTAAATATGAGACTTTGGGCTTTTAGTTTTACAAGTCATAGTGTTTCTTTAAGTAAAAAAGCCCAGAGATGACACTTAGAAATGTTAAAGCAAGCAGCCTTCCCAAGAACTAGCCCCTTGCAGGAGCAGGGGACCTGCCCTAGAGGCCTCACCTTGGGAGTGCTTCTCCTCTCCCCTGGCCCTGGGGACCAGCTGCCATTGCTGTTCCAGCCAGCTTCCTGAAAGATGTCAGGGCTCCGCTGCCGAACCTGGCGGGACACGATGAGGTGAACACGTCTTTCACTGGCCTGGGCAAGAAGACACAGGCATTATCCACTGTCAGTTTCCATCCACTGCATTCAGCACCAGGGGCTTACAAAAACGTCACTTTGATTATACCATTTTTTTTATGGCAAAACATGATTTCTAGTTTGTTTGGTTTTTTTGTTAATATCCATCTTGTAATTTGGCAAGAGCATGAGAGCTCTTTCCTTTATCCTTAAACCAGGTAGTGAACGTTGCTCCAAGGGAAAACTAGGGAAGGTTTGGTTCCTTCCAATCTTTGAAAAGGCATCATCAGATATTGCTAATTCATTTTTAGTTAATGGTTGTACCACACACAAGCCATGCTCTAAGTTCTTCCCAGATAGAATTAGGTGCACTGTGTAAAGTAGCAGCCCAAGGCAAAGGTCTAAGATCAATGGTACACAGTAAAGAAAAAGAGATGGAGTTAATGGCAGTAACCTGCCACTGCAGGAAGAGAAATCCTGAGCCTGACACTTGCAAATATCTGGGCATAGGAGAGGTTTAGCACTTTAGAAATATGGGGATGACTTCATACATTAATATGTACAGCCTAATCAAAATCCTTTACCTTCAATTTACAATCACAAACACATGGAATCAACTTAAGTGCCCATCAACTGATGGGTAGATAAAGAAAACGTGGTATGTATATACCATGGAATACTACTCAGCCACAAAAAATAATGAAATAATGTCTTTTGCAGCAACTAGGATGGAACTGGAGGCCATTATTTTAAGTGAAGTAACACAGGAATGGAAAATCAAATACTGCATGTTCTCACTTGTAAGTGGGAGCTTAGCTCTGGAGATGCAGAGGCAGAGTAATATAATGGACTTCCGAGACTCAGAAAAGGGGAGGGTGAGTGGGGTGAGGGATGAAAAACTGCCTATTTGGTACAGTGTACACTATTCAGGTGACAGGTGCACTAAAATCTCAGACTTCACCACCATACAATGCATCCATGTAACCAAAAACCACATGTATCCCTAAAGCTATTGAAATACAAAATGTTTAAAAAACGGCAAAAGAGTAATTTGCCTTGATTTCTTTATTTTTTATAGAACTACCACTTACTCTGACTGCTAATTCTCTCTGCTACATACATTGATATTTGGACAGGCATTCAGAATAGCAAACACAGTACTTATTGGAAAGGTCCACTCCACATGATCGATATGGTTTGGCTGTGTCCCCAGTCAAACTTCACCTTGAATTGTAGCTCCCATAATTCCCACATGTCATCGGCGGGACCTGGTAGGAGGTAACTGATTCATGGGGGTGGGTCTTTCCCATGCTGTTCTCGAGATAGTAAGTCTCACGACATCTGATGATTTTATAAATGGGAGTTCCCCTGCACAGGCTCTCTTGTCTGCCACCATGTAAGACATCCCTTTGCTCTTCCTTCATCTTCCACCATGATTGTGAGGCCTCCCCAGCCATGTAAAACTGTGAGTTCATTAAACCTTTATAAATTACCCATTCTCGGGTATGTCTTTATTAGCAGCATGAGAGCAGACTAATAAAATGATACATTTACAAACTGTCTTTCTGCCACAGATTAGTTTCACATGTGTCAGGTAGTATGGGCCATTATTCCAGAATTGCTGACCATTGAGATTTCAGAGCTGCAGGTCATTCAGACTAAATCTTAGGCCTAAAAACTCACATAAATAGAGCTCTCTGGTGGCCTAGGCTGAAGTAGCCAGCTGACCTCATTTATCACTTTAGTAAAAGTTGAAAATGAATGAGATATGGAAGATTTGATTAGAAAGATTCCCAAGACAGACCTGGTTTAGGGACAAGGGAGACGGAAGAGAGAGGAGTAAGGTTTGGTGGTTCCTCTCTTCATCCCATCCCTTGCCCACTCACCACCACAGCAGAGAAGGGGCAGTGACCTGCCAGCTTTCTTCCTATACAGGGATGGTTATTGGGCTAGGGCAGAAAGGTTATGAAATGAGGGCATTGAAATTCCATGCTCTTTTCCATTGACTCAGACAATGGGGGTGGAGATATTTCCTTCCTGCCTGCTATGGTCTGAACATGTTTCCCCAAAATTCAGATGTTAAAATCCTAACCCACAACATGGTGGCATTTGGAGGTAAGGCCTTTGGGAGGTGATTAGGTCATGAAGGCAGGTCCCTCCTAAGGGGATCAGAGCCCTTATGAAAGGGGCTGGAGGAATCTTGTTTGCCCCTCTACCATGTAAGGACAAAGTGAGATGGTGCCATCTGTGAGGAAGTAGCCATCCCCAGACACCAAACCTGCTAGTGTCTTGATCTTTGACTTCTTGACCTCCAGAACTGTGAGAAATAAATTTATGTTGTTTATAAGTCACCTAGGATAGTGTATTTTGTTATAGCAGCATGAATGGACTAAGACACTGCCTTTTCTGCATCTTCCTTCCCAGAGCACACAACTCACTCACTCTCAGGAACTAGGACCTTGTTTTAAAAATCTCAAGTAAACACTTTGGGGGCTGAAGCAGGCAGATCACTTGAGGTCAGGAGTCCAAGATCAGCCTGGCCAACATGGTGAAACCCTTTCTCTATTAAAAATACAAAAATCAGCCAGTCGTGGTGACAGGCACCTGTAATCCCAGCTACTTGGGAGGCTGCAGCAGGAGAATTGCTTGAACCCAGAGGGTGGAGGTTGCAGTGAGCCGAGACTGTGGCACTGCACTCGAGCCTGGGTGACAAAGCAAGACTCCATTTCAAAAAAAGAAAAAAAAATCTTTAGTAAAAACCGCCCACCAATGAAACCATATCCCTATGGTTGTCTGACACTAACCAGTCCAAATCTTCATGACTTTGCACTCTTATAACACTTCTTCTCAGGGCTCTCTTGAAACTGAGGGGTCATGATTTGGGTGGCTGTAAATTAAATGAACTTTTAGAGACAAGTGCTAGCATACAGTAAGAGTTTCTATTGTAACATCAAAATGGACGATCGGCCAGGTGAGTTGACTCATTTCACAAAAATTAGAAAATCCTTCTGAAAAGGGCCCAAAAAAGAAGTTGGAGTCCTTTGCCCATGTCCTTCACACAAAGTCCGGCCATCACTTCTGATCTCCCCAGCCAAGGCTAATGTGCCCTTCCTTTGTTTACCTATCTTGAATTCCCTGGTGTTTCTCATCACATATAAAGCTTGTGTCTGAACAGAACAAAAATAAAACGCCCAGGAAACAATCGTGAAGAAAGCTGACATGAAGAACGATGGAATTAGCCAACTAAATCCAATTCTTGGAAGAGTATTTTGTAATAGCTGTGTCTTTCTTTGTACTATAAGCCTGCCTTCTTCTAAATAAGATTATCTTTGGGAACTCTCTAAAGAAAAACTTACTAAAAGATAAGAAGTGGTGAACATTTAGGTCAAAACCCCAATTACTGAGCTCGAATTTACTCTCTTTGGGGAAACTCTGATGTTTTGAAGGATCCCAGCAGCGTGTCCGTAGGCCTGCAAATTGTATCATGTTCATTTTGGATGAGGAGCAGCCACATGATCTAAGCACCTCATAAGAACTGAGAAAATTTTAGACTTACACATTGAATCAACTTGCCAGGCAAAATCCAAATTGCCAAGGAGAAGCCTGCAAGAACTATTTAATTCACATTTTCAAGGACAAATTTCTCACTGGATTTTCAAATGCTGGCTTTGGTATTAAGTTGTTGGCAGGAATAACACTACAATAAATAATTCTGGTATCAATTTACTTGGAAAGAAATTCTCTGCAAGACTGGATCTGTGGCTCTTACCAGCCACCTTGTAAATTGCTCACAGGAAGACTTTGTTTGATGCACTTTTGTGGTGTTTGAAGATATAAGGTAGAAAACGGGCTAATATGCTTGTCCTGGCTTTAACTCCTATCAAGAGCTGGATTCAGTGTAGAGAAACATCCCCTAGCACCAGAAAATCTTTTCTTTCCACTAGTATCAATGTGGTGTGAGTGTGAGGAGGGGGAGTATAGGGGAGACACAGAAAGACTGAATGAGAAAATGGCAGAAACTTGTTTATTTCACACCTACATGATATGTACCAAGAAAGTGGATACAGCAGATCTGTCATTCCAGCAAGCAAGGAATAGCTGACTGCAAGAAAGAGGTAAGACAGCTTCTCTCTTGCATCTCTTGGGATGTTGCAATTTGGGCAAAAGGATGGTTTAACAATGGTGGCTACCTTAATTAGAAGACATGACTTAAAGTTTCCTCTCCTCTCTCCCTTAAGAATCCTAGATTGTGATCCAGGCAAATTCTGGACACACTGGTTACAACCTGCATAGCTTGACTGCTGTACCATATTCTTTCCCTCCCAAGAGCTCAAGCATTAGACTCCCTCTCTCTTTTCCGCCCTGGGCCAGTTCACCCCTCCTTAGGAAACTTGGTGGTCCTCCGCTCCTGGGAGGGCACCATATTAATGCCAAACTTAGTGAAGACACCCAATCGGCAGAGCACACTACAGCCCAGAGCTCCTAGGCTCAAATGACCCTCCCGCCTCAGCATCCAGAGTAGCTGGGGCTACAGGCATGCCACTTCACCCAGCATCCCTCTCTCTTTTCTACAGGCTGAGAGGAAGGGGTTCTGATGCCATCCGTATCCTCCCCTGTGGACTTCAGCTTATTGGCAGCCTCCTGACAAGCACTCTGTCCCCAAGGCTGATCTATGCCTGCCCTAGGCCAGACACCACACTGGGAACCTTGAGGACATAGTTCCTGCCCTCCTGGAATGTTTCCTACTGCAGGGACAGTCAGATGGGAGTGCCATGAAAGAGAAATGGGGAATATACTTAAGGGTCTTCAGAGGTGGGACCAATTACTTCTGGCTGACGAAATAGGAACCATCTAATATTCAGAGAAAAAGAAGAGGGTTAAAACGAAGTAGTGTCTGTTTGGAAGGACTGGCTTTCTGTCGTTTTGTTTAATGACTGCTTTTCTCTGTTGAGATTTGACTCAAAATTGCCAATCATATTTATATGATGGAATTTAGCATTTTGCAGAGCTATACACTGGCGCACAGGGCATCTTTCTACTGTCTTGGCATTGCATGAATGCATACAGTGACTAAGAGAAGAAAAACATAGTCCAGAAGCCTCATTTATATGTACCCATCTTTAAATAACAAAGCCTATCTCTTATAGCTGGAAGGAGTCTGGGAGCGTTGCACTGTGATCTCTTGCCAAGCAAGCATCTTCCTTTGTGTTCAGCCTGCAATTGACTCTTTCCCTTCCAAAATCCACTATGGCTGATGAAAACTGTTCATACTGTTAGGGCGTAACATAGATTTGCAACTTCCCAGAGCAGAGAGATGGAAGTCAAACATGCCACCACACAAGGAGCAGCATTTTGCAGAGCTGTACACTGGAGCACAGGGCATCTTTCTACTGCCTTGGCATTGCATGAGTCCATACAGTGACTATGAGGGCCAGTGATAACATACAGGCGGAGTAAGAACTGGTCAAGTACCTGTTCTCACCCAGCCAAAGGCTTCACCTGCTCATTGGCAGGGACAGATTGGAGTTAAGCCAAATGCATGATAACATTTGCTGCCTTTTTGACTTATAGGTATATACTTAAGTAAAATGTATGATAAACTATATAAAATGCACTGGGTTCATTTGTTATTGTGTTTCCTGTATCAGTTTTATAAAGTTTCAAGTTAAGAAGGTTAAGAGTTGCCACCCTCTCCCCACAATGCCCCAGGGTATTATTCTATACACACACTTGAAAGGAGACTCCAAACCCACTGCTGGGCATCAGGACCATGTTGTTCAAAGTAGGCAGACCATGTACATACCTCCCTTTATAGCATAGCCTTGGTCCACAGGAGACTCATGCTTGATTGCGTAGGCCCCTTGTTACAGAAACAGGTGAGATTTTTCAACATATACTTGTGGGGATGGCTCTTTCTACACTGTCTGTGGTTGCCCCATTTTAGAATCCCTTCCAGCAACGGTTCAAGTATCATTCTCAGCAAATCCATCTTGTGCTCACAAAGCCCTGGGAAATTGTGAAGGCACTGGTTCCATAAAATTAGAAAGTCACAGACATACAAGAAATGTCAGACATCATCTCATCCAACATTTTCTCTATAGCCTATAATTCAATTTCCCTACAAATTCCTTGCCATGTTGTCACCCAGCTCATGCTTCAGTACCCCCAATGACAGGGAGCTCACTGTGTCCCAAGGCAACATTGGCCATTTTTAGATAGCACTAATTTGAATGTTTGTCCTTAGGTTGAACTTAAATTTGCCATCCTATTGCCTGCCTATTGGTCTAGTTATGCCCAGTAGGGCAACCCCACATCAATTTCCCTGTGACAATCCTATTTGAGGATCACTGTCATTGCTCTCTCTTAGCTCTTTCCCTTTCCAGGTCAACTATTCCTAGTTTTTTCCATATTAAATATCTTTTCAAGTCATCTCAAAAATGTAATAAGTTCTGGACTCGCTGTAATAAAGTTGTGTGTGTGCACATGCAGAATAGAACCCAGAAGATGAGTTCTGGACTGACCAGTATAGAGTACGGTATTTTTGTTGATGAACCAGCTGCACTGAGGACCTCATTAATGGCGTTTCAATTTTGTCATTCATACAAGCATAGGGGATTGTCTCTATGCTCTATGAATCCAAAAACTCAATCGATTCCTGTCTTTACCTATGGATTAATTGAAAGGTGACAAGGAAGTATTCAGGACTGTACTATAGGACAAATTATAGCAGAGCAGCCCACCCGAGGCCACATGATGCCATACAGACCTTACATGACAATACAGACAACTGGAAGCATCAGAACTGAATGATATGCTAGAAAAAAATCAAAGTCATCCATCATTCCTGTTGATATGTCAATATATTTCACAACCAAGTTTGGAAACAGAATCCTTCCCCTTCCCTTCCTTCCAGTGAACAAAAGAACTTCCGGGGAAAAAAAATCCTCCCACTGAGCAATGAGTTGGAGGCTCCAGAAATATAACTCTAGAATGAATTAATGGTGTACTTTAAGTTGATATTCCCTATAAAATGAGTTTGGTCAGAGCAAATCTGGTCTGTATTAACTTGTTTGCCATTGCAACTTTGGACCCCCAGAAAAATGCCTGATACATTATTAAAAAGTTTATGAGTATCTCATGCTGAAGAGGTGGTAGCTTCTTCAATGAGCTAAAAGCAATCAGTCTGGCCAAGGAGAGAGAAAATTAAGGAGGCTTTGAAGAAACATAGTAAATAGGATCTTAAGGTTTGATCAGGGTGGAAAAGGAGAATTAGGGCAGCAATATGGTTTATTTTTTCCAGTAGACTATAGCTCCATGTTCATCCTATGTTCCCAGAAGCATATATCTTTAGATGCAAAGACATTAATGATAATACAGATGGTGACCTATATGGGGTCATACAGATGTCAGTGACAAGGGCAAGACACAAGGATTTAGTTCTTGTGTCCCTGAATCTGCTGGTGGCTAAGTCAGTAAAATGACTCAGCATCCTTGCCTCAGACACCATTTCTTTTAGGATATCTAGAAGTTACTCTCATGATTATGTTCTATAAAAAATATATATTTGGGGGGATATGTGGGTTAGAGGAAAGGTAGTGAAGTTTCAAGATCCCCTAATATTTGCAGTGTGTAGCTGCACATAATGTTCACTCATGAAATTCTAAGTTGAAAAGCTGTACAGTTTACCAAGTCACACACTTTATCAAGAATGCATAAAATTTGGAGCCCCATATAAAAATCACTTGGACTTTGAGAATTCAGCTCAAGGAGATTAAAAAATACTCTATAATCAAGTCTATGTGCATTAAATTTACCACAAACCATGGTAAGACAATTTATTTAAGTAGGGATTTAATTGCAGATTAAGTGTGCTGATCTGTTAAAAAAAATACAGATCTATCAGGTTTTATTTCACTGGCGATTCTTACTGGCTCCAGGGGACTTGAATGTTTACAGTACCACAAAAGTTCTACCCTTTTTTGCAGGTGTACAGCAGAATTCATGAGCTGGAATCATGTATTTAAAATGCATGTAGGTAATGCAAGTAGCCCATTATTGGCTTTGTGGCTCTGTCTGAAGGTCTATCTCATTAAAAAAAAAAAACGTTTGAAGAGCCTGTTGTCAAATTTTCTTTGATTAAATGAATTCTCATTTAAATATTGATTCATATAAGGAAAGAAACAATTACACATGTGCCAGTATTAATGAAAGCCCCTATTATCATCGGCTTTACAAATAGCTTTGAGTATTTTCAGTTGCTGCATCAAGTCTGGAATTGCCTAGGGAAAAAAGACTTAAGAGGGACATTCAAATTTGAATCTTTGGTCCATTATTTCTTTGTTCTGTTATCTTAGCTATGACATCAGACAGTTCCAGAAAGCTGCCTCTTTCATACAGTTATTCCAGTCACGATGACCAAACACTTAAGAAATTGACAATGGAGAAAAATAAAATTGTACTTAGTAGCTACATAAGTCATCAGCACCATATTTGAGGCTTCTATCTCTATAAGGACTTTCTTCTTAAAAGGGCCTGGCAAACCCAGGCTGCTGCTGAGTAAGCTGAGGTTAGAGCTCAACATATGTAAAGCTGGTCAAATATAAAATGCTTGTGGCCTCTCTGTAATAACTCTTCCCTGAAGTAATGCAGAAAAAAAGCTGAATGTGGGGTACTGTGGGAGAGAACATGACCAAAAAACATGTTGTCTGGGAATTTCTTTGTAAGGCAAATGTGATTCATGGAGTATACGTACAAAGGCAACATAGCCAAGGATTGGTTAGAAATTTGAGTCTCAACCTTTGAAGGGTATTTAGTTTAATCCCCTCAGCCTGGTGTGTGTTACAAATATCACATAAACAAAATCCACTCTTCAGAAACGGCATGCGATTGCTTAGCTAGGTTTTTCCAGCATTCCGTGTTTTCCATTTCTTTTTCAACTAGCTTTGCTCCCATTTTTTTAAAAAGGTTTTTCCTGCTTATAAAGCATGTTGGCTTTGTTTAGTAAGCAAAAGAATCTTTTAGGAAGTCCCAGTGTTAGGCAAGATTTTATTCCATAAATTAACTTTCTCAGGGAAGAAACTGCTTTTGCTCTTCTGTTATTAATCTACAAAAGCAAAATGCCATATGTAGTCAAGATTTTTCCAAATGACATGATGAGTAAGAGTTTTTCTTTTGCTTATTGCCAAGTATAGTTGGCAAACATTATCTCCAAAATGTGAGTTGCACTGATTGACCTACAGAGGGAGTTAACAAGTGTAATATGAAAAAATACTGGTGGTCACCTAAAAGGCTAGTTTTCAAAATGAGAAAAAAAAAAAAATCATGCTAAGAATGCAGTTTCTTCATAAAGAAATACAATGGACTCTCCCTTTTCCATGTGTGAAGGTTTTCATAAACATAGCATATTTTCTCTTCTCATTCATTGGCCGGCTAATGCCACCTGCCTAATTCTGACTTGGTTGTTTTGAGATAAAAGGCAGGAATACATTCCAAGCTCTACCAGGCCAGGAACTGTACCAACCTAGTTCAGCATGGTACCACACACCTCTTGGCACAAAGAAGTTGCTCAGCCAATAATCACTGAACAAATTCAAGGGGACAAAGAGTAGATACAGTATCTTGGGGACAAATGGCACATGAAAGCAGATTTGGTGCTTCTTTGGTAAATGGTTTGATAACCAATCCCTAGGAGATAAAGTTAACGTATAAAATATATTTTATATACACATAGATGTTCATAATTTGACTCCATTTACTCATTTGGCAAATATTTATCGAGTGCCTACTATTGCCAGCCATTGCTTTAAGTGCTGAGGATATGATACTTTTTTTTTTTTTTTGAGACAGAGTTTCACTCTTTTTACCCAGGCTGGAGTACAATGGCACAATCTTGGCTCACTGCAACCTTCACCTCCTGGGTTCAAGTGATTCTTCTGCCAAGTAACTGGGATTACAGGCGTGCGCCACCATCCCTGGCTAATTTTGTATTTTTAGTAGAGATAGGATTTCACCCTGTTGACCAGGCTGGTCTCGAACTCCTGACCTCAGGTGACCCACCCGCCTCAGCCTCCCAAAATGCTGGGATTATAGGCATGAGCCACTGTGCTTGGCTGAGGATACAATATTTTACTGTACTGTCTGGCAGGTAATATTAGTTGGTAGTAATTGAAGAGTATTGTAGGATAAAGTGTATATGAGCAGAAATGGACACAATCCTAAGTAGAATTGACAGTGAAGAGCTCTCTGACAGTTGAGGGGAGACCTGAATGAACTGTGGGAATGTGGCAAATGGATATTTAGAAGATTCTTCCAGGCAGAGGAACAGCAAGAATGCCAGGCCTGAGGCAGAAATGCTTGAAGAGCACCAAGAAGGCAATGGGGCACATGGCTAAACATGGGGAGAATACTAGACATCCTCTTCTGTAAGAAATGAGGTTGGAGAGAGAACAGAAGGCCAGGAGACGTACGGCACTGCAGGCCATAGTAAGGATCTGCAACTTTAACCTAAGCGTCTCAGGAGGCCTCAGAGGGCTGAGTGAGAGAGAGAGAGAGAGAGAGCGGCATCCTGACTGGAGTGATTTGGTAAAGAGCTCATTCTCTCTGCTGTGCATAGAGTAGGAGAGAGATGATTAAGTGTGGAAGGCAGAAGGCCAGCAAAGAGGCTCTGGCCGTCACTCAGACCAGGTCAAAATGGGTTGGGGGAGGCAGACGCTGAGGTGAGTCAAAGTTCTTTTTGGCTCAAGTCACTGGGTAAATAGAGGTGCCATTTTTATTGACTGGGAATGGCCTAGGGGAGAGCACGTTGGGCAAGGGGTGGAATGGGAGGAGCCAAGGGTTCAGTTTTGGACATTAAGTTTGAGATGCCTTTGCCATATCCGTAGGAAGATCCGAAGCAGGCATCTGGAGGTCAGAGGAGAAGGTGAGGTGAGCACATGAATTTGGGAATAGATGGCATACGCCTCAGAAAGAAAATGTCTCTTTTTTTGTTTGTTTATTTTTTGAGACAGAGTCTTGCTCTGTCTCCAGGCTGGAGTGCAGTGGCGCGATCTTGGCTCACTGAAACCTCCGCCTCCCGGGTTCAAGCAATTCTCCTACCTCAGCCTCCCAAGTAGCTGGAATTACAGGTGCCTGCCACCACACCTGGCTAATTTTGTATTTTTAGTAGAGATGGGGTTTTACCATGTTGGCCAGGCTGGTCTCGAACTACTAACCTCGTGATCTGCCAGCCTCGGCCTCCCAAAGTGCTGGAATTAAAGGCGTGAGCCACCACACCCAGCCAGAAAATGCCTCTTCTAACTCTGGTTTTGTTCCCCACCTGCTCTACTGGGCATGAGCTCGGGCCCTCTAGGGCAGATGAGCATCCATGGGGGCTGAGAACCACCTTGGAACTGGGACACCACCAAGTGGCACAGCTCAGAAGCTAAGGTACCACGTGTGTTTTCTGCCCTGGTGGGCAGAGGGAGAAGGCTAAGTCCCCTTGTACCCTCTGCCTCAGGCTGCCCAGGTCTACAATGACAGTAATACCATCCAACACTTGGTCTTCTTCCAAGAAGAGGGATAAGCTACTGTAGAGGACAGTGAAGAGAGTCGCCAGCACCTGGAAGAATCACATAACCAGATCTCAGGTGCAGGCAAATTTACTTGTGTTTAGATAACCAAGTCCTTGAGAGCAAACAGTCTTTTGATGATCACCCTCTGTGGAACTTGGTGCAGGGCTCAGTCAGTTACTGCTGCTGACTTACTGCCTATTCTCAAAGTATGAAGACTTCAGTCACTAAGTGGAAGTTGACATAGACTTGCTGGATAACTGAGAATGCTTCTTAAGGCCTCTGGATCTTGCCGTTCTCCTTTCAGCTCTCCACTGACTTTAGAGAGATCATTCTAGAAGATCATGCCAATTCCTTTCCTAAACCCTTCCAAGAATGCCCCCATGGCTTTGCAGATAAAGTCCGAGGTCCTTAGCATGGCTCGCAATATTTCACGTGATCTGTCTCTTGCCTTGTCTATGGCTGCTTTTTAAAATACACACCCCAGGCTCCAGGTACTATTTATCATTTCCCTAATAGGCTGATACGGTTTGGCTGTGTCCTCACCCAAATCTCATCTTGAATTGTAGCTCCCATCATTCCCATATGTTGTGGGAGGGACCCGGTGGGAGATAATTGAATCACAGGGGTGGTTCCTCCATACCGTTCTTGTGGTAGTAAGTCTCACGAGATCCGATGGTTTTATAAAGGTTTCCCCTTTTGCTCGACCCTCATTCTCTCTTGCCTGCTGCCATGTAAGACTGGCCTTTTACCTTCTGCCATGATTGTGAGGCCTCCCGAGCCATGTGGAACTGTGGTTCCATTAAACCTCTTCTTTTTAAATTCCCCAGCCTTGGGTATGTCTTTGTCAGCAGCAAGAGAATGGACTAACACATGGGCTATTAAGGAAATGTTCTTTTGTCTTGTGTCTCCTTAGGATGACCCTTGCTGACTTGTACACTGGAGAACTTCAGCTCATTCCTCAAGCCCCAAGTTCAAGATCTTCCTCCTCTGAGGAATTCATAGGCCTGGCCAAGCAAAAATCTCACCTGCACCTGCAGCAGCATCATACTTAATTTTTCCATTGCAGCAGTGTTAGACTGCATGGGAAGTCATTTAGATAAAGTCCAGTTTTCCTGCCACACTGGAGGATCCTTTGGAAGAATAATCTAAGTGCTTCTCCCTCCAATTTCTGCATCTAACCCAGGGGCACGTAAGCAGCAGAACTTAACAGATATTTGCTGGATGAAGTGAATGAATGGGTTAGAACATAAGAGCCCAGAACAAAGTCTGTTCGTCCAAGAATAAAGCTCACAGCTTATGAAACGGCGCTGAGACACAAAACTATCAGAACATTATACCGGGTGAAAAAAGCCAGTCCCCCAAGTCCATATATGATTTCATTTATATAACATTCTTGAAATTCAAAATTATAGAAACAGAAAACAGATTAGTGATTTCCAAGGGTTAAGGAGGACGTGGGGTGGGAGGGAAACAGATGTGGCAATAGAAGGCAACTTTTACAGGGATCTTTGTGGTGATGGAAATATTCCGTTATGACTGTTAATGTCAATAGCATGCTTGTGATGCCATACTATGGTTTTGCAAGATGTTAACACTAGGAAAAACAGTAACGAGACATGGGATCTCTCTGTATTATTTCTTACAATTACATATTAATTGATAATTATCTCAAAATACAAAGATGAGTTACAATTGCACATTAATTGATAATTATCTTAAAATAAAAAAGTTAAAGAAAAAAAATTTCAACAGTGACCCTGACAAAGTCAACAAAATACATACAGATGCTTGACGACATTATACTGGTCAGAAAAGTGGATTAGTTTGAACAGTCACGAACTCTACTTGCCTGAGTGATCAACAATTTGTGTCCCTCTCTTATTAGGGGGCTTGCTCTCAGGTTCATACTTGGATTTCCATGTGCTTTCCAAGTCACCTGGACTTAGCCATGGAGACTAAGACTTACTCTGTCCATAGAATCACCGGAGAATGCATGGCATAGCTTTTTTTTTTTAAGATGGGTCTTGCTCTATTGCTCAGGCTGGAGTGCAGTGGCACAATCTCAGCTCACTGCAACCTCCGCCTCCCAGTTTCAAGTGATTCTCCTGCCTCAGCCTCTCAAGTAGCTAGGATTTCAGGCACCTGCCACCACACCTGGCTAATTTTTTGTATTTTTAGTAGAGATGGGGTTTCACCATGTTGGCCAGGCTGACCTTGAATTCCTGACCTCAGGTGATCCACCCACCTTGGCCTCTCGAGAGTAGCTGGGACTACAAGTGCACACCATCGCGCCCGACTAATTTCTTGAATTTTGTAAAGACGAGGTCTCACTATGTTGCCCAGGCTGGTCTCAAACTCCTAAGCTCAAGCCACCTTCCTGCTTTGGCTTCCCAAAATGTTAGGATTACAGGTGTGAGCCTCCGCACCAGGCTGAGCTACCACATCCAACATGGCACAGCTTCTTACGGGAGTTAATACAACTAGATGTCTTAGATGTACCCAGAATGTATGTAAATGACCCCTGGGTCTACACTGAACATACTGGGTACGGGGATGACACAATCCTGCTGAGTGATCCTAATTCTGTGAGATTGTAGCATACAACCCAACGTGTTTATCTGCAGTCAGACTGGATGGCTGACAACACAACACCTAGGGAATGTCCACGGTCTTGAAACCCATCATTTGCTTAAGTAATGTTCTTTTGTTTTTTTTTTGAGACGGGTCTCGCTCTTATTGCCCAGGCTGGAGTGCAATGGTGCGATCTCAGCTCACCGCAACCTCTGCCTCCTGGTTTCAAGCAATTCTCCTGCCTCAGCCCCCTGAGTAGCTGAGATTACAGGCATCTGCCACCATGCCTGGCTAATTTTTTGTATTTTTAGTAGAGATGGGGTTTCACCCTGTTGGCCAGGCTGGCCTTGAACTCCTGACCTCATGTGATACACCTGCCTCGGCCTCCCAAAGTGCTGGGATTACAGGCTTGGGCCACCACGCCCAGCCGAGTAATGTTCTTACCTGGGCAGAAGCTTTGAAAATGTTGGTCTTTCCATCCTGACTCCTTGAAAGGGAGGCACTGCATGACACATGTGGTAGTGACAGGGTGCCTGGTTCAGGGGGATGTGCGTTCTTGCTCATGTCCGGGGTTTCTGACTGGGATCTTGGAATGACCTCTGACTCACCTGAATCAGATGAGCCGCACTTTCTGGGCTGCCATATCGAAGGTCATGTCCGTTGATGGCTAACACGCGGTCGTTCTCCTCGAGCTGACCATGTCGATCTGCCACACCGCCATCCAGCACATTGAAGATGAAAACCCCAGGCCCATCCACCTTGCGCACCAGTTTTATTCCAAGCTGCTCCTCGGGGCTGCTTTTGTTGAGAATCACATGAAAGCTGTCATCCCGGGGTCCGTAGGCATCCGGGACCTGTCCATTGTTCCTGCTGCGGAACTTCTGTTCACGCAGCACAGTCAGCCACAGCACCTGGCAGGGCTGCCGCAGGAGACGCACAGCGTAGTTGTGAGGGACATTGCTGATGTCCATCCCGTTGACCTGGGGGCAGGTGGAACAATCGTGCGGTCAGCTCCACCTGCCACAACCCTTCCTGAAAGATCCAGGCCCACAGAAAAGCCAGGATCCTGTCTTTAAAGACTGCTCTGCTCTCCCGCCTCATCCTGCGTCCAATAACTGCACCTTCCAACAGTGTTTCTAACCCTGTTCTCTCCAAGCATGGCCTGCAGCACCTCTCCAGGCCTCTGTGAGTAGACACTGTCTTTCTCCACTTTGTTCTTACCCAAGCCCACATATTTATTCCCAGAATCCTGGCCTTCATTTCTGTTGTCATTACTTTTTAGCTGGCAGGAAGAGAGGGAAGGAAGATAAGGTAGGAAAAGGCAAAAGAAAAGCATTTTTCCCATTTGCCTCAGTCAAATGATTGCATTAAACAGCTGTTCAAGCTGAGTTGACATTTTCTTCCCAAAAATCTCCAACTGAATTTTTCTCCCTGGGTCAGCTCATACCAGAACTTCCAGTCCTCACCACTGTGTGTGTATGTAGATGTGATAGTGTGTGAGTGAGGGTCTGAGTGTGTGAGCATGATGGAGTGTATGTGCGTGTGATACTGTGTGTGTGCGCATGGGAATGTGTCAGGTCTCAGGGTGGTCCCCTGCAAGGTTTTTTTGCCCATGTTCTCAGCAAAAGGAAGAAATCCTTGCACAGTTTCAACAAACTGATATGAAAGGAAGTTTCCAGGCTCTTTTATTGAAAGGCTGGATCTCTTTATAAAGCTACTTAAACAAGCTTAAGCTCGGCCCTCCCATTTGTGCCTCACTAATGATGTGTAGGGCTGATACTGCACGAGGCTTTCTGGTTTTAATTTCTCTGGCTACACAGGCCCAGCCTGCAGGCTGTAGCCCCCTATGCTGGAAGAAAACAATTTTGCAGCAAGCACTGCACTCTGTGTTTGAGGAAAGAGGCCCCATGGAAGAGAAATAACTTTCTTGAATTTCTGTAGTTTGATAAGATTTCTTGTATTTGCAGCCATTTGTTAGAGAAGGCTTGGAATGGGCTTTACAAAGGCCTTTCTTGAGGATATAATCACCTGTTCTCTGGTGCAGCTCCAGAAGCTCCCTCATGCAAAGGCAAAGCTCACCATCTTTGTCCAAGCACAGGTGAGGAGAGCACCTGAGGTGGCAGGGCCGGGTTCCCCCATCACCTCTGGGCCCAGAGAAGGTCAGGGGAGTCAGGGTTGCCTGCTAAATAGTCCTGGCAGCCCTTTTGTTTGTAAGCGCCAGTTGAAGGCCACAAGAATCAAAATGTTTTATTATGCAACCCTCCCAGGCAGCATAGTTTCCACTAGAACTGGGAGGCAGCCATGCACAGTGTAGCTGATTGTACTGCGGCCTGCCCCGAGGGCCCTGTCTTATGCTCCACCTCGGAAGCCAGCAGGAATTTCAGCATTTCTGTGAAAACTGCTTTAGGTTATTTCTCCTCGTATTGCAATCAGTTTGCCAAAGAAACAGCTCATAATGTGACAGGAGCCGGTCCCTCAGCAACCTAGAAGGGATGGGATAGAACTGTTATCTGAGTGTCAGATAGAAAATATACGAGCAGGGAGGGGTTTCTTGTCACTTTTGGCAAACATTGGGCTTCTGTCTGGTAAACAGCTCTTTTTATCCTTTTTGTTCTGAAAATTCCTCCTTCCCCTTAACCAAGCTTCTGAGGACAGTAACACCCAAAGCATTCTATTCCAACACCTGTCTCCCCTGGAATGTCTCTGGGTTGGTGGAATTAGCATAGAGATTACTTTTATTTTCAGGGAGGGTCATAAGACTACAGGAAATTGACTTTCAAAGAGTAGATGACTGTGATTAAATAAAATACAAAATGTTCTATTAATCTACTCTAAAAACAATTTAAGAAAATATATGTCCCAGTTTTATTTTATATTAATGCTCTTTAAAAAAAGAGATAAAAGAAGAAAGAGGAGGTGGAGAAAGGGAACGAAGAGGAAGATGGAAAAAGCTAGAAGGGAGAAGGCAGAAGAGTGGACAGACAAAATGATATAGAGACAGATAAATATTTATGTACAGAGAGAAAGGGGGGAGAGAGTGAAAGAGCAAGACAGAGAGAAACAAAGATCTCAATTAAATGACAAATCTCAGAGAGTCATAAAATGATAGAAAGTCACTATCCACATTTATTTTACCATTTCCCTCATTCATCCATCCATCTATCCAATTGTTTGCTCAGAAGTATTTTTTTATATCAAGCCTCTTGCTGCAGCCCCACAGCCACAGTCTCTACCTTTAGAATGATGTCTCCTGGAAGTAGCCGGCCGTCTCTGGCGATCACCCCATCACGATAAATGTGTTGGATAATGATATGGACCAGTGGGGTTTCGCTACCTCCCACCAGCCTAATGGAGAGGCTTTCACTGGGATCTACTCGATTGATCTTGATGCTGGTAATTTCACCATCTGGAATCAGGTGGTACAACCTTGGAAAGACTGAAATGGACAAAGAGTGTTTATTTAAGACACCCACCCAATGGACCTTTCCAACTTCTCTTCTTGCCAAACTTCGGTGTCAGCCAAACTAAACTATTCATTTTTCCTCATACATGTTTTCCATTTTCCTGCCTCTGTGTCAATGTAAGTTTCTCTGCTTGGAATGTTTTTCATCCTGAGCTTAAACCCAATTTTTCCTTCAAGGCCCTTCCAATTAAACTCTACCCTGATTCCTCCTTCCCTTGCTCTAAACAGCCCACTTCCTGTAAAGCTTTCTAGCTATTTCTCACGGCACTCAACCCATTATTGTTATTTTTACCTTTTTTTTTTTTTTTTGAGACAGGGTCTCACTCTGTTGCCCAGGCTGGAATGTAGTGTCTCACTACAACCTCCGCCTCCTGAGCTCAAGTGATCTTCCCACCTCAGCCTCCCAAGTAGCTAAGACTACAGGCACATGCCACCATTCCTGGCAAATTTTTATATTTTTTGTAGAGACGGAGTTTTGTCATGTTGTCCAGGCCAGTCTTGAAATCCTGAGCCCAGGTGCTCTGCCCACCTCGGCCTCCCAAAGTGCTGGGATTACAGGTGTGAGTCACCTCGCCCAGCTTATACTCATTTCTTATATACCTCATATCATGCCCATAAAACCTGAGGGCATAACCTCTGGCTGTTCCATGGTTCTCTACACATATCTCTGCATGCAGGGGCCTTCAGCTGAAGTTATTGAGTTAATAGAAGTGAATGAATCATTTTTAATGGAATGAATTGCAGTTTTATCGCTTGCTTATTGAGAGGTAAAAAACAGAACCAATTTGCCATTTTGCCCTCTCAGATAATTTTGAAAATTTCTTCCTTAAAGACTCTGCTTTTCAGGCTTGGGAGAACATCAGTTCTTTCTACCAGACATTGTTGTTAACAAGTGGAAGAGGCCTGATTCATGATCAAGAAGAGGCCAAGGCCTAATTGGTGGCCTTCAGCAGTTCATCCCTGGTTTGCCCGAAATCACTGAGTTCAGAGCAAGGAGATTCAAAGATCATCTAGGCTGGTGTTTTCAAACTGTATTTTTAAATTGATGAATCTGCTTTCCCTAAGAAATCTCTCCTAGCTCTCTTCTCATCTTTCATCCCATCGTGACCACACAGAAAACAGCTGCTCTAATTGTCCTGCTGCTTGACAGTGATAGTCAAACCCTACAAGTGAGGAGGTTTAAGGCTGAGAGAAGGGGAGTGAAGTAACTGACTGGACATCCCAAAGTTAGGTGGCCCTGAGAGCCAGGTCAGAAGCCAGAGTTCTTGTGACCGGTACTCTCTGTCAGGTATCCCTGGAGCCAGGGGTTCACAGCCAGGCCAGAGTCCATGAGGGACTTGCTCTATGGAACTATGAGCCAGCAGCACCAACTGGCATTGTTTTTTTTTTCACTTCAGTTTGAATAGAAGTGTTCAGAGGGGACAGACACCAACAAGTGATGGGAACAAGCCACACCTAGCTTGGTGGAAAAAGTGGCTCCTCCAAGCAGCTAGAGGCTCAAGTTTGAATGTAAAGGGCTGAGATGCTTCTGTTTTCCGTAGGTGCTGACAGCTGCCTCACCTTAAGAGTCTCCTTTCATTATGGCATCTGGGAAGATCTCACATGGCAGGCCTGCTTCTGGATAGTCTGTTCCTTGTGAGCATTTTCAAAACCCGTGACCTTAGTCCATTTTACCTAATGAATTAATAAGTACTCAACTCTCTAAGAACAATAAAGAATTAAAATTATTTCTAAGTATGTTAGGGCAAAGCAACTTAGTGTTCAGAGGAAACCCAAGATGTTGTAAATGTGGGTCCTTAATCTCTATACTGATTGAACCGAAGTGACTGCATAAGGCAAGGGTAGCCAGCTTCAGCAGTCAGCTCCTGGTACTAACAGTACTCGGGTGATTGAGTTCAATTAATGTTTAAACTACTTTGGTTATATTAAGTAGGCTATACCACAGGCACTTGCTAGAACATGTCTGGTATAACAAGGGAATGAAAAAAAATTCATTCTGAGCAAAGAAAGATTTGGAAATAATCACAAAAACCAATTTTCCCTCCCTCATTCCCCTTCCCTTGTTACCATCTTTTCAAACAGATTTACAAAAACCACACTACCAAACCTAAACCGCTAGAGAATGTTTGATATGTTTGATATGATAGCTTGAAAGGACATACCATTCACACTTGTAAATGATGTTAGAGCAACACCAATGAGATCCTAGTGACCTTAAAGAGATAAAGGACTTTTTAAACTGCAAAACTTGTGTTGGTCTGGAAAGTAAAGAATTTGCTCAATATTATGTCCTTACTCAAGGACTAAAGGATACAATCTTATTAGCTGAGAGTTTGTTATATGCTGACATTGAGTTAAGGTATTTGAATGCATTTTTTTGTTTAGTCTTCACAATAACCCTATGAAATAGACGATAATAATCTTTTTTTTTGGGGGGGAGACAGGATCTCACTCTGTCACCCAGGCTGGAGTATAGTGGTACAATCTTGGCTCAAAGCAGCCTTGACCTCATGGGCTCAGGCAATCCTCCCATCTCAGCCCAAGAAGCTGGGAGTACAGGTGTGTGCCACCATGTCCCACTAATTTCATTTTTTGTAGAGTCAAAGTCTCACCATGTTTCCCAGGCTGGTCTCAAACTCCTGGGCTCAAGAGATCCTCTCACCTTGGCCTCCAAGTGCTAGGATTACCGGTGTGAGCCACCATGCCCAGACCCACCTCTGTCTTTTCAGATGAAGAAATGCTGAAGCTTAGAGCATTAAGCAACCCAGCCGGGTCACACAGTTGATAAACAGTGGCGCCAGTCCCTTTACTGACATTAAAAGGATGGATAAACCATGCCAGTAGGCTAACTGTAGGTTGCTGAAGCAATGAGGCCCTCTGGCCATTTTTGAAAGCATTGTTTCTGCACAAATGCTGTGATGACATTGATTCCAGGCTAGCTGAGTCTTAACATCTCACTCCATTCTGGAATTACAGCTCCTAATGTGTCTGAGGAAATCCAATCTCTCCCACTCCAGCCCGCCTACTCATTGAACATGGCTGCTATCTCTGTCTTCTGGAAACATGGCTCCAATCCTGCAATAACTCTACACAAGAGCTCCCAGGTGTGTTCACTGCCCCCAAATCAAGTACAGACTCCTAAATAATAATCAGGACACACTATGATCTGACCTTCACCTCATCTTCTATATTGGTCTGGAAAGAAAATAATTTGTTCAATATTATGTCCTCACTCAAGGACTAAAGGATATAATAATAATTATTAACTGAGAGTTTACTATATGCTGGCATTGAGCTAAGCTACTTGAATGCATTTTCCAACACACAGTCAGCATCCCAACATCCATCCAAGTCACATGGATTACACTGTCCCCTACGGCTGCTATGGTCATTAATTTATACTTCATTCTTCACAGTACAGGCATACCTCTGAGATATTGTGGGTTTGGTTCCAGACTGCTATAAGAAAGTGAGTCTTTTGGTTTCTCTGTGGTTATAAGAGTTATGTTTACACTGTACTCTAGTCTATCAAGTGTACAATAGCCATGTTTTTAAAAATGTACATACCTCAATTTAAAAATAATTTATTGCTAAAACATGCTGTTTAATGATCATCTGAGCCTTCAGCTAGTTGTAATCTTTTTGCTGGTAGAGAGTCTTGCCTTGATATTGATGGCTACTGACTGATCACAGTTGTGGTTGCTGAAGGTTGGGAGTGGCTTGGCAATTTCTTAAAACAAGACAACAATGAAGTTTGCCACATCAACTGACTCGTGAAAGATTTTTATGCAGATTCTCTGTAGAATGCAATGCTGTTTGATAGCATTTAAACTTCAGTAGAACTTCTTTCAAAATTAGAGTCAATCCTCTACTAACTTTGCTGTTTTATCAACTATGTTTATGTAATATTCTCAATCCTTTGTTGTCGTTTCAACAATGTTCACAGCATCTTCAGCAGAAGTAGTTTCCATCTCAAGAAACCACTTTATTTGCTTATCCGTAAGAAGCAACTGTACACTCGTTCAAGTTTTATTATGAGATTGCAACAATTTGGTCATATCTTTTTTTTTTTTTTTTTTGAGATGGAGTCTTGCTCTGTCACCCAGGCTGGAGTGCAGTGGTGCAATCTTGGCTCACTGCAAGCTCCGCCTCCCGAGTTCAAGCCATTCTCCTGCCTCAGCCTCCCGGAATTTGGTCATATCTTTAAGCTCCACTTCTAATTCTAGTTCTCTTGCTATTTCCACCACATCTATAGTTACTTTTCTCCACTGAAGTCTTGAACCCCTCAAAGTCATCCTCGAGAATTAGAATAAACTTCCTCCAAACTCCTGTTAATGTTGATATTTTGACCTCCTCCCATGAATCACTAATGTTCTTAATGGCATGTAGAAGGGTAAATCCTTTCCAGAAGGTTTTCAATTTTCCTTGCCCAGATCCATCAGAGGAATCACTATGTATGGCAGCTATAGCCTTTCGAAATTTATTTCTTAAATAATGAGATTTAAAAGTAGAAATTACTCTTTGATCCACGGGCTGCAGAATGGATATTGTGTTATCAGGCATGAAAACATCATTACTCTTGCATCTCCATCGAAGTACTTGGGTAACTAGGATGCATTATCAACCAGTAGTAATATTTTGAAAGGAACCTTTCTTTCTGAGCAATAGGCCTCAACAGTGGGCTTAAAATATTGAGTAAACCATGCTGTAAAAAGACGTGCTCCCATCCAGGCTTTGTTGTTCCGTGGAGAGAGCACAGGCAGAGTAGATTTAGCGTAATTCTTAAGGGTCCTAGGATTTTTGAAATGATAAATGAGCACTGGACTCCACCTTAAAATCACCAGCAGTATTAGCCCCGAACAAGAGAGCCAGCCTGTCCTTTGAAGTTTTGAAGCCAGGCATTGACTTCTCTCTCGTTAAGAAAGTCCTAGATGGCATCTTCTCCCAATATAAGGCTGTATCATCTACACTGAAAATCTGTTGGCTGAGCGCGGTGGCTTACACCTGTAATCCTAGCACTTTGGGAGGCCGAGGCAGGCGGATGACCTGCGGTCAGGAGTTCAAGATCAGCCTGGCCAACAGGGCGAAACCCTGTCTCTACTAAAAATACAAAAAATTAGCCGGGCATGGTGGTGCACGCCTGTAATCCCAGCTACTTGGGAGGCTGAGACAGGAGAATCACTTGAACCCAGGAGGCAGAGGTTGCAGTGAGCCGAGATCATGCCACTGCACTCCAGCCTGGGCTACAGAGCGAGCGAGACTCCGTCTCAAAAAAAATAAAGAAAGAAAGAAAATCTGCTTAGTGGAGCCACCTTCAATGATTTTAGCAAGATATTCTGGAAAACCTGCTGCAGCTTCTACAATCAGCATTTGCTGCTTCATTACAATCTGCATTTGCTGCTTTGCCTTGCCCTTTTACGTTATGGAGATGGCTTCTTTCCTTAAACCTCATGAACCAATCTCTGCTAGCTTCCAACTTTTCTCCTTTAGCTTCTTCACCTCTCTCAGCCTTCACAGAATCAAAGAGAGTTAGGACCTTCCTCTGGGTTAGGCTTTGGTTTAAGGGAATGTTGCAGCTGTTTTGTTCTTCTATCCAGGTTACTCAAACTTTCTCCATATCAGCAATAAGGCTGTTTCGCTTTGTAAGTCATGTGTTCACTGGAAGCAGCACTTTTAATTTCCTTCAAGAACTTTTCCTTTGCATTAATAACTTGGCTGTTCAGCACAAGAGGCCTAGCTTTCAGCCTACCTCAGCTTTCAATATGCCTTCCTTACTAAGGTTCATTTCTAGTTTTTGATTTAAAGTGAGAGACATGTGGCTCTTCCTTTCACTTGAATACTCAAAGGCTATTGTAGGGTTACTAATTGGCTTAATTTCAATACTGTTATCTATCAGGGAATAGGGAGGCCCAAGAAGAGAGACATGGGGAAATGGCCAGTGAAGCAGTCAGAACACACAATTATTAAATTTACTGACCTATAAGGGTGTGGCTCGTGGCACGCTAAAACAATTACAATAGTAACGCCAAAGATCACTGATCACATGTCACCATAACAGATATAATAATGAAAAACTTTGAGATGCTGCAAGAATTACTAAAATGTGACACAGAGACATGAAGTGAGCACATGCTTTTGGAAAAATGGAGCAAACAGACTTGTTGGCTACAGGGTGACCACAAGCTTTCAATTTGTAAAAATAAAAACGAGATATGCTTTTATTTTATTTTATTTTATTTTATTTTAGTCTTGAATAAATCCCTTGATGCCAAGAACTACATTTTACATTCTTTATATAAAATATATATTCTTTATATATTCTTTATATAAAATATATATATTATTTATATATATTATTTATAAAGAAATATATATTCTTTATATAAATATATATATTATATATATTATATAAAATATATATATTCTTTATATAAAATATATATTCTTTATATAAAGAACAGCACCTAGGCCAGTGCCTTACATATAATAATCTCTTTCATAAATGTTTTTGTAATAAATATAAAAATAAATCTTTTTCAAGATAACTTTTTTGGTTTTTTGAGGTGGAGTCACTCAGGCTGGAGTGCAGTGACACAATCTCAGCTCACTACAGACTCTGCCTCCCAGGTTCAAGCAATTCCCCCACCTCAGCCTCCCAAGTAGCTGGGATTACAGGTGCCCGCCACCATGCCCTGGCTAATTTTTGTATTTTTTTAAATTTTATTTTATTATCATTATACTTTAAGTTTTAGGGTACATGTGCACAATGTGCAGGTTAGTTACATATGTATACATGTGCCATGCTGGTATGCTGCACCTATTAACTCGTCATTTAGCATTAGATATATCTCCTAAAGCTATCCCTCCCCCGTTGCCCCACCCCACAACAGTCCCCAGAGTGTGATGTTCCCCTTCCTGTGTCCATGTGTTCTCATTGTTCAATTCCCACCTATGAGTGAGAATATGCGGTGTTTGGTTTTTTGTTCTTGCGATAGTTTACTGAGAATCATGATTTCCAATTTCATCCATGTCCCTACAAAGGACATGAACTCATCCTTTTTTATGGCTGAATAGTATTCCATGGTGTATATATGCCACATTTTCTTCATCCAGTCTATCATTGTTGGACATTTGGGTTGGTTCCAAGTCTTTGCTATTGTGAATAGTGCCACAATAAACATACATGTGCATGTGTCTTTATAGCAGCATGATTTATAGTCCTTTGGGTATATACCCAGTAATGGGATGGCTGGGTCAAATGGTATTTCTAGTTCTAGATCCCTGAGGAATCGCCACACTGACTTCCATAAGGGTTGAACTAGTTTACAGTCCCACCAACAGTGTAAAAGTGTTCCTATTTCTCCACATCCTCTCCAGCACCTGTTGTTTCCTGACTTTTTAATGATTGCCATTCTAACTGGTGTGAGATGGTATCTCATTGTGGTTTTGATTTGCATTTCTCTGATGGCCAGTGATGGTGAGCATTTGTTCATATGTTTTTTGGCTGCATAAATGTCTTGTTTTGAGAAGTGTCTGTTCATGTCCTTCGCCCACTTTTTGATGGGGTTGTTTGTTTTTTTCTTGTAAATTTGTTGGAGTTCATTGTAGATTCTGGATATTAGCCCTTTGTCAGATGAGTAGGTTGCGAAAATTTTCTCCCATTTTGTAGGTTGCCTGTTCACTCTGATGGCAGTTTCTTTTGCTGTGCAGAAGCTCTTTAGTTTAATTAGATCCCATTTGTCAATTTTGGCTTTTGTTGCCATTGCTTTTGGTGTTTTAGACATGAAGTCCTTGCCCATGCCTATGTCCTGAATGGTAATGCCTAGGTTTTCTTCTAGGGTTTTTATGGTTTTAGGTCTAACATTTACATCTTTAATCCATCTTGAATTAGTTTTTGTATAAGGTGTAAGGAAGGGATCCAGTTTCAGCTTTCTACATATGGCTAGCCAGTTTTCCCAGCACCATTTATTAAATAGGGAATCCTTTCCCCATTGCTTGTTTTTCTCAGGTTTGTCAAAGATCAGATAGTTGTAGATATGCGGCATTATTTCTGAGGGCTATGTTCTGTTCCACTGATCTATATCTCTGTTTTGGTACCAGTACCATGCTGTTTTGGTTACTGTAGCCTTGTAGTATAGTTTGAAGTCAGGTAGCATGATGCCTCCATCTTTGTTCTTTTGGCTTAGCATTGACTTGGTGACGCAGGCTCTTTTTTGGTGCCATATGAACTTTAAAGTAGTTTTTTCCAATTCTGTGAAGAAAGTCATTGGTAGCTTGATGGGGATGGCATTGAATCTATAAATTACCTTGGGCAGTATGGCCATTTTCATGATATTGATTCTTTCTACCCATGAGCATGGAATGTTCTTCCATTTGTTTGTGTCCTCTTTTATTTCATTGAGCATAGAAACTCATTTCATTGAGTTTGTAGTTCTCCTTGAAGAGGTCCTTCACATCCCTTGTAAGCTGGATTCCTAGGTATTTTATTCTCTTTGAAGGAATTGTGAATGGGAGTTCACTCATGATTTGGCTCTCCGTTTGTCTGTTATTGGTGTATAAGAATGCTTGTGATTTTTGTACGTTGATTTTGTATCCTGAGACTGCTGAAGTTGCTTATCAGCTTCAGGAGATTTTGGGCTGAGACGATGGGGTTTTCTAGATATACAATCATGTCATCTGCAAACAGGGACAATTTGACTTCCTCTTTTCCTAATTGAATACCCTTTATTTCCTTCTCCTGCCTGATTGACCTGGCCAGAACTTCCAACACTATGTTGAATAGGAGTGGTGAGAGAGGGCATCCCTGTCTTCTGCCAGTTTTCAAAGGGAATGCTTCCAGTTTTTGTCCATTCAGTATGATATTGGCTGTGGGTTTGTCATAGATAGCTCTTATTATTTTGAGATACGTCCCATCAATACCTAATTTATTGAGAGTTTTTAGCATGAAGCATTGTTGAATTTTGTCAAAGGCCTTTTCTGCATCTATTGAGATAATCGTGTGGTTTTTGTCTTTGGTTCTGTTTATAGTAGAGATGGGGTTTCACTGTGTTGGCCAGGCTGGTCTTAAACTCCCACCCTCAGGTGATATGGCTGCCTCAGCCTCCCAAAGTGCTGGGATTACAGGAGTAAGCCAGCACGTCTGGCCCAAGTAGTAGAGGACTTTATATGGAGTGGAATTGAGGAGTCTTTAATAACAGGAAGAGACTGGTGAAAAGGAAGTTCTAATCTTTTCATTTAGTCATTGCACAGACATTTAGTGGACACTTATGTGCCAGACACTGTGCTAGGCCTTAAGAACAAAGATTCAGAAAAATAATCCCTGCACTTTGAGGTACAGTTACATGAAATATGATCATTGCTGATACAGGTGCTTCAAAAACACCTAAAAAGGAGGCTGAGGGAGTGAGGTTTCCAGTAGGAGGCAAAGCCTTACACTACACCTGGAAGAAGGAATGTGAATGCCAGCTGGAAGGAGAGTGGGAGTGCAGGCTGGACAACAGAAGGGAGGTGAAAGAAAGATATACAGCATTTATAGGACTGTAATAAGCTAAGAGCTGTTACAGCATGCAACATGTACGTGCAGGGTGAGAGGCAATCATGAATAAGTATACAAGAAAAGGTCTGATAAGGCTGCTCATGAATTTTGAGGGCATAATACATACAGTGGTTTGGGTTCTGCCTCCCAACTCCCAAGAGTAGAGGGCAGTATAACCCAGGAGCTAAGAGAGTAGGCTCTGGAACCAGAGGACCTGATTTAAAATCTTGGTTCTGCTATTTTCTAGCTGGGTGACTGGGCTAGTTCCCTAATCCCTCTGGGTCTCCGTTTTCTCATCTGTAAAATGGGAATGATAGTCCTATCCCCTTAAAATTATTGCCACATCTAAATGACTTAAAACACTATGTACATGCAGAAAGAGCTCAATTTTTTAAAAAAGCTGTTACTACTACTCTAAAGTTCTAACATAAAATGCAAAGAGAGTAGGACAGTATTTCCTCAGCTCCACTTACATTGGGGAAAACATATGGGATCTAAGACTCAATAGCTTCCTTTGCATGAATTCTACAGCCATGTTACCTGGATTCAAAGTTTAGCAAGGTAATTTGAGCAACCTAAGTAACCTCTCTGTGCCACAGTTTCCTCATCTGTAAAACAGGAATAGTAGTAGCGCCGGCTGCGGTGGCTCATGCCTGTAATCTCAACACTTTGAGAGGCCGAGGTGGGTGGATCACCTGAGTTCAGAAGTTCGAGACTAGCATGACCAACATGGAGAAACCCCGTATCTACTAAAAAATACAAAAAATAGCTGGTTGTGGTGGTGGGTGCCTGTAATCCCACCTACTTGGGAGGCTGAGACAGGAGAATCGCTTGAACCCAGGAGGCAGAGGTTGCAGTGAGCCAAGATCACACCGCCGTTGCACTCCAGCCTGGGCGACGAGCAAAACTCTGTCTTTAAAAAAAAGGAATAATAGTAGCTACCTCACAGGGTTCTTGTGAGGCTTAAATGAGGAAATGCATGTAAAACACTCAGCACCATACCTCAAATGTAGTTGAAAGAGTAAGGAGAGCAAATATATATATTGCATTTATTATATGTGCCAGTAATTGTTTTAAATGTTTTTCACTCATTAACTATAATTATTCTTCTTCATATGCATAATGGTACTAGCACCTGAAGGTAAGGGTTTCAACACTTTTTTCTTCAATCTATGTAAAAAGATGATAATACTTTCTGCCTTTAGCTACATACGTGAGAAGTAGGCTAATCAAAGTAAAAAATATTGTATACCCTTGGGAAGAGAGGGGTCACAGAAGGTGGAAGGTGATCAGATTGCATCATCCCTGAAGTCCCCCTGGAAGCCCAGCCCATGTCCATCCAGCCTTATGGGGAGTTCATTTACCTTCAGGGGCAGTGGTGTTTTCAGAATTTTCCCTGCCCTGGTCAGCATGGTTGGCAACTGCACTCCCGCTCTTTGTCCTTCGAAGAACACTCAAAGCTCGATTTATTTTTTTAAACGATCTGCTTCTAATAGTGGATCTCTCAAAGGGCCGTGCTGAGGAATAGCGACAGGAGGAACAGTAGTTATGATTTAATAGAAATAATCATTTATGTACATATCTGATAAGATATATACAATAAGACATTAACAGTGACTACCTCTGGGTGGTAGGATTGTAGAATTTGCTTACCTGTGTTTTTTAAGTTTTCTACAGTGAAATATGTACGACGTGCTTAAAATCCTGCTTTTCTTTTTTGTTTCTGGGCTGAACTGAATACAATAATAGCACTTTTCTTGAGCAGCATGGCTGAAAAATTACTGACACTGCAGGAGTGATGAATCATTAGAGGTCTAGTTTCAGCCCCTTTCACCAAGTCAGATTACACACAGTTTTAATGATTGGAGGTACTTGCGGTTTCATTTCACTTTGGCGAATTGGACATTGGGTTCCTGCCAAAACTACCAGAACGATTTCCCCTTAAAAAACATTTCTAGAACTTTCCACAGTAAGTATTCCACAGAGGGCAATCCCAAGCCAAAGAGCCCATTCCCGGACAACCGCCCATTTGACTCACCCCTAGTTCGGTTGCTCCGGCCAGAGTCCACTGGGCTGATTGCTGGCTGCCCATCCTCCGCTGAGGACACGTAGGCAGGGTTGTCTAGGCCAGGCTCGTCTGTCATTAAGGAGATGGTGGCAGCTGCAGAAACCTCTGGGGAGGGAACCGTGGCTGTGAGGCTTGCACAGCCGTCTGGACAGCCATCTTGTGAGCGCCTCTTCCTGTCTTTGGTCAGGCCGTAGTGGGAGGCACCTTTACAGCTGTAACAGAACCAGCGGGGAGGTGAGGAAGAGCTTTGGCTCTGCTGCCATTCCTCAGTCAGACCTCTTCAAATACAATTGAAGAATGTATAATAGACTTGTTGAACTTGGAATTTGATTTGCCTGCCGCTATATCCTCTCTTCCCTTTTCACACGTCGGTACTCAATATACATTTGCCAACCAAGTGAATTAATAATTTGAGATTTTTTAAAGACGCCCACTGCATTCTCTTAAAGCAATCTCTACATTGGCTGCTGGAATGCAAATTTATTCAGGTCGCCATGGTGTCTACATGACTAGGGTTTGAGGCTGGCAATGTTCAACTATTTGGTAATTCCTGCTTGCTGGTGTTTATTTTGACCATGAAAGCCCTTAGTCACACTCTCACTCTTCTTTTGGATTTTGTTCCCACAGAACTGAACGTAAATATAAAGCTCCTCCCAGATTCCGTATTTAACTGTCCATGCAAACAGAATCACCCTCACCACAAAGCCACAGGAGTGAGTTCAGCATTGCTATCCTCTAGTGGCAGCTTGGTGGCTTCCATTCTCTTTCTCTGGGCTGGTCTGGGAGGGCATCCCTGGTGCTGGGGGCTCCCATGATCTGAGAAGTGTCATTCATTGCCATGTTGTCTAGCATTAAGAGAGTAAAACAGCTTTTGTGGTTTTTAGCAAAAACATATTTGTCTCTACCCATTCACTGTCCATGCTATAAAAAAAAAAATCCAAAAAACTCCACAAAAACCAAACTTTGTGAGAAAGGCAAGTTCTTGGTGCAATAGAAAGAAGTTGAAAAAGAACATTCTTGAGGCTCAGAAGACCAAGGTTGGAGCTGATCTAGGTCCATATTTTGCCATGAACATGAACACTGCCACTTGGCAAGTCATTGCAGCGCACAGGCTAGGTTTTGGTCAGAAAATGGTGATTTAACTATCTCACTGCACTGTGGGGAGGGTAGCTACAGGTAGCCACTCCAGTTTCCATAGCTGTGAAGGCAGAAATCATATCATGAGCCTCTTTAAGAAGTGTCCATTTGCATATAATGGATGTGTTAATTATAAATTCTTATCAATTCATTACTCAAAACCCTATATGATTGAGCTATTTTAAATAGCCCTTTGAGATCCTACTTCAGGGATGCTTCATGTTTTTGAAAGTAGATGAAATCAAAGGTCAGTCTACAGTGATATGCACACATGATTTTTACTGCCCATAGAATCACAGAAATGGCAAGATGGAAGGTCCTATTGTCTAGATCTAAATCCTTGCTCTGAAATTTACATAGCTGGGTGATCTAGGGAAATTTTATTTACCTGGCTAAACTTCCCAATTTGCATATACTTTCTGGATTGCTGTGAGGTTTGATCGACATTAAGTCTTATCAAGGGTTTAGTACTTTTTGTGAAAAGTACTAGAATGCAAATTCATTAAAGTCGTCATGGTATCTACATGACTACAATCAGTTCTCATGAGATTGTAGCTATTTCCATATTTTGTCCATCCTAAGATGTTCTTTTCATGCTTTAACATGTCTAAAATCAGGATGCATGTGTGATTGATGGGGTTGTGAAGTTTCTGTTGCCAGGTGGCAGTCATGATGCAGACGCCACAATCCCAGCACTGCAAACCCAGTTGCACGAGTACCCCTTATCACTTCCATCGAGTTGCCTACATGCTTGGTATTACACCATTGAGTTTAATTGCCATTTGAATGTAATGATTCAGTACTAAAATGAAAAGTTATAGAAAGCCTCAAAAACAGAACAATTGGATATTGATGAAGTACATATTCATTGTTAGAAGCAGAATCACAATTCCGTGTTTTCTTGCAAAGGGACAAGCAAATGTTTTATCTGCTTAGAAAGATGCACCCAAGGGAATTAAAAGTGGTGTTACATTTTGTTATAGAGAACATTCAAAAAGGATTGCCTATTTCATGCCAAGCAACACAACCAAGGGCAGGAGAAGCTGCCAAATTCATCTGAATGGATTTCAAAGCCACAAGAGTCTAGTTCACCAATCTATGCATCATGGGGATATCTTTGGTGTTTGGGGATTATTTAACTGATGGCACATTTTAAAATGTCATCTTTGCTGTTATATGAACATGATATCTCTTACAGTCAGTGGCATCTTAGATTAGATGAAATGTGGTTTTAATAGTAGTAGAAAAGGAGTTTGGTTATACAACCTTATGTCCTCATCTTCTAGATGAGAAAACAGGCCTCCAACTTACACTGCTAGTGCTTGTCATCAGCTGGAAGAGTTCAAACTCCTGGCTTGAATTTGTGAGGTTTTACTGTACTGACTAGCTGCGTTGGCTTGGAATCATTCTGTTTAAAAATAGTGAAGAGGTTGATCTGGGAAACTCAAAAATTGCTGAAACACTGTGTGATGGAAAAAATAAAAGCCAACTTGCATTTGAGCAGCTCCAAAGTAACAAATACTTGAATGAAACACTTCCAGGCAAGCTGGCAGTATCTGATTAGCAGTGCATGGAAAGGAAGTTCCTAGCTGGTCTGGAAATGGTCTTTTCTGAGGAGGCAGCAATGCTCTTGACCATGTGCCCTGCCAGAGTAATAACGTTATTTTCCAGCTGGACAAATGGCTGGCAAAGGCACAAGCCATGGCTTTGTTGGGAGGACACAGCATGTCCTAGTAAAAGAAAGTGGCACCTTTCTCTGCTGCCCCATCAATGCAGGGTTACAGTATTTTAAAAATATCTGAATCCCAAGATTATGCCATTAAGAAACCATTGCACTTTCAAATTCTTGGGGTTCTAAAGATACGTTTTTGAATCCAGGAAAGGAAAACCTCATAAGGTAGGTAAGTAGCCTTTCCTTTGGTCTCATATCACAGCTGTTCTTACAACAGCTGGGGAGGGTGCAGATTCTTGATTTAAGTATTCAGACTCATGTGCTTTGTGTAATGAAGATTCTGCTAATGCAACTCATACTGTGTAATGTTAGCTTTCTCCAGTCTCTTGGCTTAGTTTGAGCCAGAGACAGAGTGATCTATGAAGGTAGCAGCTTGTACTTACTAATTATCTCTTTTGTGGTGACTAATACTGGGGCAGCTTGATTTACAAGCATTAAAGATGGAAGAAGTGGAGAAGAGCTGATTAGCATTGGCCAGGACAAGAACATACGGTGAATCCTGGGTTGTGTTCAAAGCAAGGAGGATTTATGCTTCCTTTCAGTTACTCTAAGCACTAAGTACTCTCAGGTGGTGATGGGTGATGGCCATGAACTTGAAGGATGACTACAAGGAACACAGAAAATCCCTTTTCAACCAAACCACAAGCTTTGGAGGTGCTGTCTGTTCAAATGAGCAACTCTGAAAAGTCAGTTTTCTTGGGAGATCCTGAGCTCTTTTATCAAAGTGAGTAGAGGTAAATCTGTCTTAATATAAGAACATTAATACTCAATGCCAGAATTTTTGTCTCTTTTGGGGTTGGAAGGGGGATAAGAAAAGAAAATGAATCTCCTTCCTGCAAAACTTCTGAGTTCACTGCTAATGAGAGTTGGAGACGAGACACAGGAGGGAACTCAGATGTGATTCACAGAGGTTCTGATAGGGTATCCTCTGCAAAGATCACCCAACAGGGCAGCATGATATGGGTTCCCATGAAGAGCTCCTTTCTGATGCTGAACTTATCCACTTATAATAGAATAAGAGTTGTTCACAAAGTGAACCTCAATACTCACCAACATCATCTAGCCATATGACCTCCCTTTGATCTCTCCAACTTTCTGTAAATTCTTTCTCTCGGTTCACTGTTGCATTAGCAAACATTGCATCAACTCTCACTTTGGGTTCATTAATTGCCCAGTCTGATCTGACTTCAAACAAGAGCTTGCAAGTTCATATGCTTGTCAGGTGAGAGAATGAGGGAAGGAAGGCCATTGGGGACCATGGTGAGCAGTGCTGCTCGACTTAAGGACACAGTGGCTGCTCCACCCTTCCCTGTTAAAAAGGCTGGCCCAGTGTCGTTGGAGAAATGTGGAAGCAAAAATCTAGTTTTCGATGTAAAATCTCTTGATCTTTTAGATGGTAGCAAGATTTTAAGATTCGAAAATCTTAAAAACACTGTGTGGTCCAAACAAAACACATCTGCAAGCCAGCTCTAGCTCCAGAGATGGCACATTCTAATCTCTGGTAATTAAAAAAAACTGTCGACACAAGTAGATGGGACCCATTTTTCTTTTCTCAGTCCTCTAGAATGCAACACTACCCTCTCCTCTTTCTCCAGTCTTCCTGCCTACCCAGTGTTTGTGTGTGTGTGTGTGTGTGTGTGTGTGTGTATGTGTGTGTGCATGCGGAGGGGAGATGATCCCTAAAGAGGGCTTTCCTATAATTATTTGCCCTGGCCTCATTTCTGATCCAAGTCCAAAAATGAGACTAATTTTTCAACTATATTTCTTTCACTCATGAGAGCACTAATGGCTGGCCCATAGCTATTATTTAATGAGAAAGGGAGACACTCAGTCCTAATTTATGTATTCTTTCTTTCAGGCAGCGAGAATCAAGATTAGGGGACTCTGTAGGGAAGTAAGTCTCCTTGCCAGCAGCTGGGTTTTAGGCATTAGCTGCTCTACTGAATGGGATGAGTGATTCTGAAACTTTGCTCGAGGTGGGGTTCCTGTGGCCAGGCTGGGAGACTGTGCTGCCAGAAAGGAGATGGTCACTGGGAGACTGAAATGGGCTCTCCCTGAGCACTCGGGTGAGTATGGGCCTCAGTAATGTGTGCTCAGTCCCCAAATCCATCTCCATGGCCAAACCCTGGAGCTGGTCCTCCTGACACCACATCTCCATGGCTTTGCAACCAGTGCCGGCCTATCCCTCTGCCCCTAGTCTAGCCCTCCAGCCTCTACCCCACTGCATCTTAACCATACCAACAATTTTGTTTTTAACTCAAAAACTGCCCAGGGAAATGTTCCCATTGCTTCCAGGCCTTCTCTGATCCATATTATCGATCATGGTCTCTTGCCTACAAATCTATGGCAGCCCAGAAGGCAGTCTGGCAGCAGACAGCTCATATCTATTGATCTCTTTTAATGTATTATGCTTTACGGATGTGGTCTCATTTAAGCCTCCCACTTGTCCTATTAGTTATACCACCTCACTTCACAGATGAAGATATGGACACTAGAAGGGAGAAATGCCTTGTCCGAGTTCAGAGTGGAGCTAGACTCTGAAGTCAGGCTGTGGGTTCCATGCTTTCTCCGCTTATATGGCTTCCCTGATCCCTAGACTCATATCAAACTGCCCATTCCATGTCATCACTTACAAGTCCAATGGGCAGCTCAAATTTAACACTTTCATCCTCCCTGCCAAACCAGCTCTCCCCACATGTTCCTGTGTTACTAAATATGTCCTTATCTGTCATTCAGGCCAAAAATCTCAGATTCATCCTTGATTTCTTTCTCTGGATACCCAAATACAATCCAGCATGAAATATTCGGAATCCAACTACTTTTCATCATGGCTACTGCCACCATACTGGTCCAAGCCACCATCATCAGTGCCTGGATGATCTCAACAGTCTCCCAAGAGGAGTCTTGCTTCCACACTTGTGTTGCCTGCCCATCTATTTCCAGCAGAGCAGCCACAGTGATCTTTTCTTGATGGCTCTCCACTTTACTAAAGCATTAGGTCCTTACAATGATCTACACGGCCCTGTATTTTCTGTCTGTTGTGACTTCTGACTTCCTCTCCATCCCTTGCTCATACAGCCCCCCTGCTAGTCCTCAAACTTGCCCACCATATTCCTACTTCTTCTTCAGGGCCTCTGCACTTTGCTGCTGCCCCTGCTGCCTCAGATATGCCTTCCCCAGATTCCCATTCAGTTTGTTCCTGCATCTCCTTCAGGCCTCTGATTAAAATCCCTCTTCTCTGACCACCTGATTTAAACAGCGGCTTCTTTTCTGGCACATCCTTCCCCGGCTTATTTTCTCTCTATGGAATGCAAGTTCCAAAGGGCAGGGATTAAGGTTATGCTTTGTTAATTGTTTTATCTCCAGTGCCAAAGACAATGACTGGCATATAGAAGGTGCTCGGTATATGACTTTTAAATGAAAGAACGACTTCTGCTAATGAAAGAGCATGGGGTTGTATTAGTCCATTTTTACACTGCCAATAAAGACATACCCAAGACTGGGTAATTTATAAAGAAAAAGAGGTTTCATGGACTCACAGTCCCACCTGGCTGGGGAGGCCTCACAATCATGGCGGAAAGTGAGGAGGAGCAAAGTGACATCTCACATGGTGGCAGGCAAGAGGGCTTGTGTGGGGGAACTCCCCTGTATAAAACCATCAGATCTTGTGAGACTTATTCACTACCATGAGAACAGTATGGGGGAACTGCCCCCATGATTCAGTGATCTCCACCTGGGTCCCTCCCACAACATGTGGGAATTAGGAGAGCTACAATTCAACACAAGATTTGGGTGAGGACACAGTCAAACCATATCAGGGGTGAATTATCTAAATTGGCTATCTGCACTAATCAGATGACTCAGGCCATCTGTGTTTCTGCTCAGGGAAAGTACCCCCCTTGGACTATAGAATCTCAGTGTAAACACCATACCATATCTGTACTCAGGCTTTTCAAGCTAAGGGCCCTGAACCATGAACAAGGCATAGAACTATGTGTTTAATGAGTTTTGGGATACTGACCTCAAGAGAACATTTAACTGACCAATTAGGCTAAACATTTTAATTTTAAAAATTATTTAATTGAGGGACAATATTTTAAAACCTAAATACCCCATCCAAACAACATATTTAATGAATCTAAATCCAAATGCAGCAATATTTTCTATACCAGAAAACTATGATTCAAGGATATTTCACAGAGAGATGGGAATTAACTGGTTGGGGGAAAAAAGTCTAGTTCCACAATTACACCAGTAGAACCAAACTTTGAAAATGTAGGCGATCTGTCTCCAGGACTGAGATGGCTTCCTCACATTAGTGCCTGAGAAGTGTTGGCTCATGGAGTCCCACATCACTTATGGGCCGCCAGTCAAGACACATCAGCTCTGCCTTGGCTAGCTGGTTAGCTGCAGGCAAGTTGTGGCCACAGAGCTATACAGGAAACATTTCTTGAATTGATCTGAGCAACTGTCACCCTTTTGGTGTTCTGTTGATTGAAATTACCGCATTGGGAATTGTGGGATTCACCCATACCACCCTGATAATGCATAATTACTTGTGGTAGATTGTGATACCAATGCTAGTCTCTCTTTTCTCCTAGCAAGCTCATGAGTTCCCTTTCCATTTCCCCACACTTCAATTTAAGCGCCCCCATGAAAAAAAATGACAAGAAGGAAAGACCAACTTAAGAAACTGATATTTTTTTCATGTATTTCCCTGGTCATTTTGATATGATTTTATTTGCTTTGAGTTTAAGAAGCATTATGCATGTAATAAAACTGAAGGGTAATGACCATAACCTTCCTTTGATGGGTTATGCTGCTACAGTGGGTTTTTAATCATAATATTGAAATACATTTTTCAATAGACACTCATGGAAGGGTCTTCTAAGAAAGATGGCACAGCACGGAGGAAAAAGCACATGCTTTCACTTTTTAAGCATCTGGATGTGAATCCTAGGTCTGCCTTATGGAAGGGTCTCCTAAGAAGGCAACTCTACTGGCTCTGCAACTTTGGACAAGTTCCTTAATTCCTCTGAGCCTTGTTTCTCATACATAAAATAGGCACAATGTTTATTTACCATGAGGTTTAAAGACTCACACAAAAGGCCGAGTGTGGTGGCTCACACTTATAATCCTAGAGCTTTGATAGGCTGGGGTGGAAAGATCACTTGAAGCCAGGAGTTAGAGACCCATAGCAGGACCCATATTCCACAAAACAATTTAAAAAATTAGCTGGGCATGGTGGTGCATGCTTGTAGTGTCAGCTACTCAGGAGGCGGAGGCAGGAGGACTGCTTGAGCCCAGAAGTTCAAGCCTGCAGTAGGCCATGACTGGGCCACTGCACTCCAGCCCGGGCAACAGAGCAACACCCTATCTATCTCCTTTAAAAAAAGAATCACGCAAAATGCTGAACAGTACCTGGAATGTATAGTAACTGTGTAACCAGTAACTAGCATAATTATTGTCTAACATCAAGGCATAATGTTAGACACTGTGGATGCAAAGAAAACGACAGTGTATGCACTTGGTTCATGAAAACAGAAAAACCTCCATGCCACATTATCAGAGAGAGAGGGAGGTAAGAGCCAAGTGTCAGGAGAGCTCAGAGGAAGGGGCTACTAATTCTGCTTGGGGTAATTGGAGAAGGCTTCTTAGAAGAGATGAAATCTGAGCTGAGTCTAGAAAAATAAGTGACATTGGTCTAGCAGACTAAGTATGAATGGTATATTCAAAAGCTCCAAGGATGCAGGTGCATGGCAGGTGCCAGGAATGGTAGATTCAGGGCAGGCTTTGTCCTATGTGACACCAGTGGGGAAAGAACAGACCTAAAGTGAGATCCAAGAGGAACAGCATGTTGGTGGTGGTGCTGGGGATAAACCCAGGATACCTGATGGCCAGTCCATCTACCTACTTCTGGGGTTCAGTAAGCCTAAACCATGCCCGTGGGGGTAAGAGAGAAGTGGGCATTGCCAAGTCTGATGCCAAGACAGGAGAGGGGAGGAGGTTTCAGAAGGAATGAAGTTGACAACAGAGGGCTCGAAGTCAGCTCCTTGCAGAGACTCCCTGACCATCAATCCAAAGTGAACTGCTGCCCCTGCCTGCCAGTCACACTCTTTGGAAATTATATTGCTGGTTTGTTTTCTCCCAACAGAATACAGATAGCTTCCATGGGAGTAAAAATCCTGCTTTTCTTACTCGCCACTAAATCCTCAGCACTATGCAAAGAGCACTGGCAGACAGGGTCTGGCAGGGTGGGGGTGGTTGGGTGTCCTAAAGGAGCCTGAGAGATTCTAAAAGCAGCTAATTGTTTTCTTGCTCCTTTTATTAGAGTCTGTTTATGCTTTTGATTGTGTTAGCCTAGACATGTTTTAATAGTTATGGGCCACCTTGATCTTTTTTTTTTTTGAAAGAAAGCAGATAGATAGTTTAAATATATGATAACTAATTATTTCATGACTCCTTTAATGAAAAGCACTAGAAGTCTTTATTGTGTGAGATAAAAATAAATGCATCAGTCAGCGCCTTCCAAAACAGTTCCACTTGCACTCCCTCAGCCCACCCTCAAATAGGTCCTATCGCTGCTAACTGAGTCCTGATCATGCGACTTGGAGGACACTCAAGTAACAATAATACAACTTCTATTCATAGAATTCCTCTAGTCCTCAGGCATCCTGGTCCTCAGCACAGACCTCCTGTAAGGAACTTTCAGAGTTCAGTTTGGGTAATTATGTCCTACATGTCACCTCAACTCACCATACCTGCATCTTCTTAAATAATAGCTCTTTGGCCTAAAGACATTACGTAAAGACATTCTTCCTTGTTTGGATTACTTTTTCTCCCCCTTTAAGTTAAAACCCATGTTGCCGGGCACCGAATTATATGGCTGCTCACATAGCTACCAGAAACTGCACATGGAAAAAAGTTACGAGCATTTTTGTGTAGTCAGAGGTGAACTGAGTATCAGTTGAGAAGTAAAAGAGGTCATCAGCTGGGCAAGTCCACCATCTGGTAGTCAGTGTAGATCCGAGTATGAACTTGAGGCTGAATGGCCCTTGCCCCAGAGGACAGGTGGATTTCTGACATCATTTACCACCAACCACACACGGCTTCCCCTCATTAGCCCCTTTCTTCTGCCTCCAAACTGCTGGGAAAATGTCCCTAGTCCTTCCAACCACCCCTGTTTCACTTGTTAATGAACACCAGACAGGAAAAATTCAAAACAAGCTGGAAAGTGATGTGAAAATGCAGGCCACCATCATGGGCACCTGGAATCTGTCTTGGCTTGTCAGGGGCCAGGAGAGGCGTGATGTGCCCTCAAGGTAGAGTCTGCTCAGGTGACAAATGGTCCAATCCCAACCTAAGCAAGCACACTGACTTGGTTTACCAAAGATGCTGACATGTTCCTATGGCATGGATCACCTGGTGCTGAACAGGCATGAGACACACTGGCTAGTCTCTGCACAGTTCCAATTTCAGGGTGGGAAGGAGGCAGGGAAGAAGTGGACATTATTCCACTTGATGTTAATGACTCTCCTTTAATGTTGATGTTTTTCCTATTGGTTTACAGAGTTAGTGTCTGTAAGAATCTGTGGCTGCATCTTTTTATCCTTCAAATCTCAACTCACAAATAGTAACATAATTACAGCCAACACTTACAGTGCCCTCACTAGAGACCACATACTGTTTTACGTGCTTCCTATTAACTCATTCAATCCTCATATCATTCCTATGAGGAGGGTCCTATTATACCCCCACTTTACTAATTAGAAATTAAGGGACAGAAAGATTAAGAACTTTCCAAAAGTCACACAGCTGGTAAGTGGAAGGGCTAGGATTTAAACTGAAGGCAGAGAGAACTTTAATTGAAGTGTGCACCTCAGGACTGTAATAGGCCACGCACCCTGGTGGCTGATTATTTGGGGGGCAACTGCAACATGGGACGTAGGGAAAAGCATGGAAAATTAGGAGCAGGTTTTTCATAACCTTATATTCTTTATAGATCTATAAATGCCAGCTACTGAGTAACTGCCATGAGGAATACAAATGGCACAGGCTGGCAAGCAAGTCTGTCATAACGGGGTTGGCATCTTCAGCCTGCAGTTGACAGGCAGCAGTGGTGAGCATCACACTGCTAGGCCTCTGTCCTGCCTTGTCATCAGGGCCATTTGTCAGTGCTGCATGCCTCATAGGTCAGTGCATGGGGGAGGTGGTTGTGGTGGTCCCCACATGCCCTCAGGCTGGCTGTCTCACTGCTCCTCTTCCTCTCCAAAAATAATTAGCTCCAAGCACAGGCAGCAAGCATCATAGAGGCAGAGGCCTAAAAGGATCTTGTCTAAGTGTGCAGGCACCTCCAGGTGATTTATTTCATCCTTTTCTAGAGAAAGCACCTTAGTCCAGGCACTCGTATATTCATATTCATGGTCTAAACACATAGCATTTGAAGTGGGAAACAGGAGGCCGACTTACCCATCCCCCACTGGGTGGGGAGGTACCCTTCTCTCCTGTTAATAGCAGTGGTCATAACAGTAACCACCTGAGCTATCATTTGTTCAGTTTTGTTCAGTGCTTTTTTTTTTTTAATCACAAGGCATGGTACCAGGACTTATTTTATTAAAACTTCCCCCGACTGGTTGTATTAGGCCCATCTTATAGATGGGGAAAATGAGGCTCAAAGAGGTTAAGTAATTTATCCAAGCTGACAAAACATTAAAGCAAAAGAGCTGTCTGGGATCTTGTTGATTTCAGACCTGTGTCTGTCAAGGTATCTGACACACTCTGACGCACACATACACCGCGCATATGCACACACACACACACACACACACACACACCCTCCTTAACAGGCGTCAGGCTGTTCTGAGCACTCTACCCTTTATTCATTTAATCTTTACAACAACCTCATGAGATGGGCAAGATTATTATCCCCAGTTTGCAAATGCGGGAACTTAATACAAAGATTCACTTGCCCAGGTTTGCACAGTTTGCATCTAGGGTGACCAACAATATCAGATTGCCCAGGACTGACTGGATTCTTGAGATGTGGGATTTTCGGTTTTAAAACTGCTCAGCCCAAGGCAAACCAGATGTGTTGGTAGTCACCCTATAAGTGACAGAGACAGAATTTAAGTCAAGAGTTGTGAATGCTCATAACCATGACATAAACTGCATCTTTTTCCTTTGTGGATGTTTTGTCCCCAGTTTAGTAGAAACAGAAGCTAGTTTTGGAGGAGCTTTGTGGTTTCAGGTACCTCCCATTGTGCGCTCATCTGGTACTAAGATGGGTGTCCAGAATGTCACCCCTAAACTGCTGCTGAAGGCACAGCCTCTAACAGCAACCCCTGAGAGTCCAAACTTTATGCAATTGCAGGGCTTCCCAGGGACTGAAAGAACTGATTCCATTGTTTAGTTTAAGAAGAGCTGAGCTGATAGCCTGGAGTGCCTGATGAATACCAGTGCTGCTCCCTGGGGTGACAACTCAGAATTCCAAAGCCACAACCAGATGTGGAGTTGACAGTAGTTAATGAGGGATGGTCGAGGGCTTGGGCACAGTCCACATGCCAGGTCAATTCTTCAGAGACGCCAGAATCGTTTATTCATTCTGTGAGTCTCTGGCATCTTTGGGGTCACCGAGTTCTTTTCCTCCACACTTTGGGGAGGGGAAGCAGGCAATTCCCATGCGACAGATGATTTGAGTTTTCTGTTATCTGTCCATGCATTCAAGTGTGTATGTGATGTGATGGGGTGGGGGTCAGGTTCTTTTTGGTTAACTTTTGGTCCCTGCAATTCTTGGTTCAAAATTATTCTATTTACTTTTGGCTGGGCACAGAGGCTCATGCCTGTAATCCCAACACTTTGGGAGGCTAAGGTGGGTGGATCACTTGAAGTCAGGAGTTGGAGACCAGCCTGGCCAACATGGCGAAACCCCATCTCTACTAAAAATACAAAAATTAGTCAGGTGTGGTGGTGAGTGCTTGTAATCCCAGCTACTTGGGAGGCTGAGGCAGGAGAATCACTTGAACCCAGGAGGCAGAGGCTGCAGTGAGCCAAGATCATACCACTGCACTCCAGCCTGGGCAATGGTTCGAGACTGTCTCAAAAACAAAACAAAAAAACCCCAAATTATTCTATTTACTTTTAAAACACTTGGAGACAACCAAAGTCTAGCTTTTGGTTTTCGGGAAACTGGGCTATGGATCAACGGCGCTTTCTATTTCAGGACTGACTAGGAAGTGTTTTTAGAATAACTGGAAAGGGTGGGTTTCATGGTGGTGAGGGTTTCTAGAAGTCAGAACTGACTGCCTAGTGAGGTTTTCTGATCAGTTTTGAAAGCAGCCTAGGTTTTCAGCTGCCTGTGATGAGCCCTTTTTGAGTCCTCGTGTTTTTGTGAAGTCTGTGCAACCCCAGGGGCTGTGCAGAGGTTGTCAGAGCTTGATATGGAGATGGAGGTGTGGGGGAAGGTGAAAATCATTCCCAGACCTTTAAAAACATTTCCTCTGTTCCTCAAAGTGCATTCCATCGCATTCTCAGAATAACCACGATATGTCTGAGTTTGTCCAAGCCCCTTCTGGGCTGGGTGTCACAGGCCCTCCTGGATGTGCTGCATGACACTCAGTGGAAAATTGTGTTCTTCCTTGCTCGGTGTTTGGAAACATGTCATGCAAAGATGGCTGGTTCCTCATACCAAATATTTTTACATGAAACAAAAATCCTATTTTTCCAGCCAGTTTCTGTATTTGCTAAATTAGCTTCCTCTTCCCTCCTAATACATTTAAAAGAAATAACCTTACTCCTTCTATAAAACATATTCCCCAAAATCGTGTTATGCAAATGAAGGGGGAATAGAGTGGATGCTTTTCCTGTTTGCAGGAAATGCTATTATATTAAAACACTTATTGGATAACTGAAAGCCCTTCTTCTTCTATCACCCTTGGGCCAGGCCTACTCTTTGGTTACTGCTCTGCTGGATTCCTCTGACCCCAGGCTGGAGAGCAGTGGCATCATCATAGCTTACCACAGCCTCAACCTCCTGGGCTCAAGGGATCCTCCCTCCTCAGCCTCCTGAGTAGCTAGGGCTACAGGTGTATACCACCACAACTGGCTAACTTTTTCATTAATTTTTTTGTAGAGACTATGTTGCCCAGGCTGGTCTTGAATTTCTAGGCACAAGCAATCCTTCCATCTCCATCTCCCAACTAGCTGGACTACCAGCGAGAGCCACCACACCCAACTCTGCTCAGTTCTTTTTGTTTGGCAGACAAGGCTTCTTGGGCTAGACAAGGCTTCTTGCAGTCAGACACATTGACAAACTGTCCCTCTTCACATCAAACCCATCTCTACCACAGGTCTTTGTCCAATCTGGCTTCTCACTTGGAGTGGCCACCACTCAAACGAATCCTACTCTTTTTTCCTAAGTCCTGACTCTCATCTCACTTTCTCCACTGATGCTTCATAGTGATCTCTCACCTCTCAATGCATTAATTTATTCCACAAATATTGAAGTGATTACTAAAGTCTACCAAATGTAAGGCACCAGGCTTGGTGCTCCTATGACTCTATGCCAGTTAGCAATCCAACACAGAAATAAAGCAGACAGGCAAACAAGTCCAATATGTCTATACTTGCTTAGTGCCGGGACCTTAGGGTTTTATTACATATTGACACAGAGAGTTGCATGGATGTTGGTTGAGCCTGTTTGACTAGACTGCAAACTTCTTAAGGCCATGCCTCCTGTCTTTTGTATCCTCCACTGTACATACAGGGTTGAAGACACAACAGACATTCATGAAATACTTCTTTACTTTTATTAGGATCAAATAGGAATTGTTCTTTTTCTGATTTCAAAAGTAATTGAGGTTCAGAGAAGAAACTTTTTAGAATATGGAAAATAAAGAAAATATTATCCAGCCTGGGCAACAGAGCAGGGCCCTGTCTCAAAAACACAAAACCAAAACCAAACCAAACCAAACAAAAACCCTGTAAATCCACTCCCAGAGAAAACTGCTGCTAATGTGTTTTATTTATTCTTTCAATCTTTTTTCTATGCATAGACACATATACTTCTGTATGTTTATGTTTTTGTATTGATTGTGCTATCAATCTATTAACATGCTTGTCCTCCTATCCAGTGGTTCTTAACCTTGGCTGAGCAATAGACCCATTTGGGAAGATTTTTAAAAATCTAGCTTATGAGGTACCTCAGATCAATCAATCTCTGGCAGTGGGTCTGCTAAACATCAGATACAGACAAACGACTGCATAGATCTCCAACTAGATTGAAGAACAGGACCCTCCAGAGAGCTTCCAAGAAGACACCAACCTAGGCATGGGTTTATGTTCCTGACAAAGAATAAGGATTGTTATAAAGAATGTTCTATTTTGAATTGTGAAAATAATTATTTAAAGCTGTACAATTTTTTTTGTTTGTTTGTTTTGAGACAAGGTCTCACTCTGAAGACAAGGTTACCCAGGCTGAAGTAATATGGCATGGTCTCAGCTCACTGCAACCTCTGCCTCCCAGGTTCAGGTGATTCTCCTGCCTCAGCCTCCTGAGTAGTTGGGACTACTGGCGTGCACCACCACGCCTGGCTAATTTTTGTATTTTTAGTAGAGATGAGGTTTTGCCATGTTGGCCAGAGTGGTCTTGAACTCCTGACCTCAAGTGATCCCCCTGCCTTGGCTTCCCAAAGTGCTAGGATTACATGCGTGAGCCAAAGCACCCGGCCTCAAGCTCTATGATTTTATATGATATGCACATCTCATGTGAAATCAGATAGTGGCCTATTAGTAGAAGACTAGGAGACTAGGGATTTTTCTGCTTCTTAGGTAAATTTGGAAATACAGTTTTTGCATCTCCAAATGAAGACAGACCCAGATGCATTGTAGAATTCACTCTGCATTTAGGTAGTTTTAGACACTTGAAACAATTAGTGGCCCTCTTTACTTTGCTAATTATCCTAAAATACTCAATGAAGGCTCCATTCACACTGTCCCACCATCCTCCTGCTTCCCCTGGCAGTGATAGAGGATTTGGTTATTTATAGTAATGGAATAAGTTGATTAGGATACTGAGAACTTACATTCAGAAGACATCTTTCTTTTCTATTCACTTAATTATAGTCTGGCTGGTCAGCCTAGTCTTAAATTGACCATCAATTGGATGACATAAAACTTACATTTTAGATAAGGGTCTTTGTTCTTCTGGAAAACCAGGAGATTTGGTTCATTGCTCTCTTACTGTTAATAGTATTAATATGTTTCGAGGAGATACGGTTTGATAAGAAATAGTCCTACGGTTTAAATTATATTGTTTTTTTTTTTTCTCTTCTAAAATTATAGTGAAAGCTTTCACTAGACCTTGATGGCACTATGGTCATTATCCTGTCAAAACTGTGGTGGATTTGAAGAGCTAGTGATGAAGAATGGAGGTTTCCTGTCCTAGAAATAACCAAAGGCCCAGGCTTGGAGGTGGCAGAAAAAGTGGCACTTAAGGTAACAAATGTTTGTTGAGACCTGTACTACTATTTCACACATAGCATCTATCACATTTAATACTCACCTCCAAATCTGAGGACCAAGGTGGTACTCTCTCCATTTTACAGATAAGAAAATAGATTGAGAGAAGCTAAGTCACACACCCAAGTTCACACAGCAAGAAGGCCCAGATGGTTTTTCTTAAACTTTATTCAATTCTAACACAACCAGTAAAATGACAGATCAAGAAATGAAAAACAGGCCTGTAATGCTTTAAGCCTACACTCTTTCTAGAACCAGTCAATATTATCTCCAGGGCTGACTCAATTCCTAGAAAGTGAATTGGGTTTCTGAAGAGACTACAAGTAAGGTTTAGGGGAAATAAACATAGTTGAGCCATTTGGGTCCTGCACAAAGATGCCCAGCTGAGGAATTGAAGGAACTGAGGAATTGAGCATCCAGCTACTGCTCTGCTTTCCAAGAGGCATGCTAGCAGAAGATGCATCTGTCAAGAGGAAGGAACCCTTTCTTTGCAAAAAAGCTCTGTCTGCTTGCCCAAAGGGGTGTTTTCTTCTGATTTTCACATGATCTGGGGGTGCTTTCTGTGAATTTACACATGATCTAAGACTTCCCCTTGTGGAGGGAGTCTTAGAGGGTAAAGATGGGGATTTGTGGTTGATTTGGAAGCTTTCAGAAAGCTCTGTGTATTGGACAACAGTAGTGGTGTACATTGGATAGCCTTTGGCAACGACAGGGCCTCACATGTGTCATGCTCCTCTTTCACTCTCATTTAGAACTCCCCAAACTACTCATGGTGGGCTATAATCCCCTTTTGTTACACATTAAATAAAATTAACTAAAAGCTCTGGCCAGGCTGGGAGCGGTGGCTCACACACATCCCAGCACATTGGGAGGGTGAGGAGGACAGATCATTTGAGGTCAGGAGTTTGAGACCAGCCTGGCCAACACGGTGAAACCTGGACTCTACTGAAAATACAGAAGTTAGCCGAGTGTGGTGGTGCACGCCTGTAATCCCAGCTACCTGGGAGGCTGAGGCAGGAGAATCACTTGAACTTGGGAGATGAAGGTTACAGTGACAAGATCACACTACTTCACTGCAGAGTGGGTGACAGCATTCTGTGTGTATCTAGCTAATCAAACAGCTCAAAGACTCTTGGTTTCCTGCCTGGAATTCCAGCTCTATTTTGACCTCAGCAGAGCTTAGAAATATTTCTGTGCCTCAGTCAAAGTTCACTGGCCATCATCCCCCATAAAGAGAGAACTGTCAGGCCAGTGGATGAAAACATTAATTGCAAAACCACAATTACTTTTGCACCAACCTAGTAACTTGAGGGTTCAAAAGTGCTTACAGGCAGCCTCAGTTAGGGGAAGTTCTTCTTGGATCAATGCCATGGTAGGCAATCCTGTTATCCTGTGGCCAAAACAGTATCTTCCTTTCAGGGAGGGCACTCTGAAAGCCAGGAAAGGGCTGTGTTGGGGGTTGGTGTGGGGAGGCACTGGCAAGCTAGGCTGGGCTGGTTAAGATAATGAAATTCTTTGTGAGGTCAGTCACATCTTTAGGAAATACCATCCTGTAATTTAACAAAATGGGCAAAGAGGTAATTTGCAAATTGGACTCTGCAAATTTCTAGTATCTAATTACTATTTAATAAATAACTTGTTTATTGACATTCAATTTTTTAAAATGCAAGCCATTGTGTGGAAGACTTTGCTTAAAGGAAAAGCGTCACAGTATGTTTTGGCACCTTCTAGAAAAGAAAAAAATATTAAATAAAGATAACATACGCCACGTTCAGCAGGAAACCTCTTCCAATCAACAGTGATATGAACAAACAAAACCCCATCACTGGGCACAGCACACTGCTCCCTGAACACATTCCTGTGTCCATCCTCATGTTGATATCAGAAATTCAATTTGAGGAGCTTATAAATGTTGATGTAAAATGATGAGTACTGGTTACTCTATTAGTGAGACACAATAGCTACTTCTGAATCATTTTCATAATCTTGAATTCTCATGTCTGAATTACCAACTGTTCAAACCACCAAACCCTGGCACAAAGTGGGGAAACCAACAAATGCAACTTAGTATCAGAATGCCTACTTTTTGGAAGAAATTTTAAAGCCCAATGAAAACCCTTGGCCAAGCAGCTGGTAAAGACAAAGTAAGAACTAAGGCACAGCTTTTCACAACAGTGATGAGAGGCTTTTCCTTCTAGACCCCTGTGCTACTCTGGACGCAAATAGCCGCTATCTCAATGCCTTTCCATGTAATCTAGTATCTGCTTGAAATTCTCTTTTTTCTGCTCAACAATACCATGTTCTGTCTTTCTGCCTTCACAATCTGGCTTAAAGGCATCTTTTAAAAGCCTTTCCTTCAGGCTCATGGTAAAATTACTCTCTTTTCTCTTGAACTCTTGTAACCTCTGGAACTTATCAGTTGTGAATTCCCTCGAACTCTTCTGTTATATTGTGAGGACCTTAATGGTAGAAACTCTGTCTTAAAATCTTTGAATCTCCAGCAGCTGGCTCCACAGAAGGCTCACGATGTTTATAAAATTATAGAGCTAATTCTTCTTTGTAAGAGACACAATCATCATGCTAAAGCAATAGAAATGAAACCTAAATGAAGGGTGAGGAATACATAAGAGGCTAAATGTATGCTGGATCAAATAAGGTTTTAGACTCTTCCCCGCCCCTAAAAAAAAAACAGAAAAACAAAAAACGAGAAGAACAAAACCTGACCCAAGCTTGTGTGTATAAACATTAGTTACAACTGAAATATACTATTGGGAACTAAAATATTCAGTTTTCTATTCACAGCACCAAGGTCAGTTTCTTCAATTCACATTTATAAACAGATACGAATTTCAAGGAACAGATATTGTTTTATTTCTACATGTTCAGTGAACTAGCAGATTCAAGGTATAAGCTATTTTTCTAAGACAAGGATTATTTATTCATTGTAACTGACTTTCTTCTATTTTAGGAATTTATATACTTAGATGTAGAGCGCTTTCATAATGTGGTGTGGTGCTCCCTATATGATGGCTTCAAAATCCTTCTGAGAGTGAGTTTGCATGAATTCCCCCACACCCATAATTAGTCTCTACGAGCCTGGTGCTGACTCCGTTATTGCAAAGGTTCTTAGCCCCAGGGCACTCCTTGGCTCCACTGGTTCTGGAGGAGGGCAGGCTCCAGTCTCCTTTCAAGCACTGCATTCATGCATAGGAAATGCTTTGACTCTTCTGTACATTTCCAGTGTCTCTCTTTACATTCTTCAGCATTGTCACCTTCGCTCAGCAAAAGCCTGAACTTTGCACCCTCACTGGATTGGTGGTAAAGCTCATACTCACACATCCAAATTACAGGGTGGACAGTGCAACAGTGAGCCTCAGCAGGGGAAAAGGGGCTACCAGGGCTGTCAGCTACTGGACTTCGTGAGGACAATGACTTTATGAAAGTTGCCTCCTCCCTGGCAGATTCAGTATCTTCTCCAACAAATAAGGGAAGAATTACAGGGATTCTAGTTCCATTACAAAGGCAAAATGCCACAAGCAATTAGGTGATGTTTATGGTCTAATAAAGTTTCTTTTTCTTCATTCACCCACAAACTAATATTTTTGAGCTTACTATGTGCCAGGTTAATATTTTCTAAGTTTATTTAATACTCAGAATTCAGGATTGCCCATGTTTAAGTGTTTTCCAGTCTGTCTCCTAAAATTCTTTGTAATAACATGCGCAGGTTGTTGCCTAACCCTTTGTGTCCACTCAGTGTATTTTCCCTTTGAAAACTGCTCTTTTGCCAGTTGGAAGAACTGTCAATCAATCACTGGGGGGTCATCCAGAGATGACAGCCAAAATATTTAAGAAATACATAGTCCTCCCTTATCCATAGTTTTGCTTTCCGCAGTTTCAGTTACCTGTGGTCAACTGCAGCTTCAAACTATTAAGTAGAAAATTCCAGAAACAATTCATAAGTTACAGTTCAATAGTAGCCATATGCTATGTCACAATGCTATGTCATAGCTATGTCATTCACCTCATTTCATCTCATGTGGGCATTTTATCACCTCATATTATCACATGTAGAAGGATGGGTACTGTACAATAAGACATTTTGAGATAGACCACGTATGCACAATTATTACAATATATCGCTATAATTATTTTATAGCATTGTTAATCTCTTCCTGTGCCTAATTTATTAATTTAGCTTTATCACAGTTATGTACATGTAGGAGAAAACAGTGTATACAGGGTTCAATACTGTGGTGGTTTCAGGTATCCACTGAGGGTCTTAGAACACATTACCTGTGGATAAGGGGGGACTACTGTATAGCCTAGACAGCAACTAGTGAGAACAGATAATTGACCAAAGCTGGTCTAAACAAACTGGCTAAGTTTACCTACCCTGGCACCACCTCCCTGGAAGGTGGGGACTAGCTGGGAGAAGCATGTGATCAAACCTAGCCAATCAGGACATCTATAGCCAAAGGTATTGGCTCTGGGATGGACATGTGACTCAAACATCAGATCAATCAGAGCTGAGACGACACATGTCTGGTTGGTGGGAAGAGGCTACCCATAAAAAAAGGCCATCACAGAGGAAAGCAGAATAGCCCAATACAGAAAGAATGCATGTTGATGTAGTTCCAAGATACAGGGATGTCTGGAGTTTTCAGTTTATGAACCATTCTGGTCTTGCTGGCTTATTGGCAATTACAGCTTAAGAGTCCTGACCAACACACACACACACACACATACACACACACATACGCACACACAGAAAACAACACGAGAAAACTTAGAAAACCAAAACTTAGGCACTGAACTGACACAATCTAGGAGATAAGGGCACTGGAGCTGGAGCTGGACTGAGAAACACAATAGCTACCTTCCCCCAGGCATTAACTTCAGAGACAGGAGAACAGAGTCTGCCTGGGAGCAGGCAGTGGGGATGGCAGCATAGTTGAGGAGACAAGGTACTTCTAAATTACCCTAGTCCAGAGACCTAGAGGCCATTGCAATAGAAAAACTGGGTAACATGGGTGCTGATTTTTAAGGCAACCAAGCTACTGCTTTACATTCACATATTTCTACATTCACGTAGAGACTGCAATGCCTAGGAAATGAGAACAAAAGTCTAGAAGAGAAGGGACATTGGTGGCACATTGCATCCTGGAAGAAATAGTCCACCCAGTAAAACATGAAGCTCTGTTAGCAGGGACAGATGCAGGGAGACCCTGGGAACAGAGCAAGCACGGCATCTGACAGCTCCATGTACATTGTGAGCTCCCAGAGTGTGAGAGAGTCAGGAGGAGGTGTACAAGCTACCACCATAGTAGCACAGAGCCACATTGGAAAGAACTTATTACACAGTGCAGGTAAGGCTGGGCTGAACTTACTCAGCATCTGTGGGCCAGAGACAGCATTTGCCTGGTTCCTAAATGCATGACAATCAGAGCCACAGGAAATGAACATACACCATCCAAGGGCAAACCCAGTCCTGAAGAAGCTTCTCTATTCCAAGACAGGTACAGAGAACACATTAACATGGGGCCTGCAGACAAAAATGCTACAGAGACTAGAAAAAATGTAGGCGAATACTTTTCAGACCTCAATATGGAAAAAAAGCTTTCACACTTTCTACCATTTAAAGAAATAGAAGTTTGATATGTTTAATCAAGTAAAAATTAAATACTTTCTCCATCAAAAAGTATTCTAAAGCTATTGCAATTATGTAAAAATGTTTGCCTTCACACACAAGCCTAGCAAATAATAGTTGTGTTAGAGCAATTTGGTTATAGAGTTGTGCTCTCTACTTTCCCAAACATTCCTTAAGATTATTTTTAAGTAATGTTTTAAAATATACAGAAAGAATCATAAGTAAAAAAGACTAATGATAATAGAAAAAATAATTGCAAGATATGTAATCAAAGATCATCTTTAACATATAAAAGGTATACAAAAGTCACCCAAAAAAGCCACCAAAAATGACTAATATTGAAGGAATGTATATGGGAAATTAAACATAAGAAAATTGTTTATCCTCATTTATAATTAAAGAAGTGCAACATTATACTTAAAGAATACTGAGATTATATTTTCATGTATCAAATCAGCAATGATAACATCCATTGCATATAAAGATCTTAAGTGAAACACTTCATAAAAGCTGATAGTAGGAGTATAAACTTTTTAGAAAGCAATTTGGCATATGTATCAAGTATTTTTAAAATCTCCTACTTTGAATCAGTAATTTTACATCTAAGAATTCAGAGTAAAAAAAGTAGTATTATTTAGGACAGTGAGAACTTAAGTATGTATCTAAGTAAATGTCCCTATGTCTAGGGGATAGTTTCATTGACTATGGCATGCCAAAGACAAGACTATGCAGCCAGTTAAAACTATATTTTTTGTTTAAGTATTTCAGGGTCAAATTACATAGTGTCTAGAATTTGCTTTAAAATGCTCCAGAAAAAAGGAGGGGGGACAGGGAATTAAAATTGTAAAATGAGGCCAGGCACAGTGACTCACACCTGTAATCCCAGCACCCTGGGAGGCTTAGGCAGGAGGTATTGCTTGAGCTCAGGGGTTTGAGACCAGCCTGGCCAACATGGTAAAACCCCGACTCCACAAAAAATACAAAAAATTAGCCGGTGTGGTGGTGTGTGCCTATGATCCCAGCTACTTAGGAGGCTGAGGTGGGAGGATGGCTTGAGCCTGGGGAGGCAGAGGTTGCAGTGAGCCAAATACACACACAGACACACTGCTTTAGTCTCATACTTTCTTGCTTCCAGTAAGTTAAACTCAGCTGAGAGGTTCCCCCCTCCACTACTTTGTCTAGCAGGAAGTGCTGTGGACATGAGGTGGGGAAAGAACACTTTATGGACAACAGAATTCTGTGATCAGCAGAAAACTGGGTCAGAAAAGAAGAGGCCACCTGTTCTTTTCCTGCACCAGCTCACTGCATTCTCTTAAGTAAACCACTTTATTTTCCCGGGCCGCATTCCTCTCATCTATAAAGTGAAATGCTTGGATTGGACAATCTCTAAGACCCTTAATAATCTTGAAATTCGATGGCTCAGCCATTATCCATCTCATTCTGTACCCACAACTCCCTGGATGAGATACACAGAAATAGACAGTAGTTGGTACAATACTTAGTTTTCAAAATGTTTTTGGTATAAATGATTTTAGCTTGAAACTAGTTATTAGGTTCTTCCTGCTCTGATGCTTCTCCACCATGTAAACATATAAGCCTGGGGTGAATGTAAAGGGAGGTGGATGAACTCATAATCATGTAAACTGTGAACAGGATTAAATGTGAGAGTGAAATGCCCCACATTTGTAATACGTTTGAACCAAGCTGTTGGTAAGCCACAATTTCTGCACTTCATTTTTCTTGACATCAGATCATAATTGCTGTCCAGAGTTCTAAGAGAGATCTTAGGACAAGTTCTTCCAGGCTCGGGTGTTGTTGCTCTTTGCTCTATCACAACAACATCCTGGCAATATACTTATTTCTCTCTCTAGAGGAATGTTTTGGTAACGGACACAGTGAGTCCTCTTTGAGGACTGGAAACCACTTGCTACTTCAGTTGTTCTTTTGGCTAGAAACGAGTTAACAGGCTCTGGTGCAGCTGTAAGAAATATACAAGACAAAAACTGACACCCCAAGCATCTATTCAGTCTTGCAATGAGAAACAAGGATGACGTTATTTCTAAATACAACTATGCAATGGCTTGAGTTCTTAAGAAATGATGGACCAAGGACACAAATACTATCACAATATATTGAGTGTTCCCTTCAAGAAAGCAGCACGTGGCTGGGCACAGTGGCTCATGCCTATAATCCCAGCACTTGGGGGGGCTGAGGCAGGCAGATCACCTGAGGTCAGGAGTTCAAGACCAGCTTGGTCAATATGGTGAAACCCCATCTCTACTAAAAATACAAAAATTAGCCAGGCATGTTGGCACGCACTGTAGTCCTGGCTACTCGGGAGGCTGAGGCAGGAGAATCACTTGAATCTGGGAGGCAGAGGTTGTAGTGAGCCGAGATAGACTCCATCTCAAATAAATAAATAAATAAATAAATAAATAAAATAAAAAAAAGAAAGTATCTGGTGACACAAAACCATCAGCTACAAAATGTTTGCTTTCCATAAAGACCCTGCAAAAGGCCATTCCCTCTTGAATGGAGCAGCTCATCCACAGCACTGCATTTTGATAGTCCCCATAGGAAATTCTCCTCATGCCAGTTGGAAAATAACATTCCCTATGTGACCATTTGGAGAGGAAGTTCCAACCACAGGAGACAGACTAAACAGAATTCCTGAGAGCATTCAAATCATTATGCTAGAAACAAAGACATCAGACCATACTTTGCTAGTGCTCAGCTCCTGTGGGGCAACAGGGTGATGGGTTTCCGCTAAAGGCTGCCTCACCTGAGGGTGAATTCAGGTTCACCCTTCCCTCAAGGAACACTGCAGGCTGCCCAGGAAGTTGCTGCCAGCACCATCTGTTCCAAATATTTCCTCCTCTGGGAGCCTGCCAGGCTGACGCTGTGTCCTCATTTGGGTCCAAAGATCCTGTCAGGGGAGCCCATGTATTGTTTTCCTGGGGTTACACAACAGCACAGACATTACCTCCAAAAGGACCCTGTTATTAAGCGCATATGCTCCCTAGGTGCAGAGAGAGGGCCACATATCAACACACAGCATAATTTTGTTTATTTGGTTAGTTAATTGCCTTCTGGACAGCACAGTGGGCCTGGCCTGAGACTAACTGAGTTTTACCTTTTAAGACTGCTGTAAATCCTCTAGGCAGCCATGGAAGCAGGTGCTGAGGCACACGGAGACTTGAAAATGAAGAGAGGTCCAATAGAACATACAAAGGAACCAGATTTGACCGAGGAGCTTGTTAAAAATAGAATCCTGGGCCCCATTCTCCCTCTACGAATTAGAATCCCTAAGACAGTCATTCTTAATCCAGGGCAATTTTATCCCAAAGAGACATCTGACAATATCTGGAGACTTTTTTATTTGAGATGGAGTCTCCCTCTGTTGCCCAGGCTGGAGTGCAGTGGTGCGTTCTCAGCTCACTGCAACCTCTGCCTCCCAGGTTCAAGCAATTCTCCTGCCTCAGCCTCCTGAGTAGCTGGGACTACAGGCACGTGCCATCACACCTGGCTAATTTTTGTATTTTTTGGTAGGGACGGGGTTTCACTGTGTTGATCAGACTGGTCTCAAACTCCTGTCCTTGAGTGATCTGCCTGCCTCGGCCTCCCAAAGTGCTGGGATTACAGGCATGAAACACCGTACCCAGCCTGGAGACATTTTTGATTGCCATGATTTGGGAGGGTGCTCCTGGCATGTAGTTGGTAGAGGACAGGGATGCTGCTAAACATCCTACAATGCCCAGGACAGCCCCCACAACCAAGAATTATCTGGTCCAAAATGTCAGTAGTGCTAGGGATGACTGCTTGATGTGAGAGAGGGGTGCCAACCATCTGTGTTGTTGACAAACTCTCCAGACTATTCCAGTGCACGCTAAGGTTTGAGAACCTCTGCCCACGCCCTGGCAGCCAACTGACACATCAAGGTGCCAGGGCAGTGAGGGTGGGCAGAGGTAGACAGGAGTGGACACACCAAAAGCATGAGCACTGACAGTCACAGCCTACTTTACGAGTGTATCCAAGTAAGACTTGTGGAAGACTCTCATAATAAGACCTATCAGAAAAGGATGGTTCTCAGGAGAAGCCTAGGGCCCAGTTACCCCATGGAGAAGGGGGCAGGGCAGGCTGAACAAGTGCACCTCAGAAATATCAACTTCACTGCTAATTATTCCACCATTGCCTTCACGGCTTTGTTGGTTTGGCTCTTAAAGGGTCTCTGTGAATCCTCTTCTCAAGGGCATATGTTTCTGGGTAGGGGCCCATCTTCAACCCTGAATGTTATAAGTTGATATGAGGAGAGCAGGAATTAGTGGTGGGGTGCAGTGGTTCACACCTATAATCCCAACACTTTGGGAGGCTGAGGCAGGAGGATCTCTTGAGCTTAGGAGATCTAGAGCAGCCTGGGCAACATAGCAAGACCTTGTCTCTAAAAAGAAAAAATAACAAAAAATTAGGCGGGGGAGGAGCCAAGATGGCCGAATAGGAACAGCTCCGGTCTACAGCTCCCAGCGCGAGCCACGCAGAAGACGGGTGATTTCTGCATTTCCATCTGAGGTACCATGTTCATCTCACTAGGGAGTGCCAGACAGTGGGCGCAGGTCAGTGGGTGAGTGCACCGTGCACCAGCCGAAGCAGGGGCGAGGCATTGCCTCACGCGGGAAACACAAGGGGTAAGGGAGTTCCCTTTCCAGGGGTGACAGACGGCACCTGGAAAATCGGGCCACTCCCACCCGAATACTGTGCTTTTCCGACAGGCTTAGGAAATGGTGCCCCAGGAGATTATAGCCCGCACCTGGCTCAGAGGGTCCTACGCCCATGGAGTCTCGCTGATTGCTAGCACAGCAGTCTGAGATCAAACAGCAAGTCGGCAGCGAGGCTGGGGGAGGGGCGCCCGCCATTGCCCAGGCTCGCTTAGGTAAACAAAGCAACCTGGAAGCTTGAACTGGGTGGAACCCACCACAGCTCAAGGAGGCCTGCCTGCCTCTGTAGGCTCCACCTCTGGGGGCAGGGCACAGACAAACAGAAAGACAGCAGTAACCTCTGCAGACTTAAATGTCCCTGTCTGACAGCTTTGAGGAGAGCAGTGGTTCTCCCAGCACGCAGCTGGAGATCTGAGAACGGGCTGACTGCCTCCTCAAGTGGGTCCCTGACCCCTGACCCCCGAGCAGCCTAACTGGGAGGCACCCCCCAGCAGGGGCAGACTGACACCTCACACGGCCGGCCAGGGACTCCAACAGACCTGCAGCTGAGGGTCCTGTCTGTTAGAAGGAAAACTAACAGAAAGGACATCCACACCAAAAACCCATCTGTACATCACCATCATCAAAGACCAAAAGTAGATAAAACCACAAAGATGGGGAAAAAACAGAGCAGAAAAACTGGAAACTCTAAAAAGCAGAGTACCTCTCCTCCTCCAAAGGAACGCAGTTCCTCACCAGCAACGGAACAAAGCTGGACGGAGAATGACTTTGACGAGCTGAGAGAAGAAGGCTTCAGACGATCAAATTACTCCGAGCTACAGGAGGATATTCAAACCAAAGGCAAAGAAGTTGAAAACTTTGAAAAAAATTTAGAAGAATGTATAACTAGAATAACCAATACAGAGAAGTGCTTAAAGGAGCTGATGGAGCTGGAAACCAAGGCTCGAGAACTACGTGAAGAATGCAGAAGCCTCAGAAGCTGATGCGATCAAATGGAAGAAAGGGTATCAGCCCTGGAAGATGAAATGAATGAAATGAAGCGAGAAGGGAAATTTAGAGAAAAAAGAATAAAAAGAAACGAGCAAAGCCTCCAAGAAATGTGGGACTATGTGAAAAGACCAAATCTACATCTGATTGGTGTACCTGAAAGTGACGGGGAGAATGGAACCAAGTTGGAAAACACTCTGCAGGATATTATCCAGGAGAACTTCCCCAATCTAGCAAGAGAGGCCAACATTCAGATTCAGGAAATACAGAGAACACCACAAAGATACTCCGCGAGAAGAGCAACTCCAAGACACATCATTGTCAGATTCACCAAAGTTGAAATGAAGGAAAAAATGTTAAGGGCAGCCAGAGAGAAAGGTCGGGTTACCATCAAAGGGAAGCCCATCAGACTAACAGCGGATCTCTCGGCAGAAACCATACAAGCCAGAAGAGAGTGGGGGCCAATATTCAACATTCTTAAAGAAAAGAATTTTCAACCCAGAATTTCATATCCTGCCAAACTAAGCTTCATAAGTGAAGGAGAAATAAAATACTTTACAGACAAGCAAATGCTGAGAGATTTTGTCACCACCAGGCCTGCCCTAAAAGAGCTCCTGAAGGAAGCGCTAAACATGGAAAGGCACAACCGGTACCAGCCACTGCAAAATCATACCGAAATGTAAAGACCATCGAGACTAGGAAGAGACTGCATCAACTAACAAGCAAAATAACCAGCTAACATCATAATGACAGGATCACATTCACACATAACAATATTAACTTTAAATGTAAATGGACTAAATGCTCCAATTAAAAGACACAGACTGGCAAATTGGATAAAGACTCAAGACCCATCAGTATGCTGTATTCATAGGCTCAAAATAAAAGGATGGAGGAAGATCTACCAAGCAAATGGAAAACAAAAAAAGGCAGGGGTTGCAATCCTAGTCTCTGATAAAACAGACTTTAAACCAACAAAGATCAAAAGAGACAAAGAAGGCCATTACATAATGGTAAAGGGATTAATTCAACAAGAAGAGCTAACCTAAATATGTATGCACCCAATACAGGAGCACCCAGATTCATAAAGGAAGTCCTGAGTGACCTACAAAGAGACTTAGACTCCCACACATTAATAATGGGAGACTTTAACACCCCACTGTCAACATTAGACAGATCAACGAGACAGAAAGTCAACAAGGATACCCAGGAATTGAACTCAGCTCTGCACCAAGCAGACCTAATAGACATCTACAGAACTCTCCACCCCAAATCAACAGAATATACATTTTTTTCAGCACCACACCACACCTATTCCAAAATTGACCATATACTTGGAAATAAAGCTCTCCTCAATAAATGTAAAAGAACAGAAATTATAACAAACTATCTCTCAGATCACAGTGCAATCAAGCTAGAACTCAGGGTTAAGAATCTCACTCAAAACCGCTCAACTACGTGGAAACTGAACAACCTGCTCCTGAATGACTACTGGGTACATAATGAAATGAAGGCAGAAATAAAGATGTTCTTTGAAACCAATGAGAACCAAGACACAACATACCAGAATCTCTGGGATGCATTCAAAGCAGTGTGTAGAGGGAAATTTATAGCACTAAATGCCCACAAGAGAAAGCAGGAAAGATCCAAAATTGACACCCTAACATCACAATTAAAAGAACTAGAAAAGCAAGAGCAAACACATTCAAAAGCTAGCAGAAGGCAAGAAATAAATAACATCAGAGCAGAACTGAAGGAAATAGAGACACAAAAAACCCTTCAAAAAATAAATGAATCCAGGAGCTGGTTTTTTGAAAGGATCAACAAAATTGATAGACCGCTAGCAAGATTAATAAAGAAAAAAAGAGAGAAGAATCAAATAGATGCAATAAAAAATGATAAAGGGGATATCACCACCGATCCCACAGAAATACAAACTACCATCAGAGAATATTACAAACACCTCTACGCAAATAAACTAGAAAATCTAGAAGAAATGGATAAATTCCTCAACACATACACCCTCCCAAGACTAAACCAGGAAGAAGTTGAATCTCTGAATAGACCAATAACAGGAGCTGAAATTGTGGCAATAATCAATAGCTTACCAACCAAAAAAAGTCCAGGACCAGATGGGTTCACAGCCGAATTCTACCAGAGGTACAAGGAGGAGCTGGTACCATTCCTTCTGAAACTATTCCAATCAATAGAAAAAGAGGGAATCCTCCCTAACTCATTTTATGAGGCCAGCATCATCCTGATACCAAAGCCTGGCAGAGACACAACAAAAAAAGAGAATTTTAGACCAATATCCTTGCTGAACATTGATGCAAAAATCCTCAATAAAATACTGGCAAACAGAATCCAGCAGCACATCAAAAAGCTTATCCACCATGATCAAGTGGGCTTCATCCCTGGGATGCAAGGCTGGTTCAATATACGCAAATCAATAAATGTAATCCAGCATATAAACAGAACCAAAGACAAAAACCACATGATTATCTCAATGGATGCAGAAAAGGCCTTTGACAAAATTCAACAACGCTTCATGCTAAAAACTCTCAATAAATTAGGTATTGATGGGACGTATCTCAAAATAATAAGAGCTATCTATGACAAACCCACAGCCAATATCATACTGAATGGGCAAAAACTGGAAGCATTCCCTTTGAAAACTGGCACAAGACAGGGATGCCCTCTCTCACCACCTCTATTCAACATAGTGTTGGAAGTTCTGGCCAGGGCAATTAGGCAGGAGAAGGAAATCAAGGGTATTCAATTAGGAAAAGAGGAAGTCAAATTGTCCCTGTTTGCAGATGACATGATAGTACATCTAGAAAACCCCATTGTCTCAGCCCAAAATCTCCTGAAGCTGATAAGCAACTTCAGCAAAGTCTCAGGATACAAAATCAATGTACAAAAATCACAAGCATTCTTATACATCAATAACAGACAAGCAGAGAGCCAAATCATGAGTGAACTCCCATTCACAATTGCTTCAAAGAGAATAAAATACCTAGGAATCCAACTTACAAGGGATGTGAAGGACCTCTTCAAGGAGAACTACAAACCACTGCTCAAGGAATTAAAAGAGGATACAAACAAATGGAAGAACATTCCATGCTCATGGGTAGGAAGAATCAATATCATGAAAATGGCCATCCTTCCCAAGGTAATTTACAGATTCAATGCCATCCCCATCAAGCTACCAATGACTTTCTTCACAGAATTGGAAAAAACTACTTTAAAGTTCATATGGAACCAAAAAAGAGCCCGCATCACCAAGTCAATCCTAAGCCAAAAGAACAAAGCTGGAGGCATCACATTACCTGACTTCAAACTATACTACAAGGCTACAGTAACCAAAACAGCATGGTACTGGTACCAAAACAGAGATATAGATCAATGGAACAGAACAGAGCCGTCAGAAATAATGCCACATATCTACAACTATCTGATCTTTGACAAACCTGACAAAAATAAGAAATGGGGAAAGGATTCCCTATTTAATAAATGGTGCTGGGAAAACTGGCTAGCCATATGTAGAAAGCTGAAACTGGATCCCTTCCTTACACCTTATACAAAAATCAATTCAAGATGGATTAAAGACTTAAATGTTAGACCTAAAACCATAAAAACCCTAGAAGAAAACCTAGGCATTACCATTCAGGACATAGGCATGGGCAAGGACTTCATGTCTAAAACACCAAAAGCAATGACAACAAAAGCCAAAATTGACAAATGGGATCTCATTAAACTCAAGAGCTTCTGCACAGCAAAGGAAACTACCATCAGAGTGAACAGGCAACCTACAAAATGGGAGAAAATTTTCGCAACCTACTCATCTGACAAAGGGCTAATATCCAGAATCTACAATGAACTCAAACAAATTTACAAGAAAAAAACAAATAACCCCATCAAAAAGTGGGCGAAGGACATGAACAGACACTTCTCAAAAGAAGACATTTATGCAGCCAAAAAACACATGAAAAAATGCTCACCGTCACTGGCCATCAGAGAAATGCAAATCAAAACCACAATGAGATACCATCTCACACCAGTTAGAATGGCAATCATTAAAAAGTCAGGAAACAACAGGTGCTGGAGAGGATGTGGAGAAATAGGAACACTTTTACACTGTTGGTGGGACTGTAAACTAGTTCAACCCTTGTGGAAGTCAGTGTGGCGATTCCTCAGGGATCTAGAACTAGAAATTCCATTTGACCCAGCCATCCCATTACTGGGTATATACCCAAAGGACTATAAATCATGCTGCTATAAAGACACATGCACACGTATGTTTATTGCGGCATTATTCACAATAGCAAAGACTTGGAACCAACCCAAATGTCCAACAATGATAGACTGGATTAAGAAAATGTGGCACATATACACCATGGAATACTATGCAGCCATAAAAAATGATGAGTTCATGTCCTTTGTAGGGAGATGGATGAAATTGGAAATCATGATTCTCAGTAAACTATCGCAAGAACAAAAAACCAAACACCGCATATTCTCACTCATAGGTGGGAATTGAACAATGAGAACACATGGACACAGGAAGGGGAACATCACACTTCGGGGACTGTTGTGGGGTCGGGGGAGGGGGGAGGGATAGCATTGGGAGATATACCTAATGCTAGATGACGAGTTAGTGAGTGCAGCGCACCAGCATGGCACATGTATACATATGTAACTTACCTGCACATTGCGCACATGTACCATAAAACCTAAAGTATAATAATAATAATAATAATAATAATAATAAAAGAAAAAAAAAACAAAAACAAATCTGCATGTTCTGCACATGTACCCCAGAACTTAAAGTATAATAATAAAAAAAGCTTGAGTGTGTGCACTGTAAAAAAAAAAAGAAAAAAAAATATTAGGCAAGCATTGAGGGCATGCTTGTAGTCCCAGCTATTCAGAAGGCTGAGGTGTGAGGATCACTTAAACCCAGGAGTTTGAGGTTGCAAAGAGCTGTGGTCATACTACTGTACTCTAGTCTGGGTAACAAAGCAATACCCTGTCTCTGAAAAAACATAATAATTCTAGGCCCTATATTTTGGTCACTTGGTGTAAAACAACCTATTTGTCTTTGGGGGAGGATGTAAATATTTTCACAAGAAATATCTCAACTGTCTTCTGTACTAAGAGAGTACCAAATCAAGAGTCAATGATTTGTGCTCTTTCTCATTTCTATTCAGCCATATACATTGTCCAGGCTGCTATGTCGGGGGACCTTGGCATCCTTGCCCATAGTAATGGTTGACCTGTCTTAACAGCCTTGTAAAAATCATTGAGTGAGGACCTGTAAAACAATTACAACGAAAGAAATGACTGCTCATGGGTACAAAGAAACCAGTAGTGTTAATCTGTTAAGATGAAAATGTTTTTCTATTAAGTCATGAAACTGATGGGAGATGTTTGTCATTTTGCAGGGAATAATTATGAATCCTCCTTGCTATAAGGAAAGAGAGGAGAAATAGCACCAATGTTTTCCCTCTGCATCATAATTTAAAGGTTTAGACTTTTTTAAGGAACACAAAGGATGTAATCAAATTCATATAAGACTCACCAATATTGCTGTTTCCATTACAAACTAAGTCTGTTTAATTAGGTTATGTAGACCCCGTAAACCATGGAGACCAGGCTTTGTTGTTTTGGATGCTTAAGCCATGACTCTTTTAGTCCTTTTTGCAAATTTTACCATAGTCATTATCTTTCTCCTTGAAATGTTATTATTTCCATGACACAAAACATACATTTTGATGTTGTCACAAATGAAATCTCTCCCCTCCATCAAGAATAGCAAACTTTATTTCACTCTGCTTACCTGCAAGGGTACATGAGAAATCAATCTAACAAAACAAATTGGCTCATTATGTTGTAATGAAGTTGAACATAAATTATTTTTTATGGCCAGATTTTATCATTCTATTCTGTTAGTGAATACTTTAAAACTCTGCATTAATGTTCTCAGAGGTAAATGTTACTATCAATTATAAAAATCATTGCAATTCACTGATACAGATGGGAATAAGATGTGGAAGGATGAGAGCCAGGGAAATGAGTTGAGTTTCTTGCTCTATAGCCAGCGCCTTACATATGCCACGTACTTCCTAGTCAATTCCCTGCCTTTATGCCATCTCTCTTTCACTTCCTCATTCATAGTAATTCAATAGATGAATTACTTCTCATTCATCTATTGGCACAGTTCATGAGCATGTTGGGCTGGGACTAACTGTATGTCTACATTTGATATGACCCCTGATAACTGTTGACAAAAGCACCATCACCCCCATTTTACCGATGGTGAAGCTCAAATACCAAAGTATTGGACTTAGTCAAGGTCAGTACTTCCGAGAGGTATTCAGAGACCTCATCGATAGAAGCCTTGTGGGTTAATTACTTGACCCTGCCCCCAAGTCTTCCTACCTATTTTTAATAAGCATTTTACAGTACCCTGTAGCTGCTTTGCCATTGTTTTGTTCATTATTCCATGTAACAAGGTTGCCTGGTTTTCCTTACATAACCAGGAAGAACTGGGTAGACACTAAAACCATTTCTACATAAACACAATGCTCTCCATCTGTGAATACACTTCCCATATTCTCAGGTCAGTGTCTTAGTGGAAATCCCATGGGAAATACCTAACAATTTCTTCCAGTGCCCAAAGCCACCTACCTCGCAGTGCGAATGAACAGATTCTCACTCCACATCTTCTTCAAGAGGGGACTCTTACACAAAGGCCACACACAGTTAAAGTCATTCCCTAAGGAACTCTTACAAAAATGGTCCCAGTAAAATATCTAGAAATGTATCTAGGAATGGTGCCTAGATCACCAGCAACTCCTGACCTAAAAAAGTTTCCTCTTCCTCCCCGACTTTTGTCCTAGAACACAGTGTGTTCTACAAAAGCACATTACAAAAAAATGATTTTGGCAGTCTTGATTTACCAGCTCTGGACCAGATCTCAGGGCCTCTGTGTCCCTGGTTTGGTGCTTCCATTTCCATATTGCTTCTTCATAAAGACTTTTGCAAATGCTGATGTGACACAGCTTCCTTAAATGAATGCTTTAAATGCCTCTAAAGAGACTTTGATTACACTAAGAAGCAGAAAATGTTCTTGACAAACCACTCGTTTGTTTTTCTATAATTAATTGGGTTCTCTTCCTCTTCCCAATTCTACACCTAACGATGCATCTTGTGTTGTTATTTAAATACCACAAAAGACATGGTAGATTGCATTTATTACACTATGATATAAATATTTTAGTATAGATGTAGAATTTCTGCTCCAACCCCAGGATCTTTATTTTCTGTTTTTAGCAAAATCCAAATATCTCTGACTTGGTGTTAACAGTGATGATTTCTAATTACTTAGGAAAATCTACCTTTCTGTTTACTGCTTTAACCTGAGCCACTAGGCATGCCATTAGGTGAGAAGACTCACCTCTAGGTTTGTTTTCTTTGCATTTTAGAGCGGTAGTGGTGTGAGTACTGATTTTCCTGTCAAAGTTAATTTGCCGTAAGACATATAATAAAAGTGCATGTATTAATAAATAAAAAAGGCACCTAACTTGCACAAACATCTGACACTTCTCATGGAGTCAAACACCAAACAAATTATAAAGGAAGTAAAAGCATTCCTGTAAATGCTTTCAAATGGTAAACAACACCCTTGAAGTCCTATGTGTACTTGTCCTACATGTAGCCTTGGGTCTACCCTTTCTTAATTGACAATGTTTTGTCTGAGGGTCAAGTTCTAGTCTTCCCTCTGTCTAATCTAGTTCATGGGTGGAGAAGGGAGGAAGGCTATTGGGTTTCTTGTACCAACAGGTGGCCAGATGCAGGTTCCTTGGAAAACATTGATTAGTTTTATTCCTTTTATAGCAATACACAATGAGTAGTTTCAAAGGATCAGAAAGTGGACATTTTCTATGTTCCTTTAGTATTTTCTCACTCTGTCCATCTCTCCATTTACGTTAGTGTGACTTTGCATCAAACACGGGGCTCTCCTGCCAGGCTTGTGAGACTCAGTACTGCCAGGAGCCCCACACAGGTGGACAGCCCCAGGCACCTTCTTCGTACCATTTCCCCATCTGTCATTAGGCTGTGCCCTGAGTTCCACAGGAGTCTACCCAAACCACACCCTGTAATACAGTCAAGGAAGAGAATGTCTTTGTCACTGACAACAAAAGAACAGCTTTCAGTGAGCAGCACTCCTTCCTCATGAAACACACTCTGGTCCAGCCAGTTTGCTTCCTTTCAGGAAACAGTGTGGGGAGGTCAGTGACCCGAGTGAGTTGCATCTGTACCTCTCTGAGGACAGAATATCCTAAGGCTGGGGGAGAGAGCCTTGGCTACTGTCAATAATTGCTTCTCTAATTATTCTGTCTCATTCTGAATACCAAAGATTAGGGAACATAAAGTATGTGATGAAGTTTACATAGCAATTGGTTTCAACCAACCATTGGCTAGATATGTTTCATTAAAACAAAACAAAACAAAAAAATCACAAACTCACTCCCAAGCACAGAGTCCAGAGGAAAGGAGCACATGGAACACACATGGCTTGAAGGATGGGCATGTGGATTGCTCCTGTGGATGGGACACCATGGCATCCAGGTTTTATCTGCACCCCTTTCCACTAGACTGCCTACAGAACAGTTGGGCAAGACCCTCTTCCTTCAGGCTAAGAGTCAGGATCAGCAGCCATAGAAAAACACCTTCTGGCAGCAGGGTCTTCTGCTACCTAGAACAGCTTTCCCTGTGAAGTTCTGCTGTATTTGGGGCTCCCACTAACTCCAGGGAAAATTAGTGGAGGAGTCAGGCATATAACATGAGGGGTGGCATGAGACTAGGAGCCCTGCTTTTTTGAATGCATGAGGGTTCATCGTTGAAAAACCACTCCATTGCACTTCAAGTACAATTAATCTGAATGAGCCCTACAATAGGAAAAGTCAGAGTCCATCCACTTTCTCTGTTAGATTGCTTAAACCTAGTATCATGGCATGCATTTGGTTAAAAGCTCTTCCCCATGTAGCCTGAGTCTCACTTGATTCATCTATTATTGAAAAGCTGTGATTGAAAGAGCCTTCAAACTCACAGGTGTTCAGGTCACTGGGGATGCTGCACAAAAATTCTAACTGCAGCAGCCATTAGTGTCCAGTCTCATTATTTTCATGGCCAGGAAAGGCTAAACATGAACATGCTGGAACAAGAGCCCTTTCGGGGAGAAAAAAAATAAAAGGTAACTGAAGACCCTCAATAGGGACAACATGTTCTGTAACTTCTGGAAGTAATCAGAGGGAACAAGCCAAATGGCCGATTAACAGTCATGCACAGACTGTCTTCCGTGGCCAAGTCCAGGAGATCTGACGGGTTGAAGGGGATCCAGAAAGAAGACTAAATCAACTTGGTCCCACTGAAAGTGAAGTCAGTTCCAAGGGCTGAATGTGTTTTAAAGGTTTTTGTTTTTTCCTTTAGGTTAAACTTCCTGGACAAAATCAGATCAGCCGTGTAATCACCCTGCTACAATAAAAGGGGCTCAGTGTGCTTTATGGCAACCACACCAGTCAAGGGCTCTCTCCGGCACCAAGGGGGCCATAAGGGCCCCCTGCCAAGTGGAGCTGAGGGATGCTCGAGGCCAGGGTCTGGACCTTCTCACTATGAAAAAAATAGTGAAGTATACAGATATTTACCTACTGAGTTATGTTTGGGCTGATAAAAATGCTCAGGTGTCCTTTAGTTTCTCTTTTTTGTATTAGTTTAATTTTTGAGAGAGGGTCTCACTCTGTCGCCCAGCTTGGAGTGCAGTGGTGCAATCTCTGCTCACTGCAGCCTCAACCTCCTGGAGCTCAAGCAATCCTCCCACCTCAGCCTTCCCAGTAGCTGGGACTACAGGCATGTGCCACCATGCCCAGCTAATTTTTTTAGTTTCTCCTTTAAATGACTGTTTGTGTAAGAATTATAGGACTTTGAAAAGATTTGAGCTTTGAAATTTCTCTAGTATAACGTGAGCACATGATTCATATGAATATTCAGTTGCAGAAAATGTTTTTGTTCTAACTTGTTTAATGCCTGCTCTGATCTTAAAGTGATCTCCTTAACATGTATGTATACACAAGTCTCTAAACACCAGGACTGCTGTTACCCAAAACCCATACTATCAAAGATATTGCTTGCTTCGTATTTTCAAAGTCAGCTTTTGGAGGACAGGGACAACGGTTTCTTGTAATCTGCTGAGGGAGTCGACCCCAGCGAGGCTGTTCCTTCTCTGTAACCAGCTGCAATTAGGATTTCTACTGTCCTTGCATCCATGGCAAAGGTTGACTTGGCCATGTGGTTAGAACTGGAAATTCAGTATTTTCAGTATTTTCAGTTGCTCCAGTTGTTTTTGCTCGGGCTACTAATCAATACCAAATCTAGTGCTATCTGAATAAAATAAAATGGCATAGCAACTACCCCATTCTTGCTAACAACTCCAAATGACAACACGGTGGCTCACATCTGCAATCCCAGCACTTTGAGAGTCTGAGGCTGGCAGATTGCTTGAGCTCAGGAGTTTGAGACCAGCCTAGACAACATGGCAAAACCCTGTCTCTACAAAAAATACAAAAATTAGCCAGGCATGGGGGCGTGCACCTGTAGTCCCAGCCACTCGGAGGCTTAGGAGAGAAGATGGCTTGAGCCCGAGTGGTTGAGGCTGCAGTGAGTCGTGACTCCGCCACTGCACTCCAGCCCGAGTGAGAGTGAGACCCCGTCCCCGCCTCCCCAGAAAAGATAGTGAGGCTTTACTTGAGTGTGCTCCAACTCAACCTCAAAGCCAAGTGCCATGCCACCTTGTAAAAAAGCTTGTTAAAAATAAGTGTTATTAGCCTGGCTGACACGGTGAAACCCCGTCTTTACTGAAAATATAAAAAATTAGCTGGGCATGGTGGTGGGTGCCTGTAATCCCAGCTACTCGGGAGGCTGAGACAGAAGAATTGCTTGAACCCAGGAGGGGGAGGTTGCAGCGAGCCGAGATTGCGCCACTGCACTCCAGCCTGGGCAACAAGCAAAGCTCTGTCTCAAAAAAACAAGAAAAACAAAAAAAACCCCTGTTATTATTATAAACAGAGCTACAGACTCTGTAGACATCGACACAGTGCTGATTTAAGTATACTCACTTATTCGGGTCAAACATTTGTCTTTAGTAAAATAAGGGCACTGAATTTGATTTTAAAAATAAATGGCAGGAGAGCTGGGAATGGTGGCTGACGCCTGTAATCCCTCAGGAGGCTGAGACGGGCGGATCACTTGAGGTCAGGAGCTCAAGACTAGCCTGGCCAACATGGTGAAACCCTGTCTCTTCTAAAAATACAAAAATTAGTTGGGTATGGTGGTCCTTGCCTGTAATCCCAGCTACCTGGGAGGCTGAGGCAGGAGAATCCCTTGAACCTGGGTGGCGGAGCTTGCAGTGAGCCGAGACCACACCACTGCACTCCAGCCTGGGTGACAGAGTGAGACTCTAACTCAAAAAAAAAAGAAAGAAAAGAAAGAAAGAAATGGCAGGAATGCGTTCTGTGATTTCAGGATTCTCTAGTGAGTGGGTGGAGGTAACAACCAAGTTAGGATACCATTAGCAACTGAATCAACTTCAGCAAATGGCTCTCTAAAACTACACTGACTTGGCAAGGTCATGTCAAAAAAAAGAGGTTGGGCTGAAAAAAATTATTTCTCTAAGGAAAAGTGTGAACAATTAGTGCCAAACTATTCACATAGTGGAAAGTTCCATGCTTTTGGAAGATGACACACTTGGTAGTTTCTAAGAAGCTGATCTAATCAGCACATTTCATATATATTTTTTTTTTCTAAAAGAGTCTTAGAGTTCGTGATTCTTTTAGTGTAGATTCTAACCATTTATATCAAATGGAAAAAGCAGGGATCTATTCAGTTGTGTGTCAAATTCTTAGGATCACTGAATAGTTCTGACTTGAGACAAGAACAATATAAGGCCAAGAAAACGGACTGTTTCAATTAAGCTCAGCAGAAAAAAATACACATGAGCCAAAACAGAACGACTTAATACTTAGCAATCACTTAAAAATCTGTAAGCTCAATCTGAGTCATAAAAAAAAGTAGGCCAAGAAGCTTGAAGGAACACAGATTTACAAGTAAAAGAGGCAAACACTAAAATAAAAATGTTTAAACCCTGCAGTGCTAAACTACTTTCAGATAGCTTTATAATAAGTGAAATTTGGAGAATTATATAAACCCCACACAGATAAGCTTGGACAAAAAATAGGTGAAGGAATATTTGGCAAATGTGAGCATGCATAAATCAGCTGCTCCAGATGACACATGGCCCTGGGGAGTAGAATTTGACTAATATGCTTACTGAACAATGGTGCAGTAAAAATGAATAATTATTTCTGAAAAATTACCTTGCACTCAGGGGGATGTCAGAAGACTGGAACAAGGCCAACAACATGTGATAGTGATGTAGAGAGAAAACAGAAGGAAAGGGTAGTGAAAAATGAGTGTATGAGATATGCAATTGTCAGCTTGAAAAATCGGGAATAACTATTAGGAAAGTAAAATTGAGTTTCCAGAAAATCAGGGGTAAGTAAACAAAGTTTGCATTTAAATGATCATAGACAAGTTCATGAGATTATCTTAAAGATTGTGATACTGTTGTTGTAATGAAGAATACAAAGGGATGGGGTAGGGGGTGGATTGAGCTGAATGCGCAGTGTCTTGGGATTTTACATTCACTGTTAGTCCAAAGAAAGCTGAAAATGATCAGAAATCACAAACTAAAGGGGCATTAAGCCCAGCCATGGGAAGGTGTTTCAAAGAGTGTCCTAACAATCGCCATCACATTGATCTGAATCAATACTCCGACTGATGACCTAGGAGCAAGTATCACAAAATTTATGGATGACACTGAGGTGGGGAATGCCACAGAGGACAGAGGCAAGAGGAGGGAAAAAATAGGTCAGACAAGGGTACATCTGCAATTAGAGAAAATCCATGACAAAGACATGAACAGGCTGGAGTAATTTAGAAGGCAACACAATTTCGGAATGAGAAAATTCAACATGAATTTACACTGAGTAAGAATAAGGGTCAAGGTGGAGAAGGCCATTGGCATTTGCAATTGCATTTAAATCTATATTCGGAGCACGTGGCCCAGAGTGATGCTTAACCAGGTAAGAACCCCCCTCTCCCATCAGGAATAAATCAGAGGGAAAGCAAGTGGAAGTAGAGGGAACCGATGGTCATGAGCCCACACAGGTGCCAGCTCCTCTTGTGTGGTTCTCACTTGCTACTCAGGAATCCTGTGCTATAGGAATCATTAGCACTTCATATGTGTGGATTTGGAGTCAGATTGTCCTGTCTGCTACTTTTTTTTTTTTAAATAGAGATGAGGGTCCACTATGTTGCCCAGGCTTGTCTCAAACTCCTCAGCTCAAACAATTCTCCTGCCTCAGCCTCCCGAAGCGTTATAATTACAGAAATGAGCCACCACACCTGTCCTGTCTGCTGCTGTTATCCGAAGGTCAGTTGCCCACATGGCTCCCTCCCTCGCTTCTTTCTGGGTTCTGCTGCTTTCTTGGCAAGGCCTGCTTATGTAGAACAGCATCTCCTTACCTGCTTTATTTATTTCATGCCACTTGTTTCCATCTGATGTACTACATGTGTGCTTATTTACTGCCCTCTCACTGGAATATAAGTTTACTGCAGAATCCCCACAGCCTAGAACATGCCTGATACGTCATAGGCATTTGATAAGTATTTGTTATTAAATTATACTCTTCCCAGGAATGAATGTTTTCTTTTTGCTACCTAAGTGTAAACTCTTAATTCATCTACCAGGAGGCTACCTAGCTTGGAAAAGAAGAAAAAAAATCACACTTATTTAAAGAAAACGCTGAACAGAGAACTTCCAAGAAGTAGGAAATGTCTTGCTCAATTTTTTTTTCAGAACATTAATTTACTTTCACTGGACAAGGCAAATCTGTTTCTATAAACCACTATTTTTATTAATAGAAATTCCCTGCCTTTGCTAAATAGTAAACAAATGTTAAGAATTTGAAGGAGAATCACATCACTGGGCTCCTTTGAGATCCATATGCCTTAATTCAACCCTGTCAACCATGCCAAGAAAGAGCAGAGCAGCTTATGTCCAAAGAAACTGGGAAAGAAAAAACAAATCTCCCTGATGCTTTCTTTAGATGACACTAAGCAACTGAATAGGGGATTAAAAAACAAAAACAAACAAACAAAACAACAAAACAATACAAACACCACCACAGTAAACAAACAGAAAAAACCAAACACACATTGACCTCATCTCTGGGTCTTTTGTAACTGAAGAAACAACACCTGAGTTACATGGAACACTTTATCTTAGTCTTCTTCACCTTCGCTGTCCTATTTTTGAACCCTAGACACCACACCTGCCTAGCTGTCACTGGGCTTTTAAATTCTCTGAAATAGACTATATAGGTGTTTGAGAGCAGTACATGGAAATTAGTAAGCACCTGAGAGGTGCTGAGTTCTCTCTTTCTCTCTTTTTTTTTTTTTTTTTAAAGACAGTCTCACTCTGTTGCCCGGGCTGGAGTGCAGTGGTGCCATCTCGGCTCACTGCAGCCTCTGCCTTCCGGGTCAAGCAATTTTCGTGCCTCAGCCTTTTGAGTAGCTGGGACTACAGGTGCATGCCACCATGCCTGGCTAATTTTCTGTATTTTTAGTAGAGACAGGGTTTCACTGTGTTGGTCAGGCTAGTCTCAAACTACTGAACTCAGGTGATCCACCCCCTCGGCCTCCCAAAGTGCTGGGATTACAGATGTGAGCCACCATGCCCGGCCCGAGAGGTACCGATTTCTTTTGTGATGTTAAAGGAATTAGTTTCCTAATGAGGTTGAGCTGCTATCTGAGTAGAACCCAAGGAAGCCAAAAGGTGGGTACTTCAGGGAAGACCCTGGAGTGATAAGACACCAGCACTGCTGCCCAGTACCATGCGAGTATCTTTTCTAAAGAGAAAAGTGTACAGGGAGCGAAGAAAGGAAGCTGGCTTGTACAGTAGCAGAGATGGACACGTAAGTAGCTGACACTGATCAATAATGCCCATGTGCCAGGCGCTGTACTGGGGCTGCATGTGCATGATATAGTCTGTTAGTCCTCACAGTAGCTCCATGAGGTTGATGCAATGACATCATAACAGAGAGAAGTTAAGGCAATTGCCCAAAGACACATTGCCAGCAATTGGCAGGGCCAGGCTCTAACTCTGGAGTCCCACTTGTGATCATAATGCACTTGACCAGCACGTCCCCGATGACACCTCAGCCCTATGTAGAGTTTGCATTGCAGGAAGGTGGAGGGAGTGGTACCCAGATGCTTTTTTCTATTAAAAACTGCACCAGCATCTAAGAGGGAAGGATTATTCCAGATGAGTTTGCAATAAGAACCCTTTGATCCTTTGTAATCTTTCATCAATTAGCTCATGCAGCCAAAAATATTTCTGATTAATCACTTTAAAGAATGACTTTGAGAACTCCTATAGTCTGCTCTCTTATGCCTACTTCAGTGGGAAAATAATTGTACAAACTAGGAACTGCCATCTTCAGCATAATTTTAACTGGCCAGAGAAACTACCCAATCATTACCCAGAAAAGTTTAATCTATAAATCAATTACTTTTCTGTTTCAGAATCCATCTCAGCCCCCCAACCTGGCCCTAGTGAATTATAAAGGTGTGAAACAACCTAACACATCCAAGCAAATCTATCTCCATGACAACACAGTAGTGATGCAGTCCTGGAATCAGGATGCCTGCATTCCAGGCTGGCTGGATTACCTAGGGAAGTTTCCTCAGCCTCAATAAATCAGAGTTTTCTCATCAATGAGATGGGGAGCCACTGAATTTGCTGCAAGGTTCCCAGGAGATCATTTATTTCTCATCACCATTAATTTCTCATCTCTGATGTTTATAGTGCACTTAAAATGTTCCAGGCATCTAATGCTTCCTGTGTATTGCATTTAATTCTTACCCCCATGAGGTAGGTGCCATCATTAAAACCTGATTTCAGGATGAGAGGCTTGAAGCTTAGCTGAGGTTACATAGCTAGTCAGTGATGAGCCAGGATTTGTACTCAGATTTGAATGACTTCAGAGGCCATATTTTTTTTCTTGTTTTTGAGACAGGGTCTTACTCTGTCGCCCAGGCTGGAGTATGATGGTGCTATCTCGGCTCACTACAACCTCTGCCTCGCAGGTTCAAGCAATTCTCCCGCCTCAACCTCCCGAGTAGCTGGTAGTACGGTGCACCTCACCATGCTCAGATAATTTTTGTATTTTTAGTAGAGACAGGGTTTCACCATGTTGGCCAGGCTGGTCTCAAACTCCTGACCTCAAGTGATCCACCCACCTCAGACTCCCAAATTGCTGAGATTACAGGCATGAGCTACCGCACTGGGCCAGAGGCCACATTTTTAATCAATACAAGCTAAAGCTTGTTAATGTTTCATGACTGAACTCTGCCCTGCCTCTCTGCTGCCATCCTTTGTATATGAAACTCTTAGAATTAGATAAAAAATCCCTGGAATAGCATATTCAAACATAAAGCCTTATTGCTGTCAAATGGACCCAGGGGGCACGTGTTCAAAATTGGTCTAGGAAATCCCATGTTACCATTCTGAGCAGGCCCAGGTGGTCAGACTCCATCAGAGGATGCTCCATTCATGATGGGTGCTGTGCAGGGTCACTTGCCACACTGTGTCACCTCTATGTCATTGCTTTGCCTAGAGCTGGTAGTTTAAAATTTTAACCACTAGCTCCAATTTTATTGCTTCCTCAGGACACATTTCATAAAATGATGAATGCTTTACTCTTATTTCCAAAAAAAGTCATAACTTGTTCAAGGTCACATAGCTTGTCACTGGCAGGGCTGAGTCATTTGGGTAAATTATTAGGCCTTAGTTTCTTCATCTATAAAATAGGGGGATTAGACTAAATCATCTCCAAGCTCTCCTTCAGCTCTCAAAAATTTATGGTTCTGGGCCACAGACACCACCAGCCAAGCAACAAGCTGGATTCAGTCTTCCTCTTCAAACGGGGGAAGGAGGAAAATAGGAAAGAGGAGCTGCAGTGTGAGGGCAGCAAGGAGCTAAATAGCTGAGGAATGACTGCTGGGGAGGGAGTCGGGGGCAGAGTTAAGAGACTGGCAGATGTGGTAAAGACCAAGCCACTTGTGGAGGCAGAGCTGTGTGGGAGGCGAGGTCTCAGCCACTGACAAGTAGCTCAGGCCTCTCTCCATGGACTTTCCCCTAAGCTAGTTACCCCTTTCTCAGCTCAAGTCAGCCATTTCCCTGCCTCTGCAGTGAGAGGGAGGAAGAGACTATGGTTGCAGCAACTCCAGTTTCTTGATCTCAGTCACCTGTGCTCACTGTGGATAAAGTTAGTTGTTACCAAATTATATCAAATCGAAGACTATGTCTATTGTAAGGCACACCATTATTTTTACAGATAACCAAGAAAGATAGACACTGCCAATTATCTTTGCATGGTGTTGTCAATTCTAAGATGGAATCTGCTTTCAGGAGACATTAAGAAGTATGTCTTAGAATTGATGAAATATATTCTAACTCCCTCCATTATTCATGATAAAATCCACAAGTTAAGGGTTTCCTATGTACCAGGCACTATATTAAATGCTTTACATAATCTCACAACAGCCTGTGAGGTAAGTGTTATTCCCATTTATAGGTGAGAAAAGCTCAGAGAAGCTAAGTAACCTGCCCAAGTTTGCCCAGCTAGCAGAGACTATATAGGAACTGGGGTCAGTCTGACTCCAGAGCATGTGCCTTGAATCACTAGGTCATCTCACCTTCAGCAGAGAGCTACTGGATTACAGTCCTTGGGATGACAAGTGGACTTGTTTCTGGGGTCCCTGGCCTCTCCCTCCCCTACTGTTCTGGGTAGAGCTGCTAACAAAGGAAGAAAGTGGGGAAGGGCTCACAGGTACGTTCTTGGCTCATGGGGCAACCAGGAAGACAGCTCCAGCTCTGGGTATGCAAGAGTTAAACATGGGAGAAGTGGGCTTAGAAGGGTACCAGAATTCCCAGAGCTGGCTCTACCGGAAAATATGAGAGAATAAGAAGAAGGAGTCAGAAAGAAAGGAAGGTGAATTTGGTACCTCAGAGCTCCCATGGGAGAGATGATGACTGTAAGGCTGATGAGTATGGTTCGGGGGTCCTGGCATGCATGTGCCTTTCCAAGAACCTGACGGGGACCTACCAGTTGTGAATTCACAATTTTACCTTCCTTTTTAAAAAGAGGACCCAAATTCTGAACATTTCAAGTTTCATAAACCTGGATCCTCCAGTTCCAATCTTGGTGTTAATGAAAGCAGGTGTGCTTGGGGGTGGTGGGCCTCAGAGAAACCTGGAAGGGAGTGGGGCCACATGAGCACACAGAAGGAGTGATGGTTAAAAAAAAAAAAAAAGTTGGGGGAAATATGACTATGAGAAAAGGATGTCTGCTTCCTTGGCCTGCCAAGTTTTATTTGGCCTGCAGAAGTAGACCATTTCCTGCCCCAGTCCTTCCAAGACCAACCCCACAGACTGGCAGTAAGCAATTTTCCTCCATTTACTTTGAAGATGTTGTTTTACCAATGAGCCCTGAAAGTGGGCAGATTGTCATAGAACTCTTAGGTATATTTTTTTATTCTTTAACAATGTTTTTGTGCCTGTTTTATCATGGACATATTAATGTAGTAGTATATGTGTATAATTTTATATAGAAACTATACATAAGACAAGCAATGGAGAAATTTATTGATTGATATAGGTCTGTGATCAAGAAGTTGCAAGATTATTGCCCTGTGGAGATATTTCTCCAGTCTCTTAAAGTTCTCCCGTTAGAACACTTATACACTGTTGGCAGGAGTGTATATTAAATCAACCATTCTGGAAAGCAGTATGGCAATTCCTCAAAGAGCTAAAAGAAGAACTACCATCCCACCCAGCAATCCCATTACTGGGTATAAACCCAGAGGAATATAATTCATTCTACTATAAAGACATATGCACGCAAATGTTCTTTGCAGCACTATTCACAATAGCAAAGATATGGAATCAAACTAAATGCCCATCAATGACAGTCTGGGTAATGAAAATGTGGTATAGATATACCATAGAATACTATGCAGCCATAAAAAAGAACAAGATCATGTCTTTTGCAGGAACATGGATGGAGCTGGAGGCTACTATCCTTAGCAGACTAATGCAGGAACAGAAAACCAAATGCTGCATAGCTAAGTGGGAACTGAATGGTAAGAACTTCTGAACACAAAGAAGGAAATGACCGACACTGGGGTCTACTTGAAGGTGGAGGGTAGGAGGAGGGGGAGGAACAGAAAGGATAACTATTGGGTACTGGGCTTAATACCTATGTGATGAAATAATATGTACAAACCCCCATGACGTGTTTACCTATGTAACAAACCTTGACATGTACCCCCCAAACCTAAAATAAAAGTAAAAAAAAAAAAATATATTCTCCCCTTAAATCTTCTGGGCAACAAGGTCATAAAAGACACTCATCTTGGGTAAAATTGTAGTTATATTCATAGACTTCAATGCTCAATGTTTTGGACCTTTGCTTTCTTACATTTCTTTCAACTTGGACAGTAAATTAAAATCATTGTTTTATTTTTCTCTTTTTCAGTTACTAGCCCAGTATTTGGAATTTGCCAAAGCTATATTCCTCAGAATTTACTTCAAGAGCTCCTTTGTATCAGCAGAGGATGAAGAACGGAGAAGAAGAGGAGGAGGATGAAAGAAACGTAAGAGATGTGGCAACTAATTGCAATGTGTAGATTGTATTTAGCTCATGATTCAAACAAACTAGATATTTGTTATTAAAGAATTATGGTTGTTTTTGGTGTGATATTAGTATTGTGGTCACATTTCTTAAGAATCCATCTTTAGAGATAGGTGCTGAAATGCTTGCAGATGAAATGACATTATCATCTGAGATGTGCTTCAAAAACAGTTAAAGAAGATATCGATAAGATGGCCTTGAATTCACAATTGCTGAAGATGGGTATAGGGCACATGGAGTTTTATTATAATCTTTTCTCTCCTTTTATATTGTTTGTAGTTTTCCATTATAAGTTAAAATGAAGAAAATAAGTCAACCAAGCATGAAGCGGTCAGTGAGATTCTTACAGACATCCCAACTTTGCCTCTTATCTGCCTGACATAGTCATGGAACTAGAAAGACAAGCACAATTTGCCAAGCATCAGAGTGGCATCTTGAAACTGCTGGGTTTTGTTTAGGGTAACCTCCCTAGGAGGAGAACACTTTGGACCAGGGAGTGAACAGCTTGGAACTGGAGTGGCTTTACTGCTGGCAAAAAAGAATTTGCTAATTCTCAAAGGGGGGAAAAATAAGACCATGAAACAGGATCACAATGCTCTTTGGACATCAAAGAATCATTCCAAAACAAGATTTTGGTGAGTTCAATGTAAATGAATGAGGGCCATGAGGCTTCAATTTCCTTCAAAATACACAAGTCTAAAAATTCAAGGAAAAATGCCCTGTTAAACATGTGCTGAACTGAAATGCTTCGAGAGTCATTGAGCCCAAATGGGCCCTGGCTTTGCCCCAAGACTGGATCTTGTTCCTGTTGGAATATGATTTCTCCAACATACCCCATTTCCTCTATAAACTCTACTTCCTTCCTTCCAGGTCCTCATCCAAATTCTACTTCAGATGCTCAAAACACAGGACAAGACAAATCCAGGGATCAGCAACATTTTTTTTCCCCTTTTCAATTTCGATAAGAAAGAAACAAATTCTCGGAGACTCAATTTGGAAAACATTTGCTGGCAAATCCACAAAGCTCACCCTGTTGGTTTGAACTTTGAAAGTGTTGGGAATGGCTAACACAGTGAAAATGAAGTGGGGAGGAAATGGATGCTAAGGCAATCCACTGTATTCCACTCACCCCCGACTCATTCACCCCAGAAAAAATCCAACCATAATCATCTGGACCTTTCTGTGTGGATCTCCATTAGTAAAAAGCTTTTTAAAAAAGGCACTTCCGTAGGTCATGGAGTTCATGGCCCAATACCTGGCCCAGGTCTGACTGAAGTCAGTAGGCAGGAAAAGGAGCTACTAAGGGTGGTCTTGCCACACAGCCTTGACCTAGAGAAGGGGATACTGAAAAGCCAGACCAGGGCTTAATGGGTAGATGGAAATAGATACAGAAAATGGAGGCAAGCGACCTCCCCACTTGAAAGCCTGGAACGCCCAGCTGGGTTTGATTTAAAGTTCTCTTTGGGCCTGTGAGCCCAAAAATGAATGTTCTTGTTGCATGAAGTCTGTACAGTTTGTCAGAAGTGTATGTTGCAGGTTAGGTTAGAGTCAGTTAACCTAGGAGGTGGTTGGTGGTTGGAATCCTTGGTTCTAAGAGCTTGGTGTGTTCTGTGGCTCTGACTCCTGGGGCCTACCACATTTTGCAGGAAGGGCATACATAAAGCTGCCCATAACTCCTACCGCTCTTGGCAGTTTCTCCCTGAGACTTCATCCTTTTGTTACAGTAGGTAGTTAGACACACATGAGCAGGCAAGGCCACCCTCCCCACAATGAGGAATGGAATGTCAGGCAACCATCAGGTGATGGTCAGGCAGTTGTTAATTGTCTCTCTAAAATAATCATTGGTTGAAGCCAGGGCCAGGCAGTTTCCCAATAAATAGAAAACACCTGAAACTGGTGATCAGCTTCCTAGTAAGATCTCAGGAGTTGGGTGAGTGGACTTAAGCATGCGCACTAAGAGGCAAAATGACAGAGTTTAACTGGTATATGAATCCTCGACTGATAAGGAGAAAAAGCCCTCAAGTGAGCACACACACAACTTCAGTAAACACACTGCGCATGCTCACCCCGCAAGTGCCTGAATGCCACTGTGGATGCAGACAGCCCACTCCAAGGGAAGAATCAGGGGAGAAGAGATGAACCCCCCTGGAAGCATGCCAACATATGAAACCCCAAGTCAAAGGTCAAACCACCCAGCTGATCTCAAGTCACCCGCTTGGCCCTCTTCTAAGTGAATTTCCTTTTGTTCCTGCTCTAAAGCTTTTTAATACACTTTTCACTCCTGCTCAAAAACTTGCCTTGGCCTCTCACCCTGCCTTATGCCCCTTGGTTAAAAATTCTTTCTTCTGAGGTGTTAAGAATTGAGGTTGCTACAGATTTGCCACCAGTAACACTTCCATAGCCTTAGATGATTTAGGTTTCAAAATTGGAATTTCTCATTTTAATCTCTGGAGTACAAAACTCCAGTGGGAATTTTGTACTATCCCCACTTAGTACTACTATCTCTATAGAGATAAGAAAATAAAGTATAATTTTCTCTCCAGATTCTATTGTGAATATTGTTCCTAGTGATTCCACTTACAAGCCAAAAATATTTGACTCTAAGCTAGAAAGACCACAGCATTTTCTGGCTTCCTGGGAAGTCACTCACACAGCTAGTGGCACTAGTTTCCAGGACTTGTCATCCTCCAGTGACCCCGCCTAGCTGTCTTGTTGATAACTGTCTTCCTAAAATGAAGGGCAGGTACTTTGAAAAGCGAGTCCCAAACTAACTGTGCATCCACTCAAAGCTCACTCAGACTTTGTACCACAGGCAAGAGCAGGTCACACCGTCAGAATATGGCACAAACATGAGAATAATTTTCAAGGATGATAGGAACTAACAGTTTTTAAAGTGGGAAGGAGATGAAAAAACTCCACTTTTCTGTAACTAGCTCATGAGGGTTTGGTGTGTGGAGAACGAATTGCACCACCAGTACTAGCACCACTCCACCAAATTCTAAGTTTTTTTCTTGGATTTTTGTTAAACTTAAATATTTAGGCTGGGTGCAGTGGCTCACGCCTGTAATCCCAGCACTTTGGGAGGCCGAGGTGGGTGGATCACCTGAGGTCAGGAGTTCGAGACCAGCCTGACCAATATGGTGAAACCCCATCTCTACTAAAAATAAAAAAATTAGCCAGACGTAGTGGCAGGTGCCTGTAGTCCCAGCTACTCTGGAGGCTGAGACAGAAGAATTGCTTGAACCCGGGAGATGGAGGTTGCAGTGAGCCAAGATGATGCCACTGTATTGTATTCCAGCCTGGGCAACAGAGCCAGACTTCATCTCAAAAAAAAAAAAAAAAAAAAGACTTAAATATTTAAAGGAATGTTACAAAAGCCACAGGAGATGACTGACCAGCACAATGACAATCCCAGTTATTCAAGTAGAGTGCTGCATCCTGAAACATCTGAGATGAGCCTAGCTTGTATCATTATGAGCAAGGTCAATATTCCCTTCCGTAGAAACCAACCAGGGTCTTCTTTATCACAGCTTGCAACATTTAGGAGTTGGCCAAGATATGAGGCAAATTCATTTAATTTGGTTTAACTTAATTCTGCCCTGAGCTGTGCAGAAGCTGGGCACATGAACATTACTACATCCCAAGATCTCCTCAGAACTTACAGGGTAGAAGTTCCTGATGCATATAGCACTGAGTGGGGACACAGAGAGGAGTGATAATTTTCAACAGGGAAAGTCAGGGTAAGTTGGCTTTCCAGCTGGAGTGAAGAGTTCTTAAACTGTAGTGCCCATACGGATCCCCTGGGGAGCTTGTCAAGAATGAAAAGGGGGTGGCCTCATGAGAATCACCTGGAAGGCTTAAGCATGAAAATGGATGGGCCCCTTCTCCCAAAGATTTTAATTTTAGTAGGTTTGATTTAGAGCCCTCCAAATCTGTGTTTTGAAAACAAACTACGCCCCTACTTCTGATTGGGTGGTCCTCAGAACCTACACTGTTCTAAAGTTTTCATCTACAAGTCTCTCCACATGCAGGGCTGTAAATATAGGCCCAGAAAGACGAGAAGGCTGTTTCCATGTTCATGCCCATGATGCTGAAAGTTATTTTCCCAGATTCCTTTTGGGGTCTAGGAAATTCAAAAAGAATGTTCATGGAGGTCTGCGGGTGAGGGCATGTGGGGAAAGAAAGCGCTGTCATTCATCCTTAGGGCATGCTCTTTGTAGACCTGAGGGCTGTCCTAGATTCCCTGTGCCCTGATCTATGGATTGGGACTCCACACCAAATACTCTGGTTTTAGGGTTATTCTGTCATATTCACTGTCCTCTAGGTCAAGGCATCAGGTGACAATAAACATATTTAAAGAAGGAAAGGCCCTGGTATAAACACACCTGATAGCAATAACTTATGCATACCCTGAGACTGACCCTGTGTAGCAGACACACCTGCATGTGGCTCGGAGTTCCAAGCTAAGGAATCCGGAAGTGGCCAACCCGGAGGGTCATTCCTTATCTATGAGAAACAGCTTAGCCCCTAGCCTGTCCCAGGAAACGTGGGCTTTATAGGAGACTGATGACGTCCTTTGTTTTGGGTGAAGGTTGCTAGGTGGAGACTGTTAGGGAGAGGGTCCCAAGTGAATATAAAATGCATGCCTTTTGCAAGCGTTTGCAGTTCTGTCCAGCTCTCACCATTGGACTATATGCAAGGGGGTTCTCCTGCCCAGCCGGCTGCCACTGGACTCTCTCCCCTATATGTAAGTCCCCAGTAAAACCCAGTGTCTCATTTGCCAGTTCTGGGTCTGCTCTTCATCCTTTTGAACCTGGTGTCTTTCCCACTGGAGTCAATAGGTGTTTGGCTCAACATTACGAGTTGGTTTGGCCAAGTCATTGTAAACTATTGGCCCTCAAGACCAAACCAGGCATGCCTAAGTGATCTGCTAAATTGGACGCAGGGTTTTTGTTTTGTTTTAAATTGAATTTGAATGCTTTCAGGCATTATATATTCATTCTGCAGTTGGCCAGAGGCCTCACCACCTCCCTTTGTGTTATGCCTGAATGATACACATTTTAAAATAATTCCTGGCTGGGCACGGTGGCTCACGCCTGTAATCCCAGCACTTTGGGAGGCCAAGGCGGGTGGATCACAAGGTCAGGAGTTCAAGACCAGCCTGGCCAATATGGTGAAACCCCATCTTTACTAAAAATACAAAAATTAGCCGGGTGTGGTGGTGGGCGCCTGTAATCCCAGCTACTTGGGAGGCTGAGGCAGGAGAATCACTTGAACCCGGGAAGTGGAGGTTGCAGCTAGCTGAGATTGTACCACTGCACTCCAGCCTAGGCAACAGAGCGAGACTCTGTCTCAAAAAAAAAAATTCCTGCCTTCTCCTGTAGGCATTTGACTTTGAGAAACCTGGGCCACATGCTAAATTTGAATCCATGTACTGGATTAGTTCCAGTGTCTGAGCTGGGCATGAACTCAGGAACACAAGAGTGCATTGGTGTTAGAGAGGAAGGAAAATCCAGGAGGGTCTGTGCACCTGGAAGCACAAGGAATACAGAGCAAGCTTCCCCCAGTGCCAGGAATCCAAAGTTCAGATAAAGGGTGGAGGAAGCCCAGCAGATCCCCCAAGCTCTGCCTGCTTTTGGGATCCTATGGCCCAGAATAGGTAAGAGAAGGCCTCCATCTTGGACTTGCAGCCATCACCCATCATTCCTGCTCCCGAGGGTGCTAAACTGGCCCAGCAGCCCTATTTAGTGTTCCAAATGATAGTTTTTCAAGCTTTGGTGACAACCACAGCCAGCCCCTAACCTTTTTGCTGGTGCCACTTACCATCCCTGAAATACTTTCTCTTTCTACCCATTTATGCCTCATTCCTCTAAGCACTTCAAGATCCAGCTTAAACCCCCAACTCCTCTGGAAGCTTTCCCTGATCAATTTCACCAATGTGGACAATCTCTACCTCCTCTCAACTTACTACCTACTCTACTTATAAATGACTTATTTCCATCTGCCTTGAATCATTGCTTATATCTCTTATGTGAATAAATTTCAGCTTCTCAATTAGACTGTCAGCTCCTAGAGAGGAGGTACCATACCTCAATTCTTATTGTCTGGATTCCTTAGAGTACATGACAGTACCTGAAATGTGTCACTAATTCACTGATTAATTATCTCCAGTAGCATCAGGGAACAGCTGCACAGACTTTTCTCACAAAGCATACACAGCAATTGGAAGCTTCTAAGAAAGTCAGATAAATGTGGAAACACCATCCTGGCAATTCCCTAGCATCGTACTTTCATAGATTGCTTGTGTCCGTTCAGTTATTCAGCAAAAATGTTGCCTTTGATTCATGTACTTGTAGAAGAGAAAATTATTAAGTGGTATAAGGACCTTCCTTCAATTAGGCTATAAAACTGAAAGTAAACAAATGGAAAGATTCCTCAATAGCAGGAATCTTTGTGTAGGAATAGCAGGAATCTGTAGTCAGTGGAGTGGTGGCCCCCAAAAGATGTCTACCCAGAACCTGTGAATGTGACCATATTTGGAACAAGGGTCTTGTAGATGCAATTAAGGATCTCAAGATAAGATTACCATGGAGTATCCAAGTAGGCCCTAAATCCAGTGATAAGTTTCCTTATAAGAAGAGGAGAAGGCAAAGAGAATTGAAGAGGACACTGAGGAGAAGGCCATGTACAGACTGGTGGAGGCAGAGGTAGAGTTATGCAGCCAGAAGCCAAGGAACACCTGCAGACCCCCTCCACAAAACTAGAGAATGCAAGAAAGCATTCTCCCCTATAGCCTTCATAGGGAGCATGACCTTGCTGACACCTTGATTTCAAGCTTCTGGATGCCAGAATTGTGGGAGAATAAATTTCTGTTGTTTTAAGACACCCAACTTGGGTTAATTCGTGACAGCAGCCCTAGGAAACCAACATAGCAAGGAAGAAGGATAGCGGATGGGAATGCGTGGGCAGGGAAGAATATCATGGCACCGGATTTCAAAGATCCCAACCTCAGCATCCATTGAGAGAGGAATGAGCCTTTTCATAATCTCTGCCATTGCCTGTTTGTCTAGAAAAGCTTCTGCAAGGTCATTATTTCCTCAGAGATGCTCATGATTCAGATTTAAGCTAGATACTTTCTCTTGGATCCTGGAGTTACATTCCAATAAGATGGGACCAGATAATCCTGAAATGCAGAACAAATGATCGCTTCCAAGAACCTAGCTCTATTTATCAAAGGGCACCCGCTGTGTTAGACAAATTGGCTGGTCCAGCTAATTACAAAGGAGGCACAGGCTACCACCACATAGTCATGGGTGGTAGCACTATCTAATGTGACCAGACAAGCTTTTCTGATCTGGGATTTGTGAACTCTATTTAAAGTCTCTGTTTTCATTTGCCCACTGACTGTAATTTACACATAAGCCAACTCTTGCTATTTTTCCCCTCTGGTTAGGTTCGTAAGGAGGAATACATTTTTTGCAAATGTTCCAAACACAAGGCACACACAGCAACACTTTTCATATGATTGCTAGAAGTCGTTCACATCAGTCTGTAATCCTTATTCAAAGCTTACTAATAAAAGGAGCTGGAAAAATATAACTAGAGGTTGGTGACATGAGGCATTTCCTTGCATAAAATGGACATGGGTCATGTAGGAAATTGTCTTTATTTTTCAGAGATGCACAATGATGTATTTAGGAGTGATATGTCATGATGGCTACAATTTGCTCCAGACCATCGCAGCAAGAAACATATGAAGCAAATGTGGCAAAATGTTAACCCATTAAATCAAGGCAATGGAAATATGGGTGCTCAAGGCATGTTTCTTTGTATCCCATAGGTTTCAAAAGCATCAAAAATAAAAATAACATGGCTATATACATTTTATACATAGGGTTCTTTTTTTACTGATACTATACCCGTTTTCAGGTATAGAGACTGTCTTAATAAAGGGACGATGCCTGCTTACAATTATAAATACCCAACAGAGGCAGCAGATCTATGCATACAAATTCTATTCTTAACTGCTCTTCAGTTCTATTTATGGAAGGAAGAGAAGTTACATCTATTGAGGAAAAAGAGTACCCCAAAAAAGCAGCATTGGCACTGAAGCAGGAAAAAAAAATGCCTTGTTGAGAAAGTACTGCATCTGTTAATATGGGGCTTTTTTGTCAAGTCACAGACAGCTAAGCATGCCGCTTTAAACTGCTGGCTTTGTCCAAGTGCATCTAGTGTGTGTGGAATTTATTCCTCTAAATGGATATATCAGCTAGGGAATGGACTCGGGTCCCACCCCCAACATACTAGGCACATAAACACACAGGCACGGACAGAGAGGGGACTCACAGTTCTGAATACAGGAAGTGCAGGTTGCCCACATTGTCAATGTAGTTAGCAGGACTGAGCCAAGGCAAGACCAGCAACAGAAGCGCCTTCATTCTCCGAGCAGTGTGCTGCCTTCTCACTGGTCACCTTCTGTCAGCTACAAGGGCCCAAACCAGCCAAGCTCCTTTAAGCAAACCTTGCCATGCCCCCACAATCAGTAGATCACAAAGAATTTGACTGAGAACCTTTAGATTAAGCCACGTTAATAAATCACGGGCCCGTAAGAAGATTATGCTCTCTGATTCTCAGATGAGAGGATGTAGGAACGCAAGGAGCCACCACGGTTGGCGAGAGAGCTTAGGCTAAGAGCAGGCAAGCTGATGCCCAGGAAAGGAACCAGCCCCTCCTGCAGGATGCGGACTGGTTCTTGGGAAGCAGCTGGTACATTTACATCACTGGCTGGGAGCAGACAGGCTGGGAGTTAAAATGTGTTGGAAGAGGGCATGAGCATGACACATTAAGACCCCACGGTGTGAATAATTAAATAATGAAAAGCTGCCCTCCAGTTTGCTATAGCGACACTGTGAGAAATTCCCATCTTTGGAGCAGCCTGGAGAGCTGAGCTTAAAGCAAGCATTCAGATATTCAGTGGCTGAAATATGAACCAACCCCACCTTCCTCCAGCACTGTGTGTATATTTAGAGTACGATTTAAAACATTTCACCCATCACCATCTTGACTGCACTGACATATGAAAGAGATGTGACAGTGACAGCTTCCTTGCTAATTTTGAAAATTGGCTCCAGAGAAGAATAGGCTGTGTCATTCTCTGTCAGAATAACAGAGCCTGGATAGACGTAAAGTTCTGTCCAAACAATGTACAGGTTCCTGTTTGGTGAGGAAATGAGTCACTCCATTCTTCCTTCTCCCTGGGGGGATAGAATTGAGCTCTGAAACCAGCTGTATGACCCTTGTTTCATTTAAGCTCTCAAGCCTCAGTCACCTTACCTTTGAAATGGAGCTAATTATGCCTTACCTGCCTGGTCTGTCAGGGACTGGGCCACATCCCCTCTTCCAGCTTTAAGATCTGGGATTTCAGACTGCGTCACTGGCCTCAATACTAAGACTTCTTTGCAGGCCTAAGCTCTGGAGTGCCACAGAAGCCCCCAGGACTCTCCCTTACCCCATATTCAAGAAGATTAAATTCCATTTTGCCAACTCAAGACCAGAATCTTAATAGAAATGGCTCAAAGGGATAATTACATTCATCACATTAATGACAGCCAAGCCATGATAGCAAACTCCACTCCACAGGAAGTAGACCAGAGAAAAGTCTACAGGATGAGACCAACTGCAATGAACTGTGTAGTCATTAGGAATTTGGCATCAGAGGCAGGGCTAAAAGAGTTTAAATACAGAAGACTCTTAGAATGTGCAGATTTAATTTCTACAGTTTACAGTGCCAATGAACAACCTTGATAAAACATGGGATGTAATAATTCATAATGTTGTTGAGGTCCAAATTGGAATTCTATTCTCTGTAAGGCTGCTCTGCAAGAGTGAGTCAGAGCTCATGGAAAGCAGTAGAAAGGAAGTTAGGTTTGATATTTAGGTGCTGGGGTTAGAGAAGCTTGAGGTTAGAGTTCTAGCTCTGCTGCATACTAGCTGTAAGACAGTGGGCATGTTTGGTTAACCTCTCTGAACTTTCATGTCCTCCCCTGTAAAAGAAAGACAATAGTAATAGTGCTTAACTCAGAGTGCTGGTAAGAAGGTGAAATGAGGCAATGCCCATAAACAACAAAGGGCTTAACGAGTATTAGCTTAATGTTATCGTATTTTATTTTTTTTCAGAGATGCGGGTCTTGCTCTGTCACCCAGGCTGTAGTGCTGTGCCACAATTATACCTCACTGCAGTGGTGAACTCCTGGGATCAAGCAATTCTCCTGCCTCAGCCTCCCAAGTAGCTGGGACTACAGGTGCATGCCACCATGCCTGGCTAAAAAAAAAAAAAAAAAAAAAAAAAAAAAAATTAAAATCTTTTTCAGAGATGAGGGTCCCTCTATGTTGCCCAGGCTGGTCTTGAACTTTTTGCCTCAAGCAATATTCCTGCCTCAACCTTCAAGTAGCTAGGATTATAGGTGTAAGCCACTGCACCTGGGTCTACTGTTACTAATAACTATTAGCGATAGCGAATGAACCTACTTGGAAGCTTAACATCTATCTCCAAGAGGTTTTGTTATTCTTTTCTTATCTCTTCTTTCCTCCTACACTATTAGGGAAGTGACATGTTATAGTCTTATCCTAAATATGGAGTTTCACAAAGTCCTGAAACATGCTCTTCTTGGATGTCCACGACCTCCTGTATAGATCAGAACTCTTAAGTAGCATGATGTATTATAAAGGTTGTGGACTTCATACTGGTATTGGATTGTATTTCGGACGATCTTGGACATGTCAGATTGCTTCTGACATTTGGTACATCTTTTATTAAAAAAGGATGACTGCCCATTCACCACCTTGCATTTAAAGGGGATGAAATTAATTAATTAATGTGACTGCAATATAAACATGAATGTAAGGTTTTCTGTTGTTTTTTTTATGTCGCTATTGCAACCACTGCTGGTTGCCTATCAAATATTTAATCTCCCCTTCTTCCTTATAACAGAACCCAGGTTTTATTTATGCTGTTACTACATGTAGACCCTCTCACAGATGGGCAGCTGTATAACACAATAGTGACTAATGAGGTATGAGTAGAAATTACTAGGTAAGACATCTCAGAAGGCTCTTTAAAGGGAGGTGTCTCCATTGGCACATTGTATTTTTCCCTGCCTGCCTAATTCTTTCTGCCTGGAACTTGTACATGACACTGAAGCATGCAGCCATTTTGAGACCATGAGGTGATAAACCTGAGGATGAAAGCTAAACTAATTCCTGCTGGCATCATGTCATGGCAAAATCATAGTAATCCTGGGCTTCCTACCCCTAGACTTTGTATTACATGAGAAAAACAAAACTTCTATCTGGTTAAACCAATATAACATAATTTTCTATTACCTGCCATCCGATGTAATCCTAATTAATACAATCCCTTGGGGCTAAAACCCAACCTCAAATGAACAGAGATTGCTCCATGGCTTCCTTGCCAGTAAACAGCCCTAACTCTAATCTTTGCCCTATTCTTTGCCTGGCTGTCCTATTTATCTTAAATTTTATCTCAGATATCACTGATCAACTCCTATTTTCTTGCTTCTTTTCTCTTCACTAAACAAGGTTTATTTAGGGGGCAGGAAAATGTTGGGTTCAGAGTTAGAAGGTCGCAGTAAGGACGTATGTCAAATCACAATTATTATGAGATGTTTAGTCTAGCTAAAATGACCAGCAAGACTAGTACATGCCTACTTTTCATAGGTAATAGTCCTCTGTATTTCTTTTCTTTTCTTTTTTTTTTTTTTTGAGATGGAGTCTCACTCTGTCACCAGACTGGAGAGCAATGGGGCGATCTTGGCTCACTGCAACCTCTGCCTCCTGGGTTCAAACGATTCTCCTGCCTCAGCCTCCTGAGTAGCTGGGACTACATGCATGCACCACCACGCCCAGCTAATTTTTGTATTTTTAGTAGAGATGGGGTTTCACTGTGTTGGCCACGATGGTCTTGATCTCTTGATCTCGTGATCCGCCCATATCAGCCTCCCAAAGTGCTGGGATTACAAGCTTGAGCCACTGTGCCCGGCTCTCCCTGTATTTTTTCTTTCAATAAAGTCTTCCCCACTTTGTAGACAGTTAGCTGTGCTGTCCTGAATACACTACCCTGGATGGAAGTAAAGGTCAAAGAAGATCCAGGGTAGACCTTTGGAGAAGAAACTCCCAGGACATTGGATGCAAAGTTAATCAGGAAAATATTCCCAGCCAGCCTTCAGCCACGTGTGTCTTGGGCCAATTACATCACGTTTTCATTCACAGCTCATTTCAAATTATTGAACAATGAACTCTGTATTCATACTAGTAAATACTTGAGGAGGGTCAGTTTTATTATCTTCCATTTTTAGAAAATAAGAAAGTAGGTGCAGCAAACCATCATGACACACACATACACCTATGTAACAAACCTGAATGTTCCGTACGTGTATCCCAGAACGTGAAAAAAAAAAAAGAAAAAAGGAAAAAGGAGAGAAAGTAAAGGGCAAAGTGACTTGTCCTATGAAACAATTCACGTATGTTTTCAACTTCTCTCTTTTACCTTTAAAAGGTCATTTCCTTAGAGGCAGAAATCACAACTTATTTTTCTTTCATTCAGGGCCTGACCTATTGTGAATCCTTGCTAAATACTGTGTATGCAGATGATGAGATTACAAAATGGAAATGTGGTCTTGAGCCTAAAATAAGTCTCGCTCAGGATCAAGAAGTGAAAGCTTGGCTTCCACACACCTTCTCATTGAAATTCTGGGTCAGGAGAGATGAGCAGATGGGCCCTCTGCAGGGGCCCCACTACATACTGGTAATAGCCTCCAGTTAGGAAAGCTGCCATTCAACTCAATAAGTCCATCACCCCCCTGGGAATTCTCTACAGTAGACCCATGTGATGGGAGTCTGTAAGCATCTAAGAGGGCAGAAATCAACAGAATTAGCCAGAAGTTTCCAACTGCTAGCTCCAAACTCAGATTTATTCCCATAAAAGAGCTCTCTAGTCTGAAAGCAGAAACAGTTGTCCAAGTAATCAATGATCTAGCCAGTCATGCATATCTACAGCCAGTCCTAAATGTTTTACTCAAGTATTTATATTTAGTAGACAAGTATTGTTTACAAATGAAACCCATTCTGGAGAAAACAGGCACCAGCTGTTTAAAGATGTGATGCTGTCTGCCTGTACCCTGACTTAAGTCTCCTGTTGGGCAACAGGTGCAGAAATTTCAGTTAGACAGGAGGCATAAATTCAGGAGATTATTGTACAATGAGGTGATTATAGTTAATAACAATGTATTGTGCAGTAGAAAATTACTGAGTACATTTTAAGTGTTTTCATCACAAAAATGGTACATATATGAGGTAATGCATGTTGATTGGCTTGCTTTAGCCATTTCACAATATATACATATTTTAAAACATCATATTGTACACCATACATATATACAATATATATTTGTCAATTAAAAAAATAAAATTTGGGCCTGGCACAATGGCTCAAGCCTGTAATCCCAGAACTTTGGGAGGCTGAGACAGATCACGAGGTCAGGAGATCAAGACCATCCTGGCTAACATGGTAAAAACCTGTCTCTACTTAAAATACAAACAATTAGCCGGGCGTGATGGTGGGCACCTGTATTCTCAGCTACTCGGGATGCTGAGGCAGGAGAATGGCATGAGCCCCGGAGGCAGAGCTTGCAGTGAACTGAGATCGCACCAGCCTGGGCGAGGCAGAGCTTGCAGTGAACTGAGATCGCGCCAGCCTGGGCGACAGAGTGAGATTCCAACTCAAAATAAATAAATAAGTAATAAAATTTAAAACAATTTTATTTAGATGCATATTTATTGAGTAAAGTGATGTTAAAGATCAAGCAAACCAATGCAAAATTTATAAACAAAAGCTATGACAAGACTCCCATACAAGCAGCCACCAGCCTGGAGGCCCCACAGAGAAAAGTAAACACTTGCCTCTTAGTTTTCTAAATTCAAGGGTCTCCAGAGGTATTAACTACTTCTTAAGTATTCTTCTTAATATCCCTCCTAAGGGGAGTAAGAGGGGGCCTACTGGCTCATCACAGACCCAAAGGCCAAGAGAGATCCACAAATTCTTTTTTTTTTTTTTTTTTTTGGGACAGAGTCTCGCTCTGTCACCCAGGCTGGAGTACGGTGGTGTGATCTCAGCTCACTGCAACCTCTGCCTCCCAGGTTCAAGCGATTCTCCTGCCTCAGCCTCCTGAGTAGCTGGGATTACAGGCATCTGTCACCACGCCTGGTTAATTTTTGAATTTTTGGTAAAGATGGGGTTTCACCATTTTGTTCAGGCTGGTCTTGAACTCCTGACCTCGTGATCCACCCGCCTCAGCCTCCCAAAGGGCTGGGATTACAGGCATGGGCCACCGCACCCGGCCAGGTTAGCTTCAAATTCTTAATCCTTGCCAATAAAATGTCAAGGGGTGGGAGGTGAAGGAATGTATATTAGGCATATGGTGACTAATACATACAACATATTTTTGGAAATGTTGGTTTCAACCTACTTAGGAAGCAGAAGTGTGGAGGCTTGAGAGCATGTGTTGAGGCCCACGCCTCCCTGATGTGGGGGCGTCCTCTCCAGAGAGCTGCTGTGGGCGCCTGTGAAGGACTCACTCAGAGGGTGCAGCTTAAAAAGGTGACTCACTTTCAGTCAGTTTTGGGTTCTCTCCTCACTGCTGTTTTCCAAATGTTCATCTCATTATCAGCTGAGTGTTCATCAAGCCTCTATCTCGGGCTTCCTTGAGGTGTGTGTGGGTCACACGGGCTGCATGGGCTAAGGGTGAATGAAATTCCCAGTTTGCTTCAGGCAGCTGAGGGGCACCTGTGTCATCTTTCTCCTGAAGACCTCACAGATTTCCAACAGTCACCTCCTAGCCCTTCCCCTTCCCCACATCCCTTCTGGCCTCACCATCAGATCCACACACCATCTTCTCCCTATTTTTAGAAACACTCTCAGACCCCAAACAGTCCTGGATGAGGGGATGAGGAGAACTGGCTGGGTTTTCACTTTTTCCCCAGAGGATGACTCCAGTGCTGTCTTCTGTCTCCCCACTCTTACTCCTGGGGTGGGCAGAATAATTATTCCCCAAAGATGTCCAGCTCCTAATCCTCAGAACCTCTGAGTATGTCACTGCATATGGCAAAAGGGACTTTGCAGATGTAATTAAGAATCTTTTGGCCGGGCGTGGTTGCTCATGCCTGTAATCCCAGCACTTTGGGAGGCTGAGGCGGGTGGATCACGAGGTCAAGAGATCGAGACCATCCTGGCTAACACAGTGAAAACACGTCTCTACTAAAAGCACAAAAATTAGCCGGGCGTGGTGGCGGGCACCTGTAGTCCCAAGTACTCTGGAGGCTGAGGCAGGAGAAAGGCATGAACCTGGGAGGCAGAGCTTGCAGTGAGCAGAGATCGTGACACTGCACTCCAACCTGGGCAACAGAGCCAGACTCCGTCTAAAAAAAAAAAAAAAGAATCTTTTTTTTTTTTTTGAGATGGAGTCTCGCTCTGTCACCTAGGCTGGAGTGCAGTGGTGCAATCTTGGCTTACGGCAGCCTCTTGCCTCCCGGGTTCAAGTAATTCTCATGCCTCAGCCTCCCAAGTAGCTGGGATTACAGGCTTGGGCCACCATGCCCAGCTAATTTTTATATTTTTAGTAGAGACAGGGTTTCACTATGTTAGCCAAATTGGTCTCAAACTCCTGATCTCAAGTGATCTGCCCGCCTCCACCTCCCAAAGTGCTGGAATTACAGGTGTGAGCCTCCATGCCCCGCGTAAATTAAGAACCTTGAGATGAAGGAGCCATCTTGGATTATCCAGGTGGGCCCAAGGTAATCACATGAGTTCTTATAGGAGGGAGGCAGGAGGCTCAGAGTCACAGAAGGAGATGTGAGGATGGAAGCAGAGGCCAGAGAGAGCCTGGAAGATACTACGTGGCTGGCTCTGAAGATGGAAGAGGGGGCCACGAGCCAAGGAAGACAGGCAGCATCAGAAGCTGGAAGAGGCAAGGAAAGGGATTCTCCCCTGAAGCCAACAGGAATGCTACCCTGCTGACACCTCAATGTTAGTCCACCGAGACATACGTTAGACTTCTGACCCTCAAAACTGTATGATAACAAATTTGTTTTTTCTTTTTTTGAGACAGTCTCACTTTGTCACAGGCTGGAGTGCAGTAGTGCATCACAGCTCACTTCACCCTCGACTCCCAGGCTCAAGCAATCCTCCCACCTTAGCTCCCTGAATCACTAAGACTGCAGGCACACATCACCAGGTCTGGCTAATTTTTAAATTTTTTATAGAGATGGGGTCTTGCTATGTTGTCCAGGCTGGTCTCAAGCTCCTGGGCTCAAGTGATCCTCCTGCCTCAGCCTCTCAAAGTGGGATTACAGATGTGAGCCACTGTGCCCAGTAATTTGGATTGTTTTAAGTCACTAAGTTTGTGATTTGTTACAGCAACAACAAGAAATGAACACAGCTCCCCAGCACAAATGTGTAATTGCAACACATCAGGAACATGGGACTGTGGTGAGGGTAGAGGGGCTCTTTCTCCTCCTCATGCCCCTCATCCCCTTGCCCAGTATGGCTCCTACTCTCAAACCTGGCTCTGTGCCAATTCCTGTTGGCATCTACCTCGCCTTTGACTCCAGACCTACTCCTTTTCCACCAACGTCTCTCATACCTGGGCAAAACTTTCAGCAAAGGTCACAAATAGACTACCCTACCCACTCCTCCTTTAACCACATCTACTTCTGGGGAATGAGGGAGGTAGGGCATCCTAGTTTAAACACCAGCAATAACAGCTGCAACCCAAAAACCTGAGGTGGAAGCATCTGGCTCAACATCTTGGGGAGAAAAATGAATTCACTGACATAATGAGCGTGGAAAACATGTGCTAAGCATTACACCCAGGCCATTGCTTTTGATGCAAACTTCCACGTTAGAGTATCCATGCATGTCCCAAAAGACAAAGACTCAGATTCATGACCTAAGGTATGTGACCTTTAAAAAAAAAATACCTGCACCTGCCTCTTGCCCTTGTCATGACAGGAACCAGGATAAACACCAGCTTCCAAATTTCCTCTTACAAAATAATTGTGGTATGATTGTTCACCCTTTATTAAGCACCTTAAATGTTCTCAATGCCCAGGAACATGACAATGTAAGTGGACAAAATGAGAGGCAGCCAGATGGAACAGGTGATGTCAGCCATCAGCAGCGGCAATCACACCAGAATTCTGCCACCAGTGTGGGTGTGTGTGTGTGGGTGTGTGTGTGCATGCGCAACTTAGTAACTTAGCCACAAAGTTAGCAGAACAAATTGCTTGGAGGACAAAAGTTTCCTAAATTTCTCCTTTTAAAACTTAATTGAGAACACCTCACACCTTCTCGAAGGACAGTTATGCCTTGTCAATTCCAATATAGAAGAAATTCTAATAATCAAGGGTCAAACTGGGGCACCTTTTTTTTCTTAGGTGAAAAAGCAAGCAGTGCCCATCAGGAAATCCTTTTGAGGCCCATGAGCCTCAGAGAAAGCTGCTCATACACCCTCTCTGGTATATTTCACATTTCAAAACATACACACATGAGATGAGCTGGTCGCAAAAGGACAAATACTATATGATGTCGTTGATATGAAGCACTTAGAGCAGTCATATCCATGGAGACAAAAAGTGGAATGGTGGCTGCCAGGGACTGGGGGAAGGTGGAATGGGGAATTCGTGTTTAATGGATATGGAGTTTCCATTATGGAAGATGAAAAATTTCTAGAGGTGGATGCTAGTGATAGTTGCACAATACATGAAAGTACTTAATACCACTGAACAATATACTCATAGTGGTTAAAAATGGTAAACTTTATGTTACATTTTATTATAATTTTAAAAAATCCCATAAACACATACATACAACACAACTCCACCAAATGCTATTTCCTTACACTGAATTCATGATCATAAACACCTAGCTGTTTTTTTATTTTGAATGGATCATTTCATTGGTTGGAAGCCCTCAGGAGACTGGGGGACTGGGGGGTGGAGGGGTCCAGCTGTCCCCCTTGGGGGCGGGACTTCCTGGCTCGCTGATGGGGGACCTACCTGGTTTGAAAGTGATGCTCGAGGTCGCAGCGCTGCAACACCTGGGTGCAGTGCTCCCTGAATGGGCAGGTCACCAGCAGCTTGTTGAGGAGTTTGTTGACCAGGATGCTGGACTTGTTGCAGTGCTGCAGAACCAGAGGCTTGCGGTCCATGGGACAGAAGTCCTTCTCCACCAGGAAGTTGGTGAGGCAGAGGGTGCAGTAGGTGTGTCCACATGGAGTGTCCAGGGGGTCCAGCAAAGCCTGCAGGCAGATGTGGCAGATGAGGTCATCATCCACTTCCTCTGGATAGCTGTAGAAGTGGTTTTCCTCCAGGGAGTGGGCTTGGCCACACACTGCACACAGGGGTTCAGGGTTGTTGGCAGACTCTGGCTGGTTCATGATGGATTGGAGAGCAGTGTAACAGGAAACTCAGTCACATAATATTTCCTCAGGAGCAAGTCAAGATCTAGGAGCCATCCACACACCTAAAAGAGAACAAGAAGGCTCAACTTTGCTTCCCAGCACATGAAAGTCTTATGCTTATGGTAGACATGAGACAGTGCTGCCAGTGCATGGAGAATTGAGCTATGATTCAGAAAGCCAGGGTTGAGTGTCCACTCTGGAGTGACTGACAGGACCTTGGGCAAGCCCCACGGCCTCCTCATGCCTCTGTTTTTCCACACATGCCAGTGGGAATGATGTCCACCTTTCACATCTGCACATTGGTGTGGTAAGAATCATTTGGGTAATATCTAGGAAATGCCTAAAGTAACTCTAAAAAATGTAATTTGTTAAGAAAATTAAATAGACCAGTGATTTGTAAATTTTTTGTCAGATCAGGACAAGAAAAACAAAAAAAAACAGTTAACACTGTGATGGCTTTCTTTTGTCTTTCTTCCCCATCTTTCTCCCAAACTCAGAAAAAGTAGGAGATCAGAGCTTTCAACTAAGTCATCTGAGAGAAAATAGTGCCGTTGAGCCTTTCATATTTTCACTATGATAAATGCACTGTTGTCTTCTGTATGCATTTCACTCTATTGGTCATTAGTGGCTAAGTGGGCTCTGGACACATTGCCTGGGTTCAAATCCCACCACTATGGGCCAATGATTTCAGACTCTGTTTTCACATCTGTAAAATGGGGATAATCACAGGCTACTTCATAGAACTCTTGTGAGGATGAAATGAGATATGATACATAAAGCTCTTAGATTTGCATCTACCACATACTAAGTGCTCAATAAATTTTACATGTATTTGTTACTGAATTCATTGTCTCTAGTCTAGCTCTGTTGGCCCAGAATCTGAAAGCTAGAGCTCCTATAAGGGGCTGTTAAGCTTTGTTCCAATAGGACTCTTTTATTCCATTAGATATATATATATTTTTTTAGACGGAGTCTTGCCTGTTGCCCAGGCTGGAGTGCAGTGGTGTGATCTCTGCTCACTGCAACCGCCACCTCCCAGATTCAAGTGATTCTCCTGTCTCAGCTTCCTGAGTAGCTGGGATTACAGGCACGCGCCACCATGCTTGGCTAATTTTTGTATTTTTAGTAGAGACAGGGTTTCACCATGTTGGCCAGGCTGGTCTTGAACTCCTGGCCTCAAGAGGTCCACCCACCTTGGCCTCCCAAAGTGCTGGGATTATAGGTGTGAGCCCCCACGCCCAGCCTAGATATTTCTTTTAAATAGTAGAATACTATCACAATACATATTTTCCTTTAACACAGATAGGAGTCAACAATAATCAAGTTTTTCAACATGTTTGCTTTGCATCTAGGAAGTCTCTTGGGTAGACAGTCAATAAATAGTTTTCAAGCACCAACTCTAAGCTAGGTCATGAGTTGGATATGCAGACCTTTGAAAGAGACTTAAAGGATATGCTTCTGCCCTCAGGGAGTCCCCATTCGCTGCATCAGCTGGGGATCGGTGGCACCGACCCCAGCATCTGGGACCGACCCCCTAGGCTGGCTAATCAAGGAGGAAACAGCAGCAGTGTCTGCTGTGGGGGCCACAGCTCTGTCTTGCATCATCCTGGTGGTAGTCACAGTGGCTGAGTGAGTTTCTTGGGGGCCCAGCTTCCTCCAGAGGTGGAAGCAATGGCCCAGCTACTAGGGGACCTAAACAGGAGCATGGTCAGAAAGTTGATGAAGTTTGTGATCAGCAGCCTGAAAGGGGAGGACTGCCGAGAGGCTGTGCAGTGTCTTGGGGTCAGCGCCAACCTGCCACAGGAGTGGCTGGGTGCCCTGCTGGCAGGCATGCACATGCTGCTCCAGCAGGCCCTCCATCTGCCCCCCACCAGCCTGAAGCCCAACACCTTCAGGGACCAGCTCCAGGAGCTCTGCATCCCCCAAGACCTGGTCGGGGACTTGGCCAGCGTGGTATTTGGGAGCCAGTGGCCCCTCCTTCATTCTGTAGCTCAGCAGCAGGGGGCCTGGCTGCCCCTTGTTGCTGACTTTCGGTGGTGGGTGGATGTGACAATCTCCACCAGTGCCCTGGCTCGCTCCCTGCAGCTGAGGGTCCTGATGCAGCTGAAGCTTTCAGATGGGTTAGCATACCGCTTTGAGGTCCCCACAGCCAAGTTCCAGGAGCTGCGGTACAGCGTGGCCCTGGTCCTAAAGGAGATGGCAGATCTGGAGAAGAGGTGTGAGTGCAGCCTGCAGGACTGACCCCTCACATGACCAGTCCCATTCAGGTAAGGCTTGGACAGGCACCTCAGATGGTGCCAAAGTGCAGCTGACTCTTCCCAGGACAGCCCTGCCCTTCCCATGAGGCAGGCTCTTCATCCAGGTGCTTTTGTAGATCTTGTATTTTAGGTTGGGCATTTTCATTCTTCTGCCTTAAATCCCTGACCTCACAGAGCTGACATTCTAGTGGGGCTGAGGGGAGGGGAAACATTATAAAATAAATAATAAAAATAAATTTTTAAAAAAAGAATCCTGCCTCTTCCCTCAGCCCCAACTCAACTTTCCTCTTTTCCAAAAGTAAATTAAAAGACCTTATGCTTTCCACAAGAACATAAAGACACATGAATAACCTAACAGGAAGTTAGCCACGTTTGGAAACAGCCCAGCAGTCATAAACTGTATTATATCTCTTTTCCAAATAAAGTCGGAGGTTGTTTGTACAAACATAGCCTTATCTCAAAAAGAAAATACATTGACTTCAGGCTTTCATTGAGTCAGCTTTGTTGTTTACATTTCTGTACTGCAGTAATATGCCTGAGAGGCCACTCTAGTGAAGAGGTTGCTGGTAAATGCCCTTAATATAAAAACATTTAGAAATTGTAGCATTTTATTTAGCATCAGATAGGATCACAGAAGGCAAAGATAGAGGGTGCAGGAGGGGGCAAAGTTGTTTCAAGGAAATCTGTATCTATGCAGCTGCTAATTGTCCTCAAGGCTGTTAGAAAGTACTGGAATCTCACAGGAAATACTTTAAGTGACACCAGAAACAGTTGAAAAACAAACATGAAAATGGAAATGGGCCACGCAAAAGATTATCATCTATAATCTATAGGGGAAAAATGGTTCACACAGGATGAACTAAAACTCTAGGTCTTTTAAAGCTTCTCTGTAGTGTTCTGCCATACAGTCCCACATGCTACAGTCTTGGTTATTCTTTCTCATGATGCTGTAGGGGAAGATAAATTCAGGCTGCAGTGAGGCCATACCACTGAAAATACAACTTCATGTTTCTGGGCCATTCCCTTATTGGTGAAATGGTGGCATTGGACCAGATTTTCGTTTTTCAAACTGTGCTGTGGAAGGCATCAGATGCTTCCAGATCTTCCAAGGGAGTGGAGATAGGAGGAAACCAAGGGGGAGCTTTGCCCACTCCTCCAGCTCTGCCATTACTATTATTATTATTATTTATTAAAGATGGGGTCTTGCTATGTTGACCAGGCTGGTCTTGAACTCCTGGCCTCAAGCAATCCTCCCATCTTAGCCTCCCAAAGTTCTAGGGTTACAGACGTGAGCCACCACACCCAGCCTGCCATATTCCTTAATGCATCAGGTTCCTCTTAATATTCTGTTCAAAGAATCCTAGCTTTTAAAAAAACTTGCAAACCACCAGACTAGATCGTGTACAACAGTCCCTTCCAGAAACAGAGTTCTATGATTCTGTGCTAATCAAGTGGGGTTTTTATGTTTTGTTTTGTTTTTGATGATTAGATGTTTGGGAAAAATCCTTTTTTCATCTAACAGTTCTTTGAACATTTACCATGCTCCAGGCACTGTGCTAGGGGCCTTATATTATAGTATATTACGTTATTCAATCCTCACAAATGGCATAGTTTTAGTTAGTCTTTTTTTTTTTTTTTTTTTTTTTTTAGCAGATGAGGAAACTGAAATGCAGAGGGTAAAGAACTTGTCAATCACACCAAAAAAAGAAACAAAACGGGCACGGGCTGTCTGACTCCAAGTTTTTGCTCCTACTTCCCTACTTTGTCTCCCAGCATCTTTCTTGATTATGGCTAGTCAGAATCCCAATAATGTAACTCATTAAATACAAGAGACCCAGGAAATTAGAAGGCTTTAAATCTCTTCAGGCTCTAATTGCAAGTAGAATCATGTGTCGCTTAATGATGGGGATATGTTCTGAGAGGTACATTGTTAGGCAATTCGGTCCTTGGGTGAACATCATAGAGTGCACTTACACACACCTTCATGATATAGCTGACTATACACCATATAGATGTGTAGTCTGTGGCTCTTACGCTGCAAACCTGTACAGCATGTAAGTGTACTGAATACTGTAGGCAACTGTAACACAATGGTATTTATATATTTAAACATAGAAAAGATACAGTAAAAAGAGTATTTTAATCTTATGGGATTACCATAATATGTGGAGTCTGTCATTGACCAAAATGTCGTTATGGGGTCCATGACTGTAGATATGTCAAAGGTCTCTGAAGAAAAAGATTCCTTGATTTCACTGAGTGCTGAGGCAGAATGAATGGAATGGGGTAAGCAAAAATGGCAGATTTAGCTCCAACTCCAATTTTCTTTTATCTTTTCCCTTCCTTTCTTTTTCTTTCTGAGAGCAATTTGAATTCCCTGGCACTTACCCATGTGGATAAACCAAATTCTTAATATAATGTTAATGTAAACACTGCTGTATGTATTTTCTGACTTTATTTTAGACTAAATAAAGCCTACATGAATAGAAACAGATTATGAGATAATTGACTGAACAAGCAGTTTTGGCTCTAAGGGAAAGAACTAGGTAGACTTAAAAAATATGATTAATATCTCCCTGGAGGTTCTTATTTGCAGTGTATAGCTTATAAACACGTATGATGTGTCACGTTTTCAGACATATCAGAGCCTTGCTGCTGAATGGAGAAGAAATTATCAAAAATCATTAAGCCTGAAAAGGTAAGCTAGTTTCTCCCACCAAAAGTAAGAGAGAGCGCCTGTCAGCTTTGTGTCCATATAAATTTACTGAATGTATCAGCCATCAGCATCTCTGGCCGTGACTGAAGCAAGTAGACAGAGCTGTGATACAGCGTTTTGGCAGTTTAGAGTAAGAAAGAGTAGTGGAGTTGACTGATTCCCTCCTTATATACGTGTATGATGGGTAGGGTGGAAATCTTACACTTTTTTGGTATAACCCTGTTGTGCCTTAGGAATCACCCTTTCCTTCTTCTTTCTGGTCTGGAATAGGACAGAAACCAGAGGTGATTTTTAGAGATATATGGAGCCAAAATCCCCAATCTAGTGCTGAAAAGCACCCAGAAAAATAAAAACCCCCATCTCTCTTTGCTCCTAATCCCTGCTTCCTTTCCTACCATTTTATTGTCTAGCCTAAAACCTGTATAGAAGCTTCTCTGCCTAATTCTCAAATTTTGAACTTCCTGGATGACAACAAAGACACATACCAGAGCAAAAGCCAGTCGGCGCTGCCCGCAACCAAGAGGGTCGTTCGAGATCGTATGTCTACTGTCACCGCACTAGACAGATTTAAGAACAACCTTTGGAATACAGCCTGTTTGGAAGTGGAAACATTTCTGCATCAGGTAACTCATCAGAACAATGGGATCCTTGGTGTGCTATTGTCCTGCTAATTCTCCTTTCAATACACCCTGGCTTTATAGAAAATGGTTATCAGATGTAGTCGCCAGAATAAACCACATACTCCACTAGAAAGACAATTGGATAAATATAACATTTGGCATGCGGCACCGATAATTTTACCTGTTCTTCCCATTGAAAGGACAAGATTTGACCCTAAAGCATCTCTGAAATTGTTGCCTGAGTCATAGTTTTCTAGTAATAGGAGGAGGATTAGGATTCCATATTATGAAAAAGAATCTTTCTTTATAGTCACATGGCGGTGTGTCCTGCATTGGCACTTTAACCTTGTCAAAGATGAAACACTATAGCCACAGACTCTGAGTCAAAAGAAAGCCTGACAGATGAGAAAGGCCTTTATTACCTTATAAAATAGATGATTCTGCCTTTGGATAGCTTTGATTAATAGAGGAAAAAGTCCACATAATGAGCAAAATTTTCCTTTCCTATACCTCACCTGCCCTTTCCACAAGTGCCACTGTTACCCTAGGAGCTCTTTAGAATATGTCTAACTTTTTAAGTCCTTTAATTATTTGAAGATAGATCCCATGTTCTCCCCCAGGGCGAGTAGCCTCGGGTTCAGTCAGTGTTTCTTCCACATCCAAATCTCTTCTGCAAGCTCCCCAATTTATCAGTGTCTCTCCTACAATGTATGGGTAGAATGAACTCCAAAACTCCAGGCCAGAGTGAAGTGAGGGAATCTGTTCCCTTGATGTGACTGCCAGACAGCCTGAAACTGCATCCACTTTCTTGTAGCAATAGCACACACTACTACTATTACTGGAGTGGGTAGAGGAGGAGACACTGCCCTGAGGCCTGGAGAAAATAATTCTTGGAGGTGGTGGAGGAGGTATTTATCTTAAGAGTAAAAAGGTAGAAATGTAGAAGCTTTTAAAAACAAAAGCAATGGCTATGAATGCAGCTTAGAAAATGCAAAAATATGTAGTAGCATTAGGTGGATTTATATAAACAGAAGACAGTCTTCAGTGGCTAAACAGTTCGGTACTGGAACTCATAATGTATATCCAATCCTTAGGACCATTGCTATCTGGGGAATGTGGGGCTCTCTTATTTGCTTGTAAACATTCCTTTACTTTGATAAATCTCATTCCAAAATGTACCGACATAGTACATAACACAAGAAAAGGGAAATAAAAACCATTTAAACAAATGATAAATCAGACATAATTTTTCCCACCCAGAAGTACAAATACTGAAGAACTTCCACTGACATTCACAATAAATGAAAAAGTTTAAACAGTGACAGGCCACAAAAAACTGATGGAGAGGCAATGGGAGGAAATGAAGCCTGCAGCTCCAGGTGCTCCGTGTCCCCACCCCACCCCCAAAAGATCCACAAGTACTTGAAAAATGAAAGTATCCAAGGAGGTATACTGGTCACCCGGGACCATGGCAGTTGTCCCCTTATCAGTTGCAGCCTGAGGCCAAAGGAAAAATGTATGTCCTGATATGTACATTTTTGTTTATTTTTTAATGGCTAATTTTTTTCAGATCATTAAGGAAGTTGAAAAATGTGGAAAACATGAAGAGTAGGTATATCAAAACTGAAAATATCAATTTAAGTTTAAATATTTTATTTATTCTCCAAACAATTTTAGAAATAGTTTTGTTTTCCTGGCTTTAAAGGAAACACACTCATCATTGTTTCCAAAAACCTTCCTCTTTGCTCACTGTATTAGTCCATTTTCATACTGCTATGAAGAAATACCCAAGACTGGGTAATCTATAAAGAAAAAGAGGCTTAATGGACTCACAGTTCCATATGGCTGAGGAGGCCTCACAATCATGGCGGAAGGCGAAGGAGGAGCAAAATCATGTCTTACATGGTGGCAGGCAAGAGAACATGTGCAGGGGAACTGCCCTTTATAAAACCAATATATCTCATGAGACTTATTCACTATCACAAGAATAGCATGGGAAAAACCCACCCCCATGATTCAATTACCTCCCATTATGTCCCTCCCACAACATGTGGGGATTATGGGAGCTACAATACAAGATGAGATTTGGGTGGGGACGCAGCCAAACCATATCACTCATCTTGTTTTTGATTGAGGAAATTGCCATGTTTGATCATTTCTCTTAACTAAGTGATGATCTTAAACAATTTCTAAATAACTTTAGCTTACTGATCTTGTCTTTATTTGAATACATTTTGATCTTTTGTTCATCACGGATTGTTTGCATTCATTTTGCATTTTTTCAAATATTGCATTCACATTAGGATTACTGAATTTTTTTTGCACCTTAAATTTTGCACCTGAAGGTGAGTGTCTCACTTGCCTCACCTTAATTATGAACTTGTCACTGTTATTTTTAGAAACCTAAGTAGGGAGAGTAGAATATCAAAACTGTGGTTTGGATGCAGCTCTGCTACCAACTACTTTTTTGAGTCTTGATATTTTCCTTTTACCTGACCTGGTGGCCAGCTAGCTACAATGACAAAACAGTAGAATTACAAACTCTTCCCAGGTGTGCCACTAAACTTCACCCAAGGTCAGAATTGACTGTTGCTTCAGCTGATTGTTACACTTGACAGAGACACACAGGTGAACAGTTTGCCGAAGGGTTCACAAGCAAGAGGAATGACTTGCTTCAAAGAAGCAAAGAATGTAACCTAGAGCCAGGTCTCACAAAAGATCACAAAATGACTGGATCCTGTAAGAGCTTTGTTTCATGAGTACATAAGCGAGCCCAGTCAAGTAATAAAGAGTTCTCTCCAGCAAGGACACTACATGGAATGTGACATTTTACAAACAGTGTGAGGCTCTGCCCTACTGTATTCATGTTTGCTTTGAATTTTTGCTCATTTAAAAGTTGTTCAAAATCTTTTACTCCCTTCAGCCAACCTCTTGTTTTACAGCATGTTTCAAACACACAAAGGCTAACTCTATATCAGATTATTTCCGAGGTTACTTTTAGCTTCAAGAAAATGAGCTTAAGTTTTTTGTTTTTGTTTTTGTTTTTTTAATTGTTGATGTTGCTTTAAAATTTGGATTAAGCTCCATGTGGCAGAATGGTTGCTTAGTTTCAAACTGGTCACTGGGGTGACAGCTCAGTGCAAAAATCACAATCTCAGTCAGAAACACCATCCTGGACCACGAACAGCAGAAATATACCCACAGAGGAACCAAACGGACCAGCGCCTGCCAATTCTTCAAATGGTGGCCTCATCTCTCTTTCTAAAATAATTCACCCAGCAGGCATGTCTGCCCAACTACTGCCCTGGCCCTAGCTGTAACTCCTAAATCAGGTTACTGGGGGGAAAATAATTGCCAAAGTTAGGGCAAAGTCTATCTTTCTGTATTAAACAAAGTAAATGTACAATTACATTTTAAATTTTAGATAAATTTAGTAAGACTTGACAGTATCGATAATGTGCCATCAAACTCTTACAGCAATTTTATAAAGGCCAATTGTAAATGAACATACACAGAGGATGGACAGTGTTCTGTGGGCTATTCCTTGGCTTACAGACTCTCATGTAATAGGGAAGAATTAGGAGCATTAATGACCTGGATAAAAATGGTCACACATGGAATAAAATTATCTTCAAACTAAGAACCTGGGTTGGAAGTGGGGGGTGATGTGTCTGTGTGTGCGTGATGGGGGGCAAATACACTGCAGAGGAAAGAGAGGGGAGGCAGGTGCTTACAGGCTGCTGCCAAGGTCGTGGTTAGCTCTGCTTCTGCTTAACTTCTAAATCAATGATCTCGAAGAGGGACTAAGCCACTCATTAATGAATCTGTGAATGACATTAGCCTGTATAGCATTGCAAACACCCAAAAATACAGAAAAAATAAAACCCTTTTAAATGGTCTTTAAAGAGGTCACAAACATGTCAAGAAATTACAGGAGAATTGAACTAAAGCGAGACCATGTAATACATCTGGAGTCAATAAAAGAGGACATAGATGTTCAGAATGTGGGAAAAACAAGGGAAGTGGTTAAGCGAAAAGAGTCCCAAGTGGCTAGCCAATTAGACGCAAGTTTTAGAAGTCAGGGAATGCCTTTCATAAGCAGGTTAGAGAAGAGTGTTCCTTCTCTTGACAAGATTTTACCACCTTTCCCCTGGGGTGCCATACTTGGGTTTGTTTGTAAAAACTCTGTAACAGAAAAGATGTCCTTCCATTTCCTAGTCCATAAACATGATGAAATAGAACTGATCCCCTGCAAACAACAACAACAACAACAAATGAAGGCAAAGTATTTTTGCATTGATTCGGAGCTCTGTTCATCCTAGGAGTCACCAAGGATCCCGGGAAGAGCTGATATCAGAGGGGTATGGAAAAGAAGCAAACTGACATTCTTTCATCCAAAGCTGAAAAACAATTTCAAAAAGTGTTTATGTGTGTGTGGTTGTTTGTTTGTTTGTTTGTTTTTTTAAATAGATAACGAAGTTTTACGGAGGGAAGGACAAGATGAGGAAAGATTTGAATTCTCAACATTTTCCTGCTGTGTTTCAATTCTACACGGGTCATGGCTTTGCCTAATCCATGCCTGGGATTGGCCTTAAACTCTGTGGGAGTTCCCGTAGGGAATTCCATTTCATCTCCAATACGTTTAACTCTAATTATGAAAACAGAGTTTATCCATAGGAAAAAAATGTAAAAACACTGCAAGAGAATACACAATACATGGCAATGTGTATAATGCCCCAAGACAGGAGCCATGGACAAGCTTTGGAGGAGAGACAATAGAGTGTGTGTGTGGTCCAGAACAATCAAGGAAAGTTAATGGGATAGATGGTCCTTGGGAAGGATCATGAATGATAAATGCGATCTGGACAAGTGGGAAGTAATCCAGGTGAGAAGAACCTGAGCAAATGTGTCAATCAAGAAAGAGTAGTGATCTCTTGATGTGACCCACATGACGACCTGTAAGTGAGGTTTTAAAATGATTTATTTAGAAGTCATAGGATTTTGATTGGGTAAGGAACTTAGATTTTCACCAAGTAGAAAAATCCTCTTTTCAAGATCCCTACAGGACCTACCAGCTTCTACTGGAAACACTTCCACTGAGGGAGAACTGGTCAGTTTTTCAAATAGCTAAATGCTTCCCATGTTACTTTGACCTTTGGCCTTGTTCTGCCTTTCAGTGTAACATATATCACATTTGCTTCCTCAAAACATGACACACACATCCCCAAATTAAAGACAGCATTGGGTGGTTTCTCCCTTGTTTTTCTCTTTGTCTTTGGTTCTTTCAGTTGTCTTCCCGGGTAGTCCAGGTGGTGGTAAAAGATCTACCCAGGATGCCTTCTAGTTTGTTAAGATCCCTTTGAAAACATGTACCTGGAAGTGAAGTTATCCTGTTTTGGTTTGGAGGACTCAGGATTCAGTGGAGTGATCACTTCCTTAACCAGGATACTATGTGTCTACTAATGCAATCTAATATATACTGTTTTGTCTTATTAGATATATCACACTGTTGACTGGAAGAACTCAGTAGGCCTTTAGAGTACAAAACACTTACTACTGTGGCATGGACATAGAAATAAATGAAGGTAATGATGATGGCTGCCAATTCTGACTCTCCTTGCCTGTACTTTGCTCAGTATTTCAGCCTCCAAGCGGACAAGAAATCTCTCCATAAGTAATTGGAAGAGCTTGTGTATATGGTTGTCAGCTGGGGATACAGTTGGTAGAATGAGGGTCCCTGCAAAAGATATATCCATGTCTTAACCCCAGAACCTGTGACTATGACCTTACAGGAAAACGATCTAAAGAAGATGTCATGAGGTTTAGGATCTTGAGATGAGATCATCCTGGATTATCTGAGTGGGTCCTAAATCCAATGACAGATGTCCTTAGACACTTATAAGACAGGAGGAGAAGACACAAATGCAGAGGAGAAGGTGATGTGAGGAGAGAGGCAGAGATTGGAATTATGCACCCACAAGCTAAGGAATGTCTAGAGCCACTAGAAACTGAAAAAGACCAGAGAAGACCCTCTCCTGGAGCCTTCAGAGGAGTGTGGCCCTGCTGTTACCTTTATTTCAAACTTCCAGCCTCCAGAACTGTGAGACAATAAATGGGAGTTGTTTTAAGCCGCCAAGTTTATGGGTATTTGTTATGGCAGCCCTAGAAATACAGAGGCTACATATTTCCAAGGGTATTCCTGCAGGAATGGGGTGAACACTCCCAGCGATCCTTTCCAACACTTCTCTATAGGGCTTAGAAATAGGCAAAAATATTTGGAGATGGCAGCCACTTAGATTGCTACATATATAGCAACTCTACCCTATTAGAAAATGTATTAATTTCCCTTTAATTCATTAATAAGTTAGAATACAGATGCCTTCAGAGATGACTGTTAGACTAAATTTGCAAAGGGCCTCAAGGGGAAAAAAAAGGCCACAGATAGAATGGCTGAGTGTGTGTATGTTGTGGAAGATGTAATATAAGTCTGACAATCACATTTAATGAGGAGTCTGAAAACACATGATGACTCACGTATTAATGCTAGTATGCAGGAACTTAAACATGCCGCGCTCTATTCAGAAAAGGCCACGTGACTGTCAAAAGCAGTCATAAACACGTTATGCAAATCATCTCAGCAGATAGCAATGACATATTTAGACCTCCCCATCATGCATGTGCTGTTGTGCCAAGAGGCTATTAAAGAAAATTCTTGGAGAGTTTCGACTCTGCTGCTGGTGAAGTCTTTTGTGTGGCTGTGACAAATGCATCAAACACAAGAAGCAAATAAGAGTCACTTGAAAAAACTCGTGGAGTCTAAGTCCACATATTCCAAGTCACAAATTAGTGATGTTACCAAAAATGTCCCCGGTTAATTGGGATAGAACTTGTGTACTAGTCAACTTACCATGCCAAGAAACTTGGCTTTCTAGAGCAGAGAGAAGTTCTTTCAGATGGGTAGATGAAGAAGGGCAGAGGCAAAGAGAATAAGAGTAAACAGATGATTGTAAAAACTGCAAATCTCAAATTGGTGGATCATCTTGTCTACCTTCTACCTGAGGCAGAAATTCTTTTTAGAATATAAAATAAAAAATAATGATTATTACTATTTAATGAGCAGTTTGCAATATGCAAGATACTGCGCTGGGTATTCAACATGTTTTTTCATTTAATCTAAAATAATCCTATGAGATCATTAAGGTAATCTTCACTTTACAGATGAGTGTATGTGCAGCTGAAAAACACAAATCCTCTTTGTCATTCATTTATTAATTCATTCACTCATCCAGCAAACATACACCATGCACTAAATATGCCAAAAAAAAAAAACAATCACCTTTAGTGACAAGAAACTCAGTATCCCAAAACGCAACCTACTACATTTTCGGACAACTCTAATTCATAGAAAGTTCTTCCTCTTACTGATCTGAAGTGTGTATCTGTGTAACTAACCAAATAGGTCACTGTGGTGTCCTCATGTCACACAGAACAAAATGGAGGAAATGGTAAACATAGAAAGTTTACGGGAGACAACCAACATTTTCTGTTCCTGATTTCAGCTCAGTGTAGTTTTCCACATTTTATGTTTTTTTATGGTTTTCATGTCAACCTTATTCTTTGGGGATAGTTAGCGATTAAATCCTATTAACCCAGGAACAGTGACACAGTCTTCCTTCCAAACAGTTTTGAAAAGCCTTTCATACTTTGGAGGCATTGTCAGGACAATAAATTTGCCAACTACATAAAACGGAGTCTATGTAATGCCAGTACATAAATATCAGGAGTAGTTATATGCTACTGGGAAGTCCATGAATACTGAGGCAATGAGGAGGACACACTTTAGAGCATCTCTTATCTGTCCTCACCTTGCCAGCATCTTACAGATGGCATTTTGAGTAGTCAAGATCGTATCCTGGTCAACAGAGTGAAAGGAAAAAAAAAGTAGTCAAGATCCCACCAGACCCTATTTTCTCCACTTTAAGTGAAGAATTCAAATATAGAAAAGAAGTCTTAGCCAAGGTCTTGGAGACAAGGACACAGTGACAGGTGAAGCCAGGAAATCACTGCTCCAGGAAGACCCACTGTTTACTCACATCACAGAAGCCCACTCCCCACAGGTTTATGAAAGACTAGGCATTTTCACTGGCAGCCACTCTACCCTGGAACTCCAAGAGAAACAACACAATCTTTGCTAACAGGTTTTCCTCCTCTGCCTTTGGGAGCCTTTTGGGAAATCTTTTTTGCTCAGTCTTTGGCCCTCAACGTACTACCGTTTCCACCATTATTATATCCAGATAGTAGCATGACCTAAGATGTCTAACTGTAAGCAATATAAAAATGTTTTAAAATAATATAACAATAGTTAACACTCACTGAACATTTAAAATACACCAAGCACTTTCCATGTAATTATTTCAATTATTCCTCCCAACAGCACTGAGTCTGGGAAGTATTTCATTTCCCAGGTGATGAAACCAAAGCAAAGTAATATTAAGGAACTTATTTAGGCTAGCAACTACATGGTAGAACTGGGTCTGATACACAGACCTGTCTGATACTATCAACTATGCCTTCTTTTCAAGAAAATAATACTAATAACGAGTAACACTGTGGCAGGTGCCATTCCAAGCACTTTACACATTTCAACCCATTTCATCTTCATGATAACCCTATTACACAGCTGATGAAAGCAGGTTAAAGAATCTGTCCCAGGTCACACAGGTAGCACATGGTAGATCTGGGTTTTGAAAACCCAGGTAGGCAGCCTGATGCCAGAGACCAGACCACTATTCTAAAGCAGTAGCATTGCCCCACCTAGAATGGAATGAATAGGATTTATATTTTCTGGTGAGGCACCACCCAGTCCCCCCAGTCAGTCTGACCTACCCACCTAGACATGCAGCCCACCTTGCTTCAGTTGTAAGGACAGAGGGGGCCTGTGAAGTACACCATTTTAGCGTCCTTTGGGGAAAAATGTAGCTAAGGAAACTGACATGCAGGAGGGTTGAGTTTCTCCCTTAGGGCTCCGTAGGCAAGCTAGTAAAACAGTAGAACCCACTCACCTCAATCCACTAATCCCTTACACTTGAATGATGAATATTTGTGGTATCACTGAAGGGCGAGACCCAGAGAAGTGACCAGGGCCCTGGGCACACAACTAGTCGTATGCAATGGCTCAAGTTCATCCAAGGGCACGGGGTATTCCATGACGAGGCCAATCACATCCAATGGGTCATGAACCTCCTTCTATGGTACAATGAGGCTCCAAACCAGGGGCTTCCCCCACCAGAGGCTCGGCATGAACCCTCACTCTGGTTAGGGAGAAGGGTGTTTATCTGTGAGACCGGAGGAGACCAAACACCCGGTCTGCCCTGGAGATAACACGACTGACAGCAAAAAGAACTCTCTGCCAAGTCAGATTACAGCAATGATGACTGGACATTTCCCCCGAAAGGTCCATGGAGAATCACATTTTGTGGGTCTGTTGCAGGATGACAGCCTTAGAGTGAGAAAAGGAAGAAATCACAGCCGGCCAGCAACTCCTAAAAGCTTTGCCTGGGAGGCTAGCGGAGACAAATCTGCCCACCTTGTTTAATGACATTGTTTAAGCATTCTCCCGCCTGTTTTCTTTTTCCAAACTGTTAACGTTGAAGTTAATTACCTACAATTAATTACAATAACAAGAACTATCAAGGTTCCTACAATTGCAACCACATATGATCTTTATCTTGATAGAGTCAGACTCTCCTCCAAGCAACCTAGGAAAATTCCTTCCAAAGGAAGAACCTAGCCTCAGTTTAGCACCAGTTAGCACCAGGCACTGGTCGCTGGATGCTAACATACATTAGCTACCTCATTTACTTCTCACAACCCCATTAGATCATGGGGATTATTATCTCCCATCTTACCGATGAAGAAACTGAAAGTCAGAGAAGTAACTTGCTCAAGGATGTAAATGAAGGAGATTGCACATTTTTCCATCAGGCCTATGTCCACTTGAACCAATGGGTGGGGTTACCACAGGAACTCTGGACAGGACTTGTGTGTAAATTACCCAACAGACCAACTGCATTCTAGTCAATCTGACTCTGAATTGCAGTCTTTGTCACTTCTTTCCTTTCTTCTACCTGGGGGTACAGTGTCTACAGCTTTGTTCCTTTAATACTCAGACATGCTGACATACAGTGATGAAATGATTTATTTAATCATAAATTAACTACTGTGAAAAGCACTAATCAACCATGGTAAACCAGAGGCAATGTAATCTTGAGGAGAGGTTTAGATGCACTTTTATCCAGAAGATCCAAGCTTTGAATCAAGTGAGAACCTTACTAAGAGACAAGTGGTAGCCAAACCCCACCCCCTAAACTCACAAGTTTGGGGAAAATAATAAACGAAGGTCAGTTAAGAAAGAACAATACGGGCCTCCAAACAGTAAGACAGAAATTGTCAACAAGAACTGGGCAGATTCTTAGTGGTGACGAACAACTGTCTGTCTAAGGCAAAAATGATCTCAGCTTGTTTCAATTCATACCTTTGGAGAATTTACATGCACTTTGTATTTCTGGGTGGATGAACAGGAGCATAATTCCTAACAGATTATTCCCTTGCAAACTTCTGCTAACTTAAATCTCAGAAAAACAGCTCATGATGGAATCTAGAATGAAGTGTCTTGCAGATTTATTTCTTTTTCCAGTTTTTCCAGCTCATCCCAGCAGACAGTTGAGCTTAAAAATGGTTTCCTTTCTCTGACAACAATATTGGCTAAAGAGTTTGACTATTGGGCTGTCAAGAACAGAAGTAGTAGAGGCTGTGTGATCAGGATTAAGAAAACAAAAATGGATCCTAGAGGTAAAATTACTTTAAAAGCCAGGTCCTGGCAGAACAATTTCCTCGGTATATTTGCTATTAAAAGAAAAAGAGACAGAAAAAGCCAAAGAGGTCCAAAAAATTAAAAATCAGACCTGAAGTCACATTCTTGCGGCAGTGAGGGAATTAATCCTTACTGTAACCAAAGGTCAGCAGGCAGCCAGTCCAGGTCTAAATGTAAACAAATTCTAAATGCACACTGCAAAGTCGTATTTAAAAGAGTGTTCAACAAAGAGCAAAGAAAATGGTAAACTTCTTCAGAGAAGAGAGGAAAACTGTAACGGACAGCTTCTGAATAGGGCAACAGAATTTGCCCTGAGGAACAGGTTTTCAGGGGGAAAGAAAAAAAAACTAGGGACACCTCACAGGTTTAGATCAAAATA